>NC_136596.1:13253372-14453372 GCF_910589615.1 Taurulus bubalis | reverse complement strand
AAAAAGCTATTTTAGGTGTGCATTAAATGTCATTGTGATGTATCAGAAACCGTAATAATGGAGGTTTTTTCAAATATGACCACATCTCCTGAGAGAAGCTTAAAGCTCCTTGGGATTACATCACATTAATGGATGTGAGTTCACCACAGAGCTGTTATGGCCAGTGACATATTGGCACACTGCCAGCACAGTACAGTTCAGTCCCTCATAATAATTGGCATGATAACGGGGCACATTAGACATTCATGATTGGGTCGGGAAATGGTGTCCTGACGGGACTGAATTGCCCTGTGTAGGTGCTGTTGTTTTTGGAAAAAGGAATGCTAACCATGTACCTCATGCTGTCAGCGACTGAGGGCAGACAGTTTCTCGGTTTTCTCAGGACATTTAGCAAAATCTCATATATCGTTAATCCTCTCCTAGCCTGCAATCAATGATCTATGGGACGAGCGGTGATCTCAAATTGTCACCATTTTACACACCCATCTGGTATTATGATTTATAACCAACCACAGCCAAGGAAAAGGAAATTGATTCAATGTAGTGCAGATTATCATTACCTTTCTGTGACTCCATAAATTAATGTATCAACAATTAGTCAACTTTGACTATGATGAAAGGACGTTATGATCCAGCTCGAGCTCAGTTTAAAAGGACAGCTTTGTGAATTGGTGCTTACTGTAGTTTGTCTCTCATCGTTGGAACCAGGGGCGTTATTAGGCCTGATTTAGGGCCTAATGACACCCCCCTAAAATATTCTTCAGCCCCCCCAAATAATTTGGCTTGAAAATTATTATTTTTTTATTTTGGTGATGTGATTAAATCAAACTATTGTTTCTTACATGGACAAGTTATTAATAACTCTAACATGCTATATATGCTCCAAGTAAACTACACCAAGGAGTTTAGCTCCAAGTAAACTACAAGGAGTTAAGCTCAAAGTAAACTACACCAAAGAGTTTAGCTCAAAGTAAACTACACCAAGGAGTTTAGCTCAAAGTAAACTACACCAAGGAGTTTAGCTCCAAGTAAACTACAAGGAGTTAAGCTCAAAGTAAACTACACCAAGGAGTTTAGCTCAAAGTAAACTACACCAAGGAGTTTAGCTCCAAGTAAACTACACCAAGGAGTTTAGCTCCAAGTAAACTACACCAAGGAGTTTAGCTCCAAGTAAACTACACCAAGGAGTTTAGCTCAAAGTAAACTACACCAAGGAGTTTAGCTCCAAGAAAACTATAGCAAGGAATACCATCATACAATATTTATCATTCAATAATTAAGATGTACTTGAAATGTGTTTATTTTTTTATTTTTGTTATTTATGTTTTTTTCTTCTATTGAATGGTACATTTGACACTGAACTAGTTCATCTTTATCTCAGTGATAGTGTCCAAATGAGCATAAAATATCACTGGTTTGTAAAAACTACACAGACAACAAAATAGATGTAAATGTTGATCAAAATCTTATTCCCTTGTGCTCAAAATAAAAGAAGTAAACAACTCAAAAGTTGACACTGTCAGGTCCATTCTCCATCCATTGGATTTGGGAGTGACGCGGATATGAAAGCTAGTTTATCCGTCTTTCCTTTACAAGCAGGGAAAGTATTTCTCCCTCGTTATTTGAGAAAAGTTCAAATTTGTGTTCACTATGACCCTGAAATTCTGTCTCTTCTGTTATCATATACTGAATGAATGCAAGCAAAACTACAGAGCAAAAACACACTCTTTCTGATTGAACCAATCTATGAACTGTCTGAAATAATGAATATCCGTGGCCCCAAATGGGCCCCAAAAGAAATCGCGCACACATGCCATTTTCCTTGGGGCTAAGCGCCCCCTTTCCTTGAATCCTAGAAACGCCCCTGGTTGGGACTATTACAATGTTCAGTTCGGTATACCACCGTTGGACCTTTCTAGTACTTACTGAGAAGAATGATGGAAACCAGAATTATTCTTTGAATTGCTTTCATGAAGTGGCAAATCAGAGAAATATTCTTCCAATGTTTCTAGCAAAACAATAGCAACATTTTTAAAACACCCGATTTGTATATTTCAGATTTGAATTTAAAGAAAATAAAACTTATATAAAATATATAAAGAACACGGTTGACATTCACACCCAGAACCTTCTTGCTGTGAGTTATTTGCATAAACAACTGTGCCCATTGTTCAAGAACACATTTTGTTTAATATGTTATGTCAATATGTTTTCTAGGTAATTATTCATTTCCCAATCAATTTCATGCAGCCTATTAAGAAGAACTAAACAAAAAACAGCGGCATGTCTTATTTTTGTAGTTATCATCATTCCTATGTGTTATGAACACATTTTACTTCCAAACGTCACTGATTGTTGATATCTGGGGAGAAATGGAGTCCCGTAGGACGAGCAGCAAAACTAGCAGTGCCCTGATTAGATTTCATTACCATATGTCCACAATAGAGTGAGTACAAGTTTACATTTGAGGTATAACAGTAATGCAAACATGCAGTGGCATATAAAGGGTTTCTGAAAATAGGCTCTAAGCAGGCACTATCCGCTCAGTTTATTTCATTTTGGAGGGCTTGGCCTGCCAGAAACCTGCGTGTTATTTTGAATGTCATGCTCAGGAAACATTGCTGATGCGTATGACAACCCCCTTAATGTCCGCTTCAATTCACACCATCCATCTCATTTTACAGTGACTGATCATTTGTCTTATGTTTGTCCACCTTTTCCCTCAGCCAAGCATGAAGTAGGCTTTGACTGAGTCTCTTCTCGAAGCAAGTCCGTTCTGCATGTACGCAATGAGGGTTCAGCGATGGACTTACATGATCTTCACAACTCTTAGTATTTTTTATTTTAGACTCCTGCTGATGCCAGTGAAATGTACATGCATCATTTAGATTAGCATGACGGCATCCAATTTGTATATGATACTCTTATGACAGAGCTCGAACGGTAGTGGAGTTTAAAGTTTTAAAGTTGATATAATAACATAGGTTTGCAGCAAGAAAAAGCAGATTAAGCGGCAGATAACTATCGAGAGCTGATATTGTTGCATAATATTATTAAGAGATTAACTTTTGTTGGGAGGGATGAAATGAAAACAGGTCAGATATATACGCTTTTCCTGGGACCGGAATAGTTTTGACCACATTTTCTAATCGTCAGGATAATGTGTTGAAGGTTTTTTCATGATGGGGAGAATTACTTCATAAAAATACCTCAAAAGGATCTAAATAATAGATATCTAAAAGATCATTTTAAGCCAGTGTTAGACATTGCAGTAATGTATAATCTTTTCAATTAAATTACATTTATTCGTAGTAGTGTGTGATTACAATTTGAAATGCAATACCTTCCAACACTTTCTGACCAGAAGTTTGACTGTTGATATCAGTTTGGTGTCTGTTGGGGAGAGTCTAAAATCTAACTCTAAAATCATCACATTAGTATGATGTGTCTTCAAAGCTGACTTGCTAATGATAGCACGCTGTAAACCAACTGTACATTTAGGGATGGGTGGACTTCTGGAGTGCTTCATACAGTAAGTTTAAAATTACGATAGCTGTTGATGATCAGTAAATACCTTCAAAATGCAGGCCAGCTGCTTGACCTCAGAGTAATGTGTTATGGGCAATTGATTACATTTGTCAAGTAACTTGTCCACATAGAGATATCTGACCTGTTTCGGAACTATTTTAACTGGATAATTCTCAACTGGTATTGGTAGCAAAGTATATAGTTTGGTTAAATAACACGAAACCCTTTCTGTAAATGTTAGGTTGACATGCAGATATGCAGCTCATAGGAGATTCATAGCTTTTGGCCTGTTGCTAAAAAATGACAGACTTGCCTGTCCCATCTCATCTCACATGACTTTTCATCTCAAAAGTTAAAGCCAACGTTCACTCTAATTTTGGCTGACTGAGAGATTGCTTTTCTGTGGGTGATTAAAAAGTGTTTTGTTGGGTTTTCATTTAATAAAAATTGCCACATTGTTTATCATTACTTTTGCTAACATCAATGTAAAAAACGTTGCATTTTTCTCTTGGTTTGTGCAAGAGGACTTTTCCTCTGTGTCAGTTGCGGTAAGAACCACAAAAACCCACTAATTTATTTAGAGTACAATGAAAACCTATGATTAAATCTTCATTATAAAAATATACTTTTGCATATTAGCACTAGATATAGTATGTATGATGATGATGAATATTAAACATAAGAGGGAAAGGGGTGTTGAGTGGATTTAAAATGAAAACTACAAATATGAAGAAGAAAAGAGGATTTGATTGGTTTATATATCATATCAAATATATATTCATTTTATTTCAGACTCATAGGTCCATATAGCAAAAAACACAAATACAACAACAATATATAAAATACAATACAATACAATAAAATACAATACGAGGACACGGGTATAATTAATTGCAGTTAAAAAGTCACTCGTGGTTAAAAACATATAGACACTTGTTCCAATGTTTCCAGACACAGGAAAAATACCTCGTATCACTCTGTGTTGGCTCAGTTAAGGCTTTTATGATTATATTTTCTGAGTCATTTAATCTACATTTAAATTTGTAAATGAAATTCCTCAGCACAGCATGGAAAGTGGGAACATTACGAGTCACAAACATATGACTTGCACTTGTCCATCTGGGAAGCTTGAGCAAGATTCTGAAAGCATCATTAATGCCACCTGAATCTTTTTTATTTTTGCCTTACTATAACTGCACCACAGGTGGGCTGTATAGAGAGGAGTACAGTAGGCTCTAAAGAGAGCAGTTTTAACATACGTGCCAACATATTGGCTTGTGCATAAAGTTTGCAACACTGCTGCTGCACATCGTCATCATCACTTAGGTAATTCCTGATGATGTGACCCACAAATGATGTGACCCACAAATAGATATCAAATCAAATAGATATCAAATCTCCTGAGATGATCTGTTCCCGTCGATGTGGGAAACAAGCTGCTTTATTTTCAGTGGTGGTGTCTAAATACAGTGTGAACTTTTCGCTTAAGATTGACCACATCAGAGCTTTTAGAATCAGTGTGTGTGTGTGTGTATTAAAATAAGTACAGCTCTGGCATCATCTGTAAGAAATTGCTGGAGATAATGTAAAATGGTGGTTAGTACCCACATCATTGTTTGATTAATGAAAGGAAATTCAATCAGGAATATTAAAACCAAAAATGTTGGTTAAATCTCCAGGTTCAAACAGCACATGCATTTCTGCATATATCTGTAACAGTTACATATATATGCACGTGCGCTGACAGTCATGTGTTACACTGTAACTGTGACACCGTAGCAGCACACATGCATATATCTGAAGTATTATTCGGTTCAATTGTTGTGTTGAATTCTTTATTTGTGCAGAGATTGATACATGTATTAATATACGTGGAGATTGAACTGGCTTTTGCTTTGAGAGTTTCTCCATCGGGATGGTGATCTCAGGGTCATCTCAATAAACTCTGAGAGAATCTGTTATCACAGAGGCGAACAGCCATTTCTCGCTGTGTTTGCTCAGTAATCCCCTCTGATCAGACCTCGGAAACCAAAACAAACATTAGACCATTCAACTCCGGAATCACTTCCTTGATGAAATTGCATTTTAAGAATTGAAATAGTTTAAAAAAATGCAGACACAGATGCAGACCTGATGTAGACTGGTTTCTCCGAGATTTTTTTTATCTGTTAAACTTTTTTAATTAATCTGTGGTTTGAGTTGCAGCAAAGAAATACTACTGATCTAAAGTGTATTGCTTTACATCATAATAGGCAGCATGATCATATTATATTTTGCTATGATCAATTTAAGAAGATAATCCTCCCTTTGACTGAAACTAAATTCATGTGACATTGCAGCCAATTTGGGACTCTTTTACAACAATTTAAATGGACTCTGCTTCACTTAAGACTTTGCCATCACTTGTTAATTTCCTCATTCCTGGAAAAACTAAACAGTCGTATTTCCCGAAACAACCGCCTCTGTTTACTAACACAGAGAAGTATTCTTGTTTAGTGCACCGTGACCACAAATGATTAAAAAAACGAAATAGGGTCAAATGCTCCCCTCTTGTGTCTGTAAGACGCACTCCACCCTTTACTGGAGAAAAGAGGCCCATTCCACAGGAAGTTTACTCGTCGCCTCTTCCCTTCATCCCTCACTCTTCCTGCCTGGACTGATCTTCTAACTGATGGCTAGGTGGGCTGATAAGACATGCTAATGAGGAGAGGAGCCCCTTATACTTTAGTCGTGTGAAACTTGTGCTAAAAACACATGTTGTATAATCAGTGTTAAGACTAGAAGTTTTTTTTTTTACCTCTTTTTTTCATCCACAAAATATACTGTTGTAGCAGCTGCCACAAGTTCCATCAGATAGTGTGATTGTTCCAATCAGGTTGGCTGTTTGTCACTGCTGGCCATCAACACCATCCACTCCTGGTCAGCACACCTGCTGCCACTGCGACCAGATGACTAATCCAAAAGCTGCTCCTGCTTTGTCTGTGGCTCCCTGTGAGGAGAACGGCCCAGTGCAAACACTCTATACGTGCATATAATACTTTTCTGTAGAGCAGGTGTCTTTCAGCTGTCAGGAGGGAGAGCAACTCATTCTCTGCTCTGGGAAACATTACTAAACTATATCTTTACATTTAAAATAGTTGTTTGCTGTTAATTAAGAAGAGCCCATGCAGCCGTTATTAGGGTGGCTCAGCTGTATGTGCTGCCTCACAACATGATGTCTGCATGATTCTCCCTGCATGTGTGTCAGGTGAATTGATGAGTAAATTATCTGTGTGGATTTGAACACTGTTTTGCCGACCCCTTTTATGTCAGACAGGGCCGTAGCTACAGGATTTTAGAAAATACTACAGATTTGGATGACAGCCACATAAGATTCAGAACAGAAATAAGAATAACACCAATGAATGCTTCACTGGCAATAACTGTGTATTAACAGTGTGTCTGCAACTGAACTGAACTGTGTTTTGGCACAGAACTGCTTCCTATATCTGTAGTGAAATGATGCTTCTATCCTACAGGGTTTTGAAATACATGTTCTATTGGATAAGCACTCAGAGGGAATGCAAAAAGAAATGGCATGTGTTTGCTGGTGATAAGGCATGACAGGAAGGTTGCATCCCAGCCAAACTTGAAATGCTATAAAATATGAAATATGCTTTGTTCTACTCCCTGTGTTTACTTTTCTAAAATTAATTTGGTGCAACATGGATGGAAAAACAGAATAAGATGGGGAAATTATATTAAGTATTCACACTCACACAGGTGAGGGGCAGCTTTCCTATGGGCAGATGCTGATATCCGATATCGGTCAAATATTGACTCATAGCTGGATCAGGTGACAATTATTTTAATGAATAACAATTCAGCACATTTATATTTGTGTTTTTATTTGTTTCAATTTATTGTACAGCAGGAGGTTTCCTTACACATAAAAGAATGACCCCTGTCACTTCAACACAGTGAGTCAAAGGCTTATTAATTAAACACTAGTATTGACTCGGTGCTCAGTATCGGCCGATACCCAAAGCCCAGGTATCAAGATCCTTGTTATTAACCCGTTAAGCCCCACGGGATCTATCTAGGTTGAATTTTAGACATGATAGTTAAATAGTGTAAAACATTACAATAATCATGAACAAATATATTGATCCCTCTGCTCCAAAGCATCACCGAGATATGAACCAACGAACACAGCAACATGAATCGCTGAGTCAGCAAATGCTGCCTACCTTTGTCTATTAGAAGAAAAAATACATTTCCCCCAGTAAATCCACACTGATATAAGTGTATTGAACACCATAAGTAATATACAAGTGAAATATAAGGTTTGGTACATGAAAAAATGCAAATGTCACAGATGCGCACAAATGCGCGCAAATGTGCCCAAATGCAAATTTTGGAAATCTTGCCTGAATTCTCTCTGTACTTCACCTCTCTGACTTTGTTCTGCTTCACTTTTTCAAAGGTAAACTTTGCAGAGAGACTGTTCACATATTGTGCTATGATTTGGGAGAACTTTAGACCTTACTGAGGCATCAAAAAGATAAAAAGAGATAATCATTCTGAAAGTGCTTTTTTTTATCGGCGGATCTGAAACTTCTATTTTTGCTGTGTTTCAATCTTTTTTTACTCTTAACCATAAACATATATACTAATATGTACACAGCTGAACAAAAGCTCACATGGGTTGCCTTTATTATAACACCAACATTATTCAAATAGCCCTAGTGGTTGCAGAGACACAACCTTTTTAGTTTGGGTATGTTATTTCGAGCAGAATCCTAACCATGACATGCACCAGACTATGGTCTAAAAGGAAGGGATCATCTCATTCCTCAAAAAATGTACCTTTGCACTCTCGATGCACTTTACTGCAGTAATATTTAGGGAGCCAAATTTATTTAAAAATGTGCCTGCTAAACTTCCAGAGTCATGAATCTGTATAAAATGTGAAGAGTTTGGTCCATACTTTATCAGGAGTGCAAATATTTGCACTCCTGATAAATGTGCGCAATAAGTAAGGCTTAAACTTCTCCATTGTAATATCTCAAGAAAGTTATAGGAGAGCTTGACTAGGTATGATGATTGACTTTCTGTCAAAGGGGATGAGATCCAGATGTGTCTCAGTTATTGTGGATTCTCACTGCTTTTATTAGTGTTTTTACACTGTTCATTATTTATACTTGTGTTTTATTTTTTTACTATGTCTCTTACACTTTACCCCCTTTGCTGCAGTAATCCTGTAAATTTAATTTAATTTGATCAGGAACTGGGATCCAGGTGCTTTGATTGGGATTCAATATACACAGAAATCTCTAACTGACTTCTTTGTTTGGAGTGCCTTTAATTAGCAATATTTTTCTTCTGTAATGCAATTCTTCATGTATAAACATCATTAAAAATGTTTGTATGTTTTGCCTGACCCACTGGTATTTAATAAAATCGCGATCCCATAGTTAATACATGTGAACAGATTAGCTGCAACACCCTTTTGTGACGGACACGACTAGACGATAATACACTGTGTGACCTTACAGTAAGAACAATGGAGATATAGTGAAAGGTCATTATGACCTGAAAAAGACCATCTAGATGTGAACAACTACCTTGAATTGAAGAAAGATGAAGGTCAGGCTGTGTCATTATTGGTATACATTTAATTGTCTTTAATCTGGACCGTTATGGTTTTGAGATAATCTTTGGGGACCTACGCAATCTTCAGTCAGCTATTGCGGTGAAGTTAAGGTCGAAGCGTAAAATGAATCCTTGTTTTCATTCTAGCTATTTTTTAAATTACTTTAGGAGAAACGTGAGGCAGAGAAGCAAAACCTTTGATACCACTTTCATATCCCTTTGATCTCTCGAGAATGACGAACATTTTATTTTGTGTTGGATCATTTTAAAGTATCATTTCACGCAAGAACAAATGAATAGGCAAAACATACCCAGAAACCTCAGGAATGAGTCAAGAAGTTTGTTTTTAGGTCTGACAGGACTTTGCCATGAATAGAGGCATTTTATTTGTTTTTAAAGCAAGTGCCTTTGAGTTTTCTTGATATTTTTGTCATCTACATGTATCCTTAAAGAGCATCTCAAACTTTATTTGAGTGCAAGAAGCACTCCCACCGAAAAATAAATTAATAAAAATCTCCAGTTGTCATGACATTAGAAGTTTCCTGCTCTGTGTATGGGTGTTTTGATACTTCTTTTTAATCCAAGCAGCCCACTGGTCTCAATTAATGAGGAACTGTAAACCTTTTACAACTTTGACAAATGAGAACAATCTTAACTCACAGTCCACTAGCTTTTCCTGAGATGTGTGTCACCTCCTTTCAAGCCTATAGGGAGTCAAAAGAAAGATGTTGGTGATATTTAGATATCACTTTAATATTTTAAAAAATCTCGGTTATTTCAGGTCTCAGAGGCTTATTTATGTGACCACTAACGCGCACACGCGCACACACACACACACACACACACACACACACACACACACACACACACACACACACACACAGGTGGTTTAATATCACAGTTAGTGTGACCTTTATAAAAGTGGCAGATCTAACTTCGCTAATGATGTAACTGCAGCTCGACTCACACAAGCACTATAGACTCTGTTCTTGCTGGTATTTTTACCCTGCCTTTTTAATCCAAACACCACATTGTAATGATGTTTTTGTTCTCGTGGGACCACACAAAAAAACAAAGTATATTTTTACCTTAAGCTTTTGGGTCAGCAGAGATCTAGCGTATTGTAGATGAACACAGAGGAAAGAATGCATCATAGCTTAACTCTGCAGCTCTGCAGCTCAAATAGCTTAATGGTTCAATTATTTTAGTGAAATGGTCACCACATTTAGTGTGGCTACATTGACTCCAAGGCATTAGCTGTGCGAGAATGAATGTCCTGTACACTGAAAACAAATAATGGAACAAAAATACATTGTCAAAGAGGGATATGACATCATAACATTAAGCAGCTCCATGATACATAAAGTTTGTAAACCATTTACAGTAGAAATGTAAAACACATGCATTTGGTGTTTGATTAATCATCTGAGCTGCAAACACTTTGGTGACACTAATCAGGAATTTGGGAATGAATAGGGAAAGTGGCTCCTGTGGAATCTTAACCAGCAATTAACAAAACGATTCATAAAGGAACAAGGAACGCCTTTAGTTGAAGTTTGTAAAAAATCATAATATGACTTAACAACAAACAAACAAACCTATTAAGATACGTAATGAAAAATGGTAGTATTATTGTTGAATTAAGCTTTGGGGTGTAAAAAAAACAGGGTCTGAATCATAATATTTAGTGATGAAACAGTGACCCCTGCAGGAGAAGTTCTCATACTGTCATACTGTATGGATGCAGCCAACCAAGGCATCTCATCAATATATATATATATATATATATATATATATATATATATATATATATATATATATATATATATATATATATATATATATATATACACACACACATTGTATTTTGTAAGCACATATGTTTAATTGAAAATTCATAGTGAGAGAGCACAGACATACTTTTGGGTACTTTAAAGTGGTTCATAATCCACTTCAAATATTGAAGTATTTTGTAATTGTAAAAATAATCTGAATCTGCAATATTGTACAATATTGGCCTCCAAAATGTAGCATGAAATGGAATACTTTAATAAAGTACCTCAGAATTGTATTTATGTAAAGAAACAAAAATATATATATAAAAAATAAACTAATATATTTTTTATATATATATATTTATATATATATATATATATACATTCATAAACATATACATTTATTTTCTTAAATGTATTCCAGTTGGGGGGTGGGTAATGATTACTTTATTCAGTTCTTCGCATCAACAGTTCAGTAATGTAACTCCATATGAACAATAACTTAATATCGTATTTTGTGAGATGGTGTGACAGACCACATTAATATTGCATTTTGTGAGATCAGATATATTCATAGAGAGAAACTATTTAATGTTGATAGTTAATGCTGACACCATCATAATTGATCTTTAACATTAAAGTGAACTAACTGTTTGATAGCCAGCCTGAATGACTGCAAAAACCAACCTGGTTAAAACAAATACATATACATATATACCTAGTGTATATACGGGTAACTGGCACTGACCCCCAGTTCCCTCATAACATGGGGAAAGGCCCAAGAACTCTGTGACAGAGAGGCCGCACCCACCAAGTGGGTGTGAACCATGTGTTCACAACCATGTGTGGGTGGCAGGCTAGCGCTAATCGCTTCAGCCACCATGCTACTGAAACCACCTTTTAAACGTGACCGTCTCTATACCTTGTATTAACGTATATACATAGTATATACGGTGGGGAACTGGCACTTCGCCCCAGTTCCCTCATAACACACACACGTGGAACTCTGTGACAGCAAAAAGGGCCGCACCCATCTGAACCATCTATTGAACCCAGGCCGTTGGTGTGTCAGCCACCATTATCATTAGTTGCTTGAGTACTAAAAGACGGAATAAACAAAAAAGACAAACTGGGTAGACTGTAAATTGTAAGATAATTGTAATAAAAATAAAAAAATTATATGGCAACAAGTGACGCCAAAACTCATAGCGACGCCGACCTTCTGTCACGTGACCAAGCCGCCATTCTGACTCGGAGATGAGACATAAAAAGCCGGCGTGGCGAAAATAGGCTCGTTCGTTAGAGCTGCGCCTCGCCTGGAATCCAGACGAGAGCAGGCGGCTGCAGCAGGAGGCGTTGACAATAAACTGCAATCAAGTCGGACAGTTGTCAGGTGCCTTCAAAGTATACACAGGAAGTCACAGAAAAAAGTACTTCCTGTTAGTTCCGAACTTTTGTTTACTTGTAGTTCACAGATCACGTTTGGATTTATTATATGTGTTTATAAATATATATATTTATGTAGAAATGACTGTGTAGCTGCATCCTTTGGTATTTTTATGTCTGCCTGTGAAATACATTACTACTGGTTTAGATATGTGTTATGAACATACAATTTTGTATTATCAACCACACAAGATGTGTTTTTAGATTAAACATGAGACGAATAGTCAATAATTGAGGGTTAAGTATTACAACTACACATAAAATAAGGATTTTCTACAACACTTGGTGTTTGCTGTCAGATCTAAGAGCCAATCAACTCTCTGATGTGGCGAGAGCCAGGCGTTTCCCATCATGCACTGGGCCAAGCAGTCGGGGGAGAGCCACTGCAGCGCCTGCCTCTGAAATCGACGGTCAGCTTAGTCTCGTGAGAGTATCGTTGACCACGTGTGCATGACGTCAGAGCAAGTCGGGAGCAAGTTGTACACAAATCTAACCGGCATGCATTGCGCGCCGATCGCCGCCGATCGATTCTGCGCAGAACTGGCTCATCTCGAACGAGCCTAATATATTACACAACTGACTTGATTACCAGCAGTAGAATGTAACTAATTTACTCGAGTACTGCATTTTAGTACAAGTTTAAGTGTTATGATGTGGCGTGTTCACAGACCCAAATTGCAGATACAGGACAGCAGAGTTGATACATGGACGTATTGTGAGGAATATTTCTATGTCAAACTTTGTGATATAATAAAACACATGACAACTAAACAACATACTCAAAAGGCAAAGCCTTATACCAGTTCCACCCAAAACAAGCTGCCATTAATGAGTAAAACAAACGTGCTATATCATTATATCCCTGTCTCCTACAGCTTCCATTACAAGTATGCAATTTAGGCGATGACGTCATTTTGCAACTACTAGAGACAGCCAATAGCGACTTTCCTTGCTGAGGAGTTGGCAACACTGCTCTCCCTATTAGCATCTCGTCTGTTTGTAGCTCCGTTAGCTCTGTCATTAGGACCAGCCTGCTGGACGCAACAAAAGCAGTGGAGATCTGTCACTTTCACTCAATCTGTCACGACACAGACGAGTAAAGCAGCAGGCGAACAAAGTAACATTTCGGGTGAATGACATCGGTGGAGATGTGTAATAAGCTGCATTGGACACTAAGGACCTACCTGGCTGCCAGCCTATCACCTGACAGCTGTCACTGCACCTAGCTGCTGAGCTAGCTCGCTAGGTGAGCTCACGGCTAGCAAGTGTTTCTTCGTGCTCATTGCTCAGTTAGTGCTGCTCTCGGTTCAACGTAGACAGCGGCTACTTCCGACTTATTCTTGTCTCAACAATATTTGACTCTGCCTGCTGTTCACACAATGAGTTAGCCTAGCAGCGTCGGACTGTGTGGGGCATTTTGAGGACCAGCTCGTTGGCTATAGCATTTAGCTTGACGCTAGCTGACCGCATTCATTCAATTATCTAAAAACGGCTAAAGCCTTAAAACCAGCACCTCGACGAGCGGACGAGAACTGGTCGGATCACAATTATTGTTACGATACGTGTACATTTTGGACTTGGCCGTGCTTTGGATAACCACCGAGGAGGGGAAATGAAGAAATTCTTTGATTCTCGTCGGGAGTTGGTGAGCTCTGGGCCCGGACCCGGAGCCGGGGGAGGAGGCGCTGGTTCCGGCGGCGGCGACAGCTTCATCGGACGGGTCTTCACCATTGGACGATATCAAGTGACCGTCGAGGAAATAGTCGCCGAAGGTGAACGATGTGGCTTTCTGTTGTGTGGATTACACACGTAACACGAATGCGTTTGGGATCCGCCGTCTGCACGTTGTTGTGAGGACGGACAGTGGTGTCATTAGTTAAATACATAAGTGACCCTGGTTTTCTTGGTCTATGGCCTCGCTAGAGGGCCAACGTATTACTCCTATTCATTATATGTCCCTTATGGGGACGGCAGTGGACATGCTTATGGCACAAGGCTTTCACATTTACTTGCCAGGTAGCTGTGATCCAATCACTTTTCTTCTGTGGCCTGAGCTTGTTTTCTTCTGCGTAATAGACACTAGAGTGGGGGAAAAGCAGCACATTCAAACGTGTGAGAGGGTGTGTTGTCTTTGCACGACTGCACTCTTTACCTGGAGGCTGGGAGGAACATTTCATAACTGGATGTTCTATTGTGTTGTAAAGGGCCGATGCCTTGCTGAGTCATCTGTCTCGATATTTACAGAGCGAGTGACACATCACAAATGTAGATTTTAAAAGATTTAATGAACAATGTATTGTTGTTTTAGAAAGAGGGAAATGTTATCAGGATGTGCAGACAAATTAAACATGACTTTGGACAAGGTGTGACTTTTATAACGTTTTCTCTTGGGCCTGCATTTATCTATGTCAACACAATCTTGCAGGTTGCTTAGCTGTAGGTGAATCTAAATCATTGAGTTAAAGGGTGAGACATGTTTTGTTGAAAACTGGTCTTAACCTGAACACAGTTAAACAGGCTTCTTGATGGGGTTTCCCGTGGTCATTTGTCTTTGCAATGAGAGTCTGCAGCCATGCTCTGTTAGCTATGAGTGCCTGCTACTAAATAATATATGAAAGAAGACTGATTAATTCATCACTACTATAGATTGGCCCCATCTGTTTGGCCACCTCGTGGCTTTATGAAGGGGTTAGACAGACACAGTCTACCCTGCACTGAGCTGCCTGTGGAAATCTTCCTTGGAATTTGTTTATTCCCTGAGTTCCCTTAGTTTTCTTATCAGTTCTGTACAAATCTTTTCAGATATTCATTTGAGGGAGGCACCATTCAGACTGGTAATTGTTAGGACTCATAAACAGTATATTGCATAGTCTGTGAAAGTTAATATTTTCCCCAGAATTATGACTCTTTCACAAAAAGCTAGTTGGAATGTTTTTCTGCATGATCATATTGTTTCTTGCTCTAGCAGTGGACCTACTGCTTGCAATGCGACTCCCCTCGGTGTCACTAGGCCTATTTATTCAGATGGTTTTGGTTGTAGTCTGGGCTATTAGATGGCTGCTCCATTTTGAAATTGTGTTTTTCGGTGGCTACTCCCTTTGTTGTCATAGTGGAACTTTGTTGCTTACAACTGAAATAAAGACACTTCACTATTTACAGACAAAAGTCAGACGGCTATTGTAGCTTCAGGCCGAAATGTCCGTTTGAAATCATGGCATTATTGCAGTTTGTATTGTAGACATTTGGGCATCGAGCAGAAGTCTGATTTATTCTCAACTAGTCATCTGAGGATGTTCGGAGACACGGCTTTCTGTCTTTACTATCAACAAGATGTGTTTTATTTGCAAGTTTGTAAACTGTAGAAGTCGTGAAGACATGTGTACTAGTCTTAAGTCTTGGTGGTATGTACATTCCTCTACAAACTGATGAAAAATTATTTTGCTGCATTTTTCATTGCAGTGCCTAAAGGTGTATTTTTGATTGTATGCACTAGCTAGAGTCGTATAATCCTGAGAGTCAGTTACGTCAAGAGACAGTGGGTAGCCTATTTGTAGCTGTACTTACAATTATTCGCTCACACTACCTACTTAGATTGTAGACCACTGCTAAACATGTTGCTTAAGAAGGCTGCTAATCCTTTTAATTTCTTAGTCAATCATCTCAGCTTAGACTGCGCAAAACAGAGGGTGTTCAACAATCTGAACTCTGACACACGCATGCACACTTAAAGCCTGTGTTTCATGTTCTCATGAAGTATGCTTCCTTCTCTTTATTACGACTCAGGATAGGTTCTCAATTGGATTTATATTGTTCTCACCATAACATTTCTCAAGCACATTGCTACTCTGTGTTCTAATATAACTAATTACTCAGCCTAGTGCACTGACACTATAATTTATCTTGGTGCAGCACTGTGTCTCACAGTTTTGCATTTCATTGTGAAAGTTCCAGTATTGAATTTATAGCTGATGACATAAGTAAAAGTCTGATGTGTTATTATTATCATTCATTGTGATCCAGCGCCGCTCTGTCCCATACAGGACCGAACACTGAAACACACATAATATCATAGTAGGGAGGGTTATTGTGTTTGTTATACTGTTTGTACTCAGTTCATTTCTTTAATGATACGGCTCACATTAACGTTGTCTCAAGCAGTCCCACTCAAACGTCGCCCAGACCAGTCACACAGAGTTGCCCTTAGCTTAGTGATGCGACCTGGAGGAGTCAGCCCAGTGCATGGCATTATCACAAGATGTGATCAGAAGAGCTGCCGTAAACATGCGGTCAACACAGAATTAAGAGAGAGACGAAATGCAAGCTGAGGCAGTTAATATCTAGAAGTCAGTGAAGACAATATATTATCAAACATTTCAGTGCAGTGAAGGTCTATTTATATAAAAACATGAGATGAAAGCTTCATGTGTAACTGGTATCATACTTTGACTTGACTCCGGTACATTTACTCATATCTGTTGAAATAAATGTTTTATTAATCTGTGTGGTTGCTGTTGGTGTACGTTGCTGTAGATGGATGATCTTGTGGTTTTCCCCATATGTCAGTATCACTGCAAAGGTGGGATGACAAATTCTCTCACTTCCTGTATTCTCAGAAAAGATACTTGCTGTCAGAGTCACTGAAAAATTATCTCTTGGTTACACTGGTGGAAAAGCTGACAGTGACTGTTGTGAGTCACTCAATGTACTTATACTTTTATGTAAAAAAACAACAGCATGTAAGGCATTGCTGCTCCTACATTTTGAAAACCCACTAAAAAGCAATAGAACAGGATAGATTTGACTAATTTTAGATTACTGTTTATTCCGATGGTATTGTATTTATGAAACGTGTGTGTGTGTCTGTTCATTCCATTTCTCCTTCCCTGTCTCTCCAATCATTTGCAGGAGGTTTTGCCATAGTTTTTTTGGTACGGACTCATCAAGGCGTACGTTGTGCACTAAAAAGGATGTATGTCAACGATGAACATGATTTACAAGTCTGCCAACTTGAGATACAGATAATGGTAAGTTAAACAGTCCAGAGTGTAGCAAACACATTACACACTACTTTTTTTTTTAAATACTTATTGGAGATGGTCATGTAAAAGCGGATTGTGTTATTAGTTGTTACCGTTAAACTGCCATGGAATTAACAGCATCTGAAAATGTAGTTGCATAAAAAAAAAAATACAGAGTTGACATTTAAATACTTGTTTAGATGTTCTAACCCTCTTGGTCTGAATGTGAGTAATCCTGAATACTTCAAGTTCTATACCCTTCAAGAAAAACACTTTTATGCATCTGAAAACCCTTTGACCCAGGAACAGTGGTAGTCACAGAGGGTTGGATTGTAATTAATGCAATCTAAGCTCCCTTGCCTGTCCACTTCCTGAATGGAGTGCTTACTGTAAGTGAAACTAACCAGTTCCTGCAGCCACACCCTGGGTGGCATGGCTGTTGCTGGATGGTTATTATCATTACATCCAGACCTTTGGGAGAGAATCAGCATCTCTACTGTTACAAATAGACTGAATAGTTATGGCTGTATTTTGTCATTTACTAACTAACCCAAATGTTTTAGGACTGTTAAATCTATGACAAATGTATCTCCATTGTTGCTTTCTCTCTGTTTGTTTACACAGAGGGACCTAGTGGGCAACAAAAACATAGTTGGTTTCCTGGACTCCAGCATTACTGCAGTTGGAGCTGGTGATGTGTGGGAAGTCCTAATCTTAATGGACTTCTGTCGAGGTAAATAGGCCCACCTCCCATGTTTGTCTTTGTTTAATTCAAAGCTCCATTACCCTCGGCTTTTCACAGCATCCTGTTCTAGTCAATGGCAAATATTTCACTGACAGTTGTCGTGGTCAAAAGAACTTCTGTTTCAGTCAATGCATAGCAGAGTGTCAGTGCTATTTATATAAAGTTCAAATATTAACTTCACTGTGTAGTTGTTAAAGCCTTCTAATAGCAGCAGACAAGCCACGTAGCATTTCTGCTACAAGCAATCTTGTAGCAGAAAATGGATACGATTCAAATAATTGTTTTTATACAAGCACCAATGGAATGCAGTGTGTGCACATGTTTTTTTCTTCTTATTTTTAAATTGTCAAATTTGTTGAAATCAAAGCAGATGTTACAGTTGTACAATGTTGTCCCCTGGCTGTTTCACAGCTTTCCTGTAACAATCATCTGAAATGCATAGAGTCTTAGTTGACTTATTTGTTTTATGCAGGTGGGCAGGTGGTTAACCTAATGAACCAGCGGTTGCAGACAGGCTTCACTGAAGCCGAGGTGTTACAGATCTTTTGTGACACGTGCGAGGCAGTCGCTCGTCTCCACCAGTGCAAGTCTCCAATCGTCCACCGAGATCTCAAGGCAAGTCTAATTATTTACCAATATACTACTCTCTGCATAAGGCTAGCTAATTGAGAGCCACTGTAATTACTTAGAAGTGATTTATTGTGACATGTTGTTTATCTCATGTGCTATGAGTTCTGACAGGTCTTATTTTATCTTCTCATGTAGGTGGAAAATATTCTTCTCCACGACCGGGGACACTATGTGCTCTGTGACTTTGGAAGTGCCACGAACCACTTCCAAAACCCTCAGACAGAGGGGGTTGCAGTTGTGGAAGAGGAAATCAAAAAGTGAGTTTTCTGGGCCCTTTACATCTTCGATCCTTTCTCGTATTGAAATTCAGGAGCTCATTGGTGTATTCTTAAAACCAGGTATACCACTCTATCATACCGCGCTCCAGAGATGGTCAACTTCTATGGTGGAATGATTATCACAACAAAGGCAGACATTTGGGTGAGTAGGACTGTGTTCACTAGCTTTATGCCACATTATGATCACATTATTCACCATGATTGTGACATGTGCATCGGTAAGAGCTACCATTACAAGTGTTGATTCTCTTGTCTTAACAGGCCATGGGTTGTCTACTCTATAAGCTGTGCTACTTCACGCTTCCTTTTGGGGAGAGCCAAGTGGCTATCTGTGATG
Organism: Taurulus bubalis; assembly: GCF_910589615.1. Taxonomy (NCBI): domain Eukaryota; kingdom Metazoa; phylum Chordata; class Actinopteri; order Perciformes; family Cottidae; genus Taurulus; species Taurulus bubalis. The sequence continues at coordinate 14,433,981 of NC_136596.1, read as the reverse complement.
GAAGTTTCACTATCCCAGACAACTCCCGCTACTCCCAGGACATGCACTGTCTCATCAGTGAGTAACATTGTTCCTCAGAATATACAAATTGTCCTACTAACAGCGTGCGCTTTACATATATGTGCAATTACTGTGAGTTTGAAAGTGTATTTTCTTATGTTTGACTGAAAATAAACATCCTTTGTTCGTTAATTTCTCAGGGTACATGCTGGAACCTGACCCAGAGAAGAGACCAGACATCTACCAAATATCACACTTTGCCTTTAAACTGGCTCGACGAGAGTGTCCAGTCCCAAATGAGCATGTAAGTCATGTGCTACTAGGTCAGCTCTTTTTTCAAAACTATGTTTTGGTGTTTTCAGTTGTTTTCTAAGGAAAGTAATCTAGTAGGTAATGATATTGGAGGGAAGCTAACTTTATAGCTTTGGCCAGTTGGCTGCCCTCTATTCATCCTGCCGTTTTATAATGAATTTACAAAATAGCTCAGCAATTGGTCTATTGATTCATTCATGGAAGCTGTAGATCCGTACTAGAGTGGCTGTGATTAATAATTTAATGATGTGAGGAAAAGTAAGCTCTTTGGTTTGGTTATCTTTGATCAAATCAAAAATTTAAATCCTCTTGCTGTTGTAGAGTTCACCTATTCCCGCAAAACTTCCCGAGCCTATTAGAGCAAGTGAAGCAGTGGCCAAAAAGAGTCAAACCAAAGCCAGGTGAGTGAAAATGCAAAGCATTTCACTTTTCATTGTTGTCAGAAACTCCGACATTACTAGTCAATATCCCCCTTTCCTTCCATCAGGCTCTCGGACCCCGTTCCTACCATGGAGACCTCAATTGCACCTCGTCAACGACCCAAGGCTGGCCAGGCTCAGCCCCAGCCGATATCATGCATTCTTCCAATCCAGCCGGCTCTCACGCCACGCAAGAGACCCAATGTGGCTGTTGTGGCACCACAGGGAATAGGTACGAGGAGCTCTGTGATGCCTCTGTGTGTCATTGTTAAGCCATTCTATCTCGGTGGAGATATCTGTATGGAGAGTTAACCTATACTTGTATTGAACTCAGCATAATGAACTGCTCAAGAATTTGACTTTAATGCCTATCGAGGGCTTGTATTCCCAGTGGCTCAAGTATCTCATATTAAAAGGCTTTTATTTGTCTTTTTAATGAGGCTTTTGACATTCACATTTTGACAAGGCGATCCATCTGTTGCCCACCCGCAAAATAGATGGTGGAGTGATGTCACATTAATTACACTAGCACACCGTCATGGTTTTTACTGCAGTTCCATGCAGTTCTAACTCACTCAACGGATGGGTCTAAATGGAGCTTGTGTTTTCTGGTTTCAAATATATTATGTATATATTAGGGGGTGGACAGAAGACAGGTCATAGGCAAAAATAGACATAAGCAAAAGTACAACAAATCTGCCACATCAGGAAGAGTCAAATGCCAGCTGACCTGAGGGACCTGGAGGAATAATAACGGGTTAGGAACTCTGCGATAAAGGAGGGGCCAGCCCATCTAGGGCTTTATTTGGATCAAAACGGTAATCTTTGCAATTGATATTGGCATAGATTCTACAGGTCACCATAAATGTGACTCCTGATATGATAAATGATGTTCACCTCATTCTTCTTATGTTTCTCCTTTCCAGGCGTTGGCATCAATGTCCCAGCTGCAGCTGCTGTCCAAGCTACTCAACAGGCTCCCTCTGCACCACAACCAGCCCCGACAGCCAACATGCAGCCACAGGCCACAGCACAGCATCAGCAGCTCCTCATAAAGCAGCAGCAAGCCTTGGCCTTCTTAAGCCCACAGAGCAACCAGCAGGTAGGCATCCTGGCAGAACAAGAATGAAAATACTTCTTCCACATTGATTGTGTTTGAACTTCACTTGGGGATACTGAGGGAAAGTGTGTGACAATGACAAAGATATTCTAATTTTCAAATCCAAAGAATAGTATAAAAGGTTTTTGAGATGTCATTTTTGCACATTATTGCATGAGTACTGTTCCTAAACAAGTTGTCCCAGTCGAAAAGACCTGTATGTTGACATGTGTATTGGACCATTTGCAAGACAGCTTTGCTGTGATTGACCACAACAGAGACACAGTTTAGAAAATAATTTGTTCCGCTACTCCTGCTTCAAATCACTATCAATGCAATAACACACAATGCGCTACCAGGCACAAATTGCTGTTTTTAAAAAGTAGTGACCATTATCTTAAACATACAAACACAGTGCTGAGGGCCTGCATGTTTATCTGTCCATGTTGTGGTTCAGACTGTTCAGAATCTGTGCTTTTAGGGATACAAATATTATTAAATCAACTAAAGTTAGAAACTTAAATGTTGTGAATGAATCACTTCTCTTAATTTCTATCTTGTTTTATCTATCTCCCTACCTCTGTCTTATGTTGCATCTTGATTTATGTTGCATCTTCATTGTGTACTGTCAGAAAAGTAGGTAACAAATCCTGAAAAGTATGTTTTAAAAGGCTGCTACTGTAAATCATGACAAACTGGTCCTTCCTCATTTCTTGGCTGTGTGGTATTCCTATGTAGCATCAACTGGTACAAAGCCTCTTCCAGCAGCAGCAACAACTACAAAAAGCGTCTCAGGCGTGTACCGTGCTGCAGTCCAAACATAAACCTGTTCCTCCAGTTATTGCCCTGCAACTGCAACACCAGCAGCATGTAGCACCTGTCCACGAAACGGCAGCTTCTCCTCTCACCTCCATCCCTGAGTCTGCAGTAAGCCCTGCATCTGACCAAGAGGTTGTGGTAACATCCTACTTCCGTCTGCTGCTCTTTTGGGTTTGGGAGTTGATTTCCAGCTCGTTTCTATCCAATCAAATCCAAATTTCTACTTTTCCTCCTCCGGGGCAGATGGAAGGCAAGAATGGTCTTTAAAGAATATATTAAATGTGACCGTGTGAATGCCATGTAGATAGAAATGCTCTCTTGAAATGCCATCTTAGAAAGACGTCATTGCTGCAGTTAAATAGTCAGTATAAGTCACATAATAACCAAATCATTTAGTGTTGCTTTCTGAACTGCTTCTTTCAACTGTCATAATTGTCTTGTTCATGTCATTGACCCTACTCTATGTCCTAGTGTAAACTCTCTATTCATCAGGTGCATCTGTTTCTGTACAATCACTTGGAATACTTTCCCTTTTCCCATAACAGATTTTCTCTTTTTGTTGTGGTTTTCGAGGAATTTACAATCCATATTTCTTTCAGATTCTAGTGGATCTTGCTTGCTTGATTTTTGATTGTTTGGGGATCTGCTTTGCTTGTTTTTCTTCATGCACTAAACAGAATTTCTCTCTGTTGGCATCAAGTACATTTTCATCTTATATTTCTGCCTCTGTATCTTTTTCTTCTCCTCGTAGACGGCCGGTCGAGTGATTCACAGAGTCGGCTCATTGACACCCCCCTCGTCGCCAAAGATGGCCCCTAAAAGCGGGCACAGGCGCATACTGAGCGATGTCACTCACAGTGCCGTGTTTGGGGTCCCAGTCAGCAAGTCCACCCAGCTTCTCCAGGCAGCCGCAGCTGAAGCTAGCCTCAACAAGTCCAAGTGAGCAGAATGAACTCCCTTCAGTGATCTGTGGATCAGTTAGCTGAGAAGGGCAATAGACAGTCCATTCATATGACAGAACCCCAAAGGAGGATAAACGACCCATTTACATCCCAGAGAGTCCAGCTGAAGAAGAATCGCCCAATTCAGTCTTTAAATAACTCTAGTCACTCGGCCTTATTTGCATACATCAGTAGGCCAGTGTCCACAGACCTAACGTCCATGATCAAATTTCACTGTGCACTCTTAATCGTGTTTATGTTTCCACCTCTTTGCACTGCAGATCAGCCAGCACTACTCCATCTGGCTCCCCCTGCTCGTCCCAGCAGAGTGTGTATCATCCAGGTGATAGTGACGCCCCATCAGCTCTTGCTGCACCCAACACTCAGCCAAGCTGGAACCCCTTTGGGGATGATAACTTCTCCAAACTAACAGCAGAGGAGCTCCTTAACAAAGACTTTGCAAAGCTAGCCGAGAGTAAGTGCAACTTCATTGCTGTATACTTAACACCTGCAGCTTTGCTAGACACTTGTGTGATCTAAAATGAATTGCAACTTTGCTGTTTGCGTGTGCACAGATGCTGCACCAGGAGAGAAGGTCACGGGATCCAGTGAAAATCTCATTTCAGGGTTCATTGCCTTTCCAGGTAAGTCTTTGCCTAATTATTTTCTCTATGCTGTCCCATGGCTTTGCATACTTCTTCCCCCAGGAGGCTTTTCATTGAGTCATTTATCAGGCTTCAAGTGGACCTTTCTCTCAATATCCTCATGCAACAATTTGATATTGGAATTCAACCATTTTGCTGGATTATGACCTCTTTATATGTCTTGGCAAATGTCTAGAGTTGTCTATTCCCTAGTCACACCCAGCTCTTCTCTGTTGTACATGCTCTCAAATTCCCTTGTTTGTTCTTCTCCATCTTTATTCACTGTATAATGTAAGCTGAAAGATCTGCAGACATCATCAGTGCAGGTTCAGCGTTGTTGACTGTCCCGGACCCTCTTAAAACCCTCTCCCTCTCTGACACCACAGGTAATTTTCTTGTCACAACATGACACAGAACGAGCCGTGCCTTTTCATTCCTTCAGGCTTTTAAACTCTTGAACAAATATATTCTCAAGAGTTTATGAGTCACCATTTTATTTACCGAAGTAGTTTCCTGGATATCGCACTTCCCCCGTGGTTAGCTTATGAGCGCTAGTTGTGTAGTATCCACTTGTACACGGTCCCATCATGTTGAATGAGCAGGCAGCCTCACAGTGGCTCCTTGTCAGCTGCCATGAATAGAGACCTTAGCTACAGCTAGATCGCATCTCATTTGTAGATCTGTGCTTTCGGTGTTGCCTAGTAACGCGAAGGACAAATTCTCCTTTGTTAATTGGATTGCCTTACTGCTGGAGGAGCCTGCTTACTACTGCCACTAAGAACTAGAGAAAGTTAAGCTTGCTGTCTTGTTAAAATGATGGCCCAGCCGTTATGTTCCCCCTCAGTTTAGCCTTTAACCGTTTTGGAAGTGGTGCCTACTTCTTAGCTGTGTAACCTCCGTTGTGTATTTGCTGTTTAAGGCCAGAACTGAGAGGAGAAATGTTGAGGCTATTACATAATCAGGGTGTGGTTAATCTTATCTAACAAGCCTAAACTGGATGCATAAAAGCGAACGCAGTCTGACTTCTGCTGATGGAACAGTGAGTTGTATATGAGAAGCATTGAGAATAAAAACTTCCTCTTTGGAATTAAACACATTTAAGATATTGTGCAGCATTTCTTACATTACATATGCTTTCTATTGACTTTACTAACTTGAACTGGAATATGTTAGGATCTGTAAAAAAAACAATGTCTTCAGTGTTGGCCTCTTTCCAATAGTGAAGGGGGCAAAAGGTCACATCTGCTGTGCCATTTTCTGAGCCAACACATTCCTTGACCCCCACCCCCACCCCTGCCCCATTTTGCCCCATAAGCAGTTTCCTGTAAGTACGAGCTGCAGTGAAAATTCAGTAATTTGTCATTTCATGCATGGATCAGCTTAATTGAGTCAGTAATTGTTTATATTAATAAGATAAATACATATAAGTAAATAAATTAGTTGGGAGGGTTGGCATGTGGACAGTGACAGTGCATTATGGCTTTTTTTGGCACCATAATTCCAACTGGTTAAGGAAACGTTTCTCTCCTTTGCATGAGATTTCACTCAACTTGCTGGTGTTTTAGTTCATATCTGTGTGATCTAAATATACTAACAAATCATAATTTGGTCTGTGGTTTGCAAGCAACCTGATTGCTGATTGAGTCATGTAAATGTAAAATTACCTTAAAATGTAAAGATGATGGTCTTCATTACATTTCATTTCATTCAGCAGCATCATGCATCATCCCTATATACTGTCTTGCCTTCTTAACATATTTTGTCCCTAACAATGTACGCCGTGAAGCCTACAATATTATGTATAAACTGTAATTCCTTGATGCACGTCAATATAATATTCTCCCACATTGTTAGACTTGCATATCTCTTACGCTTTGCTCCATTTTTGTTAGTATACAAAGTTCATTGCCATTTACTCTCTCTTGCCATCTGTCCAATACTTCTCTTTGTCTTTTCCCTCTGGCTTGCTCACAGAGAAGCTGATTGAGGGACTGAAGTCCCCTGAACCTTCTCTGCTGCTCCCCGACCTCTTAACCCTGGCCAACCCCTTCAGTAGTGCTGCAGAGAGCTCCACCAATGGTACTAGCTCCATTTTGGTCCTCTTCCTTGCCTTCCTTCTCACTCACATGACCACGAAAAAAAAAAAGACCCACCAGTCAATCATATTTTCTTTTACATTACTAGCAGTGTCTATAGAACTACTGTCTTTTCCACTTGCTGTCTCCGTGTAGTGAAGGCAGAGATGTGTGTGGATTCACTGATTCCTGGTTTGGAAGCTCCCCAGGCCCCACGACTCTCAGGCCAGCCAGAGCTCATCCCTCCCAGCATGCCAGGTTAGCGTCCTGGACCACAGAATAGCAAATCTTAACCGAAATCTTTGCAATATTTCCATAAATTATTCATTGTTTCCAGTTGTGGTCACAATCCCCTTGTTACTTGTTGATGTCATCGAAACCCCAGTGTTTTTCCTGAGGGATTTTGTTACAACTGCAATCACTTTATTTTTAGGCGTAGAAAGCGGAAACAAATTTATCATTGACAAGCACAGCTGTGCCAGATCACACTGTCCTGGAAAAAACACTGCAACAGCAAATCTGTTTGGCATGTTGCTCTTTTAAAAATAGCAGCTCACTTCAGTGACTGGAACAGTTGCTTCACTGAGGGTTTCTAAAGTGTTAAGCAATCTATTCAATTAAAACATTTCACATGTTTTTCAGTATCAATGCAAATCTTGCCTAAAACCCACTAACAGTCTTCTGCAATGATTGATATTATCTGTGCATGCAGGTTTTGGGTCCGTAGCTACTGCTGAGTGTTAAAGTGCTCCTCCTGCCCCAGACTTTGCAGTGTATTTTTTTCATGGGCTTTCCACGCAGACTTTCATTTTCTGATTATATACTTTCAGAGATTAGACCATGCCTTTCTAACAAAATGCTATTTCCTCTGCACCTTCAGCTAACAATCTTATTTTACTGTGACCCTTTGTCCCTTTTGGCTTTGCTTCATCCTATCTCAGACTCTCTCAGTGGGGAGGACTCTCTGCTGGGTTGCGATCTTCTATCTCATACGTGTCCTCATGGAAACCAGTCTGTTTCTGCTCTCCCTTCCTCCTCCTCCTGCTCCTCTGCTCATCCTGGCTCTGGATCCTGTCTGGAGGAGCTGCTGCCTGGTCAGACAGCTTCTGGTAAGACCTCTTTGCAGCACCCCTAAGCTAGCCTTATGACTGCTGGGCTCTATGTCCCATGGAACCATCTCAGACTACAGATACTTCCAACAACAGGAGGACCTGTTCAAATGTGATATGGAAATTGATTAGGCACGTTAAACGACAGCTTCACAGACCCTTAACTCATTTGTAGAAGAGCCAAAAGCCACCTGAAATGCACGGCTTTTAAATACTGTGACTGCCCTGGCTCCCTCTATTTTTAATCTACATGCATCCTACTTTCTTTTTGCTCTTTCCTTTGGCTGAGTTAACTTCTTTTCCCCCTCCATCATTCCTTCACTTCCTCTACCTTCACCGCAGACTCTGCTTTCTTCATGTCGTGTGGGGAGAAGGGCAATGAAGATGAGTTTGACCCTATTCCCGTGCTCATCTCCAAAAACTCAAATCAAGGTAAGGTTAACAGAATCCAGAGATGAGCACTCCCAACTGCAAAAGCCCAGGCTATGAGCCAAAAAGATGAATGCCTTAGCCCCTAATTCAGCTCCATAGCTCCTTCCTGTGACTGCTGATGTGAAGTCTTGTATGGTGTGCTTGTCACATTAAGGCTTGTTAATCCCATCAAGCTCTCACATTAGTCTTCTTCCTCTCTTTTGTTTCTAATGTTATACTGCCAGTGATTCTCTGCCTTGCAGGTGTTTGGCTCTTTGTAGTTTATCTTGAAAGCCTCCTCATGTTAGAATGGCATTCCCCTACTCTCCCCCTGTAATGATGCAGCTGTATGAAGGTTACCCCAGCTCACTCTCTGCCTGTTTCTCTTTCTGCCCCCCGTTCATGCATCTCTATGCTCTGCCATTATTTTCCCTTCATCAACTCCTTGCTCTTAATTTCTCCATACAATCTCTGTTAATATTACTTATTCTTTTGCTTGTTTTTCACAATCTCCTTCGGCTCTCCTTCCATGTCCATCTCTCTCTGTCTCTCTCTCTCTTTCTGGCACGTTTCAGGTGGTCACTCGCGCAGCAACAGTGGCAGTTCAGAGTCCAGCATCCCCAACTTGGCCCGATCCCTTCTGCTCGTGGATCAGCTCATCGACCTCTAGAGGGGGTGGGAGAGGTCGAAGGGGCCGTTTGCAACAAGGGGAGGGGGGGGGATAGAGTTGGGGAAGCCGAGGCACTTAATGTAGCACCTTGTGAATTAAAACAGAGGAGTCAGCATAGATTGGTTCAGTAGAACCTCTCTTGTTTTGTGCCTCCTTGGCCTCAACTCCATCTCTTGTTGCTTGATAAGCCAGCTTCATATATCGCTGCTGGCCGTTGACATTCCCACACTGGTTAAAAAAAACAACTTTTCATTATGCCTGAGCATATCGACTGCTTCTGCCGCGGCTACACCATGGACTTCCTCATGCTTTCCTCATACTCGCATTCATTTCCCTCATTGAGTGCACTGTGCCATGGCGATCGACTTTCATCATGTGCACACGCTAAACTGCTTGATCACAGCCGCATTGTGTTCACTTTGTTGGTCAGGGTTGACGCTTTATTTAAACCAGCCACCTTCAGGCATGCTCTTTTGTGTTAGGGGTCTGACTGAAGAGTCAGGAGTCATAAATGCTGTAGACCTTCAGGATAATGTGATGCATTGAACTAAATCATTGACCAATCAAAGACGCACCCAGAGTGAACTACTGAGAGCTATTTGCATTGATTGAACCAGTTTGTAAACCAGTGAAGAGAAACGTATCAGCTTTGGGCCGTCTTTACAGATTTCTCTGGTGTGATTTACTGTTGACGGAGACTTCTTTCAAACTGTCTGCACCATCTTAGCAATTATGTGCTAGAATTCCAATATAGATCAGCAATCAACAACTATTTATCGAAGTTACCTTAGTACATGAATTCACAACTGCAGCTTCATCATACCTGTATATTGCCATCTCATATGGATGTTAATCAGGGTATCATTTCTCTTAAAACTACACCTATAAATAGGCAATAGTGTTAATATGGCTGATTCATTGGGCAGAATGCTTCTTTTTTTTGGCTTAAAACCAGTTTGTGTGCATTTAATAATTACATATTTTTATGAGTAGGGTCATGAACTGGCCAGCATATCTTTGACCCGTTGTGAAGATAAGCACACATAAACAAAAGGGAATCAAATTATTTGACCTGCAGCCATGCCAAAGCTGAAGGAAATGTTTTATTATTAAATAATAATAAATGCTGTTGCATCAGTCTGCTCTCGGGGTCAGTTAGGATGAGTAGATTTTAGCAGCGTAGACGAGGAGATACAATGTCGATTTCATTGAGTTATTTGTGTAGGTACTGTGCTATCAAATAAGCTTCATATATATATTCCTCTCCAATCAACATCCTCGCGATCTTGTCTCTCCAATCTATTCCTCCCACATATACGTTGAGGTCATTTGGCCAATGTGTCATTTATTTCAGCCAGAAGAGAAATGAAAAAAAAAAGAAATCCTTTACATGTACATAAATTCACTGTTATTGTTTTGCTCTGGTAAGCATTGGTAAAAGTAGAATTGTTTTAGTGTGTAATATTTGAAGGCATTTCATCTATCATGCTATGAGTAAACGTTACTATTATTTATGGACCTTTTTAGAATGAATGTATAAACTGAGTACCATCATGAAATATGTACAATTTACAAGGATATATAGATAAAAACAATATTTGTGTATGAAGCTGTATTTAAGAGTGCAAAGATGTTGACCCTCTGTCCAAAGTCCCTCTGTGTTTACTCTCTACTCATGTCAAGCATTCTGCTTGTACTTTTGTTTTAGAAGTCATCGATACAAATGTGCTCATGTAATCTTTTTATCTCTCCACAGCAGTTCTGTGCAGAATACTGGCATTCGTAAGTTACTGTACATTACTGGGAGAGATTTTATCTAACGGACAGCAAAACAGAGCTAATGACGGAATTAACTTCCTGATATCTCTGGATAGCCTCTGATAATCGTTCTCTATTATCTGGCGTGTGTGACTTGGAAAAAATAGCTGTACAGGTTGTTTTGCATCTGATCATATTTGATCTGATCTACAACTGACTTTGCAAGTAATATCTTTCAATTTGGCTTTTCTCTAGCCAAGCAAGGTCCATTGTAGAGGCATAAGTCTCTTTTCTTAGGGCCAATATTACCGTAGATATGTACATACAAACAGAAAACATTTCTCCCAACATACCATCGCTGGTATATATGCTTGAGGTTTGGGTCATAAATAGTTTTCTCCTCCTCGTCCTGCCCCAGTATTACATAGTTAGTCATTGAGATCAACAACAATGTTAGAATTGGCATGGGTAAATACAACTAAGATGTTTTTTCTTTCCATCGAATGTTTTTCAGTTAAGTCATTTGCATTTTTGTGGCTGATCTATGCAATCCTACAATAACGCTTCATGTTCTTATCAGACACCACAGTGCTGTATCCTGTAGAGTTCTCGCCTTCGCTGTAGAGTTTGACTTGTGTTGCTGTGTGAAACTGATGTACTTGTTGTGCTGGTTGGGTTGATATGGTGCCAGGTATAGAAATTACTTTGATTATATCAAAATGTTTGACATGATTTGGCAGGCGTCCATATGTCAAAGCAGGACCATTGTGGAGTGTGGACTTCTATTTTTATGAATTAAGGTTTAGAATGAGAAACAATGAATAAAACGCATTATTGTGAATGTAAATTAAGTGTCACATTATTGGATTTTTACTCGGAATAGAATAGTAGCAAGCTGGCTGGTCAGAAGATTGATTCCTCCATTTGTATGGTTTTAATTAGCAGAGAGATTATTTTTCCTTCTGGGAACCAAATTAGATTGCAGGTACTCTAATCTGACTTGATGGTACCCACTAAGGCCGTCTCTGCTCAGATTTCAGGATTCAACCATTGTTTGCGCATCCCAATAGAAGCATCAGACACACTTTTCTGTCTGACAATTTGCTCAGTTATCTTTCTTCAGCTTTGCTCTGTGATTTAAAGGACTATTCTCGTGTTTTCTAGGCTTTCTTTCCTATTCCTCTTTCTTGGCACCCCCTTGTATCTTAGTTGTTCTATGCCTCCTAGTTTTGGTAGACATTTATTTAAAACCCCATCACCGTTCACTGCTGTTGTGAATCCAGGCCAGGAACTTTGATAAAGAGCTTTGGGTTCCTGGTACGTGTTCCTCTTTGTTAGATGTGACCATAGTTAGACTGCAGGGCCTTTGAGCTGTATTTGAGAATTCAGTTTTATTTACTCTGGTTCAAATCATGAAGACAAGTGTACAATATGTGAAATGGGCTGTAGACAGTTTAAAAAACAGAAGAGTGATGAAGAAAGTTACGCAAAACCTAAAACAAAACTCCCTTTTAATGGCTGCAACTAACATCTGCCCAAGAGCCGCCAGTTAACAGCTGCTGTCGACACTGCTGAGGTAAGACTGTCTCTGCTCATCTGTGCAAACCTGTCTGTCCCTAATTACCTCTCCTGTTGCTGTGAAAGCTCTGTGTCCTTGTTTCCACAGACCTATTGACTCCCTCAAAGCTCCATCTACCTCAACACAATCAATTCTAACTAAAAGCATAACCGCTGCTTCCCCTAACACGAGGCCCTGTTTTTGAAGGTTGAGGCTACTGCAGCTGTGCTGAAACTAATTTGTGGAAACAAGGTTATTTGATGTTGTAATGCTAGAGCTGGCCAGTCTCGTCTGTCGGATGTGACTTGTTCAGAGTAGAATGTGTCTGTATTGTTGTAGTCATGTGCTGGTTTCTCACTGTTGGGTCATTATCATTGATTCTTCAGTGGTTACAGGTGATCCATCAGTCGTATAGTATGTTGTTTGATAGTGTGGTAGATTAATGAGCAGCTCGACCTCAGGTAGTAAAGATTCTTGCTACTGACAATATTTATACTTTCTAAAGTTTGTGTTCACCTCGGATATGTTTTTCTCTATCTCTGCTCTCTAATTCAGATGTTCAAGTGCAGAGTAATGGCTACTCTGTGCTTGGAGAGGGACAGGAGACTGAACCTCCAGAGGGAGATTCTCAAGCAAACGAGGAATGTGTGCACTCCAGCGATGATGAGGAGGAGGAGGAGGAAGAAGAAGAAGAAGAAGAAGAAGAAGCAGCAGCCCATAGAGAAGAGCAGCAGGATGAGGGAGCCATTGAGAGTCATGCAGTAGGACATGACTGCAGCGGCTCCAGACCTCTGCTGCTGGACTCTGAGGATGAAGAAGAGACAGATTTAGCCCTCCACTCATCACCGCACTCCAGCGCAGCACCAACACAACCATCTTCTACCTTCCACCAACCTCCTCTAAGCACCATTGCTCAGAATCACTCCCAACATCTTCTCAAGCCAGTCAAAGGGACAGATGTTGCTGTAGATGTTTTCTCAAAAGCTCCCTTTTGGGGTGTGCAAGAAGAAGCAGCCGATGTGTTCTCCAACGCTCCGTTTCCACGCGCCCCCCTTGCAGCGCCGCAGCAGTTTGATGTTTTCTCTCAGGCTCCCTTCGGAAAAAGAAAGGAGGCTCAAGGAGCTCAGCACTCGTATCCTCATGCCGCTGGAGTCCATGCTGTAAGCCCTGATCAAGGCGCGTTGGGAGAAGTTGCTCAACAACCTTTCCGCCCACAAGCTCTGGCTAAATATTCCCGACACTTTGAGGGACCTGTGCCCCAGCAGCCCGTAGCAGCTCATCGAGTAGTGTCTAACGTGAGCAGGCAAGCGGCTGTGGCCTCAGTCCCTGTAGGACCTCTTCACTCATGGACCTCAGAAGTGAGTGCTGTAGACCCCTTCGTCTCTGCACCCTTTCACCTCAAGGCCCCACAAGAAAAGCCCTGAACGCACACTCCGAGGGTGGGGTTAGTGGGTATCAGCACTCATCACTGAATTATGCAAACTACAACCGGCATACTGCATGCTGTCATCAGCGCTGCAGCTGGACTGCAGGCCTGCATGGATCTCATTCTAGGCTCCGACTAGTGATAGTGCAAGGTCATCTTTACACTTGAATGCTAAAATGCGGCAAGTAAAAAAAAAAAACTGACATCATTCCCTGACTCTTAGTTGCTTTTTTGTTTTTCCTGTCGCATCCTTTTACATTGTCCTTAATACTTTTGGTACGTTCATCTACACAAAGACAATATGGTGGTCAAGTATTTGATTGTTTTATTGCCTACCTCAGTTACTTTTCGTGTCCGGTCTAAAACACCACGCAGTGAGAGAGTTTATTTGATTTCCTGTATATTTGAGCTTTACGGTCAAACTATGATCCGATGAAGCTTCATTCCTCCACAGTTTGCAGAAATGTGTGATTCAGCGTCAATCACAAGATCATAACGTCACAGAATCTTGCAAGAGGGAAATGTAAAGATGTTTCAGAGGAATTTATCTAGAAAATATCTGGCTCGATGTAATTACAAACAACCTTACAATCATGCCCTTCAAAGTCCGTATAGTTTTGGGCCCTTTGTCTTAAAGCTTGGCAGTTTGTTATGAGGGAGATGCTGAATACTGATGCGTAGGCATTTCTAAAGGGCAACATTTGTTGATATGAAACCTTTTTTCATTCAAAAATGTTTGCATTTTGTCATGAATTGTGTTTGTTGTCACTGTCCTGTCTGATAGAAATCTGTGTTTGTTCCATACGAACTGTTTATATGTTAGGCATACAAAATACATTATAGTAGTACACCTGCTTTTCTTGGTTTCTACTTACTTTACAAGATGATATCTCTGAATCCTTACACTTTTACAGTTCGTCCCTCTGACCACATTTCACTTTTGCCTTTGGTGCCCTCCAATTAAAACTGCTGCATTTTCTTCATTTTATTGCACACACATTCAGTACCAAATACTTGTGTACAATCACATACAACTTCTTTTTTCCTGTCTGCAGTATACTCATGCACCAAGACTTACATTCAACTCTAACTCTATAGTAGGTATCTGCAAACTCCAAGTGTGTACTAACTGTGACTCACACTTGCAGTCGCACAAATATCTACAGCACTTATGCATCGCAGTTCCAGTCAGGGATTGTAACAGTAGTGTCTTGAAAGGTGACTGGTTGGTGACATTCCTTTTGAATTTAATTCATCACCATTTGGGAATATTGTATTGTCTTTGTGCGCTGCAAAATCATGGACCACTCTTTGTTTCCCACCACGGCACTTTTAAGAAAGGGGATCCAACCTGTTCCAGCCCAAAGTTTAATTCATGTATTCTTCTGTTGCAATTTAAAATCCTCTTTTTTCTTTTCAAAATGTATACTCTTTTTTTTATAAATGCTCACTTTTCTCATCCAACTTGTATACATGAAGGTTGCACATAGCCACTGACACAGTCAGGGTTCCCTAAGAATGGGTTTTGATTGTAACAGCTGTATAATGTATTTCAACCAGTGTTGTGTAGGGAATCTTTGGATGATTCAACAACTGATGATACTGTTGGACAAAAAAAGCACTCAAAATACTTGTTATGCTGCACCTGCCTTTGAAAACTATGTTGTAAGTCATTAAAAAAAAACTATTAAATGAATGTAAATCAAATATTTGAGGTGTTTTGAGTTATTTATTATCTTCAAAACATAAATGTGTATGTAGGACCAACTGAGCACATACACTACACATTCTTTGCATTTTTGCACTTTCTCTATTGTTTAAATTGAATTTCCTAAATTAATACACTCTTCTGTTTCGTTGTACATTTGGAGTTTTGCTGTATATATTGAGCATCTTTTATCCCTGTTTTTGTTTCTGTAAGCTGCTACTATGACAAACAATTCCCCCATAGGGGAGAATAAAGTATATATCTACCTATACACTCTCAAGTACAGTGCTTGAGTATATTCCATTCTAATGTATACCTCTATTCCACTACATGTCCGTGTTTCACATTGTACTTTTCATCCCATTTACCATCCTCTGGAGATCTTAAATATGTATCGATTCATGACATAATGGGCGTGAAAAGTAAGACTAGAGTAATGCTTCTTATATCCGTTCGGTGTTTAGCAGCTCTATTCCACTAGAGGGCGCTGACACAGACTCACCGGATGCTCGCGTCAGTAAATATTGAGAAGAAGAGCGAACGCGGGTCTCATTTTCACAATAACGACATTGTGTTCAAAGTATGCGGTAAGAATAAGATATCTCCACTGCGGGGTGTGTAATAGAGATATTTATGCAGCGGTGCAGATATTAAAACTACGTCAGCTACACATTTGTCTTGCTTCTGTTATGAAAGCACGCGCCTGTTCATGCTAGCCAGCTAGCTTCTCACTTGTTTTAATGACAAACCTCACGAGCTGAACGGATCTGTGCGTGACGTTTGCTTGACGTGAACAGGTAACCTGCGCCGTGTCGCCCTTTTCCTGAGCACGATGGCAGCTCAGAGGGTGCTCCCTCAGAGCAAAGAGTCTCTGCTGCAGAACTACAACAAGAGGCTGAAAGACGACATAAGGTCCATCCTGGACAACTTAACAGAAATTATCAAAACAGCAAAGGTACTTAAATGCATTGTTTCTCTCGCAAACGTTGTTACTTTCTCTGCTCATTTGCACGTGTTTTATGAGTTTAACTTCTGGTGGAAAGCTATACGACTCGTAATATCCCTGCAGCATCACTCCCGCTCCCTGTCCTTTCCCCTCGTAACGTGGTTCCCCTTCGTCCTCCAAACACACGAGTGTGTGTGAGGTTCTCACCCTGTCTGCTCTCTCCAGATAGAGGATGAGACGCAGGTGTCCAGAGCAACCCAAGCAGAGCAGGACCATTATGAGATGCACGTGAGAGCAGCCAACATTGTAAGTATTGCAGAATGCACAGTTGTACAGAATATACTCGGTGGTTTTTAGGCATCTTGTTAGTATTTTATTTTGTAGGGAGAGGAAAGATGAGACTGCTCAGGAAAAGTCAGTTCATTCTGTTTTAACTTTTAGTCTGATTGTAACATGATCATGTGACTTCCAATAAATCACATTCAATTGTATCATTATTTTATTAATTAAAATGTACATTTGGCATATATAAGCACGGTGCTTCTGGCTGAGCCTTTTCATTCATATTGTATATACTGTTTGTGCTTATTGTATTGTGTGTGATGACTGAATGAAAATACTTTTAAGTGTAGGCGTACTCTGAAGTTGGTGTTTTGCCTACCTTCTAAAGTAAATACCTTAAGAAGCAAGCACACAAGATCTCTCACAGCCACCATTTAACAACGACCTCATTGGGGGTTTGCTGGTTTCTGAATGAATGCATTCAACAATGATTCACTTGGAGCTGTAAGGTTGAAGACCAATAATTGTATTCACCACTGACAGTATTGCATGTAAATTCTGTATTGGCTCGTTCCAAATCTTCATACAAATGATGTTTTATGGTCGTGCCATTCTTGTAAATAGAAACATTGTTCAGTTAAAACAAAATTCAGCCTCTTTTTTTATTGGGGGGTGGGAGGGGGATTTAAAACATGGTTTGAGTAAAGTATCGCTCCACAGCATTCATTTGTACTTACTGACCAACTGGTAGGACTGCAGGGTTTAAGACGTTAAGGATAAGATAAGGGGAAATGTTGATCATTGGTGACCCCCTATTAATTTACTTTATTTATTTTGTCCTATTTTTGTCATTTACGATGTTTTGTCGCATTTTTGTTAACTGAAAAAAATCATAAATAAATAAAAAGATAAAGGGAAATGCATGATTTATTTCTGACCCTGATTTCCCCACTTCTGTGTTGTTGTATCAGGTACGAGCTGGCGAGTCCCTGATGAAGCTGGTGTCCGATCTGAAGCAGTTCCTGATTCTGAACGACTTTCCCTCCGTGAACGACGCTATAAGCCTCCAGAACCAGCAGCTCCGCTCGCTGCAGGAGGAGTGTGACAAGAAACTCACCTCGCTCCGTGACGAGATCGCCATCGACCTGTATGAGCTAGAGGAAGAATATTACTCCTCCAGGTACAAGTAGGCTCATACTTGTCCCCATCCCACCGCCCCTCTCTTGTCCCATGCCCCACTCCATGTACTGTCTCACATTCACCATTCACTGCGAAACCCAAGGAAGGGTTTAGTTCTTAGTTCTTCCCACATCTAAATCTGACACTTTTGGGCTTAAATGTTACTCATTGTCATATCCAGACATTCCCATTCATCAACACAGATCACTGCTGAGGGTTATTGGGATGGAGAGCATCTCGCTAAGTGACTTTATTGATAAGTGCCTTGAGGTTTTCTGCTCTCTGACGTTTGTCATAATTGGCCAAAGTTGAGGATTTCTGCATTTAAAGGGAAATTCAACTGAATATTAGCTGTGTAAATGTATCCAGCTCTTGAACAACCACAGTTCAAAATGTACCTTTGGCTTTCAAACTGCATTAGTAAACTGCATTGAATTCTCAGAGGGCCTGAATGGTGATGGGATATATTTCATAATTGAGAAAGTTTGGGTGTTGATCTACTGCTGGGTTTATTTCTAAATGCTTTTTAAAAGTGTTTGTCGGGCACATGGTAGAAACACATGGTTTAGTGAGGAGTGAGGAAGAAACGAGGCCTGTTCTCATAGTTAGTTCACGACTAAAATAATTTGAATAGAAGTTGCAACCAGAGTTAATCAAAATCCAACAAATTAAAGCACATGGTATTTTGTTCATGGATTAATAGTTAGATGGCTGTAAAAAAATACTGAAGTGTTGCAAAACAAAGCTTTGTAGGGAATCTCCTTTCGACGAATTACACATTGAAATAACTAAAACTTTATCAGAATATTAGTATATAGATGTATCATTCATTATATTAATATTATTTATATGTAATATTCAAATCATAAATGTAAAGGTAGGTTTTGGGGATGGACTGGATGAATGCTTGGTTTAGACTGTAAAATTAGACACGACTCTTGCAGTTATTTATTTGAGGTCAAATCTGAAAGTGTCTCAAGTATATCTTTTGTTGGTTAAAGCAGTTGGGTAATCATGTTTAAATGATTCCGTCCTTAAGACCACAAGTGACTCGAGCTGTAATCGTGCAGGCGATATCGATCACACGTGTGGTTGCACTTGTATACCAGTGTGTCCCAGCTGTTCCATTAGAACCCGAATGATTACGAAATAAAGTAGACAAAACACTGTCGTAGTGTGTCTTGTTTTCTGTGAGAAAGTATTACGTGTCTTTCAGTCCTGTTTGGAGCATGCTAGGTGTGGGCCTTCCTTCCTCACTGCACTCACTCTGCTTTCTCCTTCATCAGCAACTAATCACACTTTTTTGCTGAATTTATAGGTGATAAGTGGCACCGCTAACCACAGTATCTAATTAATATACAGTTGTTTTAAGTGTTGATCCAGTTTCCAGTGCTTCTGCATAACTTCCATGCTTCTGTCGTATGTGTGCCTTTCATGTGCTCCTCTAAGTGGATGAATGTGCTTATTCTGACCTGCCGCTCTCGTCTGCTCCTCTCTTTCTGTGCTGCGCTGATTCTTTGCCTCCTACTGGTTTCCGCTCTGCAAAGCTACAGTCAGTGGGACAGCACTGATCTGCCACTGTACGAGGCCTACCACCAACGAGACAGTTGGGCCTCGCCAGGCAGCAGCTGCAGCTCTACCCAGGGCGACCGAGAGGACTTGGAGGGACCTCCTTCTCAGGAGACAAATCACCTCAACGGACACGGGACATCTACTATAGAGAAACTGTGATGAAGAAGACTGAGTTTATACTATGGTTTGGCTATTTTAGTTTGTTACACATTGTGAATTAGTTTTTGATTAGGTCTGCCACCGTAATGTCAGACTAAAAAGTAGACTTTGGCATTGAAGATTTATTTTGCAAAAGTGGGTATTCTAGCAAAAGAGTGAAATACAGAAGCTGTAATAAACAAGAAATATCTGGAAAGTCATTAGAATCAGACTAATGGCCTGTGTAACATTCCCCTCATTTTAAATGACTTTCAAATTGATTTATAAACTTGCATACATTGATTTATATACTGTATATTGAAGTATTGCAAAACATGCAGACAACTTTGTTAGAGTACCTTTGCAGCAGTTAATTACCTGTATACATTTTTTTCTTTCTATTTTTAAGTCTGACTTTGAATGTGTATGTTATTGCCTGTTTTGTTTGTTTTTTTTTACTTCTAAGCACTGGTTGCATTAAAAGACCATTTAAAAATCTTGTTTTACTTTTTTATTCTTTTGAAAACCCTTAAAACAGTTATACAACTTAAAGTAAACTTTTAACAGAATAAAAAGCAAATTGTTCACAATTCAGAGCAGGTATATCACTCAATTTAACATTTTGTTTTCCTTATCAGACAATCCTGAGCCATTTAAGCCATGTGGGAATGCAGAATTATTCTTATACATGACATCACAAAGCAAATGTACTGTTTACAGTTAACCACAGTAAGTTCTTTACACTATTTACAAAGCACTACACTGGCTTGGGCATACTCCTTTTTAACAGTTGTTTGAGAAAATCAGTCTGCAAATTATCTTCATGGCTCATCTGGAGGCTTTAATCTTTATAAAGATGAATTTCAAGTTGAGTAAATTATTCTTGGGGGGAAAAAAACACCCAGCTCCTCAATATCGGCGATTCATCTTCTTGAACTTCTCATAATGGTAGTCATCTGTGGCCTTTTCGCTGTTTGGACGTTTGCGGAAGTTGGCTGGTGTTGAAACTGGAGACACAGAAGAAGGTATACATCAGATTATGTTTCAGAAGAGCAGTGGGAAAATGTTATACTATTTGTATAAACAATTAGCCTAAATCAGGTCACTAATGCCCGAGAGTAAATCAAAACAAGTACAATTCTATATGCTCCTGTTTAGGTGTGCTGTCATGTCATAGCAGTATTCCACAGCCTATTGTTAGTGAGCTGGTAGAGGAAGGAACAGTCTCTTACCCTCTGGTCCCGGTTTCTCAGTGTCTCCCACACGCAGCGGCCTTGCTTTGGGCTCTTCTCGGTGTCTGTGATGCCTCTGTGGTGCATTCACATCCTCATGATAGACTGAGAAAAGCAATGCATATATTTAACCAACATTTCACCTCATTACCTTCTCGTGTGCTCTCACTATTTGAAACCCAATGTTGACAGATTGACCGAACTCACAGCGGTTGTGTTGGACATAGTTGACTGCGATGTTGGTGGGTACAAATGATGTGCCTTGGTCTTTTTTCTTGTTCCTTTGTTCCGCTAGAAGCTTGGCTTTTGCATCCTCCGTCTGGATAATGTTCTTTATCTTTGCACTGGGAAATAAATCACAGAAGCAGACTGTCAGTAACAGTTGTATCCCAGCTGTAAGCTAGTCACTGCCATGTGACCAATAATACCTCATAGGATCATTTTGAGAATCTCCTATACGTACTCAATGCCAAGATCGACTTCAGGGATCCCACTCAGCATCTGATTGGACAACATCTCTTCTGTCTTCTTGGCAGAATTGACATTGATGCTCTCAGGCAGCTCATACAGGTGGTCCTCTGCATTTTTCACCTTAACTTTCAGTTCCTCTGCTTCCACCAACCCCTTTTTCTTTTTCAGTTCGGTCTCAATATATTTCATCCTGTGAGTGTAGATTTATGAAAGGAAAAGATGTTAAATGTTTTTATGAAGCCCTTTGTAAATAACTGAGTGAGTATCCATAACGGTGTCCTCAATGTTATGGATGTCAATCTTGTATCTTTTGTAATTGTAGATGTGCTCCAACCATTGCAGGAAATTCCTTAATCTTTCAAACTGAAATTACCCTCCACATTTAGATAAAGCAGGTGTTGATCTTGCGGTCTAAAATGGAGAACAAATTAAGAAACAGGTGCTCTGATTGAGGTGGTGATTGGGACGAACCTTTCACCTAACTGAGTGCAAAATAAAGTGAATGTATGTGTGTATCTCACAAATGAAAAAATAGACATACATGTCTGCATCTTCATCTCTTCTGTTAGTTTCAGCAGAAAAGGAAGTTCCCAGATTCAAGTCAGTCTCCTCTTCTGTCCTGCATGTGAAACAGAGGTCAAATCAGTGTTATATGTGATGACACACATTAAAATAACATACCAGAGCAAATGCAATATGTTAATCACACAAAATGATTGAAACAGTATCTGATTAACTTACATGTCCCTATTCCTGTCTTTGGCTTTCTTCATGTCGACGACTCCTCCAGTCTTCAGTTTGAAAGGGTCATTCTATAAGAGGTGTTGTATTTTAAGAACGATGAACGAGACAAATAGCCAAATAAAAACATATATTACGGTTAATCCTAACAAATACATATTCTAAAATGGTCACTCACATCAATTTCGGCATCTGGTGGCAGTTTCTCCCCGACCAACAGGGCGGTCACACTAAATGAAAAGGAAACATTAATATAGCACGTTTCATAAGTCAATTGAAAACATGTTAAGAAACAGCGTTACAAGGTTAACATTCACGTTACCTGACTCCGGTCTGTCGTTTCCGCAAACTCTGTAGCTCTTTCGCCTCTTCTACTTTTGATCTTAAAAACAAAGAATACACGTATAAATGCACGTTTAAATTGCATGAAACAAAACAATACAAAAATAAAGTCCGTTAATACATATGAAGTTACTGTTTTTAAGGGACTGCGCAGTTGGCTAATTTAGCTAGCATAACATTAATCCAATGTCCCCTAGTATTTAAGTATTTTACCTGACTTCTTTAGTTGTCTCATCCTCCTCAACATCTGACGAGTCCCTTCTCCGTCTGAAGTTTTTTCCACACGGCATAGTTAATGCAGCTTAACGTTATATCAGAGCTTTCGAAAAAATGTAGCTAAACGGTAGCAGATGGTTGAACGTTAAGGGGAGAACTACAGCAAACGCACAATAATATACGTCACTTCCGCAGACAGAAGACACTACTTCCTGTTTGTGGGTCACCAAAACAAACATGGCGTCTTACAGGCAGGTCGGCAGGTTGTTGGGTATTTCAGCAAGGATTTCACGTCCGTAAGTTTAACTGTCCGTCAGTTGTGAGAGTGCGATGTTTTCTCATTTTATTTGTTTAATGCTTGCACGAATGCATTGACCTCTCACGTACCAGACACGTTAACTATTAACAGCTAGCTACCAGTTAGCTGGCTAAATTGCAGTGTGACGCACAAGGATTCTTACTTATTAGAGCAGCGTGATGTAATGTACGTGTCTTTTACTGTTTTAACTCCTAAAATATGAGACAGACAGTTCTCAAAGTGTGTTTGTTCAATGAATGCCGTACTATAAACACTTCTCTCAGTCCAACAACATGAACGCTACGTATATAAATAAACACGCCCCCTTCAAGTCAAACTATAGTTTACTATAGTGCTTAAATTCAGTCTGTTTCATGGACTCTGTGAGGAAATAGCAAGCTGCCACAAATACTCGAGCGGATTGAGATCTTGTCTCCTACTAAACTTCTCAGTGTAACTTTGATTTCATATTTGGAGTTGTTTTGTTAGAACATAAACCTTAATGCATGTAAAAAAAAAAAGTTATCCAATGAAGTGGGTTTTTCCTAGTTACTTGACTATGCCGGTGTATGCACAGTGTCCCCTATCTGATGTGAAGCTGTATCAATCTTGTAATCTTGTAACCTCCAGAAGTGATCACCATTCAAATAACCATGTGACTTATGGCTGGACCAATCATTTTGTAGGATTGTCATAGTACATGTGGTGAATATAGTTTTGAAATAGTTTGTGGTTTATATGTATGCCAAATGTATAATACCATCTAGATATCTAGTTCAGGGTTGACACATACAAATGGACAACCATTCATACTCCCATTCAAGCATTCGGGCAATTCAGAGTCACCAGTTAACCTAAGCTGCATGTTTTTAGAGGGGAAATGTCCCAGCCTACCGGCAGGTGTGACACCTGCAATTTCTTTGAGGCGCCAGCACCACTGTGCCACACAAATATGATCATTTATATCCCATGGTGTATATCTGGATGTATTGTAATGCCAGTAATCACAACATTCTGAATTTAAAGGTGCTTTATAATAAAATCCTATTCATATAATTTAGTCAAACACAGACATGTATTGTGACTCCTCCTTGTCAAGGTCAAAGATAAATGATGATTAAACATAATATGTGCTACATGAATCCTTGCAGGGTTAGTTTACATATTGCCCTTACTCTTGCTACAGAGGAATTACGTGTTGTATTATCACTGTTCACAAAAGGCTTCGAGTGAATTATCTTTACACAACTGATTCCTCTTTGAATCTGTAACTCCCTCCCACATGGTGGGGATGACACATGCTTTCATGAGCAGTTATTATTCAGTTTTTAGCAGCATAAAGTTGTTACTAAAGTGTAATGTTTGCTGTAGTAACCCTTTAAATCTCTCTTTTGTGGTGTGTCAGTCTCGCAGTTATTGGCTATCAGAGCGCCGGATTACACTGGCCTTCACATAACACAGCAGTCCCAAACAGATGGCCACAAAACCCTCATTGGGTTGTTCCTGGTTTGTATGCATGCAGCATCCTTATAGCTGTCTAACTTGAAAAACACTATGTATGACTTCATTCTTGTCTTTATGTCTTTTCTCCTTCCAGGAAGGACAATGTTTGTGCAGACCCAGGACACACCAAATCCAAACAGCCTTAAGTTTCTGCCTGGCCGCACAGTTCTTGAATCAGGGACTATGAATTTTGCAGGGCCTCGGGACGCTCACTGCTCACCCTTAGCCAGGTATATGACTTCTTAAATATCAGGTTACTGAATGGAGAGTAATACATTGATTCCACAGCAGGCATTGATACACATTAGCAGGAAAAGCACAGGTTTAAATTATAATATTGGTGTTGGCTGTATTCCTGGCATCTCACTCCGAATTTGAATGCAGCCTTCGTAATTAATAGTTGCATTTGTGTTTGGTAAGATTTCTTCACCTGCCATACCAGGTTGAGACTTTGTTGAGTGTTTAGCTCGCAGTGACGGAGTTACAAGTCGATTGGTAGAAGCCGAGCGGAGCGAACGAGTCGGAGTGTACGGTTTGACCATGTCCTGGATGTAGATTGGACCCGATCTGTTCGTAGCACGGTATGCAATTACCAATGTTTTGAAGCGGATGCGGGCAACCACCGGTAACCAGTGAAGGTCGCGGAGGAGTGGAGTGGAGTGGAGTGGAGTGGAGTGGAGAGGAGAGGAGAGGAGAGGAGAGGAGAGGAGAGGAGAGGAGAGGAGTGGGTGAATTTCGGGAGGTTAAAGACCAGTCGAGCTGCTGCATTCTGGATGAGCTGCAGAGGGCGAATGGCACTAGCAGGTAGCCCTGCCATGAAGGAGTTACAGTAGTCAAGGCGCGAGATGATCAGAGCCTGTACGAGAACCTGTGCCGCCTTCTGGGTGAGAAGGGGACGTATTCTCCTGATGTTGTACAGCATGAACCTACAGGAACGTGTTGTTGCGGTGATGTTGGCAGTCAGGGAGAGCTGACTGTCGAGTTCCTGGCAGTCGGTGCCAACACTGAGTTGTTGAAGGTGATAGTGAGGTTGTGGGTGGGAGAGCCTTTTCCTGGAAGGAAAAGTAGTTCAGTTTTGTCAGGGTTAATTTTCAGGTGGTGTGCGGACATCCACTGAGAGATGTCAGTCAGACAGGCAGAGATTAGTGCTGCTACCTTTGTTTCTGACTGGGGAAACGAGAGGATCAGTTGGGTGTCATCAGCATAGCTGTGGTAGGAAAAGCCATGCGAGCGTATGACGGAGCCGAGAGAGTTGGTGTACAGAGAGAAGAGGAGAGTACCCAGGACGGAGCCCTGAGGGACCTCAGTAGTGAGAGAACAAAGTTCAGACACAGATCCTCTCCAAGTTACCCGATAGGTGCGGTCGTTGAGGTAGGATGAGAAGAGGGAGAGTGCAGTGCCTGTGATATCAAGGTCCTGGAGGGAGGAAAGATCTAGTGGTTCACTGTGTCAAAGACAGCAGAAAGGTCTAGAAGGATAAGGACAGAGGAGAGAGAGGCTGCTCTAGCAGTGTGAAGCTGTTCAGAGACAGCAAGGAGGGCAGTCTCTCTTGAGTGGCCTGCCTTGAATCCAGACTGATGAGGGTCCAGAAGGTTGTTCTGGTGGAGAAAGGAGGAGACTTGGTTAAAGATAGCTCACTCCAGAGTTTTGGAAAGAAAGGGAACGAGAGAGACAGGTCTGTAGTTGTTGACTTCAGACGGGGTGAGAGTGGGTTTCTTCAGGAGAGGGTTAACTCTTGCCTCCTTCAGAGAGTCAGGGAAACAGCCGGTTGAGAGAGAGGTGTTGATAAGATGGGTGGAAAGGGAAGAAGGTCAGGAGCAATGGACTGGAGAATGGGAGATGGGATGGGGTCAAGGGGGCAGGTGGTTGCGCGGGCCGAGGTTACTAAGGTACGAACTTGATTGGGAGACAGGGGTGAAAGAGGAAAGCAAAGGGGAAGAAGATGAAGTTAATGAAGGTGTATTTCTAGAAGAAGATGGATGAGTAAATGAAGAGCGTATGTCATCTATCTTTTTTGTAAAGTAGTCAACAAAGTGGCTTTGTAGAAGGGTGGAGAGGGATTAGAGATTAGAAGTGTGATATACTCTGCTGTTTTTAAAATGATTTATATATTATTATTATTATTATTATCATATATAATCATTTTGGAATCGCCTGTTAAGTTGATGTTTTTATTTTGTAGCATTGTAATGTTGTCATGATACTGAATCAAGTATTGAAGCGGTTTCAAATATTGAGTATTGATAAGTTTCAATGCTTTAATATTTATTAAATTGTTTGCTACTTTTTAATCATAGATATTATGTATGTTTTGGACATTTTCTTTTAGTTTTTAAGCATAGTATTTACAATTGGTTGGTTTGGGTCGTATAGCCTTGTTTTTTTTTAATATTTTTAATTTTTAATTTTTTTTAGGTTTTAAGTGTCAAAAACCTTGTATTTCATTCCAAATGTAAATAGAAATCCGTAACGTTCTGTGTTGTCTTCAGACAGCTATTTAGGATTGAGGGAGTCAAGAGTGTCTTCCTGGGCCCCGACTTTATCACCATATCAAGGGTAAACCAGGTCAAGTTTACATGAACCTCAAAGTGAAGCACATTATATTGTCATTGCTAAGAATATCTTGTTGCCTTTCTGTCTCTGTTTAGTCTGATGAAAACATGGAATGGAAAGTTATTAAGCCCGATGTATTTGCTGCCATTATGGACTTTTTCACTTCTGGACTTCCTGTGGTCAATGAGGAAAGCACACCTAGTGCAGATACAGGTAAGGATTTCTACCAGCTGTGCGGGGAAAACACTGAAAAAGACAAAATGTTAAGACAACTTCACTTGTCTTTTCAGCACCATCAGATGATGACGATGAAGTAGTTGCCATGATAAAAGAACTGCTGGATACTCGAATAAGGTGTGAAGATGCAATCTAATATTATATCTGCATCTGTTTCATGCAATACAACTTCCGGTCCTTTCTCCACACTTGTGTTTTTCTTCCCCAGGCCAACAGTGCAGGAGGATGGAGGTGATATTGTGTATCGGGGGTTTGAGGACGGCATTGTAAAACTGAAACTGCAGGGCTCCTGCACCAGTTGTCCCAGTTCCATGGTTACTTTGAAGAGTGGAATCCAAAACATGCTGCAGTTTTACGTCCCCGAAGTTGAATCAGTGGAGCAGGTTTGTTTTCCTGCCAGAGGATATGTATTTAACATGCTAGATACATTTCAGAGCAGCCAAGACTTTAAAAACAATGTTTTATGTTGTAATTTTGTCACTTGTATAAGAACTGTATTTTGTATTACTTTGTATGATTGAATAACCGTTTATAATGGAACATGCCTTGTCATTAATTCTAGCTGTCTTCAACAATGTAGGACAGTAGTTCTTAACCTTATTGGAGGTACTGAACTCTGCCAGCTTCATCAGTGCATTCACCGAACCCTTCGTAATTGGAAAAAATAAAATATGATTTCTTCAAAACATAGGTATATATTTTGTTAGTGCACAAAATTAACCATGCATCAGTTGCACACAAAATCACTGTGTTCAAAGAACAAAACCAACAGAACATGAATTTCACACAAAAACATAACTCAATGAATATTTCCTGCAAATCAATGTGACTTTTGCTGTTGCCTTTCAGATAAAAGTTCATAAATGCACGGCTTCACCTTGGCAAGTGCTACTCTCATAGCATTTTCGCAACAAAGTCTGTTCCTTTTCTTAGTTTTCATGTCTACCAGCCAACCGGGCAGGTAACCAGCCGGCAGGGCAGGAAACCACATTCCACAAAAGACCATTGTCTCTGAAGTCATCCACGAGTTTCTTCACATTGACTAAAAATAAAAAATCTTATTTTATCTCGTCGTCTTTCATATAGCGCACAAATACAACAAGCTGGCTTAGATTGGAAACGGCGATGGTCTCGTCGAGTTGGAGGCTGAATTTTGCTGGGCTTGAAATCAGATCTGCAACTACTTGAGCAAAGATGTCAGCGCTCGTGTGAACCGGGCTATACTATGTGTGTCTTGACCCCTGCCGAACCCCTGAGAGTGACTCGCCGAACCCCTGGGGTTCGATCGAACCGAGGTTAAGAACCACTGATGTAGGAAGTAATTACGCCATTTATAGATTAAGTATAATCTTATCATTAAGTATTTTAAAATTGATTATTTATTTTACTGGGAGCCAGTGAAGAGAAGTTAAAATACCTTTTTGTTTTTCATTAATAATAGTTTATTAAACGAAGGAAGCGCATTAGAGTAATCTAGTCTCCTGGAAATGAATGCATTAAACAGCTTTTCAGAATCGTACTGTGACAGGAACCATCTAACTGGAAGTTTAGATCAGCATTATGTGGTGGGAAAAGTCAGTGCTACTTGAAAGTGTTAACTGACCTTGTTATTTTTTCCTACAGGTGACGGACGAGGATGAGGAGGAGGCTGCTCAAGTTTGAACTGCACTGAAACCATTTACGCATTCCTCCCTCCCCCGGCCTCCTTCTTTACTGCAAGCCATAGTTGCAATAAAATGAGCTTGTGTATAGCATAGCTGTCATCATCATTCATCCAGATGATATCTTTGATTTGGTGACCATTTTCTGCAAAAAGAGCTCAGAAATACGAACTGATGACTAGAGCTGCAATAAATTGTATTTATTTCACATTGTTACACCTTTTGAATCAGTCACTAGTCAAAACATATGCTGTATGTATATAAATAAAGATTGTTGAAATATGTTATGACAGTCCTGCCTCTTAATCTAATCACATTATCACAATATTGCATAACATAATGTAACTTTGTAACATAATCATACTATACTATGTATGTATATACTATGTATTATCATTATTAAATGGCATATATATCAACACATTTGTGTATATATATATATATATATATATATATATATATATATATATATATATATATATATATATATGAGAGACATATCCTGTACATGTATGTATCTGTGTCATTTTCCATGTAGAAATACTTTTGACAAATGCAAAGAGCAGCATCTGTTGCCTGTCATCACAAATGTAATATGCTATGTCATATTAGAGATTACTGACAGGGCTGTCACTAAGATTTTGCACGGTTTGAAAACATTAACAGAATGTTAGTGATTGAAAAATACATTTAAAAAAGGTGTGTAGCTAGAGGACTTAAAACAGGAGATATAGTAGTATTTGTATAACCCTAGTCATTTAATCTAAACGTTAATCGACAATTAGTTATAGTGTTGCATTGTTTTACAAGATTCTACATTAATTTGCAGTTGACAGGGAGAACAGGCCGGCCATTGCTTAGTAATGTTGACTTTAGGTGGGCTGAATAGCAGCAGCAGGTTTGGCCGGCTATCCAGTCCACGGATCTGCATCCTGATGCCACGTCAGGAGTGCCTGAGTCGAGAGCAGGCGGCCAACTCCGGTTCGGCCGAGTGAAGCCAATGCATAGCGGAGAGGTGTAACGTGACTGACAGGCCGCTCGACCAATCAGAATGCGCCATCGAAGAAGGTGGTTGGCTCTGCGTCAATGAAAACAGAGGAGGCGAGGTCAATATATGACAGGCAATCCAAGCAGCTGTAACTGGCGGCCGAACTGTAGACATGTGTGGTGAGTACTGAACACATTTGACATGTATATCGTTTGGTTGGAAGTACCAGTACCATATTCCATATTTACCAGAGCAGCAGTCTGAAATACCGCTCTGGTCGTTAGGTTAGAGGAGCTACCGTTAGTCAGCTGAAACTAGCTAGGGGAGGCTAACCTGTGTTAGCTAACGTGAGCTGGTGCTGCTGATGCTGTCAGCGAGCCAATTATTCAGCAGCCACTGTTTCAGTACCGTAACGTTGATGTGACACGCCTTATGTGTATTTGAAGTTAACAATGTTTAGGCACTGTTCGCAAGTCGATTTCTGGGAGTGATGGTAAAGTGATGCTTCCTGCTCACGCATCTTGTGACGTCCATGGGGTAACTTTTTACGTCCCACTAAACCTCTGTCACTCCGATTGGTTGATTTAGCGATAAATGGTTTTTGCTATCTGTTAATATTTCCATTGATTGAAGTCGTTAATACTTTTTGTGTTTTACAATTTAAAGCGTGACAAGAAGTGGCCATATAGGCTTTGATGTATCACCCGTACACTAACGTTTGACTTGTAGTAAATGCACCTAAGAAATGAGTCCCTTTGCCGTGATCAGTAGTGGAGATGCTACGCTAGTATCTGTCCTTGTCGCACGTTGTCTGGCCTGGTCATCCTCTGATGACTGAAGCGTCTCTGTCTCCCATCACTGTCACTACAATCTCTGATTACGCCTATCGGAACAGATAGACTAGCCTTAGTTGGTATTCTTAGGCTATACAAACAAATGCGTCTCTATTAATATAAAGAGAAGCAGCGGTTGGCCAAATGTTTGCCTACACTACACTTTCCCTTTACACCTGCTGCTCTGAATGAATGCTCTGTTAAACCAACCAGACCTCTGGCTCTATATTTGTTTGTCTGTTAGTGCTTAGCTATTTAACAGGGCTGTATTTCCTGCATCCCTTTGGCTAATTAACAAAAAAAAGGTATATTTAAGAGGGCAGATATTATTTACATACAAACACAGCTCTGAATCTTGAAATGTTGTTCCTTCCTCTTCCCAGGAATCTTTGCCTATCTCAACTACCAAGTGCCAAGGAGTCGCCGTGAGATCCTTGAGATTCTCCTCAAAGGTCTGCACCGTCTGGAGTACAGAGGCTACGACTCAGCTGGTGAGAAAGATGGAAAAGGCTCTTATCAACAACACACACTTTATTATCAGGCCTATATCCTTGACTGTCTCCTCATTGTCTGCCTGCAAAACACTTATTTTTCGATTAATGCCACCAATTTGTTGATGGTATTTACAGCGTGTCCATTATAATGTGATAATTAATACACCATAAGAATTGTCTTATCAATCACACTTGATGTGTTGTTTATTTTGTTTGTTAAGAATGTTGTTATCTTGAAATTCAGGTCTGACATTAGGCCACAAAAAACAGACATCACTTGCAAAGTGGTAATAGCTTATTTATTTATTTATATATATATATATATATATATATATATATATATATATATATATATATATATATATATATATATATAAATAAATTACCACTTTTATTTATATATAAAACCACAAATATATAGATAGATAGGAAGGAATCTGTCCTGCAAATCACTGATTTCATGCTTTTTTAGCACAGTTTCTCTTCATGTTTTTTGATTACCAGCATCTTGAAGCGCCATCTTACTGTTCATTAGGACGGACCAAAAATTAATTATATATATATATATATATATATATATATATATATATATATATATATATATATATATATATATATATATATATATATATATATATATATATATATTAATAATTTAATTTCAAGATAACAACACTCTACCAACACGTGGAAAACAACTTTAAGACAAGAATAAAACACAAATTAACTTCACATAATGAATTAGCTCCATTAGTGGTGTGTATATATATATATTTTCTTCTTTTATAATTAAGGACCTGTGATCACTGTATTTCACATGTAATTTATTTATTTTTTTATTGTATTTTGTTAGGTGTGGGAATAGATGGTGGCAATGGCAAGGACTGGGAGTCGAATGCAAAGTCCATCCGACTGATCAAGCAACGTGGAAAAGTGAAGTCTCTTGATGAGGAGATCAACAGTAAGCCCAGTGCCATGAAGCAACCATTAGCAAATGATGCCTTGTCGATTTGTCATTCTATAAACTGTGGGATACTGAATATTGTATGTGTTGGCCTTCAGAGCAGGATATTGACCTGGATGTGGAGTTTGATGTTCATCTCGGCATTGCTCACACCCGCTGGGCTACCCACGGTGTACCAAGTCCAGTTAACAGCCATCCACATCGGTCTGACAAGACCAACGGTCAGTTTTGTTTTAAATGCTCACTACACACAGCTGACAGCTCAGTCCCCTTTTAGACCTGGTTGCAGGTATCTTGATATCTTAAAGTGTTTTGACAATCTTTCTGGTCTGCAGAGTTCATCGTCATTCACAATGGCATTATCACCAACTACAAAGACCTGAGGAAATTTTTGGTGAGCAAATATTTATCATAAACTTTAGACACGTTTTCATCACTCTGCCAATAGACATGATTAACTCTCTTTCCATCTCCACAGGAAAGCAAAGGCTATGAGTTTGAGTCGGAGACTGACACAGAGACCATCGCCAAGCTGGTGAAGTACATGTTTGACAACCGGGAGAATGATGACATCAGTTTCGCTACGCTGGTAGAACGGGTGACTCAGCAGCTGGTAAGGACCTACTCATGCACACATACTGTTGTTGAAGTGATTAGCAGATAAAAGAGCCTGTCTGATAAGTTTGTTCTTCTAACTGCCAGGAGGGAGCTTTTGCCCTGGTCTTCAAAAGTGTTCACTACCCTGGAGAGGCGGTTGGCACAAGGTACACTCTCACTGATGCTGTCAAACTGTTGTTAGTTATTACAGATTAAAGTATTGTTGGTTCATATACATTTTGCTGTGCAGGAGGGGGAGTCCCCTGCTGATGGGAGTGAGGAGTGATCACAAGCTGTCCACGGATCATATTCCTGTGCTTTACCGCTCCTGTAAGTTAAAACTTCTGTTTTTTGTCAGATTTTGTCCATGTTTGATTGCCAAAGTGTGACTGGGACCTTTCTTTTTTCCCTCAGGTGCGAAAGAGAAGAAGGGCTGTAGTACCATACCCAGGGTGGACCAGGATACCTGCTTGTTCCCTGTGGATGAGAAATCTGTGGAGTATTACTTTGCCTCTGATGCAAGGTAAGCTGATACCTGTATCTCTGCATCCACTTTGTCTGGCATTCAAAGGTTTTCCATCCTCCCCAATTACATGTGTCTTACCTTCATCTGTGCAGAATAAAAGCTGCCCCCCGAAAGTCGATAACTCAAATACTTCATTGGTACTCCCTCAGTCGACTTGTCAGGTTGTCATTTTATTTTAGAGGTTAGATCTATGAAGAAATTATATTTTAAACAATTTAAACATGGTGGGTTGCAGACATCACCTCAGACACCCACTGAGGACAGTCCACCGCAGTTGACAGTTGCTAAGTCCACAGCCCTTGGGAAGCAGCGGGGTCCAAGCAAAGGGTGCTTTAAAGCTCACAAGAGATCTCATGAGTGGATCCTCCCACTCTGAACGAACGTCCCTGACCCGCCGAGTTGAATGCCATGGCAGACTTCGCCACGTGTGGAGAATTATAAAAATATTTTCAGTTAATTATGAAACTGATGGGCCACATGGATTTTTGGATTGTCATATCCCCCCAAAAAAGGAGCCAATATTTGAATATTCGTATTGATCAGCCAAATCCGATTCTGATTTGGGTACAGCCCTAATAAACCAAATGTTTGATGGTGTTTTTGTTCTGTCTCTCTCGTCTCTACAGTGCAGTGATTGAGCACACAAATCGGGTGATCTTCCTGGAGGATGATGATGTGGCTGCCGTGGTGGAAGGCCGGCTGTCCATCCACAGGATAAAGCGCACGGCAGGAGACTATCCAGCACGTGCCATCCAAACCCTGCAGATGGAGCTACAGCAGATCATGAAGGGTGAGTGGAAGGCCATCCTTTGATCTATTAATGTTCTCCCTATCATACATTTCCCCCCTGCACAAATCTTTAAATAAATCATTGTTGAACTGCCTTGCATTTTGTCATGAACCCTGTTATTATTGTGTAAGTCTTAATGGGAGACTGTTTGAACTGTTGACATCCAGCCCTAAGGCCATCCTTGTTATCATCCAGCTAGTTACAACCCTTCTGGATCAGTCCCACCCCCAGGGAAGCCACTGTCACTAAAATGACCCCTGAGTTGCAGGAGTTTATCACCCTCGCCTTCCCTCTCTGAGCCTGAGTTGATTTATAGTGCAGTCATTATGTAATGATTTTTGCTTTGTACTCTCGCACATATAATTTAGAATTAAACCAAGGATAATAAGCTTTAAGTATACATTTCTGCTTTAATTTGAGAATATTTAAATTTATATTGGATGAACGGTGTCTGGATTGGAGCACGTTTTAAACAGAGTTCCCCAAATAGCTAATTATTGCAGCTCTAAAGGGGAACACAATTAATGAGTTAGTATTAGCCTGCTGCTATGTCATTAGATTGGGGAACTTTGATTAAAAAGAGAGGCATGCCTTTCACTGTTCATCCAATATGGATGTGAACACTCTTATAGCTGAATGACACAATTCAAAATAAGAAGGTTTTTTATTTCTGACTTGTCCATTGACTCTTCCTCAGTCATCCAGCAGAGGGCAGATGTAAACTGATATTGGCTGCTCTCGACATTCCTTTGTGGTCCTGTCATTACTCAGCCTCTCTCCTCCGTTTCAGTTTCTGGAGTCTTTCTGCTGAATAACCTAAATCGCATGACCTGAATTGCTGTCAGTGGCAGGCTGAAAAACGCTTGCATGTTTTGGTGTCAGTTTATTATTAATGGTGAAACCCTTATCATGTCTCATGTTTGTTTTCCTTCATTTAAGGAACTACTTACCTTGTGGCTCTGAATAGGTTAATATAGCAACAAAAAGACAGTAACTCCCTCCAGAGAAGCCTGATTTTATTCATAAAACGTTGTAAAGATCTTCTTGCTTCTCCAGGAGCTTGTTGTTTTTGTTTTCATGCCCTTAATGTGTGAACAAGACCCTTCTCAGACGGCACACTTTATAAAAAGTCCATTACTGTGTTCTGAAGAGGAATTTACATGTTATGTTTTGTATTAGTGTAATATTCCCCTGACATCCTCCCTCCACAGGCAACTTCAGCTCCTTCATGCAGAAGGAGATTTTTGAGCAGCCAGAGTCTGTGTTCAATACAATGAGGGGGAGAATGAACTTCGACAACAACACAGGTTAGTTTTCTCAGTGGCCATTGTTGTAATAAAACATATATAAATGCACTATTTTCATGTATGCCTGCATGAACACATTGATCATTTTGGTTGCCTGCATATCACTACATGTCATAATATCAAACGTTTAAAACAAGAGAAGTTGAGTTTGTATCCAACATAAAAGTAGTTAAATGTTTCACAGTGCTTGACTAGATTTTACTGAGCTACACACATGTAAAACAGCTAAATTCTTAAAGTAACTTGTCAACAATAATTTTCTTAAAACATTCTCACATGTGTGCTTTTGGCACTTTTTGAATGAGGTTGAAAATAATGGAGCAGAATGATGGGTTAGCTGTTCATTTTGCTTTTCAGTGATACTGGGTGGACTGAAGGACCACATCAAAGAGATCCAGAGGTGTCGGCGACTTATCCTTATTGCATGCGGAACCAGCTACCATGCAGGGGTAGCAGTGAGTAGCCACCTTCAAATGCTTTTTTTTCTTTAATGGTAATGGACATAATGGAAACACGTCTGTCTTGCCATCCACATTGAATCCATCAGACCAGTAGATGTCTGTATTGTGGACACAGGTGTGAGCTTTGTGTGCTAACTCTGAGCTCTGAGCTCCACTGGCTTGTTTTAACAGAATGATGGTGAGTAGTGCTCTGTTGCTTTCCCAGACCCGCCAGGTGTTGGAGGAGCTAACCGAGCTGCCTGTCATGGTGGAGCTTGCCAGTGACTTCCTGGACAGAAACACTCCCGTCTTCCGAGACGACGTCTGCTTCTTCATCAGCCAATCAGGTGGGGTGGCCGGTGCCATTTTTCCATTTTACATCCATTGGGGCCAATCTGGTTTCCGTTGATGTTTCTCTTTATTTGTGTTCATCTTGAGTCTGTTCTTTGCATGCACTTATGCAGTACAATTGCGTTTCCTGCATCTGTTCTGCTGTAGTCTTCTAAATGTGTGGAGGTTTTTTGTGATATATTGAGTGTGTTTCTTTTGTGAAGTTGTTTCAAATCAGTCCAGTATGGTGCAAAACCCATTTCCTAAAAAACTAATAAATCAACAATATTTTACTGTCAGAACTGTTATATTTCATGAACTGCTATGTTTTTCTATTACTGACAATTATCCAGGGGAGACTGCTGACAGCCTCTTGGCCCTGCGCTACTGTAAGGAAAGAGGAGCTCTGACTGTGGGCATCACCAACACAGTGGGAAGCTCCATCTCCAGGGAGACCGACTGCGGAGTCCACATCAATGCCGGGCCTGAGATTGGAGTAGCCAGCACCAAGGTTAGCCTGTTTTTATGTACCAGCAAGCTGCCATATCTGGGAAATGTCCACAGTATCTACAGACATTGCATTGTGTGCGATCTAACCCTTTATCTGAAGAAGGCATAACATTTTTGTTTTCCTCTTTCCCAGACTTAGAAGATGTATTGGTTCCAGCTTCAATGTTAATGTGCTTTTTTTCTTTCTATTCTGTGATCGGACATTGAATAACTTTAACTTTTGGTCTTGGCCTCAGGCTCTTGGACATTTTTTTTAATTAATTTTGTTTACAATATTTTATTGACTAAGGGAATAGGAAAATAATCGTTAGTACAGCCTTTGTTTTGATTGATTGATTCACACCTGCCAATTGGCTAACTTGTCCCTGGGGGATGGTTGCCAATACTTTTGGACAGGCCACTTGGTGACAATTCAGTGGAATGTAAACAGCTTTTATATTCACATTACCATATTCTGCTAACTCATCAAGCCCCTCTGTTTTTCTCAACTGAGTTCAATGTGTTGGTGAACTGACCTTTTTTATATACTGAGTTTGAAGAAACTGTACAGCAATTTGTTGCATCATCTCATAAATGAACTCAACGGCCACTGAATGAAATCAAGAGGAAAACTCCATTGTGAGTCTGGTCCTGCCTCCTGGAAGCTGACATATTCCTCCACTCTTAACCCTTTGGGAGTTGATATTCTCATCTCAACTCGTGTAAAGCTAGGATTTTTTGTTTTCCGCCTCACCATCCCACTCCCTTCTCAAAACCAAAAGGTTTTGCCAGTTTGGACTCAAGAGTACTGGAGTCCCAGCTAGTGAAGAGAGTGTAGTAGGTCCCTCTCTGGCCCAGCCCATGGGCTTGGCTCAGGGACTCTTGTGCTGCTCTAAAGCCCCAAAGCACGCCTCAGAGACGGCATCATTTTCTGCTTGGCTTGCTGGGCCAAAGACCCACACCCAACTCAACCAAATACGGCAACCTTGCTCATCAAATCTATAGAGAACCCGTATTGCTAAGTTATTTCAAATTCATCCATTTGGCAGCTACTTTCTTTGTTTCATTTTAATTAGATGCCTTGTTTTAACTGGAAAAGAAAAAAGGGAAATGGCCTTTTCCAATTCCTATGATCATATTCGAGACTTATGTAATATGTGGAGAGAAAATACTTTGACGCTACCAAAAGACAAATCCTTCTTGCAGGTCAACTGACTAAATAGGGGAGTGGTTTTCTGAATTATGTAGCAGTATCTTTAAAGAATTTACCTGGTTACAAAATGTGTTTTCTAGTCCAGAACTGTGTCATGAAAGTGTTTCATGTTTCAGCTATATACAAGGGTAATTGCAGGGTTACAATTGGCATGTTGTGCATGAAACCCATAAAAAGTTGGTGACAAGAACACCAAAAAAAAACAGTTTACTATGTGGATTACATATGTTGCCACATGCTGCTTGGCAAGGAACTAAAACCCACTTCTCCTTCATTTCTCATCTGGTGCAGATCATTAGCTGGAGACAGAGTTTACTATCCTAATTGGGAGACGAGAAGCACAGATTCCAAGAACTCCACTAAAAGAGAGGCTTTAGTCAGGATATGGTTGCTGCTATTTATTTTCAATAAAGCTGCATAACAGGAAAAATACTATATCTTTAGTAATCTGGTCACAACAAGCAATGCTGCAATGTCCAGTAGTAGTTGTGACCATTCTACGTCCATGCATGGATCATCAGACAGCTGTTGTATAAAAATGTGACTTTTGATAATGCTAACTTTAATAACGCATGCAATCTGCTTTTCTTTGCCCTGCAGGCTTACACCAGCCAGTTTGTGGCCCTGATCATGTTTGCACTCTTGATGTGCGATGACAGGATTTCCATGCAGCCCAGACGCCGAGAGATAATCCAGGGCTTGAGAGTGCTTCCAGGTAAATAAAGCCACAAGTCTTCTGGTTCAGAAAAAGAAATTCTGATCACATGTGAGATTACAATGTAAAGGGGGCTCTCGGGGTAGTGATCAAGTACACTTAAAGCCTGTTTTTTATTTTTGTTAATCCTCTTGGAAAAGGAAGCTAAGTGATGAGGGTGGGATCAGAAGAAGAGAGCGCTTTAGGCTCTAGGCTCTCACGTCCTTCTCTGAATCTAAATCGTATGATGGAATGTCCTTAATGGTAAACTAATGAAGAATGTCTGGCCACTCTGCCACTCCCATTCTCAACATTATGAGTCTGAGACCACATTCCTGCATATGACAGTATTTTATTCATGATTTTGCATGTTGGTGCTTCTTCTTTGCCACTTTTCAAAAAAATCTTTAATTCCATCTGTTTTTCTGTTAGATCTGATTAAAGAGGTCCTCGCTTTGGATGATGAGATCCAGGATTTGGCAACAGAGCTGTACCAACAGAAGAGTGTCCTGATCATGGGCAGAGGCTACCATTATGCTACCTGCTTGGAAGGAGCACTGGTGAGCAAATACAACCTTATTTTCCACCAGCTTCAACTGATTTGTTTCTTTTTTCAATTTCTTTATAATGTCAGGTGTTTCTGGAGGGCTTTATACAAGTAATACTAGATTGCAAAAATATATTTGTTTCTATTTTATAAATAATTGTCTCTGGCTATATATCTCACTCCTCCTTATTAAGTGTGGCTTCAGCTGCATCAGATGCGTCAATATACATCAAAATGTGCGGGAGATTCCACCGGCCGTTTTCCCGAAAAGCCCGAAAAGCCCGAAAAACGGCGAGAAATTGTCCCATTCACTTGAATGGGATTTCGGCGTGAAGAGAGCCAAAAAAACACTCATCTTTGTGCCCATAGTGACTCACCATAATTTAATGTAGAGAAATTATTTAAAGTTTAAAACGTTGACAAAAGTCTGGAGTGTCATTGGCCATTTTTTGATACCCACAACAGCACAGTTTTTATGTAATTATTGTTCAAGTTTAAGAAAATGTGGGGACCATATCAGAGTTTACAATGGGTGTGTATGGCGCAGGTTAGAGTGGTGATGTCATCGCTAGAGCACGGCGGAGCTTCCGACTCTTGCGTAAAAACTATTTGTATTTTGCCATTCACTCCACAATATTTACTTTTTAGGCATAATTTATATATGAAAACTTTGGAAATATTGTGCTTGTGGTACACATGTGTCGTGGAATCCAACAAACGAATACTGTTTTGTCAGCAAGCCTGAAAGCGACATGAAGTCCGGCCAACTGCTCCATCAACCTCCATGTTAAATCGGACCACAATTTTCTCTCGACTGAAACGTGAGCACTTTATAAACTGAAGTTACGCTCTCATTTCTAAATCCTTACAAATATTTAGTAGACGGAAACGTTCTCAGAAGTCTTGTGCTTCTCATGAATTATTTGCGCGATGGGATCCACGGTTGTGTGTCAAATACAATAGTTTGAAAGGTTGTTTTCTCATTAAATCCACAGTCCTGTCTCCCTCTGTGACACAGTGACACAGCTGCTTCAAGTTAGCCAATCATGGCTGTCACCACGACAACCGGTGACACAAACGCAGGAGGCGCCAACTGACATTGGTCAGCTGACATCCACAGTCTTAAGACACTCATATTTTAAACTCTACAAAAAACGTTTCACACACTCATTCTTATATATCATACATTGTTAGACACAAACACGCACACAATGCTCTTGGGGGAGAGACAAGTGAATTTAATGCCACCAGGAAGTTAACTTATGTCATGGCTGACTGTGTGTGCGTGTGTAATTATGGTCTCGTGAACATAGTGGAGATACAAAGAAGTGAATTTGATTGCTAGCATGAAGTTAGCTAACACAAAGTTAGCTTTGTGTTGACACACAGTCAGTTAGCTTTGTCTATGTGTGCACGCGCGAACGGCCGAGCGGGTGCGGGTGCGCGTGCGGGTGCGCGTGTGGGTGCGCGTGCGCGTGCGCGTGCACGTGTTAATACGGTCACTTTGAATCAGCACTAACAGCTCCACTGACGCTCACATTATTAAGTCATAACACTATTCAAGCATATCAGTGCGTTTGGTTGCTTGTTTCCTCTCCGGTGAATGTACTATATTGGAGATTTGAGCATGTTTTTGCCTCAATCTGGGGTTTAACAGATGGTTTGGTAGAAAATCTGCACACACATATGACTTGGAGATATTCGGGCATTGTAACGCCTCCTGTCTGTCTACGAATTAACTGCATCTTAACATAAAGCGCAAATGAGGATTATTGTATTAAATAGAAAATAAATACACAATTGTACACAATATTTGTTTATGTAATTGCGTGATATGTTGTGCAAAGTGCTGTCCCATTCATATTTACACCATCAAGCCCTCACAGCTAATGTTGGTATATATATATATATATATATATATATATATATATATACCTCAATAACACATCTTACTACCTTCTTACTACATCTTACTAATGTATATATATTGCGACGTCTTACGGCAATAGTAGCCACACTTGTGAAATTTTCTAGTTGAATAATGGCATTCAATTAAAGTATTAAAAGAGTAGTAGTTGTTTTAACTCATGGGTGTTTTTCATCCTGTCTAGAAAATCAAGGAAATCACATACATGCATTCAGAAGGCATCCTGGCTGGAGAGCTGAAACATGGTCCCCTGGCCCTGGTGGATAAACTCATGCCAGTCATCATGATCATCATGAGAGACCACACCTATGTCAAATGTCAGAACGCCCTGCAGCAGATTGTTGCCCGCCAGGTAAGACCTATATACGGCCTCCCGAAAAAATTTTGTGATATTTAGGAAGCGACAGTCCTGAATATCCTGTTGCAGTGGTGAACCCAAGTGATTGACTCTGCAGATGTATAACTCGGTCTCAAAAATGGTCAGGAGATATTATGTTATGGAAACTGACTTGGTCAATTCTTTTGAACTCTGATTTTACAAGCAAGTTGTTTTTTTGTGAAATCATTGTGATTCAGAACATCTGAATAATTCTTGAATTCCATATTTGAATTTTAAACTCTGTGAATACTTGATGATTTTCACAGTCTTGTCTGTGCCACACCTCTGATCCTTCACCTCATTAAACAAGGGGGGGGGGGGGGGGGGGGGGTGCTCTTTCCAGTGTGACATCATTGCTTTTAGTAATCTGTGGCAGATGTGGATTTAAGGGGTGTGAAAATCAACTGGGACCAGATTGACAGATGTTTTGCTTTGTTTGATATTATAGGGTCGCCCCATCGTGATCTGTGACAAAGACGATTACGAGACCGCTAAGAACTCCAGCCGCACCATCAAAGTGCCTCACTGTGTGGACTGCCTGCAGGGCGTCCTGAGCGTCATCCCACTGCAGCTGCTTTCCTTCCACCTGGCTGTCCTCCGAGGTTACGACGTAAGTACTGTCCCTTCAGGCCCAGTGGTAACTGATAATCATGACCTTTTTACTAGATGAGATTTATTACCTCACCTGTTACTTAAAACAAAAAATGCTATAAAATATTCTTTTCTGAAATCTCCACTATTTGCATCTGCAGTCATCATTGTAACTAAAAGCTTTCAGTATTGTCAGTTTGTCAGTGTTTACATATACTGGTCACTGTGAAAAATAGTCACAATAATATTACTCCTGTGAGAGCATTTTCATATTCTTATCTTAATTATTTTTCGTACTTTTCTTCATAAAGTGGGCTTGTAATCCGTCATTTTGACAGACTTCAGGCCTTGGAGCATATGTAACCATTACATATCGATACACAATCTTTAAGCTTGTTCTGTTCTTGGTGGATATACGCTACCACAGTGGGATTGTTAGAGAAATCTCTGGCAATCCTTTAGTGCAGAAAAAAACTGCCCAGAGCTCCACGATGTTTATGTAAGTCTGAGGCACCCTGATCGGGACACTATTATACCACGCAGGCATAATCTGAACGATATGGCTTCTCCCGGCCAGAAGAGAGACACTGATAGACGCTACTCTGCCTCCAAACGGCCTGATGCTGTCTAGATCTCCAAGCCAGTCTAGATGAACTGAGGGAGCTATAGTTTATTCACAGGACGAAAACGAGAAGGATTTGTGAGGGGTCTCTCGACTGTGATAATATGAGGGATCGTGGCACAGTTCGGCCACAGTTACACCAACTATGGCTATTATAAGTGTTATCTGTATTATTATTATTTCTTTCTCCATTTCTAGATTATCTTATCTCATTTTTTTACTTGATTGGACAGGTTTTTTTACCTGTGTTTTTTTCATCTTTTTTTTTTTCTTCTTTTCACTTCACTGGCTTTGCTTTAGTGCAGGGCATCAAAGTAAACAGCTTAACCTTAAGTAATGCAAATATTCCGTGTAACACTTCTTTTCGAGCACTTCAGAGAGAGGTCCTGACTGTGCCGCCCAGTTAGCTCTTGTTTTTATGTCAATAACTATTCATTATTACGCTTAATTGCACTGCTGTTCTAACAGAGACACAAACATTTACATGCAAATAGCTCTGTTAAACACCCACGTTAGTTATTTATTTATTTTTAAGTTTGTCCTAGTATCTGAAGCCAGGGATGAGGAGCAAAGATTTGGGAATTATCAGTCTGTCAAGCCACCATATCACTGGTTGTTGTTAAGATTTGGCTTAATCGTACTTGATAGTTTGACCGTAGCATTTAGTCAATAGTAGAAACCTCTTATTACTTGTTGTTCACCCATATGGTTGTTGTTGTTTGTTATGTAGTAATTTACCTCCCTCTGTTTAAATACAGGTGGACTGTCCAAGAAACCTGGCCAAGTCTGTGACCGTAGAGTGAACCGCACCAATCATCACATAACAACAAAAGCCTGGCGGACGCACATTCAACGTGTACAGATGGCGAGGGAGCGTCTGTATGCAGAAACTAAGAGAAAACAATGTCCCGTTTATGTATCGTGTGTCATGGGTCTTTTTAATGCCATCTTTTACTCAACAGTTGTGTATCTCACTGTTGCACATTATCTGTATCTCACTTCTATTTTCCAAGAACCTTTTGGCATCATTGTCGTATTATTGTTAGAGAAGCAGTTCTGTCTGTGGTGGCAAGGTCTGGGCTGACACTGACATATTTTCACTATCATCATCATCATCATCATTTGGGTTTGTGAAGCTAACAACTGACGACCATTTTGGTTTATCCTGTGCCCTCCATGTTTATTTGTGCTGGTTTGTCTCACTGGGAGCATCTTCGAACTGCTGCTTGAGCCATCTCTGCGAACGTTCTGCGAACGTTCTGCGAACTGGCAGAAGTTGTGTTTTGAAGACCTTACTGGCTCTTTTTTCCTTTAGTGCAAGGATTTGTAGTTTAGTTTGGATATTTTTTTCTTTGGCAGCTAATTATTTGAAGTGTCTTTACTCCACAGTTGAAGTAACCGACAGTCTTAAATCATTCCAAAGCCACAGGTCATCGCTTCTTTGTAATTGTAGCGCAGTTTAACCGTGTTGACTCAGTTTCTCTCTTCTTCTGAGGACACACAGCTTCCTCACAGAAAAGCGTGTTAATATACGCTGCTGTGTAAAATCCTTACTGGGTAGATTATAGAAGCTTGTTCTTCTCTATAAACGTAGTGTTTTGTATTTAGAATAGGCCTTGTTTACTAAGCCACATACACCAGAGTGTGAGATTGTTTTGTTACCGTACACTGTTTCTGCTTTAGCCTTCTCTGTACATTATACTGGTACTTAAAAGCTATCTGTTCACAATTTAAGGATTCTTATGCTGACCTCATTGCTGATCACAGGTCTCTAGTTTAAGCTATAAACTGAAATAATTTAAGTGAGATGAAGTTACTAACCTGAAGTAGAAGTTGCACCCAGTTCCAAACCCACACCTTGCCAGCACAACTACTGCAATATTGGGACCATTTGTAGTTATTTTTTTCTTTCTTTTCTTTAATTTTTTTTCAAAAGAAAAATGAGTTTTATGTTGAAGTTACTCTTTGATTTGAAATGTGAATGTTACTGTCATTGGAAATATACTGTCAAACCAAAAATATCTGCAATGGCTTTGGCAGTTGTATACCAAAACATACATATTTGATATGTTCATCCTATATTGTAGCCAAACATGTACTGATGCTGGTAGCTTGTGTGGTATGAAGGTCTAAAGGG
This sequence comes from Taurulus bubalis, assembly GCF_910589615.1. NCBI lineage: Eukaryota > Metazoa > Chordata > Actinopteri > Perciformes > Cottidae > Taurulus > Taurulus bubalis. Next base: position 14,389,793 of record NC_136596.1, on the reverse strand, counting down.
GGCATATACACAGTTATATGGCAGTATGTCAATTATTACTATTCTGAAGATGTTTATTTAGATAGAAAGTCAGATGCCAGCTGTGTGTGATCCAAATGTCTTTGTTTTCTTCTCGTTACTTTTGTAAGTCCATCACATGTTACCACCCAAGCGTCTCCTGAGCCAGTGAAAGGGTTTGGAAACTGGACAATGTTACAGGTACTTTTGTAACCCACATATACATGCTTTAAGCAGAGTTAGATTTCTTGACTGGAGGCATAAACTGAACCCTGCACTGAATCCTAGCAACCGCTGTCAGGTTAATGTTGGAGTGGTGCAATAAAGTGTCAAGTAACTTCCCTTTTAATTGTCGAAGCTCATTTGATGAGAAGTGTACAGTTCAGGGTGTGCATGCACATCCTGAAATATTGACAATTGGCCAAACATTGTGCTTGATTACGCTGATCAGCAAATGTCACATTTATTTTATTAGAATAAAAACAGGTAGTAATAGGAATCCAGATTCACAAAACATTTAGGGTTTGCTTATGAGTGATGACAGATCCCAAACGATTTGAGTACTTGTGTAGAGTAACCAATCACAGTGTGGAAGGTAGACCACAATGGTCTGATGCATTGGCACAAAGTCATCAGGGTGGAGACAGTGGATCTGAAGTTACTGCACCAAGTTGACAGGGCCAAGATGGTCACGCTAACAGAGCGTAAACATTGGCAGAGTGCAGGCATGGCATGCAGCGCTGACGTCAGCCACCTCACAGTTCTTCCTCTTCCAAAGCACAAAGGAGTTGAGCTGTTGTTTCTGAAGGTCTTTGATGACGCACAGGTGGAGCGGTTTGAGTCTGCGTTGGTCCAGTCTCTCTCGTGAGAAGAGCACAGCGTTAGCCAGAGGAATGCGTTCAGCCTCAGCATGGTTGAAAGGTAAAAAGCTATACTCTTGGTGCAAGCAAGTGCAATTCCCAGAAGGATCTCATTGCACTGACTAACTATCACCATGGCTTCACGAATCCCATCAGATTCTCTATCTTTTTATGTAAAAAAAAAAACGCACGCTCCGTGTTCTGAGTGTGCCGCCCGGCCTCACCGCACTCTTCATCTGGCTCCCTGAACTAATGATAAGGCACGCGCCTGTCACACGAGAGCCCCGAGTTTGAAAATCGGGTAAGCAACATCGCATCCTCCCGTTATGTTATCACTGGTCTCTGAACTACAAGTTAAAGAACCTGGTAGGCCTGTGGAAGGTCCCACAACCATGACCTGAAGTCTGCAGAAGAAGAGAGGCCTCGACGAGAAGAGATCTACAAACTCTCTGTTTGTGTGAAGTGTGCACTAATCCAAGCACCGTGTTAGACATTCTATACCATGTAGATTATTATGCTCTCCTGGTCTTTCATTGATCTCGTCTCGGAGGCGGCTGAGACGCTTCAGATGAGTCTCCCTGTGGTTCTCCAGCTGTTTCTCAAGCGTCCTCTGGAGAACGGAAACACTCACAAAACACATCATAGACCCACAATCATGCAGATATTTGAAAGCAATAATGTCATTTGACTGCTGCAGTCTCCAGCTGTGATGGAGAGAAAGTGTTTTTCCAGATACACCATGCCGTCTGCGGCTCCTCCCCCAACGTCTGGTGTCTTTTCTGTGAGAACCAAACAAAAAAGACAAATCCGATCCTTAAATGGGCTGCAATGTCAGCTTCAGGTATTATGAGCTTCTGGACATCAGAGACAATGATATTCTGTGTAAATCACACTGAATGGTGACTGAATCTATCTATAAAACACTACGTTTTATAAATTAATGTATTTTCAACAAGTTAATGAAGAAGCTAAAGAGGCTACTGAACTCTGTTTTATGATTTCAATTATTCAACATAACCACAACGCAGCCGGTAATGAGAAAAATATCCGACCTCAGAGTCAGCACAGAGAAGATGATGACGATGCAGTCAACAACGTCATCCAGACAACCCTCACGCACTTTTAGGGCAAGGACACCTATGCAAGACTGCTCTTCATAGACTTCACCTCAGCATTTAATAGTCATTCCATACAAACTCTCTGTAAATCTCCTCACTCTTGGTCTGACACATGCTCTCTGCAACTGGGTGCTGAACTTTCTCTCAGGCAGACCCCAATGAGTCAGAGTTGGCAACCGCACATCTGACACAAGAACTGTGAGCACAAGGACCCCCCAGGGCTGTGTACTGAGTCCCGTGCTGTACACCCTCTTCACATACGACTGGGACAGAGGTGGAAAGGGTGAAAACCTTTAAATTCCTCGGAACGCACATTAGCGAGGACCTCACCTGGTCTCATAACACACTGCAGAACATTAAAAAGGCCCAGCAGCAACTGCATTTCCTAAGAAAGCTGAGGAAATTTGGCATGCCACCCAAAATTCTCAGCAACTTCAACATATGCACGGTCGAGAGTGTCCACACCAGCTCAATCACAGTATGGTATGGAAACTGCACTGCCCAGGACAGGAAGGCACTCTTCTCACTCTTGCCATCAGGCATCTACAAGAGTCCAGAACCATGAGACTGACAAACAGCTTCTACCTGCAGACGCGCGCAGACGCTCGCACACACGCACACACGCACACACACACACACACACACACACACACACACACACACACACACACACACACACACACACACACACACACAGCTTGAAACCGAAATAATGCCTCTTTTTTGTCCTTTTGTTGTCCTTTTATCTTATATGTTTGTGAGTGTGATGCCATTTAGAAGTGAAACCCAGTGTTTTTAAGGCGTGATTGATGAGTAAAAGTCCCTGATGATCAGTAGTATTTGATGCATTATATTTAGGAAATAGATAAGCACATGGATTTCAGTTTCAACACTGACTTGAACACTTATGAGCATATGTTTGATAATGTATTCTAGCATGTAAACCGACTGTAGGCCAGACACTAGTGAATGTTGGTTTAACACAAAGCTGACCTCAATTCTGGAGTAAAATCTGTTCAACAAACTGTCAGTTGCAATTTAAGATCTCGGGTTTATCGCTAAGTTGAATGTTTTATACTGATGAAGAACTACTTCTTAAAGAATTTACCAAAAGAGACTACACCCAACATAACACTAGTGACTATTGTTATTGGGTTATGGTCTGTGATGTAATGTTTATATAGTATATGTTAGACAGCTGTGATGTAATTCTTAAGATAGAGGGCAAACAAAAGCTGGCAATAGACTCGATGACATTTTGCATTAAGTTTGTGCAACAACAAAAATTCACTATCTGATTAAAAAAAGTGTCCCTGCATGCTGTCAACCTTAAATGTTAAGTCACTTTCTTTGAGACATTTAGAAGCTGCAGTGCCTTGCTCCACTCTGTCCTGTCAATTGTCTGTCCCCAAATTATGCCCAGATGATTAGCACTAGGACACCTTTCCTGCAGCCTGTCCACATTTCCTAAGGATTAAATGGTGTCTAATATTTTCCAAGATAGCTCACTCCATTCGTGCATGTGACATAATGCAACACATGAACATCTGGGATTAGTTAGCCATGCTCTGCATATTCTTTTCTCTCTTTTTGCATCACAGGGAGAGGGAGTGAGGTGCTCTGTGCTTTTTGCAAATAGCCAATGTCCACTGTGTGAACCTGGTGATCCCAGTGGCAATTTCAATTGTCTAACTTACAGTGAAATACAAGAAAATAGAATCAAAAGTTCAATAAGTGTTACAGAATATTGTTGTATCTTAACATACTGAAGAATACATGGAATGTGGGAAACATTCTGTAGAGTGTTGAAAAGCAGGAGCACTGTAAACACATTAAAATCTTTACCTTTGATGAAACCGAGCAAAGTGGCTGTTATCACATTGTCAAGAAGTAAATCACGCAGGTTTACTGGTCAGTAATTGCATTTCCAAGAACAATACATGAAGTCAAATATAAAAAAAATACATTTTGATTGTTTACTTTCATTTCATTTTCAGTTGTCCAACTGGTAGGAGACCCCAGGGAAAACCCAGGACACGCTGGAGGGATTGCCACCGCGACCTGACCCCGGATTAAGCGGATGAAAATGGATGGATGGATGGACTTTCATTTTAAATTAAACCAACAAAGGTGTCTACACACTGTACTGTATTGTTGGAAAGTTACATATGGTCTTTTCAGTTTTTCCACGACATCTATGTAAGACTCTTAGAGTGAAAGATGAGTTTATAATTCTCACTGCATTCGGATGAGACTCCTCTGATCACCATCAAGAAACAGCTTCATATTAACCATTAATTTCATTTACTAAACTTTGTATGACCCATTGAAACAGCAGGCTTCTATTATGTCCCATTATTTGAGGAACTGGAAGCATCTTGTGCAAATAAAAGCCAGATCACTTTGTTTAAGTTGATTAAACAGGCTGTGACAAATAGTCTCGTTCTTTTTGACACAGACACACATTCACAGATATCTGAACACACATGGTTATATCAAAATTAGTATTTACATAAAACCCTGTGCTAGAGGCTGTAGGTGGATGAGCAAGACGATGTGCAAAGCTTTTCCCTGACTGACATATTTTTGCATATGCAGTGATTTCAGTGACTCCCATGAAGCCGTTTAATATGGCACGCAAGTTAAAAGTTGCAAGAATAAGTTTAGATATATTGCGTTGCTGTTTCAATATGCAATTTGTTTGCTGGGTTTATCAGCAATTGCAGTTGTTCTAACCTCAAATGGTTCTCAACAAAAGTACAAATAAAAAATGCATTTATGTTAAAACAATAAAATAAAAACAAGGTAGAAATGTGACAAAAAGATCAACTCAAATATTTGCATGCAATTGCTCAACATTCAAGAATACAAAAACTGGGACTTTAAGATTCTTCTAAAGCATCCTAAATCTGTTGTATGTGAAATATTTGCGGCATGAGTCTTGTCTCTCTTATCAGGAAATGTAACACAGGCACATATTCTAGTGTCTTGATCATTTTGAACGTGACTGTGCTCCTTGAGAAAAGGCATTAGTTCAAGCCAGGATTTGTCTAATCTTACGTACACATGGAAGGGACTCTGGGCCTGAAGCAGCTCTGAGGACCATCGAGGAAAATCATTTAGAGCCGGCCTGCATGACCTCATTTGTAGGGAATGTTGGTGTAATTCAAGCATCTGAGCAATTGCACTGTTGGGCTAAATGTGTACAAAAGTCACTGTAGACAAATAGCTGAAAACAAGTTCTCGCTGGTCCACTTCACAAACAGAAAGGCCACAGCCCACTGAGTGTGGCACAAGACACTCGCAGGTCCTCACAGGTACAATCAAGGATGGTCATGTGCTGATTGTTGGTGAGACTCTTGAGTTGCCTTTCATATTCTGCTAAACTCTCTCCCGTCTGCTCCCGGGGCTTTACAGGCCAGGGCGAGGTGGTGGGCGGGCAGGTGGAGGGGCTCGTCCCGGAGGAGGTGCATGTGGAAGATGAGGCAGGGAACCAGTCGGGGAGGCAGAGGGTGGAGGCGTGGGAGGAAGCGCCGGAGCTTCAGGTATCTGCATGGTGGTCGGAGGAAGAGCCCGGGTGGGTGGGGGTGTGTAAGGGGGAGGTGAAATGGGAGGGGAGGGAGTGGTGGAGGTGGAAGGAGGAGTCAGAGACAGTAGTGGAAGGGTTGAGAAGGAGAATGTTGGAGATGATGGAGGGCTGCTGGGGAGAGGGGAGAGGGTGCCCTGCAGTGGAGGTGGAGTCTTGCTGGGAGGGTTGTAGATGGGAGATGGGTGATGGTGTGGGTGATGAGGAGAGGGAGACTTTATGCGTGTGAAGTTCATGCATCTGCCCTGGAATTTGAAATCAGACCTGATTTTAGAGCATATAGTGACGATAAACAACCTTGCAATTCTTATTTTCTACACGTGACTTTTAATATCAACAAACCTTTTCTCAGTCACAAGGGAATTATTTGTATGCTCTACTGACAGCCTGCCAAAATAACCTGCCACCACCCTGTCCAAACCAAAGTGAGGTCACGCAAGAGCGACTATCATATTTCAGAAACAAGCTACACCCCAAGAGCAGCTGGGAACAGGGAGTCAGGGAGTGGACTGATCGGAATGACAGCGCTGTTCTCTCATTCACAAGCGGGGCGAAGACAAAGACATGTTGTATTCCTTAGTGGGAGGAGGACAGTGTATATTATGGACTTTAAAATAATACTCTTAAATCCCCTTTAAATGACCTTGAATTCTTGCAGAAAACGTTTTTCTTGCACGCCTCGATGGTGTACAGGGATTCTGAAAACGGAGTGAATCATTGAATCAAAGTAAATGGAGGCCAGATTTAACAACAGCTATAACAAAACATAGGTTTACAAACGTTCTCTCAATTTCCGCAATATAAACCAAGTATCCAATTGTGTTTAGTGTTTTCCAAAGATGCATTTTTGCCAAACTCTTAACTAACACGTTGGACTCATAGGTTGGCGTCCCCTGGCATCGTACTCGATACCATGAAACAGTCGTGGTGCAAGTGTATTAAATAGGAACATTTAGGTGAGAATTCAAGTGTTTAGGAAATACTGAGCACACAACAGGATAAACGGGATTTGAATTATTCTGTAAGAGTTTGTAAACCGATGTTGTGATAAAGTTTTGACATTAGACTTTATAAGAAGCATTACACCTACCTGATTTTAATTAAATGCATCAAGGATTTACTCTGTTTTTGACCATTTCTGAATACTTCATTCTCTGTGGAGGCATGCACGATTTTTACAAGAATTCAAGGCAACACGCAGTGAGTAATTGATACAGAAATGGCCATTTTAACAGGGAAGTATTCTTGTGACGTCTCTTGCACTCCTGCACTGAATCATAGTTGCAGCTAACCTACAATTCAGTCAATAGAAGAATATGTGATAAAACATTTAAAGAGTGATATTGAGTTTTTAGCCTGATGTCTTGTGCCCTGTTTGATTTCCTTTACTAATTACAAGATTCCCCAGTTTTTAGAGGCTCATAAATAAATTACACGTTACGGCAACCTGCCTTGGGTTTCTCTCCGTCAGGCAGTAGGATCAACAGGCCTCCTCCATCCCGCCGCTGCATTCATTTAGGAGAAGTTATAAAAACAAGGCTTTGACAGGAGACTCCTAATTGCTACCAGAACAAGCTTCTTTACTGCAAATCATCAAGGAAACTAGAGCTGAGCTGTTTTTCCAGTGCACTAATGAAGAGCTTTATAGTATGGAGGACTCACTCATACACTTCTAATTACAGGGTGGTGTGTCAGCTGTACTTACTGTATTTGAGGGGGAGGGGGTAAAGGATGGATGTTATCGGTATATGATGCTTGCATTGAGTGAAATATTCCTATTTTAATAGATCCACAAACATATTAGACTGAAATATTTAGCAACATTTATTGCATAATTGTATACTATTCTACACTATGTGACATGCTGTAGTTGGTACCTTCACTCCTTTCAGGTTTCAAATAATACAAATCTGGAGCTCCAGCCTTGTCAAAAGCCTCAAATCTTTAAACACCTTCAACTTTGTGGGATTTCCTCTCAGCCTCTCTGACTGAACCTTCTATTACCAGGGAAATATTTCCTAACATTGTCATAGGGGGTTGTTTTATCTACTACCACCATGCGCTTCCCTACAAAAATCCAATTTAATTGAGTAAATGTTCTTCTGTTATTTGAGTTAGAGTTTGAAGACCCTTTACATTATAGACGAGAACACAAAAGTGTTTATCTAGCTTCTTAATTCTGCTCTTAAACAGATTAATGCATTTAACTTGTAAATATAGCCTAAAAAATGTACTGTGAATATTTCTGTATTTTTTATATTGCAATATAGCAGAAAAAGAAAACATCACAATGTCAATTTTTTCCAATACCATGCAGGCCCCCAAGTCTGGCTCTGTCTCTGTTAAGTGCATTAAAGTTTCTGAAGATCTTTTCTTCATCAACTTTGAGGGTAATGATTGCTCTTAAATCAACATTTCTTACTCAATGAAAAATGAATCATTACATAAACTCTTGCGAATAAGGTTTAATGCAGACTTCTCTCAGACTCTTTTTTTCAACACTTTTTTTACAACAGTTTTAGACTACATGTCAGCTGCCAACAGTATAGAGGTCACACACTGTTAACCTTCCATCAATCGGTAAAATGTAGGCTGTATGCTTTCATGCCTATAGCTTTTGAGTTATTCTTACCTTGTCACCCGGATGAGGTCTCATTACAGACACACGGTCGTAGCCTTTTCTTAAAAGTACCAACAATGCATCCAGTTTGCTCTATTGAAACACAGAGGAAATCAAACTTTTAAACCATTTCATTCATCTCAAAATTACCTTTTTATTCTTTATATCAAGTTTCTGTTATCAACCCTTTTGTCTTTTCTCAGTCAACAACACTTTTTCACACTGTGTGCCGAACTCGAGCTGCAGTGAAATTACCATTATTAACCGAGTCCTAGTGACAAACTGAAATGGTTTCAGTTCATCGTGAACTGACTCTTTATAGCTTTTAAACACAGAAAATACTTTGAGGATAAAGGCAGCAATTGCAGCTGTTTTTCCTCACAAAACTGCTGGCTGTGCAGCTCTACTCCCTGGAGGTCAGTCCAACTGAAGTCTGGTTTCTATTAGCAATCCCCCGCTGACTGCATGCTTCGGAGTCACTCCTTTAACCCTATGCTGGCCTTGGAGGAAGGGACTGTGTGCCAGTAGTCATTGAAGCATTATTACACAACACATCTCATGCTACTTTCACTATGGCATTTTAATAATGCCATTATTTACATATCCTCAGCCAGATTAACATGCAGTCATTTTTAACAGATGATGTCTTTCATGCATACAAAACATTTATCCCAGCAGAGGCCAAAACCATGAATGCTTAAAAAAATTATTGAAGGCTCAGATATAATAATAGACTTTTTAAAACAAATATATTGTAAATCCTTCACAATTTAATGTTTTTATTGAAATCATTATTATCATTACTCCAATATGTTTGCCAGTTTTAGTTGTTGTCATCAGCGAGGCTTGAAAGAGCATCTCCAGACCAAACACATTCCCCAGACAGTTTCCTCCTGGCTGGTACCTTACCTTGATGGGTGAGTACCACTTGTGTGGCCCCATGGGTTTGCGCATGCCGTTGTTGAGGATGTGTGTGGGGGCCTCCACATCCTCTTGTTCAGGCATCTTCACTTTGGCATTTTTGGCCTTTTCCAGCTTTGCTCCTTCTTCGGTGGAGCCTCTCTCACCCCAGCGGACCTGATGACAGAGAGTATGGAGAGTCAGAGATGTTTGACGGTTCCACACACTGCCTTTAAAGACGGTCAGGATACATAGATGAGATGCTTAATTTCAGTGTATATGCAAATAAAGTGAGTTTCATTGAAAGTGTTATTTGAACTTTCTGAAAGTGGGGTGGTCAACTATCCATATTCCTTTTTAACAACCCCAATGTGTAAACATCTTATCAGGTTTCTTTTAAGTCCAGTATCCTTATCCTTAGCACAACAGATGGTCTATTTGATCTAACCTCCATCCTTTTGATTCCCCCAACTCCTCTTCCTCCGTAGTAGGAGGCGTCTACAGTCGGCCATTTCTTCTTAGGGCCTTCAAAGTCTTCATCATCCTACGGGGGAGTGACAGGAAGTACGTTTTATTGTGATATATTAATAAATAATTTAACAAGCTAATAGTTCGCTGTTTTTACAAGAATGTACAGTATACACATCAAATGAACACATAGGACCTACCTGGTACAAATTCCCTCCAAAACCAGCCCTCATTTTTGTCCCCTCTGTGCGAGTTGTCAGATCAGAGGAATTACAAAGCCCACAGCCATAATGAAAGCTGGAAGTTGTATGTGAAGCCATAGCTGTCATGGAGTCTGCTTTTGGAATAGCTTTACCCTGTTAAACCTAATTTTCTGCTTAATTGGTGCAAATAAATGTAGCCTGACGTGTCTCTCAGTCGCATTGTGGCTTGCTGTTATTGCATTGTAAGTTTGGGCAGTTAAAATGTATTTGATTAACGTTAATTTGTGGATCAAATCCATTTGAAATGGTGTTATTTGTCAGTTTAATTTCACTAAATGTTCCATGAAGGTCCAAAAAGCTCCAGAGGAAGGGATTTAGAAAAGAGAGCAGGAACAAAATGGTAAAAGTCAGGATTTCACTGTTTGAAGAGGGCGTTAACTCACATTGAAATAATTACCAAATGAAATTCATACCAAGACTCGCGCAAGTGAATGACACCGCATGGTCATTGAGATGTAAGATACACAACCTAACACTGGTGGCTGTCTTAATCTAAAAATAATATATTTTCTTTGGAGTCATAAGAAACAGATTGAGTGGAGACGGTGCAACTCATACCGAACTCTCCTCCAGAGCTGGCGATGGGGGTTCATGGATGATCTGTGGAGGGAAGAAATTGCACGAGCGGTGAAGGAGGGGAGGTTTTCTTTATTCATCGGAAGACCACGAATGTCACAAACACGTGTATCAAAATCGATTTTCATATCGTCTGTATGTCACTGCAATATGTCCTATGTGTGCAACAGAATGGTTACACAACACACTTCTGAGGAATAGTTTTTCATCCAAGTCTCTACTACTTATTAACAAGTGCAAAGCACTGACCTACAAATCTGGTCCTGAGGTTGTCGATTGGGAAAAGGGAAGAGTAAAAGGCTCTCATAACTTCTGTAATTCTGTATTATTTGCTCTTAGTTTAGATTTTTCCCATCGCAATATGATCTGTCTGTGTTTTTTGCACCAGTGCAAAGGTTTTTAAGACATTAAATGCACTTGGCAAATTAAGCTGTTCTGATTCTTATTTGTGATTTTCCTCAATGCTTTTTCAAATCCTGGAAGACAAAATTATTTCCCATGGTAACCTCTCATTGCTTTCCGAAACAGACTTGCTGCAAAGACTTGAATTTGTAATTTAATGGACAAGAACAGAACAAAAGTAAAGGGAGGGACAGCCATGTTGTAAAAGCTGACATCGCTCTCTGGCAGTTCTCAACTTTCCTGTTTCCAGCGGTGGAAACAATGGACTGGATTTTGAAGAGAAACTATACACTCTTCATTTGAAAGGAGAAATACGGATTTTTACAGCAAGTGGCTGGTTAACATAGAGTTTACTGAAATATTGAGATTGCCTTTTTACTGTATTCAGAACAGATGACTCACATACAAATACTTCTCATGACACTCTTTATTTATGGGAAGTTATCTTGATTCTCCAAATCTCATAGTAACAAATATATCAAACCAAAAAAGCATAGTTGAGTCTTTCCTTCCACACCACTAGCTGGAAATTGAAATTAGTCAGCCTCATTACTGGTGAATGTGTTACTAGTTTAGGTCTGCCAGTGAATATACTGAAAAACGATTAGGAGGTAAGACTCGGAGGTCACCTTCTGTGACCTATGGAAACACAAATTATCTAAACAGCAGCATAATTACTTAAACACGCGTTCACCCTGTGACCTTAACCTTTTCTGGCTGTTGCCTAAATTCAGCTCCAGTTCAAAGGGACATACGCCCTTGTTGACTCATAGACTCTAGCCTTCCAACCATGGGAATGTTTTTTAGGTTAATAAGATGCCTTTAGGGACCTTAGCCAGCCACAACAGAGCTGGAAAAGACATTTATCTCCATCATATTTTTCTCAAGCAATATCTCTTCATTCTCAAAGTGTTTAAAGCCATCAGAAGCTATCTGTAAAGCAGCCTTTATGCATGTTATTATTGCACTAGTGTGTGTTGTCTTGGGGTCAAAATGACTCGTGTACGAGTGTATATGTATGTGTGTTGATGGGTCATTTTGACCCCAAGACAACGCAAGGGTTAAGAAAACTCACCACAGTGCAGCAGAGAGGCCAAAACCACCAGAGGAGAGCCAATACCAGGAACAGCATCAGGAGGAGCAGAGCTATGGCCAGGATGGTCCCATCAGACTGTGACAGAGACAGTAACGTCAACACAGACTCTCTGAACATGTAGAGCACTGAAAATATGTTAACCCCTTCTCTAGCTTTTTGGTTTTCTTTGGAAAGATGCTCTTCAATGTAATCTGATGATGCTGAAATACTTTAGTTTATTCATCATCCTGAATTTGTATTACAGGGGTTTGGATTAGGTTTACTAGTTTGTTGTCTACTGTTAGCAGTCACGGACTTGGGCTGTCCTAGTGCACCACTACCCAAATGAATTAGGTTTCAAAGCCAAATGCTGGTACATTATATTGTACTTACACAGCCCACAGTGGAAATGGTAACTGAACTGGAGATGAAACTGAGACCTTCATTCATACTGACATAAAGGTTTGCTGCCCTGGAAAAGGAAAGAAAAAATAAAAACGTCTCGACTGTTTTTATGCGGTGACTTAGAAAAAACAGAGTAGATGGTGTCATATGAAACCCCACATTTATTTTAATACATTACAAGACTTACATCCCCTCCTCTTGAAGGACTGGTGCAGGGCAGAGAAGATATGTATCTTCGACAATCAAAGGCTTTACCACTAGAGAAGAAGATGGAAAGGGGTCATGAAAATGAAGAATCAGCCAAACATTCCAGTTTCATAACAGTCAGTAGTTTTCATTCACATATAAAGCTCATACCCCTAAATAATGATCTGAATCACCTTTCAGATGATGTAATTGTTTAGCCTGCTCACACTATTAGTGTATTGAATGGATAATGCCTGAACCGTGTTTACTGCATTTACACACATTACTTCATTGTAATTGAAGTCATGAGTATGCTCATGTTAACAGAAGTTGAATGATGTCACGTCTCTCACTGTAACTTTGTTTTTTTTCAAGACAAAGGCTTTGTTGTCTACTGTCTCAAGACATCTGCATGACTCTCAGAAACATCATTACCACAACAGCTTTTGTTTTTCAGGCAAATCTAGATCCTCTCCTTGTTCAGTTGGCTTTTAGGAAAGCTGCTCCAACAAACATCATCACCCAAGCCTGTCTGTTTATCCTGGAAGACGGAGAGCATACCCCAGAACTGAGAAAATCAACACAAGCGCGACTGCTCTTCTCTAGAAACACCATGCAGGACGGAGGGGCAAGGCGAGCACCGCTGCTAAACACGGCTCACAAACTAGGCCAGATATGATCCCACTCAGAGTTCATCTCTGCACCCACCTTGTACTCAGAATGGCCTTACACTATGATTACCCGAGCGCCTTTTAAACAACAAATTACAACAAAGTCAAGTAAAAAGCTGACGTGGCCTGATTCTGCAGATTTCCACCGTATGAATCCATTGAGGATAAAAAAAGACTGGCAAACATCCCAGAGTCCATGTCATGATGTTTTATTGGACTGTTTACTCCCCAAGGCAAGAGAGAGGTCCTATCTTACGAGGTGCAGACAAGCCAAGTACCCAGGGATCAACTTTAACCATTAGGTTCATCACTGTTTAATTACTTACTGGTATATACCTCTACTCTATTGACGATAACGGCTACATTAAAAAACATATATTATTGATATGTTATCAATACACAAATTATGAAATTGTAAACAACAACGTATTGTGAGTGTGAATCAACTGGCCAAAAAAGAGACACATTTCATGATAAAAAGGATGAATTTGACCTTTTTCATTTTCTATAGCTGTTGCAAAAGTATGGAAGCCCACACACTCCGTCAGTAAAAGAAAACAAAAATTGAGATAAAACATCATAATTATGAAATGGAAAGTCGAAATTATGAGATAGTAAGTGTGCATGCACTTCGGTGGTGCTGTTTTTTTTATTCTTAAATATCTCTTTTAATGGCGAAAATTGGCTTCCATACACCAATTGTGCATTATTATGCAACAATAATTTTGTAGGAAACATCAGATATTGTGTGCCCTGATTCACACTGTTCAATATTGTCCATATAAACATCTGTCACCAAAGCACTGGACAGCTCAGGACAGGACCTGCCATATCCTCCCCCGCCTGAATGTATTTGCTGCTACTTTTTCCTGGAGACACAAGCTCAAACATGGATTCATCTGCTCAACACATGCAGTTACATATGCTGCTTGGGGGAGTCAGTGGGGACATGTTAAGATGTAAGAGAGAGAATATAAATGGTTTCCCTTATAGTACACAACACATATTTACCTCCAGATGAGCTAACCCGTACCTAATTATTTACATTTACCCCTGATGTGAAGTTAATAAATTCCAGAGGATCGTGTCAACAACCTAGAGAAGTGAATGAATCTGGAGGAGGATTGCACAAGCACAATGGGATTAACATAAGGAGATAATTTCACTCAAATTGTTTCCATGTCCACTGTTTGTCTGAAGGAAGTTGGATGTTGCATCGTGCAGAAATTATTATGATTCTGAGGAATCGTTGATGTTTTCATACGACACAACTTTACTCTGTTCCCAAAAAATGTGATTTAAATTGTAAGGCATCTGTGCTGAATGTTGATGGCGTTAGCAAAATAATTATTAAAGAGGAGAAAATAGTCCCTCTAGGTAGCAAAATATAGCCAACGTTAGAAAGCAGAAAATATCTGAGTAGATGGACTCAATGAACTCGAGTTGACTGATAAAGACGTTGAGATGCACTGACATGCCATCAGGTTAAATACTTATGTTCACCACTTCTCCCGAAGAGGAGCAGACTTGTTGTCTGCCCTTCAATGCTGTTCAATATCTTGCTTTTCAATTAGACCAGCACCTTCTGCAGCTACTGTGGCGTGCCTGATAGGAAGTGGTTTTAACTACCATTACAGTAAACCCCCAGTAAAAGACAATGGGGAACTGGTTGTATCCTTCAGGCCTTTTCCCCCTTCTATCTCGTGTGTGGTTCTCCTGTATCTCTTGTTTCTGGCTTCTTCCCAAGCTGTAAAATTGGGTTTATAACAACAACAAAAAAACAGCAGCATGGCTGTTTGTTTGATCTCAGCGGATTCAAGCTGTGCGATTGACTTTGTGTTTGACTTTTGGGAAGCTCAGTTAAGTGTAATTTAGATTCATTTTACCTGCAAACACATGCTTATTCCAGCTGTTTTTATTATAAGTGATCAGCTTTGAGTCGATGTGTACTACAGTAGATGCAGTAAACACGGTTCAGCAAAGCTCCACTCACTCTTAGTGAGGGTGTCGTTGATGCGGAAGCTGCACAGGACCTTATCGACGTTGCGGGCGTGGAGGAATCCATTTCCTCTCACCACCACTTGGAAGGACTCTGAGCGAGGAGAGGAGAAACACAAATGAGACCCCAAGAATTGAAAATACATTTACCATAAACTTGAATTATGGGTCAGAGTAGCATCCAAACATCTCATCATGTAATAACATTATGTGACACTCTCAACAACCACTATTGCTTTGTCACAGTGTTACTGACTTGAAGTGCACAGATTTGGTTGAGTTTAGTATTGACAAGTGGGTGATATGCTCAACACGTCAAAATACAACTTCCTTACAATAACACAAATTGTAATGTGTATTAAACAATCTAAAGACTAGCATTATTGATAAGTCATTTTTGTAATCTTGTTAATTTAGCAGGGACAATGCACAATGCATATATTGTACCACATATAGCTAAAAGCTCCTTTTTCATCTTTTGTCTCTGTGAGGAAGGTCACAAGTGCGGCCAGGTTACAGAAATACAAGAACAATTGTATCTAAACCTTACACTGCCAAAAAAAAGAACAAAAAAGAACAACCACCCCCAAAACAAACAACAGAACAATACTAAATTCCCACTAGGGTGCACACTATCATCTATTAACAAAAGACACTCTGTATCAATGCTGCCCACTTTCAGTGTCTCTTAACTCAATGGCTATAGATATAATTGTACTTCAATCAAGTCTTCAGGCACAATTTAAACTTTTTAAAGAACTGCAATCCAATTCTCGGTGGAAACAAAACAAACATTGTTGGCCGGAATTCAACATTTAACAGTCCCCTTTTGTTAAAATACTGTAGCTGTAGCCAATGTTGGTGCAGTCATGACCCAGCCAACACATGGTTGTATGGATGTTCCATTCCATCATCCAAACCGCTTATCCTATTCAGGGTTGCAGGGCGCTGCAGCCAATCCCAGCTGACATTGGGCGAAGGCAGGGTTCACCCTGGACATGTCGCCAGTTAATCGCAGGGCCCATATAGAGACAGAAACCATTCACGCTCACGTTCACGTTCACACCTACGGGCAATTTAGAGCCTCCAATTAACCTGAACTGCATGTCTTTGGACTGTGGGAGGATGCCAGAGAACCCAGAGGGAACCCACACTGCCACGGGGAGAAGGTACAAACTCCACACAGAAGGACCACCCGGGATCGGGAATCGAACGCGGGTCCCTCTTGCTGTGACAGTACTAGCCCTGGATTTTCATCTGCTCTCTATCTAGGAATGGCGTTGACATTTGTTTTTATCTTCTAGTACCAATATGGGTTAACTAAGATGTGCTGCTGTCTGATTTAATTCTTTAAGAGGCCTAGGATGAACAGGACGTCCATCTTCCTTGTCTTACCTCCTGCACAGATACTAGAGGGCTCTGCCGCCAGGATCTCGATACAGGACTTCTTCAGGATCTGAGGAAATGAGGAGAAACACTTTTCAGCAGACAGCCAGCAAATCTCAGATAATGGAGCATTCATGTTTACATAGTAGTTCTTTGCTGCCATAACAATGCTCTGAATGTTGTATATCGCTCCTTTAAACGCACCAACAATTTCTTTTTGACTCTCGACTGAGCCACAGCAATGACTTTTATGTGCTTATTAATTAAGTTTATGCCACTGAAGTTTCTGGCTATGACGTTTCCATCTACTCTCATTTGTGTTGTGCAAAATGTTTCTGTACTCGCTGCTTTCCAGGAATCTACCGATTATAATCCTGGAGACAAAGAAGACTGATTCATGACCCACTAGTCCGCTCACATGAATAAGAAGCAACGGCTTTGAGTCGGTTGTTAATCTGCTCCAGATGACAGTTTCCTGATCTTTAACTCTGCTCAACAAACCTTGTTTCCCAGTGACAACAGCCCTACACGCCAAACTGGTTTTAATTTTTTTTCAAGCTATCAAATACAAAAATGTAAGTCAACACCACTGAGGTGGGTTTTAAGAGATACAGCATACGCATTGATTGTGTTTGACCAGACGTCAGACGAACAAAAGCGGGCATGTCACAGGCGCAGCACGTCTTCCTGGAAGTGTGTCTCTGGCTGGGCTCCATCGATGGAACAATTTAGCGTGCTTTAAATCTGTTTTTGTCTTGTTTCCTGTGTGCACTTTGAGCAGCGTGTTAATAGATTAAAGACAAAGTGATTGAGACATTTTGAAGAACATTAAAGAGGATTTCCTTTCGACCTCGCACTTAATTTTTTTACTGTCTATCGGGCCTCAATGGTACTAATGATGATATATATATATATATTCAATGCAAGTGCTGTTAGAACAAATTTGTGGGCCGAACTAAAGTACTCACCGAGTCAATGACCCCTTGCAAGGCCTCAAATCCATCATTTACTGGGAAGACATGGTCCTTACTATCAGCTATCTTTGCCAGCTGGAGAGGAAACAAGTTCTGACAATCAAAAGTGCACACTTAGTCGACACACTTCAAATTTGAACTCTTGCTTTCTATTTCACTCGCTGAAGCTGAGACATCATGAAACATAAAGATATGGACTAAAACAAACAAAACAACAACCTGTGTCTCATTGAAGTCCTTGACCCCCACACAGTAAACAGAGGCACCCAGACTCCGGGAGCGGTTGGCCTGTCAAGTGTGCGCAGATTCACAGCAAAAACAGGAAGAAGCACCTGGGTTTAATTATACCTCTGCATTGCATAACATCATCCAAAACAAAGTTAAAAAAGGCTTGTGTTTGTCGAGATTTTACGAGAAGTTGAGCAACACTGTGTTTTCTGTGAATATTATTCAGACGTCATATAAGAATAGAAATGTCACACAGATGCCTGAATGCCAAACAGAATAAGACACATTCTTTGTTTATTATCACAGGTGATGCCTGTGGCTTTTGGGGCTGACTCTGAATGATGTTGTAAGACTTCTCACATCCGTCGACTGTAAACCTCACTCATCCCTGTTGTCAACATGTCTGAGGGCACTCAAAGCTGATTTTATCCTCTGGCCTTCACACACCTTTACCTGAAGTGTATGAATGTTTTGAGGAGCCACTAAATCATTGGATAGACGGCTGTGAGGAGAACGACTGGGCTCAGATTATATAAATCTGACAGACATGCTCTGATCTCATTTTTCCAGACTAAAGTAAGGAGATCAAAGTGGTGATGTATAGGGTGTCAGTGTTTGATCTGATCCATTCTATGCTCAGTGTTTCACCTGGTTATAATTTGTGTAACCCACATCATTTCTCGTTATCTCTCTCACCTCTCTCTCAGCGTAGTAAAAAAGATCCTCATGCAGCTCTCCATCTGTCAGAGCTATGATAACGCTGGCTGTGCGATAACCTGCAGACAGAAATAATTTGGTCACCCCTGATGCAATTTATGTCCTTATCTTATCCTCTATTGCAAATAACCATGCAGCATAATTAAGATTAATGCAAAATCTAATCGCTTTTCTGATAGCATCCAAATCAATTATGAGTTATGTCCCTGTTATTGTGACATGAACTCACTCCTTCACAAAAGTAATTCCGAGTGAAGAAGCAAATCCAAACTGTCAATTAATGCAGTGGATCACACCTGTTTTGTAAAACTTTGAAATTATATAAAGTCAACTCAAAACTTTTTATTAGGTTAATAACTTTGAGCTGTGAGTAGGTTGTTCGATTTGATTTATTTGTAAGCCTGACATCTGTTTTTGTAAAAATGGAAAGGAAAAAATGTTTCACTTAATGCAGGAGAAAAACATCTTTGTTTTTATAGTCATCTGACAACCTCCTTGCAAACAGCTGACTTAGTATAAATAAATAAATAATGAAATTATATTCTAAAGTAAATATCCACTGAAATAGATAATTGATTCCTAATTTATGTATCAAACTATTAAAAAGTTCTGGCTTATCCATAGTTACTTAAAACAATTTAGCATGTCTTATTAAATAAAAGTAATACACACCTTCAGTGTTTCCATAGTATATCTGTTCACTGGCCTGTAAAAAAGAAAGAAAAAAGTTTGAAATCTGGTAGCATGTAGAAATATACTTCTCCATGATCTACCACAACAGAGCATTCTGGACTGTGTGATGTTTGTTCTGGAGTCAGTGCAGAGATAAAGCAGATGCCAGCTTGGTATTGGACATTTAGAGGCCTCTCACCCTCAGGATGCCCTCATGCATGAAGGTGTCTCCCCCTGGAAGAACCCTGTAAAGCTCCTCCAGACCTTTACGAATGTGTTCCCTAAGCAGATAAAACAGAAGACATTGTTGATAATCTAATATAATTGTTGTCAGATTTATCTCTGTACATATACTTTTAAATAAAACCAGACGTGGTAACAGAATAATAGTTTCCATCGGGGCAGCATTTGCAGAAAATACCAACAATGTGAAACCAATTAATGCATTGAAACAGTATTTGTTTGTATTGGCTCAAGATAGACATGCGGATAGACCAGAAATTAGCACTGAAGAATAAAATAAAATAAGAGGGGAGCAGTGAAACAATGACAATATCTTGTGACACTGTGAAAAGATGAGACACATATACTGCCCACAATGTGTCGAAAAACCACACGATGAAGTAGTTGTCCAAACCTACGACACTATAGGCAGATCACAGTGAAGGGAAGTATCTGTCTGGAATCTTCTTGGTCATAAAGTTTTGAACGGCATAATAAAAACAGCAAAGAATTAAAAGCCGTATTAAGGGGATCTGCACCCACCTGTCTTCTGTCAGGCTCATTAGGATCCTTCCCTCAGTGGAGAACACGATGAAGGACATCCGCAACTGTGGACTGGAAGAAAGAAAAATATACTCTGCTCGATCAGTGATCATTTCTACGTTTTTCCCGCAATTGACAAAATTCTGATTTTTTTTACCTTATGAATCTATGAGCTAGATGTTCAACAAAGTTGTAGATTTCTGTCCAGTGATTCTGCACACTCCCAGATCTGTGAAGATAAACGCAAAAATGTTTAAGCTGCATGACCTCTTCTCTGTTCTACTGTTTGAGTGATGCCAAATGAACTGGAGATCATAGACGGATTATGGATTATGAGACAATGGGCTGATGCACAGTTATTTAAAAAGTCTGTCATGCCTCTTACATATGAGCAAAACCCACAGACTAAAAGACTCCCCAAGTAACTAAAAGGATTCATCCCTCTGAAGATTTATTGTGTCTCTTTATAGTTGTTTGCATACAATTTGGGTCTCTTTATAGACATTGTGTGTCTCTGTGTAGAGTAGACAGTATATCCGTGTATCTGTTTTTTGTCTCCTTATGATCATTTCACTTCTTTGTAGCGCGTTTGCATCTCTTTATGGCAGTTTGTAGTCATTTTGTATCTCCTTGTGGTTATCAGTGTATTTTTGTTGTAGTTTTGTGTCTCTTTGTAGTTGTTTTGTGTCCCCATGTTGAAGGTTTGAGTCTCTTGTAGTAGTTTTGTTTCTCAAGTCGTGATTTTGCATCTCTTTGCAGTTATCACCCCCTGACCCCTTGGGCCCCTGGGGCTGTGCCCGGTAGATCGGTAATCCATCTGTGGTATATATATCTAAAGGGAAAAGAAGAATAAAAAGAGCCTGGATGACTAAATGCCTTGGGCAACACAGCTGGTTTAATCTGAGAAGTAGCAATAATGTCGTGCTGCTCAAATTACTGTTAACATCTTTATAATGCACCTGCAATTATACCAATTTTATTGGAGTCAGATGAAAGTACCGTCATTAAGCCTTCATGCAACCAGCTCTGTGATAACAACCGCGAGGGTGTGGATGTTAATCGTCTTGCACTCTTTTTCCTATTTGCTATTCACATTTTTCGACAATGTTTTTATTGGACCGTATAGCAACAGTTATAAAGTCTTCTGTTGGGAAAAAAAGATGAAGAGATTACGGAATGAGTTGGAGAGAAGCTTCTCAGTATTGATATCATCTAATTGAATAATCTTCAGATGTCAATATACAGTTTAAACAAAAAACTGTTTTCATGTAACAGTGTTGATGCTTATCATTATGTCTTTCATTTAAACTGTGTTTTTATAACCTCACACCCCCATGCAACATTTCTCAAAACATCTATTTTTCCATTGTTACCATGACACAAGTCCCCATACAAACAGCCCAGCCAACAGGCCCGAATATTGGAACATCTGGATGTAATGGAGCAAGAGCAGTGCAGAGACAAAGAGGAGAGAAGAGGGATCGGACAGATATAGCAAGAGGACAGTGAGGGCACGTGGAGGGCATCAGTGCTAAAAGGTATAGCGAAGAAAGCTAAGATCCTGAATAGAGAAAAGACAGAAAAAGCTAATGCAGTGAATTGATGAGTCTGTGTTGTTAAAACATGGCTCATGCTAACAATTACCCTCTATTGTACTCAATTGACTAATTTCCCCCCAGAGAATCAGCAGTGTACCTGGAACAAGCGACAAAAACATGTAATGTAGCAGAACTGGAAACCCATCACCATTTCTGGAGGGAGAGCTACAGCGAGAGGTAGATGGCAGACTGCAATCAACCAGTCCCATCTTCCAGATGAAAAACATTATCAGTTGGATGATACATTTGTGGTTGACCTAGTTACCAAACATTTTGGCACGTGGTAAAAAAAGGAAATGTAATAAATGCAAGTAGTTTTGAAGCCAGCTTTGCGAAACACACAAGTCAAAAGCTCTCTGTTACAGTCCAAAAGCAACTGTTAGGGTACATTAACAGTCAGTGCTAGTGGAGCTACGTGCATATGTATCTACTGAATTAAGTCTCTCTCATTGAATCCCAGTCAGGAAAACTCAGTTAAACAGTGCTCATTTAAAACATTGACCCCTTTTGAAAACATTTACTGTTTTCACTCGACATGCTTTGGTTGATGAGATTGCTCACTAGTTGTTTAGCTAAATGTGGAGAGCCTGACATTTTAAAATTATCAGTTTGGTAGTTTTGATCAGGTAATTAGGATGTATGGCTGAAAGGAAACCCAGAGATCACCAAAAATAGGTTAGATGAACATGAAAACTATTTCTAAATCAAGACCAACTTTGCAGGGAGGCCAAACATCCTGTAACCTACTTGAGATACACCGAAAAGACTATGTTAGGACTCCAAGAAGATGAGGAGATATAACGATGCACTTGGCAAGCCAATCTGGATAAAAACTGCCCTCGTGGTTTACCATCTGTAAACACATGCCAAGCTAAACTGTAGATCGAGGCCTGTCACAGCAATGCATCATTAATCAATCCATCCATTTTTCTGCGTGACAGGAGACCAGAGGGCGTAACAATAACAGAAATCAGGATGACATCATACAAACATTTTGGCAGACCAGATGGAGAAGCACTAGGGAACAAGTAAAATAATGCACATGTACTTTTTTTAAACTTTTTTTAATATAATTAAACATAATAATGAATTGCTCTTATTCAACCCACTATATTAACTAATGCTCCTCATAGACTTTAGCATGAATGACTTTCACTTGTTAACAGAAACCATCCTTTTCATGCATCCCCTCTTTAGTGACTCAGGTGATGTGTGTCAGATAACTCACTTGTCCAAAACAAAGTAGAGATCGAAGCCTCCAAAGCATGATGACGATCCAGCCTGCCTCCTGTCCTGTTTTGGTCCAGTATTAGCAGCAGTAAGAGCAACCAGCGCAGCACCAAACACCACTGGCAACCAGGAGCTTCTGCTCCAGCACGAAGGCATTATTCAAGAAAAAGTTGCAAAGTTAATCCTCCGAGCAGATTCTTATTTCAATCCTCCACATGATTGTTACCATGAAAAAACAAACATATATATATAATCCTAAAGAGAGCAGTGAGTGTAGCTATGAGGTTGAAGTGGAGGGGAGAGAGAAAGCATGAGTCTTGTGGGTCTCACTGTTGTTGGGACCCTCTCATCACTGTTTCCGACACGGCACACACAAAGATGAGAAGAGCTCCACAACCTCCAACTCTCACTGCTTTTTGTTAATGACAAGACCCTGTATGTCTAACTGAGAGTCTCTGAAAAACTCTCTCTCTCTCTTGTTTGTAGAGGAAGAGAGTGATGACGAAAATATACTGAATACACCAAAACCTGCTGGCTTGTCCTACCACCTAGTGGCTGCTTTTCAAAAATCAGTGGAGTGCCCCTTGAACATGGGTTGTGTTTTCTGTTTTGGAAATGATGTTCTTTCTCATACAAAAAGAAATACAGAAGAAATGTTTTTTTGTATTTATTTATTCGATTGAAATTGTATTTGTAGCAGTATTTTATTTTCCTTTTCTTGCAGCTGTGCTTCCTGCTTGGTCATGTGTTTCAACACACAAAACTAGTTTCCTGGTGAGAAGCCAGTAAGGGATGTCATCTGCATGCCGTACTTCAGACCATCAGACCACTCCATCACTTTCCTACTGCTGCATAAATTGGACACAGGACGCTCGGGTCGTTTTTCTTGTGTACTATGTATTTACAAGCCCGCGAGTTAAAAACTGACACACAGTCGTCAGGGAAGCGTTGGGGTGTTGAATACCTGCAAATACACAGCAAACACACAGTAAACAGTAGAATATCTAAGTCTTGATTTTTTTTTTACAAATTAAAAAACTTAAGTTTAGCTTTTGTGATCTGTGTACACACCCAGCGCAACACCTAATGCAGGTACAGTCCATACATTCACTGTTTCTCCAAGAAGATCCCATTTGATGCCATGTCTTATCCACATCGTCCTGACAGTGGGTCATGCCTTTGGGTGCAAAGAAAGAGTGGTAAATATCTGTCAAAACGTATGTGTATGTACCACAAATATATTGTATGTGGGAGTTTTTCTTTCCTTTTACCTGGTGCCATGGCTTTACCGAAGCATTGAGCATTTGACATTGACGCCAGAGCGCACAGCAGCAAGGCCAGTGCCAAATATTTCTTCATGGAAAAAATGGAAACAAACATCACAGTTTTAACATTTGATTCCGGTCAGATATGTTTAGAGTGGTGCAGGTTTGAGCCCTAAAACCTGCAATTCAGGTTCTCTCGTCTAGAAGTCATTTTGTTTCATGTCTAAAATAAGGTCTGTGGTGCACAAGCTTTAAAATATGTTTTGTTCTACGATATAAAAAATATCCATCTTGTGAATTTTGAAGCTTTCACATGATGGTTGCTAATATGTGGCTAAATGAGACTCCAAATATCATCAAGCGACTTGTCCCTCTTCACAGCCTCGTTGTGTTTACTCGTGCTCATTTGATCGTGGTGTTGAAAAGCCTATAGCTTTTTACTTCCGGCAATTGCATTCACGCTTCAAAAATCAGAAAAGTGGTGTTCATTTGTGAAGAATATCTTGGTGAACAAAATGTATCATAAACTTGTGTTTGCCCATGGACTTAGAAAAACTGAGCAATGTTGGTGAAACAATGTATCTCTGTACATCCATCATCAAATCTCTAAAACACAAATGAATGATGTCGTAAAGTGCTGCCATTTTGACAATCATGACTTGAGTTTCATGCCATAAAATAAGTCAAAGCTCATTCTAAGACACTTTATTCACTAGCAAAACAACTCTCTTCCCCTCCATGATTTACTTTATCCCTATAAACTCAAAACTAGCTATACCAACAGACACTTTCACAACTCAATGATTTGTAACTCACCATATTGACAGTCAAAATGTTCTTGCTTGAATTGTGTTAAGAGATTAACATGTAGGCAACTTCACTTTTAGTGAAGGGCTCTGTCTTTTAAACAGTGGGTCTGCAGGGACCTTTGGAATTAAATAAGGGGGAGAGGAGCCACTTTACTGGAAGAGGTCACTTTATTGTTTGTTTTTGCTAAATACAACAACATATAAAGTATAGAACATACTGTGAACGATATAGACAAACCCATTTTTAAAATAGTGTAGATTTATTTTAAGATTTAAAAAAAGTTAGTTCCTCTATGTCATGTCTGCTTTTACTTTTTTGGAGCGAAAATAAAATATTTTAGTACCACTCGACATTCTGACGGACTGAACAGGAACAACAGATTTAAGCATCACATGACCTGAAGAGATAATTCATACTCCGTCTGACTTTCTATTCCCATTCTTTTTTAAAATATAGTGAATTCAGTGTTTGGTTTACATTTTTAAACTTCTACAGCATTCTTATCAGCGCTGGACTTCCACTGCTGTCAACAAGCACATATGTAAAGAAACTGTAACCAAAACAAAGACAAATATAGAATTTTGAATAGAAATACTTAAAATTCAGATCAGAATCTCCTCTTTCTATATATCATGTATATATTTAACGTACATACATAACATACTAATTCAAACTAGAATGCTTTCCTCAGTCTAAAATAATCCCTTTTACTCTCAGAGTACTCTTATTTTGAAATAAAGGCAAATTGAGAAGAGACCATGAACATAATTAATATGCTTTGATCAGTGCTGATCACTTAATGATCAATGCATGAGGTAAGTAGGGAAATGGGAAACCTCTCAACATACTCTAAACTAATAGATTCATGAACATAAGTCTCATTGTATGTGTTCCTGCATTCTTACAATATGCAAAAACAAGAAATACATAATACAAATTGGAAAAGGAAGACATTTTAAACATATTTTTGGGTTGTGTGTGCCAACAAACAGTGTTTCAACAGTGAGAGATCACACATGCATACCATTTCTCAATGGAAAAGTTCATTATTTCCTTTCTGCACCATACATTGGAACAAGAATAGATGATTTGTTCTTCTTGTGCACTATGTATTCACATATCTTTGGGTCAAACTGACACACATAATTATGGACTGTTTCTTGGTCATGTGCAGTGAAACTGCTTCCCATCAGGAACAGGCAGATCTTGTTACCTTTGGCCAGAGCCAACTGTTCGCTCTCACAATTTGTTGAGGTTTTAACCAGTCTGAAATTGGATATTAGTTGTAATTGTTTTTATTAGCCTTTCATAGGAACTTTACTTCTGTCAATTGGTCAAATTAAAAAAATATATATTGTGCATGAAAAAGAAAAATGTAGGTCCTTTAAAACAGCTCTCAACAATATATAGCCCGAAATTATTTAAGTTAAAAAATTAGAAACTCCCCATGTTGCCAAACTATATTGACGCTCAAGTGAGAGCATGCCAAAGAGTCTGACTGAGTGCACAGAAACATTTTTGATTTAAACAAGAGGGAGGGTCGTGCTGTTGTATCTGCATGTTACTTCCAGTACATTATGGTGACATAATATTTGCGTTTGGTTACAGATTAGCAAATTTATAAGACATCTAAGGACTGAAAATCTATTTACTTGTTTTATTTGTCACATTATGTAGAGCACTTTAATCTCAACAGACAAAACAAAGCCAGATCATTTCATTTTAGGTTTGTAACCATAATATGAGAAATATCTAGTAATTGTCTTATTATTTAGAATATATTTGGAAAGTATACACAACTGCACTTTAATGAAATGTAATACACAGGTTCATGTTCCCGACGTGATTAATTGTAAAAACTTGAAATTGTATTTGTAGCAGTATTTTATTTTCCTTTTCTTGCAGCTGTGCTTCCTGCTTGGTCATGTGTTTCAACACACAAGACAAGTTTCCTGGTGAGAAGCCAGTAAGGGATGTCATCTGCATGCCGTACTTCAGACCATCAGACCACTCCATCACTTTCCTACTGCTCCATAAATTGGACACAGGACGCTCGGGTTGTTTTTCTTGTGCACTACGTATTCACAAGCCCGCGAGTCAAAAACTGACACACAGTCGTCAGGGAATTGGGTGGGTGTTGAATACCTGCAAATACACAGCAAACACACAGTAGTAGAATATCTAAGTCTTGAATTTTTTTTACAAATTTAAAAACTTAAATGTTGTGATCTGTGTACACACCCAGCGCAACACTCATCGCAGCTGCAGTCCATACATTTACTGTTTCTCCAAGAAGATCCCATTTGATGCCATGTCTTATCCACATCGTCCTGACATTGGGTCATGCCTTTGGGTGCAAAGAAATAGTGGTAAATATCTTTCAAAACGTATGTGTATGTACCACAAATATATCGTATGTAGGAGTTTGTCTTTCCTTTTACCTGGTGTCATGGCTTTACGGAAGCATTGAGCATTTGACATTGACGCCAGAGCGCACAGCAGCAAGACCAGTGCCAAATATTTCTTCATGGAAAAAATGGAAACAAACATCACAGTTTTAACATTTGATTCCGGTCAGATATGTTTAGAGTAGTGCAGGATTGATCCCCAAAACCTGCAATTCAGGTTCTCTCGTCTAGAAGTAGTTTGTTTCATGCCTAAAATAAGGCATATGGTGCACAAGCTTAAAATATTTTAATGTTTTGTTCTACGATATAAAAATACGTCAGTAAATATTCTTCTCGTAAATTTTGAAGCTTTCACATGTTTTTAACTGGTTGCCAATATGTGGCTAAAACTGAGCAACGCTGGTGAAACAATGTATCTTTGTACATCCATCATCAAATCTCTAAAACACAAATGAATGATGTTGTAAAGTGTTGCCATTTTGACAAACATGACTTGAGTTCCATGCCATAAAATAAGTCAAAACTAATTCTAAGACACTTTTTTCAATAGCAAAACACACATTTAAAAACTCTCTTCTCCTCCATGATTTAATGCATCCCTTCAAGCACAAAGCTAGCTATAACAACAAACGATTTCATAACTCAATAATTTCAAACTTACCATATTGACAGTTAAACTTTTCCTGCTTGAATTGTGTTAAGAGATGAAGGGCAACTGCACTTTTGATGAAGGGCTCTTCCTTTTAAACAGTGGGTCTGCAGGGACCTTTGGAATTAAATAAGGGTGAGAGGAAAACAGGGCTGTTTACTGGAAGAGGTCACTACAGTTCAACACAACAAATCAAAATAGGAACGATGGCAAAGTAATTATACTTCGTGTACGGACCAACATTAAATGTAAAAGTTTTTTTTTTGAATAGCTCAGGTTCATTGTAAGATTTGACACACAAAAACATAGTTTGGAGTCTCGTCATGTATTACTATTATTAACTATGATTAGTTATTTTGATATTATTATTGTTATTAATTTCGTTATTATTACTAATACTGCTTTTATTGTCATTGTCATTCAATTGTATCCACCGTTGGATTATATAAATATTTCTGCTGGTATTAGTGCTATTACTATGGTCATTATGTGTATAATTTCTGTCATATGGATTGACTATGTTATAATTGTATTATGTTGTTTATGTTGTACACATGACGTGCATACACTATTTTAGCTCAGTGTCCTGAAGTGACAATTCATTTTCCGTCCGACTTTTTATTTCCATTCTCAAAATAATAACTGTGGTTATATTTTAACTAACTACCTCAAGTATCACTAACTACTTCAGTCAAGTAGAAAAGAGCATTTCAATCATGCAATAAAACAGCAACGCAGTAATTCACCGGCATTAGGTTCATATTGTGTCGAGTATTTTTGTAAAGGGAGTAAATGAGCCACTCCATGTATTGCGTCACTCACTGACGCGCCACAAACGGGGTTGCCAGTTTTCTTGAAATGTGGCCCTAACGGTCCCGTTTCTTTTATAGACCTGAAAATGGGGGGTGTGCAGCGCAACATGGCAACAATTCTCACAACAAAAGGAAGTGAGGCTTTTGCGCACTGAATATTTAGGGTTTATAATAACCTCTAGATAAGCAAATAAATACGCATTTCTTTGGTCTTGTTTAGCTCAAAAGAAGAATTTAAACCATCTCGACAAATATGGACTAATAATGCTAGAAGGTGAGCAGAAGACACAGCCACATCGCCATTACGGTAGCGTTTAGCTTGCTGTGCTAACGTTAGCGTGCCAGGCCAGCCCATAGTTGCCAGTCCCTTTATGATAAATATTGATCAACCACCACGTAAAGCTGTATATTAACAAGACACGGGAAGGGTTTATACTGTATTTTCAACCCGAAACGGGGCATATAGTTATTATATATTTGTTATTGTAGTGATCGGTGGCACTTACCGAGGACAAAGCAGTGCCTATTTGAACGTGACATTATTCTCGTGTTTTAAGATAGTTAATCTTACGGTTATTTCCTCGAGCAGTCGTCATGAAAATGGCGTTTCCAGACTCTAAGGCAACATCAATTGTCTTGTTTCATGTCACAACCAAAATATATGAAAATACAATAATAGTAACTTGTTCAAGTAGAAGCTTGAACAGAGTTTTGGGGGATGTTCTTTACACAAGTTGTGTAAATAACCAATCATCTATAAATTGCTGCCCCATAATTATTCAGCAATAGACTATGCCAATATCACTATTGCAGCGTTGTATAACTGCCCCGTACATTCCTTGTGGAAGGGCAGTACAATTAAGTGTTTTCTCAGCTTATTCCAAATAATAAATGTTGGCTCCTCTTTTCCAGTTTGTTCTGAAACAATCTGAAGTTGTTAAGCTCTTCCCGGGGCCCTTTGGGGCCCAGGAAGACGATGCATCGTGGAGGGGATAAGGACTTTCAGATATCAGCTCGAAAAATGGGCACATCCTTGCTTTTCCAGCTGTCAGCTCATGAAAGAGAGTTGGATTTGGTGTTTCTGGACCACAGTTATGCCAAACCATGGAATGCCCATCCAGATGCCAGCAGTGCCCGGCCCACAAGGACACTGTTTGTTACCCCTCGTCGCCAACCTGAAGCCTTGTCGTAAGTCAAAAAGCTCCTTTCCATAATATGTATCTGGAATTAATCCCCCAGTGATCAGTTTGATCAATTAGCTATTTTCTGCCTTGCAGTAACTTCACATTTCCTTTTCTTTTGTCTGCAGAGACTCGGATTCTGTGTTAGATGTGGAGACCGTGAAACCGACACCGGTTCCTCTTTATGATAATCAGAAAGCTCTTAGTGTGATGAAGGAGTGTGAGCGTCACGTTCTGTTTGCTCGCACGGTTGCTGAGAGCCCTCCACCCCCCGATGACTGGGAGGAACATGTAAACAAGTAATCATCTGGAGCCAGTTCATTCATCCTCTACTTGACACTTGTGTCCATACAGACAATGTTGAAAGTATATAAGTTACAGTGCATATTTTTGACTTCATCATTATTTGGTTTCAGGACTGGATGGTCAGTGGCCCAGAACAAACTGTTCAACAAAGTCCTTAAAGCCCTACAAGCTGAAAGACTGGCCCGCCTGGCCAATGAAAATGTAAGTTCTGAAAATCTTCTCTAGAGCTTTAAATTATAGTTTTTTTAGCAACATTTGTGATCACTGGATTGAAACAGTTATTGATCTCTGATATTTCTTGATATTTTTTTTTTGCATATGGACTCCAGCTTATATCATCATTTGAAAAGAACCAGCACAGTTATTTTGAGTTTCACATTTTTAAAGTCAAGGTAAATCGTCATCCGTGAAGTGATGTGTGTGACTAAAGCTATTTGTAAATTGCTTTTGTTGGTCTCCCGTGTGATCTTAATTTCTCTTAGGCTTCCAATGAGCCAATCTTGCGGAGAATAGCTGTGGACAAGTGTGCCAGGAAGGTGCGACATGCATTAGCCAGTGTGAACTGGGATACCAAACTGACGCAGTGGTTACACACTACCATGATTGAATCCTTAAGCCTCGCTATGCTTGCTGCTTACCTGGATGTGCTGCAAACTCTCAAAAGCAAGGTGTGATGTGTGTAATTTGATGTAGAGTAAGAATTGCTCCATAGTTACTGTCAGATGTCGGCACCTGTATTTGCAAGATTCGTGATTCTCGATTCCTTATTATTCTTCTTTGTGTCTTGGAAGTTGCCGTTGCTGATTGACAGAATGTTGCTGACAACAGCAAAGACTGGCACTCCAAGTGCAGAGGCCCTGTCACTGCTTTTGAAACGGCCCTGGGACCCGGCTGTGGGAGTCCTGTCTCAAAACAAACCGGTAACACATAACTATTTGAATAGGAAGCGATGTTATACAGTTTTGTGATTTGATTTGTTCTTCGGGATCTGTAACAATTAAAGACTAAATCCCTGTCTGTTTTTATGTATGTTTCAGAGCAAACTTCCTGGATCACCACTGATCCTAATTGCACCATCAAGCCCAACCAATCCTGCCCTCTCTACATCAAGGCGTATGAGATTCTGGCAGTCACAACTCTCTTGTTTGGGAAAGGTATTAAGTCTCATTCAGTTAAATCTATATTATTTGGGTTTTAATAATGTCAGAAAAGTGTCTATAATAGCGGTTTCCATATCAGGTCATTCCAGTACACAGTCACGTGAATAGCGGAGCCAATATTGGCATCACACAGTGCTTAGAGCACATGTTGGGCACCGTCAGAGCGAAGGTCATGGAGGTATGGTGTTCTGTTTTTTATTTTCTACTTGTATGTTCTGTAGTTGCAGTGTGATGGTGATGTTTGTGTTGTTGATTTGTTTTTAATGTGCATACTCACTATGGAATTAATTGCATGAGAGACAACTTATCAGTTTTTTTTAAGTTTCTTATCACCTACACAGTACTGGTATTATTGTTTTAGCATTATTTACTGGCAATGTGCACATTAAACAAAATCGGACCTACTAGACAAATTGTGTTGAAATTATATTGTCTCAGCTGTTTCTCTTAACACTTCATGTCTGTGAAGGCAAAATTAAAAGAAAAAAGCATCTCCATGTAGAATACAAATTATGTTATGTTTGATTTTTGTATGGGATGTGTCTGCACCTGTATAATGCCATACATTTAACCAACAGGTTCACAGTCACTTCCCCCACAAACCCATTATTCTGGTTGGCTGGAACGCTGGTGCTCTCATCGCATGTCATGTAAGACTTCTTATAATGTATCAGTTATATAATGTGAAGTCATTTTAATCCCTAAAAAATGCAAATCCTTTTTTAATTATTTTTCTAATTATATATGCTGATTCATTACAGGTATCTCTTATGGAGTATCTGACCGCTGTAGTGTGTCTCGGCTTCCCCCTGCTAACAGTCAATGGACCAAGAGGGGTAAGACCGTAGACAGTATCTTCCATTTATTTTTATTCATTAGTTTTCACTAAGAAAATCTGACCTTTTGCTTCAAGTCAGTGGTTGTACTGAATGTTAATGTGATACTTGTTTGCAGGATGTAGATGATCCGCTGCTGGACATGAAGACCCCAGTGTTGTTTGTGGTCGGTCAGAATGCTCTGCAATGTAGCATAGAGGGCATGGAGGAGTTCAGAGAGAAGCTGAGAGCAGATAACAGCTTGGTGGTGGTGGGGGGATCAGACGACAACCTCAGGTCAGTCACAAACTTGAACTGGCGGTTTAACTAGGACACGGGTCAGCAACCTTTCCTATCCAAAGAGCCATTTTGCCCTTTTTTCCACACAAAAAATGTGTCTGTAGCCGCAAAAGCTATTTGATATCACAGCTTCTGAAGTTTTATATATATATATATACACAAAAAACTATAGTTTGTTGTATTTATGAAATTATAGAACAAGAATAAAGACAATTTCTGACTTTATATTGCTATTTTACCTGTTTATAACTATCAAACTCTTATGAAGAGGAGACAAAAAATAGTCATGTGTCGGTTACATTGAGATCAATTAAAAGCACAACTATGCAAACAAACAAATGTCTATAAATGTGGCTCATGTGATAGAGTGTTCACCCTGTAATCACAAGGTAGCAGGTTCAATCCCTGTCTTCACGTGAGTTTTACATTTTAAACGCATATCTTTTGCTACGTGAGCTCCGCAAACGGAGGAGGAGTATCCGTCTTTACTAGCGGACGCCTCAGTGTCTCATGAGCTGCCACAGAACCAGCAGCAGTAGTTGAGTCTTGCGACTTGATCAGCTTCCTGAAAGTATATTTACTTTGCTCAGTTCACTGCAGCAGTTGAGGAATCGCTCTTCTGCAGCTTGACACCTTTCAGCAGATGCTTGTTCTGGAAGAGTCTTTCAACATTACATTTTTAAATGTAAATTTCTCGCCACATATCAAGCAGACAGGTCAGCAGCATCGTTGGCAGTGAAGGCAAATTAATACGTCCACGCTGAATTAAACGCTCTACTTTTCCTCCGTGACTTTTCTTTTTTATTTATTTATCCGTTGATAGTTTAGCGAGGGCGGGGCTCTGAATCACGAGTAGCCACCTGCAGGGAAAGAGGCTTGACAGCTACGTGACAGGATGTGACGCACATTTTAGTTAAAGAAATATTTAAACATTTATTTTGATTTTTAGTGACCCAATATTACCTAAAATTCCAAGATAAAAGGAATTCCCTTCGAAAGCTTTTCCACTGGGCAAAAAAAAAGAAGAAGAAAATAAAACAGGTTTTTTTTGTCAAAGCCTCACGGAGCCGCAACAGACGGGCTAAAGAGCCGCATGCGGCTCCGGAGCCGCGGGTTGCCAACCCCTGAACTAGGAGGAAATAAGAGGATATATATAATATTCTTTCTAGCTGAGGATATGGATTTTAGTATTGGTAGTATCACAAAATGTTCTTCCTCCACAGAATCAATGCGGCAAAGATTAAATCAGAGGGACTAACGCAGACCATGGTGGACCGCTGCGTTCAGGTTGGTCTTTATAACTGGAAATGTTAAATTTATGCTGTTAGTCTGGAGAGTTTTTCATTCTCTGAAGAAAAAAAAACACCTATGATGTTGACAACAATAGATTTTTTCTTCTCTTCTTTCATGACTGATCTGCAGGATGAGATAGCTGACTTCTTGTCAGCTGTCCTCACACGGGCGGAGAACCACAGCCATGGCTCAGGGGAGATGAGGGACCTGGACACAGAGAAGAAGAAAAGGCCTCGGCGGGAGCTTCCCTTTGACATGGAGAGAGGACGTCCTTCCTCGCCTGCACTTAGAGTTCCCATCTCACCTTCAGGTTCAGAGGTCAGTTAATTGGCGCTGCAATTGCCACTGTGTCACTTTAGCTTTTATATAAACCACGAGAGCTGCATCTGATTATTGATTTACTATAAGAATACTTTAGATAGTATTGTTAATATTTATGCTTCTTCATGGAAAATCAAAAGGTAGTGATGTCTTCTCACATTCTTTTTTGTGTGGAACAAAATGACAGCCAAGTGCTGATTGGGTGCATTTCACTTCCTCCACTGACTTGAGTTAGAGAATTTAAGGAATATGTACTATATTCTTTATTTTTCGTTTAAAGTTATGTATGTAACATCTTGTAAACTGCATTTGGGAGAAACTCTAACGTACGTACGTCGTTTGAGCTGGCTGCATTTTAATTAAGGTAAGTTTGTAATGAATATTATAAGCAATAGGTTTACATGTTCAATGACTGACAATAATGAATCATGACTCATCAGGTGTCCCTCCTCTTCACTGTCCTCAGGATCTGTCTAGCGTCTGTAGCAGTCCCACTTCAAGTCCAAAACCTAAGACATCTGGTCTCTCTCCAGCACAGAAGTCCAATCTGATCACAGCCACGCAGCTCCTCAAGACACACATGCAACGCTCTGGCTCAGTACTCACTCCTAAGCAGGCTCAAGGTTAGTTCACCACCACAATACGTTTTGGATGCATTGAAACAGTCATGTTCACGTACAGATGCACAGCAATCCTTGGTACCTGTTTGTACACGGCTCTCAATCTCACTCAACTTGTTTCTGTGAACTTGTTACGATGAGTCATTCACCTCAAGTTCTGCTGAATTTTCTGCGAGCAGA
This sequence comes from Taurulus bubalis, assembly GCF_910589615.1. NCBI lineage: Eukaryota > Metazoa > Chordata > Actinopteri > Perciformes > Cottidae > Taurulus > Taurulus bubalis. The sequence continues at coordinate 14,354,978 of NC_136596.1, read as the reverse complement.
GTAAACCGGGTTCTTTGGGAGATGTGAAAATGATTGCGAGGAAAAAAAAACCTTAAAGGTTTGTGTAGTGACTTTAACAAATATCCAATCTTACATGCTTGGTAACAGCTCAACACAGGATACCACTAGACAGGATAAGACACGACCACATTGACACAACCACGGTCAAAAACTGTTTGCTTCGCGTCCACACACCTTGTTCTCATTGCCAGGCACTTACCTATATGCCCTCTCATGTTAATGTGCCACCCTGTGTTCAATGTGTGTCCCTCAAAGATAAAAGAAAGCAACAGAACTACATTATGGCTGCAACAGGTTGTCAAGTTGCAACATTTGATAGGGCAAGATAGAAAGTGACTGAAATACTCTCCTCATCCGCTGTCTCTTCTCTTCTTTCATCTTTCTTTTCCGACTTTTTTTCCTTCCTTCATTCTAGCTCAGTTTGCTGCTTTTATGAAACAAAACATGCTTGTGAGGAAAAATCTTCCTCCTGGCACCCCTCCTTGTATTTTTGGTAAGTGTCTATCCATTTTCCTCTCTCTTTCCACTTTCTTTTCACTCCTTTCCTGGTTTCCATTGCCCTAATAGTATATGAATGTCACACTGAAATATTGCTCTTGCTCCTCACTAAACACCAAATGTCATGCTTTGAAGTTTTACATTTCTTCAACTCAGAATAGTACATTTTATATTGCTGGAGGGGTGGGGAATCAAAGCAGGTTTATATTACAGACAGGCAAGATGTAACATTAATGGTGGGGTTAACGAAGGGTAAAACAGCCAAGGTTAAAGTCCCCTCAGCAGTCTAGTCAATTTATGTGTTTGTGTGTGGTGCAGTCCCAGTGACCACTGATCAGATGGAGGGCCTGGACAGAGATGAACTGAGGTCTCATGGCAGGAGGAGGCAGGCGCCCAGTCCCACGCCAAGCAAAGCTGCCAAGAGAGCCAAGATCAAGGTCACCATTGTTTCCCAAAGCGAGTCAGCAGGGGGCACCATCAGCCCTGCTGCACATGAAGGTACAAAACCTAGTGTTTATATTACATATGGGACTCTTAAAGCATTAGTTTGATATAAACTGTCCGTGATTTACTCTGTTTTCTTTAAACATTGAATAAACTTGAGTCGGTATGATCTGAATAAACAGATTTAGTTTGTTGTTTAGTGGATTGATAAAGTCAGTAGTAGACAGACAGTATTGGAGAAAAATTTTAGTAGCTCACCTTCATACTGAGTGTTAGATGGGGTGAGGACAATGTTTTTGTTTGATGTAAAATATGCTTAAGTAAATGTAGGACTTTTGAAAACCATTTATTCCTGAAAAAGTATGGTACCTGTAATTTGTGACGAGCTAGATGTGTTAGGTAATTGTTCAATTCAACGGGCCCTCTGAAATATCTCTAACGGACCATCATGATGTGATCCCTTTTCCATGCAGTGGGTGTCTCTGGGAAACCCTTAAGAGTGACAGTGGGACAGACTGTGGCTGGAGCCAAGGAGCTTACTGGACTTCTCACCGGCCAGCGGTAAGCTAGCTTGCCCTGGTACAGGCACATTCAGTATAGAGCGCTTAAACCCGTTATCATGCCTACACCCACAACACACACTCCCACCCTTTGGGACAAAAGTTTGTCTGGTGCAGAGGGATTGATGAGTGGTATAGTCTGAGAGCTGAGTGATGGCCAATCTTTACTTGCTGGGGTAGCTCCTGAGTAGATTGGTGGTTATGTGTGTCACTGCAGGTCTGGTAGTCTCTCAGGAGTACCTGGTGCCCTGTCCCCAGGCTCCAGCTCATTCAACAGCGTGCAGCCTTGTATGGTGTCAGGGTCCTCCACACCAGTCCAGGCGCAAGCTCCGCCTACTGCCCAAGGTATCTCTGTCCTGTCCTGCCCTGCACGCCTGTTTGCACTCTGAACAGTGCAGCTAATCTCAGCACAGTAACCTCAACACACAGTGCGGTTCTAACCACTTTGTAGAGTGAGATTGCAGTTTTGAACACTGGAAGAGAACAGTGTGTGAGGACAACATATTTCAGCAAACATCATCATTGATTACCTCTTGCACCATCGCTGTCCCGTACCTTACCCTTTGGACATGACTTGTCGTGTGTGTGCGTGTGCGTGGCCATCTAGGGAATTGGGTGGAATCAGTTTGTACAAGGAGTTATTCATATTTCAATCAAATTTCAGCTCCCTTGATTCATTGTCTTTCTGTTTGTGTGTAGGGCCTTCCGCCAGCAGTCTACTACGAGGCCTAAGTTTCAGTCTTCAGGAGATCATCACCAAAGCTCCTAGCTTGCCCGCCACATCAGCCAATACAGGCATAACCCAGGTACCTCTTGGTTACATTGCGTACATGTTTGAATGACCACAATGGAAGTTTAGCTTGTAATAAGTCCAGTTGGAAGGAATTATGTCAACTGTACTGACAACCAAACCACAAGTTACACAACTTTGTTTAATTTAAGGTACGCAGAAAGAGGCTTTTTTTCCTCAAGTAATGGATAACCTAGCCAAGCCGGTCAAGGCATTAGGCGGGAATGATTTTCTTCTCCTGCCATTAACAAATGACCAATTGAGACTTTACTTTACTTTATGTTTTATATGAAGAAAGATATGACCGGGGATGGGATTTAAAAGGGTAAAAAGGGCATTTTTGATTTCATCTCCACTTCAATATCAGTCATGCCACACTGAGTGGACCTAGTTGCTGCAGGAGGCCTTTTGTATAAAGCCTGTGTATTTCTAATTCACCTGTCATGCTCTCCCTTCCTGGTTTCTTATTTTTTTGCATATTTGTCTTCCCATCAAACACATTTTAACATTTGACGAAGATTACCAGATTAAATACAAAATGCTGTTTTTTAATGATTTTAATTTAAGGGGAAAATATATCCAAACCTACTTGGCCCTATGTGAAAAGGTAATTGCCCCCTAAACCTAATAACTGGTTGTGCCACCCTGGGCAGTAACAACTGCAATTAAGCGTTTGCGATAACTGGCAAGGAGTCGCTGTGGAGGAATCTTGGCCTGTTCTTCTTTGCAGAATTGTTTTAATTCAGCCACATTGAATGGTTTGAGCATAAACGTCTCGTTTAAGGTCATGCCACAGCATCTCAATCGGATTTAAGTCCGGACTTTGACCTCGGCCACTCCAAAACCAGTCACAGGTGGACTTGCTAATGTGTTTGGAATCATCGTCGTGCTGCATGACCCAAGTGTGCTTGAGCTTGAGGTCACGAACTGATGGCCGGATACTCTCCTTCAGAATTTTCTGGTACAGAGCAGAATTCATAGATCCATCAATTATGGCAAGTTGTCTAGGTCCTGGAAAAAAGCTTGGTTTTATCTTAGTGTACCTAATAAAATGGCAACTGAATGTAAATTGTACACAACGGGAACATGTGCAGACTCTTACAAGAGTTTACTAATGGGGGCAAAAGATGAAGTTTATCCAAAGTCTGTTTTTGAATAAGACCAGACCTTAAACTATGTGTTTGTCTTCTTCTTCTCCTCCACCTTCAGGCGGTCTGTGGCAAGCCCCAGGGTCAGGTCCTGAGCGCCGTCTGTACCAGCAGCAGTACTCTGCTCCGGACGTTGCCTGTGGTCACCACAGGAGGAGTGGCTAAAACCACCGCCATCCACCAGTTGCTCACTAATGGCGGGCTGGCCAAGCTTGCCAGCAGCTTGCCCGGCATCACCAATCAGACCGCTGGTATGTCTCGAACTGCCAAAACGCGACGGCCACGTTGAATGATCAGAGTTCATTCATCCTTTGTTTTGGAAACACTAGTTCAGGACGTCTGTAGGCCCGGGGAGGATTGCCACAGTAGAGGACAGCTTTGTCGACGTGCGTGTGTGCGTGTGTGTGTGTGTGTGTGTGTGTGTGTGTGTGTGTGTGTGTGTGTGTGCGTGTGTGCGTGTGTGGTTTGCCTGGAAGAACCTGACTGTTATCAGGTGGGCAGATATACAGCATCGGAGGGCAGATCTGTGCCGTACGCCATGTTTTGTGTTCATGTTCAGAAAGAGCCATACGGAAAATGTAGGGTCTAAAGTTTGAGCTCCCAACTTATGTTTGACACATAATGTTTAAGTAGAAGTGGATGCAAATGTAAAATAAATCTAAATGTATGAAACCATTTGATACAGAAGAATTGTGAATTAAGTTAAAACCAGTGTGAGTATGGTTAACCAACTTCAAAATGATGCCTAAAAGTTCAATCTCTGCTTTGTATGTCAGATTTTGTTTCTCACTTCATGTTTATTTGCCTCATGTCGTAACATTTTGTAAACCCTTCCATCAAATCACCTGCTTATAATATCCAAATGTTTGAATGCTAACCTCTTACAGAGATGTGGTGAAAAGCAATAACATGAGCACATAGCTTTACCCAAGCTTTTTCCTGTTGTTACAATAAAGACTGGAATCAAACTCATGTTTTCATTGCTTCTGTTTGTCTTTTTCTTTTAGTGTGAATCAGTTGTTCTTCACTGTACTGCACCCCTCTCGCCTAACTAAATCGCCCCAAATTGTTTTTATCTTTTTACCTCTCATTGTGTTCATTGTCCAACAACCTGCTATTGTTTTAAGTTTGCTGACCCCAAAGCAAAAAGGTGGTTCTGATGACTTCCATCACAACATGTTTGACAACTTTTGGTGGCAAAGTCAACGGTCCATTTTCACTCCTAGTGTATTTCAGGGTTTAGTGTGGGGAGCCGTTAGTGCTGAGCAGTTGTGTTTGTGTGTCAGTAGGGCAGAAAGCCCTCACTTCGATAACGGTGACCCTGCGAGGAGCACAGTCGAGTAGAGTGGGACCTGTCTACCCAGCTGGTGAGGTTTTAACGATGGCTCACAACCTTGAGCCCAAGGTGCGTCTCATTTGAGCCCTAATAGCCCCTGACTTAGCCTTGTTTTACTTAAAAGTCTTTATTTGATTACCAATTATTTCTAATGTGATGGCACGTGCTCATTTATGCAATATCTGCCTTTTTTTTGCTTTCACACTGCCCACGTTGTTATCTGCAAGCCAAGGCAATTTATCTTTTTTGGCTAGCCTATGAATATCTTAACTGCCATGGCAACCACAATGCCATGAAATAATTTCGTCAGCCTCAATTATTATTTTTGCTGCTGAGATATAGTATTAAGTAGTGAAAAATGAAAGACCTGTCCTAGATAGTAATACTTTTTTTTTCTCCATATTTCACATAAAAAACTGCCGTAACAGCAGAGTAGAAATGACTGCCTCAGCTAAGTATCATCTTAACCCATCTCAATATGAGGATGTGTATGTAAAGTGAGCTGCACTTCTGAAATTATTCACATCATTACTGAAGAGACTGTGTGCACACGAAAGTCACCAGTCAGTTGTAGACAAAGAAATACAACTCAAACATGTCTTTGTCCTTAACATTTTATTACAAGCAGGCTTATTTTTTTTTATTTTCCGGAGTATGAGTTTCTTAATTCCACTGTGCCCTTTCACAGCAGTGAGAGGTGTCCATGTGGTGAGACACCTGATGTAAGCTGATGCTGTGCCAGAGGCCTCTGGGAGCCACAGCCTGTGATGGAACTGCCCCCTCCCTGCAATGATACACACCACCCAACAACATGTAGCACGCCTCACATCCTCCAGAGAGCGCCCCAGTGGAGATGGCTGGAAAAGGCCAGGCAGTCACTGTTGGCTGTGGCTGAGCCGCTGCGTGGCTTAACCGCTATATGCGCAGATAGGTAACGCTTTAGTAACACTGCAACGGTGGTCTTCATGCTACGATCTATGCTCTCTTCTTACACCTTTAACATCCTGACGGACGGGGAAAAAACGTCAACACATGTTATCCTCGAGGGAGGAAATTATTTGTATCATATGAGGATAAACTGCAACCTACCTGGACTGTGATGATAATGCTGTACAGCCTACAGTGTATATTAAGTCTAAATCCTTTTGTCATGAATTGATTTGCATCTTATTTATCATCGGTCTAGACAAGTCAGTTATGTGTGTAGCATTTTGATGTCACAAATTGATATTTATGAATATCTCCATATTTTGTAAGCTAACTAAATTTGAATGATAGCTGTGGCTTCCATATTATTTATCACAGTAATTATATTTGCACCATTACAGTATTACAGTGTTTCATCATCATAATTGCTTTTTTTGTTGCGGTTTTCTTTCCCTGTGACAAACAACTTCACCATAGGCCTGAAATATGCTAGAGTGAGAACTAAACTTCAAGGCTAATTAAACGTCAGTAGTGGTCATGATTATATGATTGCAGAGGTTATGGTGAATTGTCAAAAAAGCTTTGAGTTGACTGAGCATCTGTGAAATGCTTACTTTGAATAGTATGCACTCAAAAAGCTGCATTACATGAATGTCTATCGGTATTGACGACAAACTGTATGTGTTACATTTGTTTCCACTAAACTACTAAGGCAATATGTCCCGTCTGCAGTGTGTCAAGACTTCCCTGTATATGGACTTTTTGGTTAAAACAGCAACAGTGGAAAATAAGTGATTTCCCTGAAGAAACTCAACTGTGTTCCCTGTTTGTGAATCTAAATATTTGGTCCTGTGTGTGCAACACTTGTTTTGAGCACGCTAAGAAACTCCTCTTATTCAAAATATAATGAAGGTGCATGATAGTTATACTGCCATGTTTACAGCAACAGCATAAATACAGCCCACTCATCTCAGCTGACATCCTGTCTTAAATTCCACACATAGGCAGCAGTCAGATAAGATAAAGAGAAGAGTGTGTCTCCTCCCTCTTATATAAGCCAGGCTTTGTGTGTAATAGGCAGAGACAGGATAACTGATGCCAGTCAGACAGAGATCAACAGCGCTGCTGGCATATAGCCACCCATCATTATCATCATCATCATCATCATCAGCAGCAGCAGCAGCAGCAGCAGCAGCAGTTGATTTTCAAGCAATTCATCTGAGGTCTCTTCATCCAGGCTCCACCACAGTTCTGTTATTTTCGATATGAATGAGTTTGATATTTGTGAAATCCAGTGAGACTGGAAATGTACTGCTGTATTTGTGAAGCAATCTTCACACATGATTGCCTAGAAATTGCCTGTAGTGTGATAAATTAAGAAGAAGCATAGTGAAATCTCTTACTTTTTTATTTTTATTAAATAGATTACATATTCAACATGCACTGTGCAATGCCAGTAATATCCTGTTGCAAGTCGGAGGAGAATGTTACGCAGGATTGTCCTGCAGAACTGTGCCTTTACTAGCAGGAACAAAAAGTACAATAGTAGTATATAGTTCATGTACTTTACACTGTGCATCTGTTGCCACACAGAGCGTATAAGAAGTGCAATAGAAAATACATGATTTATTCAAAGTTATGCAGGGATGTAAGTCTTTAAGTTCCAATTGATACATTAATAAAACTGAGAATTTCCTAAACTTAGACTAACATGATGACATGCAGCTGTCTTGTTGGCCTATACTTTGATATTTTCATTTGATTTACAATCTCTTCGTGTATTGTGTCATCAATCGCCAACAGGTGGCGCTCTCATCACTTCAAGTTGCTGGGCTTATATCTACGTATATGCGAGTAAAGCCTATTCTGGAAAGGTCAAGCTCAGTCTGTTTGTTTGTTTGTTTGTTTGTTTGTGTGTGTGTGTGCGCGTGTGATAGCACGAGTGGGTGGCTGAGGTCGAGTGTGCGTAATAGGTCGCTCGTTTGTGTTAAAGGAAAAACAAAGAAAGTGAAGGAGGGAGTTTAGGTCCATACAACTTTGATCCATACAACTGGATAAAAATGTAAATAAAAACCTCAAATGTGTCATGTAAGTATAGATTATTTTTCACTTTCATAGACAATATGAGATTCAACGTTGAACGCAATGTTTCATCAAGCTCTCTCTCGCTCTCCAGGGAGTACAGTATGATGCTATCTTTACTTTGGCCAATTCAATATTGAATTAAGGTTAGTATAAACACGACTGTGGAGACAGCGGATGGGGAACTATCACCAACAATCCTTCTTCACAAAGAGATAATAATGAGACACCCGTCCCACGTATGCTCTTCAGAGACCCGCTCGGCTGGGGAGCAATACAAATGCACAGGGGCATCTCCGCGTAATGGGGCATTTTCACCTCCCCCGTGGAGCTGCCAGATCATCAAAGTTTCTCAGGCAGTCCATTGCTCTCACCCGAAGCTCTGGCTGAAGGAGAGAAATCACTGCCCCCAGAGCCAGGAACACACCGGGGAGAGGCTGGATTTAAAACCCGCCCTCTGGAGGGATCTCGTTTCCCCCAAAAACCTCCCATTTTCGCTCTCTCTCTCTCTCTTTCTCTCACTCACTCTTCTGTCTCTCTCTCTTTCTCGCTCCCTCTGTCCCCCTATCCTGCCTTCACCTTTATCCCTTGCCTTTCGCCGTCTCCCCCACCACAATAATGGATCTCACGGCGAGATGTTTGTGTGTTCTCTCCTGTCTCGGCGTGGTATTGGCGATCGATTTGGAGGCGATTGATCCAGGCTACTATGTGGAGTCCGGTGCCCCATCAGAGCCGATCGACTATAAGGATCCCTGTAAAGCTGGTGAGATTTTTTTCCCCCTTTTTTGTAGAAGCTACGATGTGATTCACCTTTGATGTGGAAGTAGAAACATGCCACGAATCTGTTTTGCGGAGCTTGCAGGGATCGACTAGAAAAACGCTTTCGGAGAGATGACAGTAGTGGATGTAGTTTTTAAAAGGCTCGAGAGAACATTGTGTGCATTTGTTTTGTACAGAGTGACATAGTTTCTGCAGTTTGAAACATTTGAAGCACACACTGCTGAGTCGCCTTGGATAACCCGGCGGCAGAGGTTGAACAAATGAAAATGAAAACGATGAGTGAATACATTTCTTGAGGCTTGAAAAGTTTTGGTTTACTTGCTTGTTGAAAAGTTTACAGCCTGCTGTTTGCCGCAAATGCACTTTTACAAATGTTTCTTTTCTGTGATAATGTCGCTCCTGCAGGCGGTGTGCTGCTAGATTGTTGAGCAAACGAAGGATTTCACCACTTTGATTTTTAGACTTCTTCTGCTCCCTTTCTGTTTGGGTTTTGTCACTGCACAAACAGTGTTTTTCTTCCAGCGGCTGTTCACACGAGCACTAAACACAAAGTGGAGGAGGGGAGAAAGGAAAGTACAGTGGAGCTTAGAAAGGATGCACACATAATTATGTTGTCTGCTGTCTTATGGCTCAATGTATAAATATGTCTGCATCTTTCGTGCTGTGGTGAGACCTGCATTTGTTTTAAACAATTCTCTGGCAAACGCATATTGTGTGTGTGTGTGTGTGTGTGTGTGTGTGTGTGTGTGTGTGTGTGTGTGTGTGTGTGTGTGTGTGTGTGTGTGTGCTGTGAACTCACTGTCTTGCCAAATCCCTTTGGGGGAGTTTGAACAGATTGTGTTTTCCATCTGGTGAAAGTATTCAAGTTACAAATACAGAGTTGGCTTCACTCAAAATGACCTCTAAAGTCCTGGAAGTGCTTACCGATTTGGCAATTGACGATTTCTGACGTGGCTGTCAATTGTTAATTCAAACATAATTCAATCCCCCAACTCCCAGCGACCTACCTATCTATCTGTTTTCTTCATCTTTCCCCTGAGGAGAAGAAGAAGAGTAAGTGGCTTGGGAGATTGTGCTTCAGGAGTTATGTGGCTTTACATAAAAATGACAAAGGTCAGGCTGCAGATGAACCATGTCCCATGTTCATGTCAGTGAATATGTTGCTTCCTTTTGCCTTACTGGTTAATTTGAATCATTCAAGTGGTCATACCAGATTTTCTTTTGAATCTGGATAAAAGGACATTGACGTGGCGTTCCGATGACTTCTTCAGACTGAAGGGTAAACTAACCGAGGGTCAATGATGCTGTGTTTGTAATTCAAGTGATTGCCTTATCTGTGTTTGTGCCCCAACAGGGACATTTCCACTTCAGGATTGATGTGCGTCTTCTTTATGAGGATGTTGTCATTATTAGTAACCAGTTTTAAGAGTCATTGGGATGGAGTGCAGTTTTGTTTATGGTTCACTCTGGACACGTCTGCAGACGGGTGGTTTGGAGACGGTCTTGAGTACAAACTCCCACTCTTTAAACCGTCCCAGTCTCCAGCTCTTCAAACACCCACCTGCTTTTCTCCTTCCTACAAAGCGGCACAATGTCCAAGATGTCTCAGCTCTCCCTTTTACTCCTCTCTCAGTTGATACCAGAGACAACATTTTTCACCTCACGTCAACTCGATACTAGTAGATCATAATTCTTGGATTATTGATTTACTCTCTTTTCCCCCTGTTTTTCAAGCACATCCCTGCACTGAGTCCATTTGATCGCTCGCTGTGGCCTCAGGGTCAGCATTTTTATGTCATGTGGCTGCTTCCGCCACAGGAAAATGCTTACAACGTCTAATGCAGCAATGTTCTGTGAGGAGTGCATTTTCCTCTTGCCCTCTATATGGCTGTCCTTGGTTACCACTCTTCTTGGAGGTCAGGATTTTTACTAAATTGTTTTCCTGTTGTCCTCTTGAAAGTGAATGCAGTCAGGACATATACCATGACACATTGTTGTGACACTCAGTGAATTTGTGATGTCTGTTCAGTTGGATAATTTACCAAGTGGAGACCATATCATTCCATTTATTTATTCATCCAGATTATATGAAATGTATTGGGTAAATTCTTAATTTCTTGTCACAACATGTGTGTGCCACTCCTCCCAACCCACGCTAAAATAATCCCTAAAATGTTTTCACATTTATAAAGTATTAAATAACTCGTCACTATACCAGACATAATATAAATGTGCATAGATGGAAGCGAGCAGTGCAATAACAATGAAGTAATACCATCTATTTAGGAAGTTAACCAGTGGAAAATTCCTTAGTTTGCAGAACTCCAAACTTGGCAGCATCCCAGGAAGTCATTTAAGACTCTAACAAGCCCCTGAGATTAGATCCACTCATTTTCAAAATGAAAAATAGATGAGAAGCAGTCACGCTCATTGTCTGCTCTGCTGAAATGATAATCCTGAAAACAGTGACTGGTTTGATGTGTACATATGCATTAAATTATGAAGCAAACATCTTAATCTATAAGGCTCCTGTGCTTGTGTTGTGGGTCTGTCCCATCCTATGTTGAAGCTTTGAAGACATGTGCTGCTGCAGACGGGGCAACCTGAACGCTCCCTTCTTCTCTTGTCCTTTCTTATCCGGTGGTTTCCTGGTCTATCTGGGCACCAGCGCTCTCATGTGACCGGCTCAAACACTTAACACAGACTGTAGGTCATTTAGCTCGTGCCAAAGAGAAAGCACGGCTGGAGGGTGGATGGCAGGACAGCCGCATGCTGCCAGCTCAGGTGAGGTGAGTGCAGGCCATTCACAAGCTCGGGGGCTTTCTGCCTCTGAATCTTTAGTGACCTGTGTTGTTCCTCTCTCCACTTGATATGTGATTTTGCCATTTAAAAAAACCCGCCTCTTTGATCACTACATTATAAGGACTCATAAGATTACAATTGTGTAGCATGATGTATTTATGATATGATGGTAAGATGTAAAAACAAATTCTGCTAAAAAAAAAACATCAACATGACCCAGACCAGTCGGTTGTTTTTATTTATTTGTTGGTGGATTTCCTCCTTTCACAAAATTGTAAAGTATTTTTTATTTGGTTTTATTCATGGCAGTCTCTGAAAATGGCAGCTGCTCAAAACAAATGACCCTCATTACACAGCTCCCTCCCTTAAACCTGCTCTCGCAATGAGTTAGTGCTGTCTGTTGAACTTCATGATTGGGCCTTTAAGCAACACTTAAGCAGATGCTTTTCTTTTATCATGTAATGCAGGCTGCATAGACGAGCTCACACTGGGTGTGTTTTTTTACATTACAGGACCCCTGCCACTTTTCTCTCTGCAGGGTTCAGGTGATTAGGGAGCCGATCTATTGGCACGATCTCTGTGCATTAATTGGAACAATATGTTTGTCGTCAGAGCTAAGTAATAACTAATCTTGCATTACATTAATACCAAGTCTGGGTCCGGAGCCTAAGTAACAGCAAATGCTTGGGAGAGCTCATTTAAATGGCTGGAATGATGCCCAATTAGCCTACTATAATGAGCAGCTTAACAGTCACTTCTTCATTATTCACAGTTTGTTTTTTTTCTAAATAATTCAGCAGCGCCACATTGCTGTTCATCTGGAAGAATTGTTTTTATGTTCCCTTCACCTGTAGTGATTCTAGTTGAAGACTCTTCCAGATTTAGTTCATCTAAAGACCTGTTTAACCTTTGCTTTGTACATCTGTTCTGAAAAAACCTGCTCTTTCCTCACAACAGACTGCATGAGGATGTGTTAGTCTGCTGCCTAAACCACAAGTATGAAGTCTGGATGGTCGAAATTAGTTTTTTTGTATGTCAAAAGTGAAAATCCCTGCAGTGTGGCAATGAATTATTCATCAAAGTTTAAATGCTGTGTATCGTTGACATTAAAAAAAGACCAATAGCTGGTGAGCTGATGAGTAATTTGAGGGGGTTCGATTGACAGTAGGGTATATCGGTAATCAGTGGCTGGTTGCGCTGGGGAATCCAATCTGCTAATGGGCTTGATGGAGTGTGAAATGTAAAGGGGAGGTAGTATCTTGCTGTGTGCCCTTTGCAGCTGAAGCCACTCTCATTTTACTGATGAGATTGAAGCTGCAGTGTGGTGACAGTAACTCGGTCTTGATCTCAGTTGTGGCTTTGATGAAGCTTCAGACTTTTAACGGAAAATAATTACTCAATCTCTCCTCTAAACCGACGTAAACCTGAAAAGTGATACTCACTGCCATCCGATAGGAATCGCCTTACACCATTGGCCTCTATTTGAATTCAAATACAGCGTTTGTTACCAAACACAGGCTGTGAAAGGCGGTGCCAGGGCATTGTGATGCATACCAGGCTTACATATTGGCATGGCTTTCTCATCCCTCATCAGTAGGTCTTGTATCGGGGAAGACTGTCTAAACATCTCTATAAGCACAGCAAGGAGTAAAACGAGTTGGCCTTCTAAATATAGGCTGGTGTTAGTGTCTCTGTCGGCTTAGTATTGATGTTTGTGCAGGTTTCAGTGGCAGATGTCGTGGCCTGGTGTTCACGGAATGAGATTCATGGGAATAGTCCTGGAGTATTCAACACCGCAGACATCTATGGGAGGGCATTACACAAATCAATGGGATTAATTTGATTGAGATCTACTGTATAATCTGACTGGATGCACTGATTGATGGGGGGGCAGCAGACACAATGAGAAGGATTTTGATGGTTAAGATTAACAAGAAAAAATGCAATGGGGTTGGTCTTTATCACACACCAATGTATGTTCAATTAACATTTCATCAAAGGTCTCTGTCTTTAGTCTCTGTAGTTTGAGACATATATACGGTATTTGCATTTAAATTTAAATGCCTACTTTTCTGTCTGACTAAAAGGAAAATCTAATCTAGAACAGCAGCTAAAAAAAATGTACAACTATTACCTAACTATTCTGCATAGATGTTAGTATTACAGCTGCAGCTGTTGTGATTTAGGTAATGGATAATGTTTGGAAAGAGATGCAGCACTGTACTCTACAGTGATCCATTGCCATCTGCCACATTCTGTGGGTTTTAATCTACAGTACACCACTCGAGTGTACCTCATACCATTACTATGCTCTGTATCTAGATGAGTTTATCACCTTTCTCCATAGCCTGTCCTCAATCCTAGCCTAGAGTTGTGACAAAAGATTCCCTAAAACCGTGCCTCTGTGGATAATTAAAGCCAGGAGACAAGGGGATTAATTCACAATCCCTGAGAGTCTTTCCATAAACCTGCAACAGCGTCTCCAGGACGACTGCTGTGCCCGGGGGAAATGAGTCCTAATGCCGCCGGCCCGTGCATTTGCTCACTTCAATCTCCACTGTTGTCTGAGAACAATGACACTGCGGATTAACCGGCCTGTCTCCGGCACGGAGGTGGATGATTGGGCAGAGAGCGCAGCCCTCTGTGAACCTCATGGGGGTGGGAGAAAGCCTGCTCCTCGTTATTTGGCCACAGCCTGCACATAACACTGCTAATATGGTGCCAGTTGACACTGTATGTGAAAGGAAACAACCTCAAATGGTTGTTTTTAATTTTCCTCAGTGAAACTATAGGTGACAAAGAGTTTCATATAATTATTTTTGGATACTTTTTCTCAGTGCGTAAGGCCTTAAACAACAGCAACTAAATTAAATATGGTTTGTTGTTTTCAGCGCTCAGTCAGTTCTGGGAATCAAATAAAAATGTCAAGATAAAAGATAAAAATGTCCCTTTTGTAGTCAGCCTATCCATCCCACACTGCGCAACTATACTTGTCATAACGTACTCTCTTTGTTTGATTTCATATTTTCTATTTTTGAATTACCTCTTTTGCTACTGCGCTATGATTATTGTTGAGCAACAATCATCAAGACAAATTCCTTGTAATGTACTTGTCAATAAGCTGTTTCTGATTCTGATCTGGTAGCTTCTTCCCATCAGTGGTGTTTTTTGGAATGGATGTCAGTATGAGTGCTGATTGTGAGTAGTGTTTATGTCTCAGGGATTTGGTGTTAGTGACTTGCAAGCACAAATTAGAGGATCCCTTTGACCTCTGGAATTTAGACCTGTCCTCTGTATGTGCCCTGTCTTGCCGGCTGTGATCTGCACCTTTTTCTTATTGCTGTCATTAGCCTCTAATCCCAAATCTATCTATTCTGCTGTGCATCCTTTACAGCCTGAAGGGTGGAAGACTGGCCGGTATCCACCAAAGCCAGCTCCACATTGTTTCAATAATACTCTACTCGTAAATAGGGATGCGAGCCAAGTTTTTTTTCTTTTCTTTTTTCTTTTCATCCCTTTCTCTCTTGTCTCATACCTCTGTCAAACTTTTATAGGAGTGCAAGAGAAACACAATCTTTCCTGTAGATGTTTTTGTTGCAGTCTATATGGGAAAAAAAGAAGCTGCATTGAATCTATACAAAAAAGTGTATCTACACATGATGGATTTTGTTTAACAAAATCCATCATGGTGCTTTTATCAGGGGGACACATTGAAGATTCAAACTTTTGACAAACAACTGCTGTTAATCATTCCCACAGTGGCTCTTCCAGCTTCTTGGCCCTCTGGGTTGGTCTCCCCTCCACCGCACTAACCTCCAAGCACACATGCAGAGGGCTGTCATTTTCTTTCTGCTCCACATCTGCCCTCCCTATTCAGAGCTGCGGTGTAGGCAGAGAGGATATGCCTTCTCCCTCTCTTCCCTTCCTTTTCCCTGTTGTTGTCATCTCCTGTTCAGATTGGGATTACAGTGACACCCCTTTGCCCTTCTCTCCCCCCTCGGCTTCTCCCTCCGCCCGCATTGCCTCCCTCCACCCCCACCCCCCAAAACTCCTGCATACAAGCCGGGTCATGAATTCTAGAGGCGTGCTGGTGTTAAAAGCCTGTAAAACTGAGCGCCCTGTCTCTGTGGAGAGGGCTCCTATCTTATCCTCCAAATAAATGAGGCATTTAGTAGGAATCCCAGAAAGCACATTCCTCATGAAGTGGGACTGTTTGCTTTTTCTCTCTCTCCTTGGCCTCATTAAACAGCTACTACTTGTTCAAGGTGCCCCATATTACTCCATTAGGTAGTGTCAGTGTCTCACTGTACCATATCTGCTAGTTCTCATCAACTATCCACAGACGCTAAAGCACGCGGTGTGTATTGTGTCGTTTGGCTCAATTAAGAATGTCAATGGTCAGCTTTCTGAGTTCATACTCTCTCGTTATTACATGAGTCTTCACCAGCCATCTGCAATATGCTGCTTACATTTCTATCCTATAATTTAGAGTCCAGACAAGACGGCCTATTTCACTGCAAGGAAAGGGTAAACAGATTAGGGACAAGGAGAAAGGAATGATGTTTTTGTGTTTGTGTTACTCCCTAGGTCTTCCACGAGTGCTTTGTCTGGGCCTCCATGCAGCCTACTCTGTCTGAGCAGCAGGAAAAGCTCGAGGCAACTTGGCGGCTCAGACTTCAGATCCATATTGTGCAGTTGCCTGACATGTGCCATCTCTGTCTGTTTCAGTTGCCTTTCTGGGAGACATTGCTCTTGACGAGGAGGACATGCAAATGTTTAAAGTGGACCGAATCATCAATTTGGCACAGAGAACCGTCCAGATTGTTAATAATACAAACGCAGGTAACGATGACAAAAAAACACTTTCAAAAATGACAATTTGAGGTGAAAGTCCCTTTTGTTAGAGTGTTTAAAGTGTTTTAGCACTTTAGATCAAATAAAATTGCAACAAAACACCTGAAATGAACATGATTCACTTCAGAGTCCGCAGCAGCACCTGTCAGATAGCAGTTTTGTGTTTTTCATGAGCTGTCTTTAAATGTTCATGCCTACAATTTTCCTGTTATCACTACACATTGCTCTACTTGTATAACCATGTTTGGGAGTAATTGAAAGACTTTGTCAGCTTAAATGTTGCTCATTAAATAAAAAGCAGTATTTAAGCAACAGTCGTGAGTCAGCAGGGACCAACAAGCTTCACAATCCTATAAGCTACAGTTGAGCATGAACCAACAGGTATGTGCATGTTGCTGTTTGCGCTTGAATAGAGATAGTTTGCTGTTTCTCACTAAAATAATGAGCATGCTGAGGAAAGGAAACATATTGCAGGATTACAAATACATTTCAACTGCTGTGAAAATATCCAATGGGCAATATTGATTTATAGACTAAGTGGTGACTCCTGAGGCAAAGAGTTAAGTAGAGACTCATGCCTTTGGACTGCAACAGAGACAGACCGTGTCTACACTTGTCTCAAAATATCAATGTGTCCACTCGAGCAGGTTAGTCACTGCACATCTAATAGTTGTGTAGTGGAACGGATGCTCTCGTGTTAAAAATGAATAGCACTATCAGTGCAGTCGCATAAGACTCTTCTTACCATCCTCAGGCTGCACAGACATTTTGTCACTTTAGTATACCAGATCATTTTACAGATGTGTCCTAATTGGTAGTCAAGGCCACCTTCATACATTGTTGTATCTACCACATCAGGCTGCCACAGAGGTCCTCCTAAATCACACAAGTCAATAATATCTCCAAAAGTAGAACGTTTCAATCATTATATAATTAGGAATGAACAACTTAAGTATCTTTAAGAGTAGTCAACTTTTTTTTTTTACAAATTGGTTCAAAAGTTTGCAATAAAATTATATGTTTTTAACATTCTACTTTCATTCTTTCATGATTTAATTGTTAGTATATGCACACAATTTGAATTGTTGATTATTAAACAAACTTCAGGAAACATGACAAATCATTATTTTATTTAGTTTTTTCCATACAGTGTCAATGAATTAAATTGTTGGGTTCAAAACCTTCCTCAATGCTGCTCAGTCTGTCACTTCACCTCACGAGACAATGAACGTATCATAAACCTGAACCCAGCAGCTGCATGCTTAACTTCTTCTTTTCTACAGGTGTCGGTGTATCTCTTTGCAGGATCCCAACTCTAATCCTTATTTTTCAGCCCTTGTTGTCTTGTCTTTATAATCAAAGAGCATAAATAATATTATCAGAATAACAACCAATACAGCCTTTGACCTAAAGTCCCCCACTGCTTAACTATAAATGAAGGTGGTAGATCCAATCATATTATTGTAATCAACACATCTTCCTCAAGTTTTTTCTCCGCAGCACTCTTTCTTATCAGTTAACCGAGCCCATTTGGCTGCTATCAGACTTTTCCTCAACACATGCACAAATGTTCGTGCTAATTGATCTCAGCAGGCTGCTAAGATTTACTCTTGCAGACTGAAATTCGACAGAACACATTGTTCTAGCAAAAAGCTGTGCAAACTGTGGCTCGCATGTTAATCAAATTTACTTTATGAGGGCGCATAGTTGTACAGCTTAAAGTATTGTTATGGAATACCAGTCCATTGGCAGGATGTACTTGAACCAGCTGTATATGTACTTGTCTTTGTTTCTACAGTGATGCTTATTGTACGAAGAACAACTTTATTGTGAGATCGAATCCTTCGGTCGGTGGCCTTCATTAGGGTTATCTAGATTAAGTCTCACAATAAACTGGTTCTTTGCATTTTTATATGTTGCTGAAGTTTTGTCTTCTGCAGACTTGTTCCCTTATATGCCATTCAAGCAGGGGATGTTGTGCAAGACATAACTGTTTCTGCTGCAATCACATACAATGCCTCCTTGTATAGAGGTCAATATCTTAATAATTATTTGAATAAAGGTTAAATTAATAATGTATTAACCTTGGAACCAGGGATGGGCATCAATGTACAATGGGGAGTCTTCATGTGGACCAAAACCTACCGCGTCCCAACCCTCTTAAGCACATCAACATTATCTCTCTAACATTTTGGTAAAATTAAAAAAATGGAACAATATGAAGGTACAAGAGCAAATTGTCTTTGTATACATGCAAACTTCTGAAGTTTTTTCTCCTACACACATTTACGGTTCCTCCTTAAAAGGAAATATATATAATATATTTTTGTTCAATTATGTAATAATGCATAATCAAAAGTAAAAAATGTATTTACTTTAAAGGAGAACCTAATCTTAAAACTGTAAAAACCTGTTTGTCACAAGAAAACGACCCCATCTTTATTTCACCATCTTTCCTATTTCTTTTTAAGTTATGGCAGGAAATAACACTCAGAGGCACCACTTTACTTCCTGGTGGAATGCAGTCCTTCTTAAATGTTCTTGAATTAATTTCAAAATGCTTTTTTGACACATCAGAGTGATGCGTTTGTCTTTTTAGATTAGTTATTGTCCTCATGGCCCAATGCCAAACAGATAATGCCAATTAACGTCAAACTATTACACTGATTCTGCAGAAAACTGCATAATTAAGTAAGTCAATTGAAAACCAAGCAAAAGAAATACGCATTTTCCTTTTTAATTTATTTTCTAATTTAAATGCACTCTTCTTTTTTTTCATTTATTTTCAAACGTTTTTTGTAAAATGGGTTTGTACCAGATGATAGTGGTTATATTTGCTTTATTATAACTGCCTGTTCTGCAGCATAGTGAAGTACAGATTGTGCTATGTGTGTTACACATATGGCTGTTTCTTCTTCTTATCCCCAGGTTTAGGTGGGAGCTTAGTCTCCATGGTTACTCTGCATCTATGTGCGTTTGAGTGACATTAAAGTGGTGAAATTAATTTGGAAGAAGAAATAATTCAGCTTCAAGAAAATCCATTTGTGCAAAAGGGGAAGACAATGTTATTTGAACAAACGTCTCTTTAAGGGGATAAATGTAATTTCAGAAGTGATAAATAATAATTCATTTCTGAATGGCATTAAAGCTGGAAGCAGTGTACTCTAGTTTTAGGATAAAAGTCTCTTTTGTCATCTGAGGAACTATTCAATGCTAAAGTATATGTGCTCTTCATAAAAATGTCAGCCAGAAATGTAATTTGTGTTTTTCTTGTCTTTTTAATTTGAAATCTTAAGGCTCAACCAACCACAGTAGCCAAACTAGGCAAAGTTCACTCCGCAGGAAAAGGGCTGCCACCTCCAGACCTGAACGAGTTTGGCCTGAAGGTGTTATTCCCTATGTCATCAGTGGAAACTTTAGTGGTAAGTAACAGTGATTTCACATACATAAAAAAAAATCAAGTATTGAGGTGTCGTCTGGAACTTAGAGTTTAAAGAAATAAACAAATGCACTGATGTAATGTGTCATCTTGTCAGGGTAATTGTTTAAATGCAAAAAAGGTAATGCAATGTTTATGTGATGGATGAGCAATTCCAAAACTTTAGGAAATATACCTGTTTACCTTCTGCCGTCCCGCGGGCGTCCTTTTCTGGACATTCTAGGGTACACTATACGCCCTATTTATCGTTCGGTACATGTTCGGTACGAGTGCTATATGTTTCTGGAAACATGTGATTCCAGCTGTGTAACCTGTTTCAAGATCAGACCACCACAGCAGCTGCAAACAAGACTTTTGTCAGACAACAACAAATGATAGCAAAATCCAGGCAACTCACCGATGACGCCTCATATTGATCCATAAATCCATAACATTCCAACAAAAACGGCGTTGTTACGTCGTAAAGGTCCAATACAAATAAATCCCATAAAAGATTTAATCCAAAACACGTGATTACATCCATAAATATCCACCAACTGGCGTTGCATCATTTCATATCGGCTGGAAGATATGAAAGAAAAACAGGAAAAAAGCACCTTTGCACAGCGCACAGCTACAAACTCAGTACCCAACATGTCCGCCGAAATCTAACGTTTACAATGAGACCGCACTTGAACCAATAGGAGCTTCATGTCCTGACTGACAAGCTACATTACCCAACCAGAAGCTACGTTGAAGTTCAGGCTCAGCCTCTATTTTCTTACGTGGCTCAAGCCTGTCATGTTGTACAGCTCAGATGACAGGCATTTCGGACAGCCAATGAAATTCCCTAAACAACGAGTAGCAGGAAGAGGGGGGGCAAATAATCGCAACAGCCTTCAATTTGATGAGAAGAGACAGCTGCTGATAGAGCTTCAGTCTGTCATTGAATTAGCATAAAAATGCATTTATACTTCATTTTCTCTGTCAGTAATACTGGTAGTATATATGAATAGTACCTCTATAAGTTTGCAAGACTATAAGCCTTTTTAATAGGTATATATATCAGGAATATTTTCAGTCTCAAAATGAAAAAACGCCTAGACATTTCATTAGAAAAACGTGTAAAATGTGTAAAATATTCATTTTCTGTGATATTGTTGTCAACTTTTTACTTAGACTAGAAAAGGCTTCAGGCTATGGTCCCATTGTGTTTTCCAGTCCATAAGTCCCATTTATAGTCATCTATAGGCATCTATTTACAAATAAATGTTCTGGCAGAAATAAAAACCTTATACTTTAGTGTGTTCAAACTCATATAACTCAGTGTCACTTAAAGTGATTCTGACTATTGAGGGGGAAAAGCTTCAGATTGTTACCTTTCAAAAGAGACCAAGACCATGCATTTACTCCAAATAGTTCAAGTACAGCTTGCAATTTACTTTGGGTATACCTGGATAGACGTTTTTCGTAAAATTTTACAGGAATGTTAAGAGGTTAAAGTGTAATAAGTTGGCATTATGATGTCACATGACTTCATTTCCAGTAGCTTTCTAGTCAACTCTACGTATTGAAGCGGTTTTCAGCTGTTGCTGTTTCTATTCAGCTCCCCTTTTCTATAAAATGTTTAAGTGTGTTTTCGTCAGCTCCCCTGATCTCACCGTCTCTGTCGTTCTTTTCAGGCAGCCAGCGGGCAATATTCCGCCAAGCCATGCGGCACTGGGAGAAGCACACCTGTGTGACCTTTATTGAGAGGACACAGGAAGAAAGCTATATTGTCTTCACCTACCGACCGTGTGGGTGAGTCAGCGGGGTTTTTAGCTTCCACATGAAGGAACTGAACAATGGTCAGCCTCTGTTGAGCCTTTTGTTATCTGCAGCTAATTATTTAGCCCCTAAGTACCTCTACTTGCTCCCTGCTCTGCAGCCTTTCACCATTGTCATCCTCTCTGTTTGCCGTCTCTGTGTGAGTGGTTATTTCAGCCCCATGCCATTTCTGAGAAAGACGGCCATTCAGTGGCCAGGAATGTTTCCAGTGCCTCATCATCACTCTGCATCAGTCACTGAGCACGTGTGTCAAACATGGTGAACAGAGTGGCATCCAAGGGAGAGACTTCCTCAATAACACGCCACTAAAGTTAGGCTCAGTGTCCACTCAGCATCTCTTCTTAAACAGACACTCAGGGAAAGTGCTGTTGTAAGCGACTATTGACAACCTGTTTGGGTGTGCAGGGATCTTTAATTTAGCGATGAAATATTTCAAAATTTAAGCACTAGCTACTGAGAACACAAACCAGTTCAACCTTTTTAATTTGAGAAAATGATTTTCAGGAAAAAGATGGCAGAGCTGTTAGGATACGTATTAGAGAGGTTCGCAGGGGATACACAAACCTAAAACGTTTCCAGTTCCCATGTTTTAACCTCACACAGATTTAAACCACAAGCTGAAACCATTATGCCATTATACCCAATGTACCTCTCCCACTGATATGTATCATTCAACTCAAACCGCTTAACAGAAAGCGGATGCAGCTCATAAAACTGAGTTTTTTCCAGCCAACTGTTGATCGCCATTTTTTTCTTGGTAACTGGCATCTGGAGAAACAGGGATGACATTATCCACGCAGGCGGCAGCGGTTAGCAGTGGGAAAGCTTGACTCTGCTGCATATTCAGCAGGACCCCATCTGTCCTGTGCAAAGTTCAAGGCGTGTCTCAGGAGAGACTGGCCTGGCTCGCAGTAATTAAAGAGCGGCTGTCTGGCCCACAGGGCCGTGATGTGTGTGCCCGTCCTCCCAACTCCCACACTGAACCTTTCATGTCACGCTGAGATGGAGCGCTGCAGCCAGCTTCCACCGGCGCAGTCAGCAGTTGCATTGGCAGATGAATGAATGTCACTGCTGTATGTGTGGATGACAGGTCACCTCGTACAGCTCGCCTGCAACAGACCAGAGGTTGTTGAGATAATGTTGCTCTCATTACAAGCTCCATGTTATTGCTCTCATTACAAGCTCCATGTTATATGTACAGAGCATGTACAAATAAAGGATTTAGTAAACATTAGAGAGCCAGGAACACATTCCTTCTTCTTCTCCCCAGGGAAACATGGGGTTTCCATTTGTTTGTTAGTGTTTTTTTTTTTTTTCATTTACCGTGTGTGTGTATCTCTGATTCACAGGTGCTGCTCCTATGTGGGTCGCCGCGGAGGGAGCCCTCAGGCCATATCCATCGGGAAGAACTGTGACAAGTTTGGCATTGTGGTGCACGAGTTGGGTCATGTGATTGGATTCTGGCACGAACACACACGGCCTGACCGAGACGAACACGTCAGCATTATCAGGGACAACATACAACCAGGTAGGAGCCCAGGTCTCATCACTCCCTCAGCAATAATGTTGGATAGATGCAGTAAGAGTCAAAAAAATAAAAGTAACACATTTGTACACACAGAAAGTCTGGGCTAGGATGCTAAAAACAGAAAAAAACACAAGTGGGGTGTACGCTCATCCTCAGCCTTCAAGTGTTTATAGAACTGGTCAACGGCATATAAACAGCTGATCGTGACAGTCAGTATCCGGGCCAGCTTTTTCAAATTTTTGTCTGTCAAATATAAAATGTTGAATTATTTGTCATCCTAAAATGCATAAAATCTTACTGTGAAACATTAGCTGTGTCTTGTATCTGTAGCCCCGTCGTATGATCCATTTTTTCAGAGTCAAACTGTATTGACCTTTGACAAACATACATACATAAGGTGGCACAGTATGACTCTGCTTCATATTTCAACTGTGCTTTTCCCTTTTTCCTTTCACAGGACAAGAGTATAACTTTTTGAAGATGGAACCCGGGGAGGTGGACTCGTTGGGAGAGGTCTATGACTTTGACAGTATCATGCATTATGCCAGGAATACATTCTCCAGGTAGGAGCCAAGTTCCACTCGATACGCCCCAGACATGAAAACTAGTCTTAGATTGAGTCAGGCCAAGCTGTTTCCCACTCTGCTGCAACCTTTTAACCCATTATCTCTATTTTCCATTTCTGCTCTTAGAGTTTTATGAGTATATAGATCTGTAATGCACCAGGTCTGTGTGTACGGGCTGCTGCTGAGTAATGTGGCAGGATTCCGAAAGAGAAGAATGAAACACTAAATTCTCCCCAATAATAAATCACTAGAAGACTAGCGTGTAGCCTGAGGACATCAACTTGAAAAAAAGCTCACTTTTCTTTGAATGTCTATCTTGGATCAGAATTGTTCCTCGCTGTTGATTTCATGAGCAAAGAGATATAAACTGTTTTCTTGGGAGAAGGTGGGTCTTTAGTCTATATATTTATAAAGTAGGTCCCACAGAAAAGCCTGTGTTTTGAACTAAAGACTATTGTCTATGTTTCTTTTGGCAGACCTTTTTTTCTTCAACAATTGATGCTCACATTGCAGGGGGCTTTAGGGAGACTGGAGGAGCACTAATGTGATTTATTAAATATTTGGATAAGATGTCCTTTGCTGTAATGGAAAGAAATAATATACTTGCATGAAGTAAGTTGTAGCAAGAAATCAGACGTGTCTGGTTCCATTTAGCTTTTTCCTTTGGGGCACCGCGTGGATCAGAGTAGATCTTGCTTCATAGGTTTTTACCTGTTTGTGCATCTTTTCACTCCCAGTGTGGCAGCAGTGTCTGTGTTTTAAATTGTTAAAATCCAACGCCTCTGAAAAACACAAAATGATTCAAATAAATAAATAAAAAATCTTTAGAGTGAAAGCCAAGTCTTTGTAGCCATAGTGAAAGTGTTTGTGAGGGATATGCCAGCTCCTTCCCACAGCTTGTTCAAATTAGGACTCCTCTTCGATTCCTGCTGCTTTTGCAGAAGCAGAAGCTCCAGTAAAGCAGCATCAGTCCTGGGACTGAGCGAGCACAGCAACAGCAGTCCTGCTTCATCATGACTAAAAATGCCATGTGCTACTTTCAAGGCTACGTGAAGCTCCTTGTAAAAGTTGTGCTTTCACACCATGAACCGCCTCATTATGCTCCTAAAGGCTCTTTGAAGAGGCTTTGGTGATTAGTAGCATGATGTTCACCCCGGGCTACTGCAGGGACTCGTAGCTTTATTTGCTAGGTCTACTGGAAAGCCCTTTTAGCACCTTTTTATAACACTTTTTTTTTATAATACATGCCTTGCTACTAATTGGTGTTGTTGCATTCCAAGCTCAATGTAAGTAAACTGCTAATAATTACACACTTCTAACAATAGTGCAAGGAATCTATGTTGGTCTGTCTGTGTGTCTTTTGCATATCTCGAGAACCGCTCATCTGATCTACTTCACACTTGGCGGCTGCATCGCTGTGGACCCATTGGAGTGCTTTGTCAAATATGGTGCAATTTCATGTTCAATATTAATAAACTTTGAATAAACAAGCACATAGAGCTCTGTGCAGCAGAGGGGTGGGGTTCAGGGCTCTGCACACTTAAATCCAGCATTTCGTCTGCAGAAGGCAGACTGCGGCTCATTGACTGCAGTTCCCTCTACAACTAAAATCTTCCTTACTTTCCTGTAGTCAACATGAGTGGTCAGCAAACTGAAAGGAGAATTGAACCAGAGTGTACTTAACCAGTCCGTGCTCTACTTTATAAATGTAGTAGTTGTATCAAAACAAGTGGCAACTACGCCTGTTTGGAAATGACCTTGGCTACGTTCATTAGGATAAGATAAGATATTAATAAAGATTCCTTTATTAGTCCCAAAGTGGGGGAATTTGCAGGATTACAGCAGCAAAGTGGACAAGAGACATCAGTGAGAGAAAAAAAACAGTACAAACAATAAAGATATAATACATAAATAAATACATTTTTAGTCATTTAGTCTCTAGTTGGGTATGTTGGTATTGGTAGTTGTAGTGATTTATTTTCTGAAGTAAAACTATAAACTTGGGAGCCTTTTGTGTGATGCCGTTTGTATGAGCGGCCAAGCATGGGCCCGTTCTGAACAGGCAGGTTTTAAATGGGCTCTGCACTAGTGGTAAGGAATGGAGGAGTAGAAATGTAATTGTCACAATTAATGTTTCCCATGTGCTAGGCCATAAAACCCCCAATGTTATGGCCTGTGGCACATTATATAGCCTATGTTCCTTCATATACACTAAACTTAATTATTGAATATTTTTAATGAGTTTGCAACCCGATTTGTACACTTAATTAATTATTGTAAAGGACAATTGGGCGTCTTGTGTGCGTTTAGCCCACACAGTCTCTAAATAGCCATTCATTTTTGAAAACCATGCCTATTCCTTGTTTTTAAGAATCATTAGAGCTTTGTTATAGAAGGTAAATGTATTGACACCTTCACTCCCTTTTCTTCTCTACTGATACACTACACACCAATTGGCTGTAAGCAGGTATGATTTATAATGAACATAAACAAAAACATTGCTTGATTACAGAATAACTCCAAATGTAAACCATGGATAAAACAAAGTACATAAGAATATTAAAAAAACATAGGTAAATGGAAGATTTGGGGGTATCTGAAATGTAATAAAAATTGGTTTTTACCAATGCCTTCTTTGACTTTTTGAATTGAAATGAAACAAATCTTCAGATTACATTTCATTTAGCTGACGCTTTTATCCAAAGCGACTTACATACACCGCAGACACAGCAACGGGGAGCAATTAGGGGTTAAGTGTCTTGCTCAAGGATACAACGACAAGGACTAGCGGTGCCGGGGCTCAAACCTCCAACCCTCTGATTGAAAGACGGGCATGCTAACATACAGTAGACTAGTAGAGTAGTTACTTTGACCTCAGTAAAGTTTTTGGCTGTGTTTTTAATGCATCTTTGACCTTTATCTGCTGTTAAAAAGCTCAATGTAAATGTTTTTGAGAAATGCAGTGTGTTCAGTGGACTTTTGAATACTTCCTTTTTTTATTTATTTGGGTGAAGGGAGGATACTTGGTGTTGGTGGAGCAGGCGGATACTTTGGTGGGGCATTGCTGTCCCCTGTCCATGCTTAGATCTTGCCTCGCTCCCTTTGCTCAGTAAATAAATTCACATGACTCTAAAATTGAAAAACGTAGACTTTGGACAGTTGTCTTTTAAATGGCTAAACTGTGGAGACCCAGATTAAACCAAATTTGGTATTGAATTAGTTGGATACTGGAAGCATGTTGCATCTCAATGCAAGATCCTGTTTGTAAAAGGAGAACTGTAAATGTGTCACCCTTACTCGACACTTAGTTTTGTCGCCAGCTGACCTCATTCCTTGCTTCCAGTCAAACGCAACAGGAAGTTTTTCCAGATGTTGTGCTGTCGTTCAGCCCACACAGGTGTTTCGGCGTCAGAGGAAAGACCTTATTGGAAAGAGCCCCATGAAAAACACTGGTCAGGGAGACTAGTCATCTTAGGCTGCCGGTATTTAAAAGTCTCGTTCACCAGCTGGGTGACTGCAAAACCAATATATTCCTCTTGGGAGAAGTTGACTCGGCTTCTGAGTCAACTTTGTAATTACAAAAGCATCACTACGCTCACGGCAAAGTAGCTTTTTTACAACCATGGACATTAGATTATTTCGCAGGCATTGACAACCAAACTTTAGTGGTGTAAATATTATGGTTACCCCATGCTGACATGTACAGGATATGACTTTAGTTTTGTGTATGAAAACTGCATTTTGACCCTTGCCTGTCTTGCATAGATACACAGAACACAGTGGGAACCTCTTACAGTTGCAGGTCACTTCAATTTTGCAATGTTCTACCTATAGTAGTTGTGACAGCCTCCAGTGAGCCAGAATGGGTGTAATGTGATATATGGGCACACAGAGGAGGCAACCCAGACTCAGATCATTACCTTACTCCAATATGAGAACCAGCTGTTGGCTGCCTTTTTTTTTAACTTGGCCCTTTATGTCAGCTGCATTTATATACTTTCTACCATGCTCTGTGTTACTCTCTGTGTATGCGCCGCTCCTCAAGTCAACTGCCATGCTCTTGCGGCAAACAGATTCTGGGAAGCAGAGAGGCAATCTTTGTCTAAAAACGGAGGCTGTGGCTGGGTGTCGGCTAATGTACAGAAATGCCTGTCATGCCCAGTGCGTCCAAACTGTAGGTCGAGAATGCACTTTACACAGAATGGAGCTGAAATTGGAGCTGTCTATTGCAGGATTTTATTTAGTTAGGTTTAGTGTTTAGTATTGAACAGCAAAACAGGAAAGTGAGGGAATGGAGAGTCATGAATTAACACCAAATTAATCCTTTTTGTTCATACCAACAACAGCTATTTCTCTCGTGGGCTTTCAGATTTACCGGATCATTTTGTGACCTGAACAAAGTCCACTTCAGCTGATACAGTGTTTTCCAAAAAAAGAAAGGTGTTTATAGAGGACCGTTTGAACTTATTTGGGATTTCAGGCCACTCGACACTTAAAAACAGGATATTCATTTAGTTTCTGTCATTCTTAGGTCAGGATTTGGACTTAACCTATTGATTCTCTAAATGTGTGGAATGCACTGCTGTCTGATGCACAATGGAGCAGCCCTTTCTGAAAGTTTGTTTATGTTGGGTAATCCGTCCTGTTCTTTTTTTCACTCCTACTCTGTGGCTATCTTAATTTGTGGAACTGTGTTGATCAATAAGACCGTTTCGACACGAGAGAGGAATGGCTGCCACTGCTGAGGAATGTTTCACAGCGATGTATTAGCAAACAAGAGGCTCCTGTTAGCTTTTCACAAGTCATTCCAAGCACTTTCTCTTGAACGGTGATTGGTTGATTTACCTGTGCCAGTGTCTTTCGTTGTTACACCATTATTAGCCAGTGTGTTTGCCTGGTGTTTTACAGTAAATCACCGTGGGAAGCCAGGGCCTTTACTGTGTGTGTTGTTCAGAAGATTTCATGGCTGGTCTTGATGTTTTGCTGGGTCTCCAGGGGACAAGCAAGGCTGATCCTCATGCTTTTTGTCTGGGGTGTGTTACCCAACCCACAACTCTGCATGCCCCCTCTTTGGCTCCAGAGATATATTTCAGGACCGGTGCATGGAGCAGTGCCAACTCAAATAGAGATCTGCCAATGTGCCCTTTGTCTGCTCTGACACCGGCTGGAGTGGCGTTTTTTACCGACAGCCAGCATACGGGCTCCTGGAAGCTTACAGAGTCTAAACTGTTAGCTCAGGCTGCTCTGTTTGCACATGCCTGGCGTTGATAGGCATGTCACCATGGGAACGACAAGGGAGCCAGGCCGTTTCTCGCCAATACTTTGAAAAAAATAGAGATGATAAACTAGCAAATTGTCAAGTGAGACAGCAAAGGGAAATTAGTGTTTCTGTAGTTACTGTTCTTCCATCTTTCTTTTTTTGTTTGTTACTTAGATGCTTTACCTGATCGTTTTTTTGTTTGTCCACATCCCTACCTTCATAGCTTATGCAATTTATTGAGCTTGCACAGATCCTCTGAAGAAGGGCTTAAGCTCTGCGTTTGGGCCCATGTGTAGGGCAGACGTGTATGAAGAATGATGTCAGCCATAACCTCAGAAACAGATTGTTTAACCCTGACCTCAAAGGAAGGAAGACTGGCTAAAATACAACAGATGGACCGTTTCAGTCATTTATGAAAGGGACGAGTAGATCTGAAAGAATCAAAGTCAAAAAAGGCATTTTTATTTTTAAATAAAAATGAAAAAACAACCTTTACCTACTTATACATCGATTTGAGATTTAAAAACAAAAAATGTTCTAATTGACTTCATTAGATAATGATGATGGGAAAGTGGAAAAGCGGCGACATCCTGATTGGTTCCTTCTGATCTTTATTCTTTATTAGCTTAGCTAACACTGGCAGTCCAAATCCTTTAGAAAACATTCATAATAATGTTTACAATTATTGAATTGCCCTATTGATGGTAAATCACTTAATCCTTGAGCAAACATGTTTTGTGGTGTGCATGCATGTAAGAATAGTCACCAGGATTGTGTGCATGCCGGCTGGGTTTTATGCAACATTAACATCAGTCTCTCTTGCTGGATTACAGGGGCATCTTCCTGGACACCATCCTGCCACGCTACGATGTGAACGGAGTGCGACCACCCATTGGCCAGAGAACCAGACTGAGCAAAGGGGATATCACACAGGCACGCAAACTCTACAAATGCTCCAGTAAGACCAAAATGACAGATGCTGCCTGCTATGGGTTTTCCGGTCTATATTTTGTGTGCGCGTGTGCACGTTACATAGCAGAGAGAGAGAGAGAGAGAGAGCTGCAGCTCCTTTTGCCATCCCTAGATGCAGCTCACACTGTGTGGAAATAGCCAAGCATCTACTATTGATGTGGTGTGGTTCCTTGGCTACAGCGTCCGAGATTCCCAAGCTGGGATGAGTGTAAACACTATCCAGAGACAGGAAGTTTGTCATCACTCTTTCCCAGTTAGATGCAGAAGAACAGCTGTTCTCGAGAGGAAAATGACTAAAAGATTGTTGGGAACAACACTCATGTATGCACAGCACTTCACTTCATGTAAACTGTGATGGTATACACTAAGGAGAGTTACATAAGCCTGACCCTGTTCCGACCCACTCACTGTGTTAATGATTCCATGGATGAGAGAGAGGATTCAACGCTGTTGAAGTACACATAATTTATAGCATTAACAGATGTACATTGAGGACAGGCTTCTGCTGAATAGATTTGATGACAGACAGTTAATTGTAGGTCAGGCCTCACATCAAAGCTCAATGAATAAACATAGGGATGGTCTCCAGAGCTGGACCTGCTAGTGTGGTTTTCAACCATATGTTTCTGTGCAAGCATTCTGTCTCTTCATTCAAGACAAGTTCTGTCTCGTGAGGAAGAAACTGACTGGTTGATGTGACGCACATTGTTGGGGGTGAGGTGGTGAGTTTCCACATGTTCTTGGAAAAAAAATCTTAAAGAGCCACGGATCTCCCATTGTGTGCCTGGGCGCTTGTTAATGGTTTAGTACTGGCAAACCTCTGCCAAGCTTTATTACACACAACTCCTAGCTCAGGGATTCTCGTTTTATTGCTTACACACAAACCTCAAGGGATGCAATGAATGTGAACAGTCGGGGTTATGTTTTCCTGACTCCTTCGAAACCCAACCCAAGGTAAAGATAACACATAGTAATAATAATGAGTGCATACATCTCTCGAGATTGAGAACTAAAGATACAATCTACTCTATATCATTTCCTATCTGTCTTAATTAACCACAGAGACTCATGGTGTTTTGCACATTTTAGTTTTTGCCAGTCAAATAAAGGTTGTTTTTTCACTGGCAAAGGCGTACATAATGCATCACTTCCTCCAGAGGGCTTGGTTATTTATAGTAAGCAGGTTTATTTTCAGAGGATGCTCAGAGAAAGTGTCTCACAGTATCAATTCCTTTGTGTGATCATCATCTGGAGTAGGTGGGGTTTGGGTGAATATTACAAGCAGATGTGCTCTTTTGAACATAAAAGAGCTGCCCTCTACTTCACATTTCATTTTAGAATTCCAGCATCCAGCATCTGTCTCTGTGGCGAGTTTTCAGGGGATTTACTTCAGAGCTGATGTGTGTGTATAGTTTGAATTAGTGGCTTAGGTGTTTTCAGGCAAAGACAAATTGGCAGTGTATCATGCTTACGGCTCAGGCCTTACGTGTTGGTCTGTGTGTGTTTGTGAACAGGATGTGGGGACAGTCTGCAGGACAGCAGCGGGAACTTCTCCTCCCCTGGCTTCCCCAACGGATACTCGGCCTATATGCACTGCATCTGGAGAATATCAGTCACGCCAGGGGAAAAGGTATGAGCATATGAAAATACCAGATCAACTTTGAGATGCCTGAAAACAGCCTTTACTAACTGTTTTCACAGATGTGGTGTCTCTTTTACATTGTATTTACCTGAACGTGTCGGTAATCATGCTCTCTTGGTTTTTAAGATCATTCTGAACTTCACCTCCATGGATCTGTACAGGAGCCACTTGTGTTGGTATGACCATGTGGAAATCCGAGATGGATACTGGAGGAAGGCACCTCTCAAAGGTCAGTTTTAACGGGAGAATGCTCTGACTAACACTTCACTTCATTATTGATTAATCTAATGACAATTTTACCAATTCACCACAAAAAGGTGACATCTGCAATATATTTATTGTCCAACCAGTTGTCCCGAATTCTACAATATTCGCTTACTATCATAAAAGAAAAGGTACTGCAGTAGTTAGACTTAACATAAGTTTCACATAGGTTCAAATTTATAAAAGTATGTACATTATGTACAGAAACTGTAGGGTAAAAGAGTGAAAAAGGTACAAAGTGACTTAGTTTCAGCTCGTCATACCTGGGACATACAGTTTATGAATTTAGCAAATGGGAAATCCCCAAAAAAACGAATTGTTTAGTTCTTGTCTATTTTTATGTTTTTTTGCAGTGTAGAGGAATTTCAGAGCTATATCAAGTGTCGTGGATAATCAAACCTTGCTTTATGTGTGTTTGTGTCTTCACCTTTGACCCAGGTCGATTCTGTGGTGATAAACTGCCAGAGCCAATCATCTCAACCGACAGTCGACTGTGGATTGAGTTCCGCAGCAGCAGTAACTGGGTGGGAAAAGGTTTCTCCGCCGTTTATGAGGGTAAGCATCCATTCCTCGACCTCGCTGCACCCAATTCCAGTATGCCGCTCAGCTGACTGAACGCATGGCCAGTCACAGATCCAGCAATGTGCCTAGAGGCTGCAGTAATAGCCACCATTTCTGGCTCCACTACTGCTGATGTGTCAGGCACTTTTGCTGCATTAATCAGATTTTGGCCGGCCTTCACACTCTGCTCCATTGTTTCCAGACCGTGCAAAGGGATGATTTGTGTTTGTGTGTGTGGGAGCTGGTGGTGGAGGCATTTCAGCTAATCCACATTGTGTAAATCAGAGCAGTGAGCGCTTTTTTAAATTTTTATTTTTTAGAGACATGTGCTGATGATATTGCTATTCAGGAAGCTCAGTATTCTTTTTTTTTAAATTTTTTTGGTTTCTGTCACATGCAGCCATCTGTGGTGGGGAGGTGAAGAAAGACAACGGCCAGATCCAGTCCCCCAACTACCCTGATGACTACAGGCCGAACAAAGTGTGCGTGTGGAAGATTACTGTCGCTCAGGGCTACCACGTAGGCCTTACCTTCCAGTCTTTTGAGGTAAGATGCCAGTTCTTTTGTAATTATTAATTTTAATTCTTTTTGGGGAATTTTGTGACTGATTTTGTTGATGTCCAACCTCAAACCCTCTAACCTTCCTCAGATTGAGAGACATGACAGTTGTGCCTATGACTACCTTGAGGTCCGTGATGGAAACTCTGAAAACAGTCCCCTACTGGGC
This sequence comes from Taurulus bubalis, assembly GCF_910589615.1. Classification (NCBI taxonomy): domain Eukaryota; kingdom Metazoa; phylum Chordata; class Actinopteri; order Perciformes; family Cottidae; genus Taurulus; species Taurulus bubalis. The sequence goes on along the minus strand of NC_136596.1, from coordinate 14,321,971 downwards.
CGCTTCTGTGGCTACGACAAGCCAGATGACATCAAAACCAGCTCCAACCAGCTGTGGATGAAATTTGTTTCAGATGGCTCTGTCAACAAGGCCGGCTTTGCTGCCAACTTCTTCAAAGGTCAGAGGTTACGGGTTGTAAATTCTTAAGAGCGCAATCACAGTCTGTCGTTATCTTTTTAACATTATAGCAGGATACGTTTATTTCTGATGGTTTTTTTTCACCATCCGGTTCTATACAACCTTCTTTGTCTGGCTATGATGTTGTTTTTGGGTGTTTCTCTTGTAAGCCACCGAGCCAGGGGGCCAGCAAAAAGGGTCCTAACGTATCTTTGTGTTTTCAGAGATGGATGAGTGCTCCAAGCCGGACAACGGTCGCTGTGAGCAACGCTGTGTCAACACATTAGGCAGCTACAAGTGTGCTTGTGACCCAGGCTATGAGCTGGCTGCTGACAAGCGCAGCTGCGAGGGTAAGTACAGGGAGAAAAGTCACCAGCCATACTCGCCATGTAATTTACATGTTAGAGCACTTTACACAGTTACCTCCCCAGATGCAATAAGTACAGTAATTTCTAAAAGCCAGAAAAGATGCCAACAGTGATGCTTGTGCTGGCCGAGCACTGGCTTTTAAATATTTAAGATACAAACAATGGAAGTATTATTTGTATTTCAAATTATATGTTGCAGTTCAAGACTTACTGTAACTTCTACTATACAAGCTGTGCAATATCTTGTTGACCTCTTAGTCTCTCCTCTCAAGAAAGTCAGCTACTGCTACAGCTTTGCCATATGCGTTGATATTCAGCTTATGCAGTTTTTTAGCTTTTGTAAAAAGCAGCTAATATGGTTGAAGTAACAAGAAAAGAAAAAGTATATTTGTAAAGGAAGGTTGAATATGGGTTTGTCATATGCATTAATGATAAAAAATGTATAATTTGTCCAATCGCAACAAATATAATAGTAGTCGTAGTAGAATAGATGCTCTCACTTGAATAATCCCTTAGCGAACAGAATGACAGTAAGTATTTGCATCGTTGCAACTTTCTCACACCACCATTGCAATCAGTTCTACTCTTATACGAGAGTATGCTGTCAAGTACAAATATTGCACGGTAAAATATCAAAGAAGGTAGTATTTTTTTTTTTTTAATGATACCTGCCTTTTACATATAGAGAAAAAAATAAAATGGTGCCTTGCATCCGTATAGCAGGTAAAAACAGCTTAGTACTGTAACCTTTCGTATTCCAACGTTTCACTCGGTCCACATCTAATAACTTTACAATCCATGTATCAAAATAACATCTGTTGCAGTTGGTAAGAATCAACTCTGCACATTGAGTTTTGCTAAAAATAGCCAGGTGAGGAGCAACACCAGTTGTTGTAACATGTGTGTATTGCGTAACTGTAACAAAGCTTGCCTGAGTCCTCATGGGAAGGTCAGGCAGTAATGAAGTTTATTTCGTACAAAAGGATATTTCAGACGACTTTCATTTCAGCTCTACGTTTGCAGCATAATATTTGGTGACAATTTATTTACTATTTGTTTGTCCTTGTCTCTTCTAATGTTGTGTTTTCTATCCAGCTGCATGTGGAGGCTTCATCACCAAGCTGAATGGGTCAATCACCAGCCCGGGTTGGCCCAGAGAGTACCCCCCAAACAAGAACTGCATCTGGCAGCTGGTTGCCCCCACACAGTACCGCATCACTCTGCTCTTTGACGTCTTCGAGACTGAGGGCAATGACGTGAGCACTCGGGTTATTTTGAATCGGCACGGGGTGGGTTTGTTCTATGTGCTCTCTCCGTCATTGCAACAAGCCCACCTGTCATCCTTGTGTTACATAATTAAAACCAAATAAAAATGTTCACATGCTCTATTTCCGTGCTTAGGTTTGTAAGTATGACTACGTGGAGGTGCGCAGTGGGCTGTCAGCAGATTCAAGGCTCCATGGGAAGTTCTGTGGGGCAGAGAAACCAGAAGCGATTACCTCCCAGTACAACAACATGCGCATTGAGTTTAAATCGGACAATACAGTGTCCAAAAAGGGCTTTAAAGCACAGTTCTTCTCAGGTGAGTTCACTGACAGTGATGTATTTTCAATCAGTCACTTGGAGTCAGTATCGAAAGGAAACAGTCTCCAAGGTTGTGTCCCCTGTGCTTCCTCAGACAAAGACGAGTGCTCTAAGGAGAACGGTGGCTGTCAACATGAGTGTGTCAACACCTTTGGGAGCTACAGCTGTCAGTGCAGAAGCGGCTTTGTGCTGCATGAGAACAAACACGACTGTAAAGAAGGTATGTCACCTCAAACTGGTGTCTCTTTGATATGCTTGCACATTTATTCTCACTCCTGACTTGTTTTTTTGCAATCATAGCAGGCATTAGAGTCGATGGGCACATGCTTACTAACAGTTAGAGACTCTTCCATATTAGAATGATACAGAGGTCTGCGTTGATTCAGTAATGTCTTTTTAACAGCTGGCTGCGATCACACTGTGAATAGTGTGAGCGGGATCATCACCAGCCCCAATTGGCCGGATAAATACCCCAGCAAGAAGGCATGCACCTGGGTACTCACCACCACTCCAGGCCACCGAATCAAAATCGTATGTGTCACTTCCTCCAGCTCTCTGTATGATTGTACTTGTCAGTCATGTATTTATTTGTGTGTAGCTATTTTATGTAATTGAATTGCTAAATCCATAGAGGACATCTGTGTTTACTGTGCTGCTGTCAGAAATTGTTATGCAATTTCCTAACAATGTTGTGTGGCTTCCTCTTCTGCATCCTATGCATTTTTATCTACGGTCTCAGACAAAAAGATTATATTTTTATATTTGTACTATTTTTAGCATTTGCTGAAAGAAAATCAGTCACCAACTGATGATATCAAAGCATCTCATGCACGACTCTGTTTCTAAATTACAATAAAACTAAACTTGTCAAATATTTACTATAGCTTACCTGTGTGTTGAGAGAATAAAAATGTTTCCAGTGTCGACAAGTTCTCAAAAAAATAACATTTATCACCGTTAATAGAACTTAGTTTGATCGCATCAACTTCTATTTCTAATTCTTTCAACATACTCATCATCTTGTTTGTCGCAGGCCTTCAACGAGCTTGACATGGAGGCCCACCTGGAGTGTGCTTATGACCACATTGAGATTTACGACGGTCGAGATGGGAAAGCTCCAACTCTGGGTCGCTTCTGTGGCACCAAGAAGCCCTCACCCATCACTTCTAGTGCCAATAAGCTGTTCATTCGCTTCTTCTCTGATAATTCTGTGCAGAAGAAAGGCTTTGAGGCTTCCCATACTGCAGGTAAGAATATATGCTGTTATAACAGTACTTTAGTTCCCTTCCGGGAAAAAAAATACAATAGTAGCTGAGAAGGATTCTAGTAAAATCACTTTATGTTTTTGGGACATGGGTTGATTTAAGATCAATTACTCGCATATCAAACATCTTAATGGTTTTTGGATTTAATGCTTACAGGATTTAGTATTGGGAACAATTCACCACCCAGTCTGAGAATGATAACGACTCGTATCCAACTCCAGAGCATGTTGGAGAATCTTTTGTATCTGTATGACTGTAAAACAAATAAGCCCGAGACCTTAGTACAAGCAGCTGAACTTGTAGCTTGTCAACGTTGGCCTCTTCTTACAAAATGTCCAACTACATTTTTCTGGTCAGAGTGTGGAGGTCGCCTAAAGGCTGAGGTCAAAACCAAGGACGTGTTCTCCCACGCCCAGTTCGGGGACAATAACTACCCCGGAGCCTCTGACTGTCAGTGGGTGATCTCGGCGGAGAAAGGCTACGGAGTGGAGCTCATTTTCCAGACCTTTGAGATTGAAGAGGAGGCGGACTGTGGCTATGACTACATGGAGCTCTTTGATGGAGCCGACACCAAGTCTCCACGGCTGGGACGTTATTGTGGCTCAGGGGTGAGAGCATTTTCCTAACAACCACTACTTTGTGAACGTCTTTCCTTGGTTTGTCACAGCACTTTTTTCGGGTTACAGTATAACTGCAGGAGTATTCAGACAAGTCTCAGAGACATAGGGTTGTAACAGTGAATTAATCAGCCAATGCTGAGGCTGCAGCCTGAGTCTGGAACAATTTGGCCAGCAGGGAATAGAAACACACGTTTCCTCAGGTCAGAGAACAGCTTGATTCCATTTACACACTTCCATAATAAGCTCTGGCCCTTTACTCACGCCTGTTCCTGTGAACGGTTTGCTGGAGGGGACATAACACCCCAGAACCCCCAGGGAGTGGCTCCTCAATTAAGTTTCCTTTTATAAAACAGGTCGAAATAAACTGACACAATTCAGTCCAAAGTAGGGTGAAAACTCATTATAGTGTATAGTGTGTGGGGGGGGGGAGGCTTACTTTCAGCCCAAGGGCTTTCTCAGTTAAACAGCAGACTACATTTTGCTGCGTGCACAATTACATTTGTTGGCCACTTTCTTCTTGTGTTTTAAATCTCTTTTGCAATAAAATAAGACTTATGCGGTTCTGTAGATACATTATTAATGTCATGAATGGCGGCTTTAATCAACAGCCCGGTGTTTTACAGTTGGTTGCACAAGCTTTGCCTGCTCTGACATTACAGCGTTGTCTTTGACGTAGCCACAGTTCTGCTGCCTGAGCACCTCAACCAACTAATTATTTTTCAGTACGATGTTCCGAATTAATATTCATGTCATTCCGCTATTTTGACAAACAGCCAGGTCAAGTCTGCATATTTTCTGTGCACACATAAACTAGAACATTGAAAATAGTTTGGCAGACTTTGTACTCAAGACAGTAAAAACATATGAAATGCTATGCAGTATATGGTTTTGTTTAGGGACGAAATGAGCTTGATGGAGCGGTGCACCTGGAACTAATCATCAGAGTATATTTTATCCTAACAGCCACAGGCTGAATCAGAATACATTTGTAAAGGGCTAGTCCTAGAATCCGGACCCTTACATCCATGGCTGTTACAGAAGTAGCAGTCATCTGCAGTCAGAAGCCATTTGTCGTAGTCACTGATTTTACTTCCGTTTCAGCATGTGAAAAGTCTTTATTTTTAATGGAAGTGCAGTCAATGAACCAGAAAGCGACCGCACAAATTAATCTGTTTTGTTACAGCCTCCAGAGGAGATCTACTCAGCCGGTGACTCCATTGTGATCAAGTTCCGCTCCGACGATACAATCAACAAAAAAGGATTCCACGTCCGCTACACCAGCACCAAGTTCCAGGACACACTTCACTCACGCAAGTGACCAGCGGGGGCTGGAAGGGGCCGTGCAGGGCAAAGGGGCAAACGGAGGGGCTCCCAGGGGAGGCGCCAGCCTGATGCTCGGAAACCTTCGGCCACCAAGATAATTCAGACACGACCGAACAGCCGCAAGACCACCAAACGCACCTCAACTTCTAGGGGCTCTAGCTCCCCCCACAGACTGTGAGGAGTAAAGCCATTCTGCAGCACACCTTGTTTTTACCTTTTTATGGTTAGGATTGGGGTGAGAGGATGAACGTCCACCTTAGGCGGACGGTAGGGTACATTTATTGACCCAGATCCCTCCAGATATTTTTTGTTAGTTTTCTTCTTCTTTTTTAACGTGCCTCCCAATGAGAGGCACAAAGGAAAATAGTGGATTCTCAGGACCTGTAGGAAGGCAGGCATCAGCTGGACAGATCCCTGCTTTTGTCTGGCCAGCCCACTACATCCAGGGGGGGAGAGGAAGAGGAGGAGGAGTATGGGAGGGTCTCCTGTACTCCTCAATATTTGCTCTCCTCTCCTCACACTCATCCTTTTGGTTCAAGGATTCCTATCTGTAAAAGGATTAGAAGGACTTGATTTGAGATTTTTGATGATGTATGTCAGTCAATTGCATGTAATTACAAGAAAAGAAGGAAAACTGTGCAGTGACAACACCAGCATTTGTAATTTGCATTGTCCTGGCAACCAGTAGCAAGATTCTCATTGTTACCATTAACAAGGAAATTAAGGAAGCAGTTATCTTATTAAAGGACTAATTAATTAATTGTGGTCCATGTCTTCTGGTTGGTAAATGCTTGCCTGATGACTTTCTATTACTGTATCTCCATGTATAAAGTAATGTGTATGATCTTTCAAAGGGAACATGTGCTTTTCTCAGCTCAAACCAGTTAGCACTTTACAGTGAATTGTTCCAAAATCATGAGCTTATGAATTTTTGTGAAATGCAATGCCAGTTCACTTATTTTTAATGCATTTTATCTCTCTTATGCTTCTTTTTTTTTTTTTTTAATTGCTCCATTCAGTTCCTTGGGCATACTTGAACATTGTGTGTGTCCTGTAACAAGGGGTAATAAATATATGAATTATGTTTCAGTGTTGATTTACAGTTCTGATGTAAAATAATTTCTGTCCAAATAAAATGCTTTTTCTTGGTACAATGAAGTAGTTCACAAGAACCAAATGAGCCTGGGTATTTATTGTAATAGTTATTACATACAATGTAAAGGGGGAACGGTACTGTTGAAATTAGCCCTATAATTGCCTTCTTATGTATAGCCATTCGTCTATGTTGAATATGCTATGTTGCTTACTCATTCCTTTTCTTCATTTATTTCTCACGCAACACGATGAGAATAATGTTATGCGACATTCCAGTAGTCTGACACATCTGTTGGATGTCTGACCCGTGTGCACAATATTTACTGATAACTGTAAATCTGTTTTGTGCCATTTCAGTTAAACAATGTCCTGAGTCACACTGGCTGAATTGCTGGTTGAGTGCAATCCAGGACACGTTGGTCTGTCTTTGAAATATTTGTCTGACACCCAGCAAAGCCAAATATAAATATCCCTAATTATCTTATCATCGATTTACTATTTATAGATGGAGCTTGTCATTTGAGACTACAGAAGGAAAGCATTTCATTACCTACCTTGCTAAATACTTGTTTCCTTACATGTCTTTACTCTCCCTTATTCTTGTTCCATTACCATTCTGTTGTGTGTTCTTATTTAATAAATACACAAGAAGCAGAGCAGTGTAGATGCACAGCAAACTGCAGGACTGTCGAGGCTTAAATTGGCCCTCACTCTAAAAAAAAATACTGCAAAATGCATGCAGACGTAACCAGGCTGCAGTCTGGTTGAACACATGTCAAGAGGATTAAGAAACAGTTCACATTCCTGATTATATGAAAGGTTCAGGTACATTACCTTTTAAAGTATATTTATTGTATTGTATAGTATATCTCAAACATTCATTAAAAAGTAATATTATAGTCTGTCTAAAAATTCATAAAAACTGTCTAGTATTGTATGTTTAAAAAAAGCTATAAAGACATAATGTAAATGTTGAAAAAGTAATCAAAAATATATTAAGTTAAATAAAAGTCATAAAAGTCGTAAAAAAAATCATAGTACAGTATGGCGAAAAAAGTAATAAATACTGTCCGTTGAAAAAAGTCATAGTATAGCTAAAAGATGTTATAATATAGTATGTCATATGAGGTCATAGAACAAGTGAGTCGAAAAAAATAAAATAAATGCAACTTCAGTCGAAAAATTGATTGTATATGTAAAAAAAAAATCATTAAAATGTCATATTATAGTATGTTGACAAAACTCATGAAAAGACTTATCGTACAGGTGATCTGAAACAACTGGTTTACCTTGTGCGTATATTAGAACACTTCCAAAAATATTTAGCAATGCTTTTTCGCGAGGCTACGCAATATATACACATACACCACCAACGCATTTTGACAAAAAAACAATTGTACTTTTGTGACAATAATACAGTGACGAGCGTACTGTGAAAATACACGAAAAACATTGCAAACCCTGAACCACAGGAGGAATGGAATACTAGTAATGGTATACCCATAAAACAATGAAGAAACGGACATAGTGATTTACACTATTCTCCATATTTGAATGTGTCTTGTAACGTTATAGTGAACTACGGTGGCTCCCATTCAGACCGGTTTACTTAAGTGATACATGTTTATCTCTCGGCAACCACAACATACTATAACAATGAAACATGAGCGCCAAAATACAACAGTATAACATCACAAAGACCTCACAAGTAGTAGTAGGTGGCCATCGTACCATGGAGCCTTTGGCTGACAGTCAATCAGGACAGTGCGTTGTGCCACAACCAGTAATTGTTTTATACAGAACACAAAACATGGACTTTACACTTACAAAAATACAATTCATTGTTAAAGTATGCCTCGTGAAAAAGCTTTGCTCAATATGTTTAGAAGTGTTCTAATATACGCCCAAGGTAACCAGTTGTTTCAGATCACCTAGACCAAAACGTTCCCTGGCCACAGACGAGATGGCTTAATGGACGAATCTCTAAATGACCTGTGAGTAAACAAGTGACAGGTGGTGTAACGCGGTGGGTTAACTTCTTTGAATACATTATCATTTTGTTCTACAGAGATCAAATCCACGTTGTTGCGATCTTTCCATATATATATTTTCTTAAATGTATTTCTTCATACATGGTTGTGATGTCGTGCTCACTTACACAATCGTAATCGCTGCAATGGATATGAGATGTGAAGATCTCCAGCAATATGTATATGAATGTGTGTCAAATCTGGTGACCGAGGCAGGCTGCAGCTATTAAGTGAACACAGTGCACGCACGCGTAGAGAAACCAGTAGTTTTGAAAACCAGTTAGGGTGTAACACCGGTGATCAAACCACAGAATATAATGAATAGACCTGCCTCCTGAGCCACAGCTCCCACACATTAACTGGTAATAGTAAAACGGAGCTAAATCCGCAGTCGAGTAAATCGAGTTGAGTTGCTTTGAGTTGTTTTCTTTTTTCTTAAAGGGCCTAACGATGTTTGGACTGCAACAACAGTTGGTAGAGGATTCTTTATATGATGAAACTTTCTCTATAGCATCACACAGGACAAACTCTCCAGAGCCTCTAGACATGGCTCTAAGAATAACTTAAGTGTCAGTATGATAAAGTTTTAAGTAAATTGTTGACCTTAGAAACGCAAAGTCTTAAGACACGTGGTGACCGAGCTTTTGAGGCAGTAGCACCAAAGTTATGGAATGCTCTGCCTACGGTTTGCTGATTCTGTGACGTTGTTTAAACTGAACTAAAGACATACCTGTTTACACTGGCGTTTGGGTCAAATTCATGCTCTTATGGCAGGGTTATTCAATTAATGTTCAATGATTTAGTCCCATAATTAATGAAATAGCCAACAGTTATATCAACTGACTGTCAAATCAAATAAATAAAGTTCAATTGAATAATATCTCAACAATATGTATTGTCAGTTTTAAAATTTAACTGCATGAATTAGAAATAATAAATACTTTAATAATAAAGAAATATTCTTCTCTCATTTCAATTACAATAAGGGCTGGATTTAATAGTCTCTGAACATATGAGACATACTGGTTTTGAACTGCCTTTGGGAAAAAAAAAAAGTCACAGTATATTATGTTGAAAAAGGTAATAGTCTAGTATGTCCTAATAAGTCCTAACAGACATTATAGTATGTCATAAAAAGTCATTGTAGTTTGCTCCAGCAGTGATGGGAATTACAGCCCTTTGAAGTGAGCCAGATCTTATGGCTCACTTCCATTCCAAGAGCCGTCGTTCTTTTCTTTGTTTATTAGTCGAAGGAGGCGGAAGTGCTGCAAAGCTCAGCAATGTGTCAGTTTTCGCACGAGCAGGAGCCTGAAGATCACTTTTCTTAATGATTCTTCTCACTCTATGTGTGTGTGTGTGTATGTGTGTGTGTGTGTGTGTGTGTGTGTGTGTGTGTGTGTGTGTGTGTGTGTGTGTGTGTGAGTGAGTGAGTGAGTGAGTGACACTCACTCACTTCGGGTCACTGCCACCTCTCTCCTGGTGCTGTAGATCATTGTAAATTTGTCCACAACAATAATAAGAACAGCTCTCAATAAGACTCTGTTCCCTTCATTTGTACCATAGCACGTTCAAAAGATTTTGGTCTTTTGCAAAGGACTATAAGTGCAGACTGTACTGTATATTTCTGGATCAGGAAACATATCATCTTACCCTTAGTATTTATTTGTACATTGGTTGCACATACTTATTATTTGCAAGAAAATGTGGTCTCCTTACAAGAAGTGCTCCTTTGAAAAATCCCCTTTGCAATTATACACATGTAAATAGACTATGAGCATTCAAACCTTATAGAAGTTCCTCCACTGGCTGTAGAAATGTACTCTAAATTGACAACACAATGTTTTCTTTCTCTACTGCGACATAATGAATGTGATTCTGCTCCTTCAGTAAAATAATGCAGGTTTGTTCTCGGGAACAAAGTCTTTTAATGTTCCTCTGCTTTTACTCAAAATATTTGTTCACGCAGATGTGAAACACGCTATGTGTAGAACGACAGTTCCGTTCTTTTTCGTTAACGACAGACATGAAACATTGATGCACTGCAATTCAATGTAAATTCTGAGCCATTTTACATGAATAATTAATGACAGCCAATTGGAGAGGTGACTGCCTACTGCCGCTCTCTCAGTAACGATGTGACTGAAGGCAAACAGTGCCAGGTCTTCATTCTGCTCTGCTGCTCACTTACATAACAATGCAGATGAGAACCATGCTGAGATTTCACAAAAGAACACATCTGAGGCTTTCGGCGCCCGTTTTATTTGACATTCACAAGTAACACAGACGCAAAACAGAAAGCTACTACTCTTGCTGCAATTGAGTCCGTCCCTCGCTCTCCCGAGCCGTTATTGTGTTATGTGGTTTGACAAATGGCTCTCACCTTCACTGTGGGGCAGACCGGAGCTGGTGTCGATGGGTGTTTGAGTGGTGCTCTAAATTGGGTGAGTGCAGACGAGGAGCAGAGTGGGTTAAAGTGAGTGCCTACAAGTGCAGTGGAGGACGTGTAGAGGGCACACCTGAGGAGCTGACAAGAGGTCTCTTTCAGTTGCTGCTGATGACAAAAATAGAGACATTGAAGCAGTTTGAGTTCCAAGGTATAAACATGTGAAAGGGTAACAAAAAAAGAGGACGATATCTTGTTGGACGTCTTCGTTTACACAACGCTTCAGAACAAGTGTGTGCTGGCAGCATCACAAGTTCACAATGTGTGAAAGCAGCATACAGAAACATTAACATCCCACATTACATTTTAAAAAACTGTGCACGGTATAAACTTGACTAGTACAACTTTTAATCCAGCCACATCGGGACATCATGACCTTTGTTACTAATGAGGCTGAAAACACATTCATTGCACAACTAAGAAAAAACACCCCAAAATCAAACAAACGCAATGTTTCACAAGCTGGCCATGAATCATGTGAACCAGTAACACTAATCATCCCGGACGTCGTGTGTCATCCCTCTTCGTGTTTGCAACAGCAGGTCACAGAACAGTCAGTGGCAATGACTTGCACTCATGAAAACTGTGACTCAGCCAGTATTTCCCAATGATTACTCAAATATCTCCAACAGAGACTGAAGATGATATCAGATCAAATTAGCTGAATCATCATCTCAATCCAGAAGGGTCAACCCACAACAATGAGTCACACAGTCATATACACTATAGTACTTAGAGGTTCTTAAAATCAACTGATATAAATATGTACTTTGTAAATGACAAATAGCTTCTAAATATGGAATACATTCTGACATCTTTGTGCTGTAAAGAACAAGATCATTTACTGATCTGATATTTCTCCCAAACGAGGAGTAAAATAGAGTGCTTACAGTTCTCATAGTTCTGCATACAGAGGAACTCCCCTGTCTGACATCAGTGTGAGTAGGCGGACAGTTGTGTTTATGTGCTAATTGAGGGCCAGGTCAACGCTCCCAGCTGTCCTCCCACCCAGCACAGAGCTGCTGCCAAGGCTGCCGCGGCCATCACGGCCAGGCTGGCCTTCAGCACAGCGCTGGGGGGTCTGCTGAAGCGGGCGGGGGCCATAGATGCCAACATGGCCACAGTCACGGTCAGGGTGAAAAAAATGGAGACGGCGGTGTTAATGGCCACTATCTGGCCAAACTTGGCGAAAGGCACAATGACACAGAAGAAGAGTGGGACTGTGGAGATCACTGTGGTGACAGCACTGGACACTATGGCAACGCCCACATGGTTCACTGCCTCCAAGGTCCGTCTCTGCCTCTCCGGCCCTGGCTCCTGCAAACAAAGCACCGATTAATAGGAGGAGCACCTCCTCTTTATTCATGAGCCTTTGGGGCGATTCTTGCCTTATTAAAATTTAAAAATCTTAGTCAATAGCTGTGTGTAAACCGAAGACATGCTGTGGAAGTTTTTCTGATTGTTGAAAAAAATGTACACTCCCATACTGAGTTATGACCAGGCGTAGAAGAAATGGCCTCCCCAGCCAGCAGGTATCCTTCCACCAGGTGCAGACAGTAATCCACTGAAGATCCCACGAGTATAGATAGAGAAATTGCCTCCACTCCTCCCATCTCCCAGCCCAGCCAATACATGATTGCCACTACCAGACAGATCACTCCTGTTGAAGGCCAAAAACTCAAAATGACACACATGGTCCCGACCCAGGCCTGAATATTCAATTTTCAAATCCTGTCTAAACATGAGTCACTTTCAGACCTGAAAATACAAATGTTCATCTCTTACCTAGAATGGTTATGAGTACTGGGAGCAGCAGCAGAAGATGTGCAGTAAACACGGACACAGCTGCCACACAGATGGCCAGAGACAGCAGCAGACTCCAGAGGGCACTCTCCACACCTACAAACAGACCAGAGAGCAGTAAAACATCATATTTTTACATGCTGCTGGCATCACTTCCTCCTCCCGAAACACATCTATTTGACACGCAGTGCCACCTCTCACTCGCCTATAATTTCCATGAAGATCTGCTTCCAGTGCTCGCAGGTCTGGAAACCCCGTTGCAGAGCGGAGGACTGCGGGAGTGAGGCGAGCTGCTCCTGGAGGAAGTTCTCCCACTGAAGGAAGTCAGAGTACGTCTGAAAGGAGGATTTTCCTTTGTATGTGGTCTTGGGAGAAGAGAGGTAGAACATGATGCATGGCACCAACTGGAAAAGTGCCGCTCTGTGTTGCAGGAACATGACGAGCTGAAAGATGGAGGGACTTACAGACTCAAAGGCCATGGACAGCCAGCGGACCTTGCCTCCATGCATTCCCACTGCTCCGTGAGAGAGCTGCCCAGGGAGCAGGTTGGGCTCAGGGAGAGAGTGACATTCAGGATGGAGCAGGGGCAGAACAGACGACAGTTTATTACCTGAAGAGAACCGAAGACGGGACATTTCATTTTACACACTTCTCACTCTCTATATGTGATTCGTTTTATTAGAATGTTATGCCATGGTTGAGTTCGTTTTTTGTTCAGGATTTGTGTTTTTTTTACCCAATTGTTAAGCACTTTATAATACAGTTTTGTGTCTAAATACGTGTTTAGTGCTACAATCACTGATTATTTTCAGAATCATGTTATTATTATCATTCCTCAGTTGATTGATTCATTTCCCAATTCAATTGTTTTGTTTAGTCCTACAGTCCAAAAACCCAAAATATAAAATTTGCTTTATAAAGTGCTGTAAGAAAACCAGAACATATTCATATTTAAGAAGATGAAACCAGTGGATTTTTGGCACTTTTGCTAATAAAATGGCGACACAATGGAATCAATCGATTATTGTTTTCGTTAATCAATGCATTAATCAATTAATCAACAAACCATTTCAGCTCTTTTAGGTTTTAATAATTGTTTTATGATAGTCAAATAAAAGAGTTCCCTCTGAATACTGTGTGGGTGTTACCTGAAGGCAAACACTGCGCTCCTCCTGGCTTTACAAGTTGTGTGTTTGCACTAATAGCTTTACAGATCTTGCAAAGAAGCCCCATTTCCTGGAAAATATCGAATTTTGGGTCCAATACAATGCTGCCCTTTGGAGAGAATGAAACACCATGTCAACCACATAATAATAGTACTCAAAAACCTGTCTGTGCTTCATTTCTGTTGATAATTAAGATACACTGACACATGTGTGACCCTCACCATATCGCCAATAACGTGGTTGTCCCTGTTTTCGGTTCGATTGACTCCCAAGATGCCAAACACAACAAAAACCATTGCCCCGGTGTCGACCAGAGGACGGACTGCTGGATGGCCACATGCACCGCCACTGCATGGGTTGAAGCCAAACGTTTTGGATGATTTCGTTTTGGCAGCAGAAGAGGGATCTTTGAAAATAGAACCAGAGGAAAATCTCTCAACAGGCATTTATCTATACGTTGTAAAAATATCTGTTTAAGTAGAGTACTGTGGATTCAGAAGATGCCACTTTTAGAAGCAATATTTGAAAGAATGTTATATCACAGTTTGTTTAATTGAAAAGCTCAACATGAGAATGAAAAGAAATGACATTTCATCGTGTGACACATGCAGTGAGAAAATAGTTTTCACTATGGGCTAACAAACTGACTCAATGTTAATGATGCTCACTCACCACTGGGAAGAGGAATGTAAAAGGTTCCTTGTGTGGGTCCATCAGGCCCAGAACCGAGGCCGCAGCCAGGCGGGTTGACACACACGCGGCTTGGATGAGGTCTCAGGCGACGCTGGGCAAAGCACAGTCTCCTAGGAGCAGAAACCAGAGCTGAGATGACAGATTGTCCACTAAAACAACACGACAGTCCATCTAACTCACACTTTCACTTGAGTTTTCACCTGCTGTGCTGCTGCAGAGACGACGCTACATAAAAGGAAAACTCTGTCGTCCAGCCATGACGGGGTTCACATGAGGTGGATGTGATCATCCAGCTGGGGTACGGGTGGTACACATGGGAAACACACGCTGTCATTCTGGTGGTGTAATTGCCACGGGGCTGATTATAAGCCTATTCAGATAAAGCAAGATTAGTTATAAGCCGCTTTAATGGCACATATTGCAGTTGGGAGACGTAACGGTACAACTAATTATACTACGGTTATTAGTTTTTTGCTCTCTAACCTGAAATGATGACACCTCTTCATGCTCTGTGCTGCACAGTTTCCATGGGGAGGGGGTGCTGGTGTTGAGGGAGAAGCGGTAAATGGTTGTAGAGGCTCCAAGGTCCAATTTTGATATGAAAACTGTGAGTAAAGAGCCTGAAAAAAACCCACAAAGTCCAAAATTATAAAATAGTGGGAGAGGTTTTGGATACAGAGGAAGAGAATTTCACCTGTTTGATTGGTACTTGAATTTGGTTTTCCTGATCTCCGAGGTGAAGACAAGGTTGTTGTGCTCTGAGTCTGCTGATGTGTAGAGAATTTAAATGCTGATGAGGAAGCGTGGGTGTACAAAGGATGGGGCTTTTCCATGAACACACCTGCAGATCACAACATGCAATTCAGGTATTTGGATCTGTGAGGTTAATTGGTGCATGTGTATTATCACTGCCACAGTCTCACCTGAGCACATGGGGCAGGAGATGCCTTGGCCGCTGAGGTTGCTCCTCAGAGCCAGCAGAGTCTGGAGGTTTGTGTCCCGGCGGAAAAGAAGAGGGGCGTGAGTGGCGGGCCTCAAGAGACAGCAGAACCCGGCAGACAAGAGCAGTACCAAGAGGAAGACACCTGGACCAACAGGAAGACAATGATTAATGATGGCAGAGACAAGGTACTGATGGAGTAGATGGAGCAGCTGAGAGACAGATCAGGAGCAAGAATCAATTACAGTCACTCCTTAAAAGAGGGAGGATAAATACTTCCTGATAGACACTTGCTCGTCCTCTGACAGATTAAATCCCTTCAGGCCGGACAGAGATGAGCTGAAGGTTACTCTCACGACTAAATCATAGCTCAAAACTGGCTGACAATATCTTTGGAAACCAAACTATAGAAATTTCTCTCTGATCTTTTACAGAGTACAAATTTCAATATCAAGACAGTTCTGAGAGATTTATATCAAATCTCACCTAGAACGACCTTTCGTCGCACCACGGCTGGCTCTGCCACTAAGTGCTTTAGCGCCCACCGGAGATTCGTGCTCACCACGCCCACATGCTGCTGCCCCGGAGGGGGCCAAGGTGTCTCCACTGACAGGAAAAGAATGGCCGCGTCGCCGTCTGTGTCACAGGAGCCTGAGCCAAGACGAAGACAGGGGGCTTAGTGGTACGTCCACAGCAGCATTTTACAACCTAGAATCATTCCCTTTCCCATTCGCCCCGCCCAACGATTCACTCAATGCATGGAGATAATAATCTCACCTGGCTCCATCTCCACTGACAGAAGTGCCACATCATCATCCTCATCTGACAAAGGGCCGTGGTTCGCTGACAGGCCCGAAAACAGCTTCCAGCTTCAGCGGGAGGAGGTAGTTTAGGGAGAGAGACAGCCGAAGGTAATACAATGCGCCTGTGGTGTCGCACAGTATGCACAAATAAAATCTCACACAAAAGTAAGGAAACAATGCCTCACCAATTCAACCAGACGTGTTCCTGAGGCTCCACACACTCCGTCCAGATACAAAGAGCGGCGGGCATCAGGGTGGATACACAGAGCCAGCAGCAGCTGACAATGAGGGCCATGAATAGGCCAAAGTCATGCACGGCTGGAATCTAAGTGTCAGTTAAACGAAGCACAGTGTGAAGGACCTTGAAACATTTAATTTGTGCTTATCGCATGCAAAAAAACTGTCCTGCTGAGAGAGGCACTCCTATTCATCCATAGCAGAGGAGTCATTTATACTCCTTGTACAGATTAACAGTTGATTTTCTCTTCTATGATTACCTGAGAGAAGGTGTTAGCAGCATAGGCAGCTGCAGTAGTGAAGGAGGTGAGAAAAGTAGCTCGGCCAGCTGTTTTAATTGTGTAGATCATTCGCTGCTGCGGTTGACGCAGATGAGAAGCCTGTCTGAAGGTGCTGATGAACACGAATACATCATCCACCCCTGAGCAACAGTGAGATAACAAAAGAGCAGCCGTATTACATACTATGGCAAACATACTGTAAATAATTATCTTTTTCAACCACTAAAGGATTAGTTTCACAGTTTGGAAAAATACACTACACTTTCTTTCTGAGAATTAGATGAGATGATTGATACCTTTCTCAGACATGATATCTGCTCATTGACTTCTCAGTGCATTTCCTAAAATATCAAACTATTCCTTGAATTCATTTATTTTTAATTTATTTTTTCTTACCAATACCGATAATAACAAAGGCTGCAACTCCATTGAGAATGCCCAGGTACCTCACGCCAAAGACAACATGGTACAGAAAAAGAGCCATTAGGCAGCTCAGTCCAATGCTAGTAAGTCCGAAGAAAGTCAGAAACACTACAGAGAGACAACAAAGCATCAAAGAGCTCGTTAACATTCATATGGTACCAAACACCGGACTTCAAAAATGTAGTGCATCAATGCAAGTGTAATTAAAAGCAGGCCATACTGTACCAGAAAAGGAGGTAAGGACATAGACGAGCACAGTAATGCAAGCTCCACTGATGACAGCCAGCATCATGTCATTGTGGAAGGTGTGTCTCACCTCATCGTCAAACAGCTCTGTTCCGCCATACAGGACCTTCACCTGGCTGTGAAAAGGAGAGCACATACATAATAACATCACATTTCAACAGTTTACAACAATGTGTAGCACATGGGAATACTGTGACTATAATGTGGCAAAACCACTGAATGGAACGGTTATGTTCTGTAATAAATGGTCCTGACCTGGTGGATTGCTTTGCCAGGATGTCTGCATACTGAACAACAAAGTTTTTGAAACGTGTTCTTTGCTCGTGAGCTCGGTCCTGCATGGAGTAGTAGGAAGGAAGAGGAGCTCCAAAGTGGATCTCACTGCGCAAGAGGGAGGAGGAGAGATGCTCAGGGGACAGACTCTCATCCACGTACCAGTAGAACTGTGGGTGGGTGATGGCCAGACTCAGAGAACCTGGGAACACATACATCAGCACTGTTAGGTGGATTCTTACAGGTATTATTTATGTTTGAAGGCTGTTATTTCCTCCCACGTTCTTCACTGTGGGCTCACCTTCAATATCAGCTAAATCTGGGCCCATGCCATCATAGTATATCTTCCCTCCCCTCTCACTGGGGTACAGGTAAGATAGGATTGAGCTGGGTGGGGAGCAGTAGGACGGTCCCAGTGGCAGATCCCTCAGCATCTCCAGAGGCTTCCAGCAGAACTGATGAAACTGTGGGTGCTGCATGAGCAGGCGCTCCACGTGATGAATAGTCTGCAGACGTTCAGGGGTGAAGATGTTGCGATTGCCTTCCCCTTGAGCCACAAACACCAGCTCAATCCTCCACAGAGCCTGACTCTGCAGATAGTAATTGGGAGCAAACCTGCGCCTCCTAATGAGAGGAAGAGTCAGATTCTCGTCCCATGATCTCTCAGCTTCCTCCGCTGCTCTGTGATTTGAGTTTTTTTGCAACCCCATTTCCTCCAGACTCAAATCAAGCACTGTCCTTTTGTCTCTGCTCTCTGATGCTCCTCTATTCTGATCATCTACTACATGAGAAGGGTCGTTTTGAGGAGTGGAAGACCTCATGCCCTCATGTTCTGTCCTGTTGAATGCTCCCTGTCTGCTCAGCCTCTCCAGCAGAAGCTCCCTCAGGGCCTCAGACTCGATGTTATCTAAGTCACGCCGTCGTCTGTCCCACGACCCGAGCTGAGTCTTTACAGCAATGGTGAGGGCGTCGAAGCGCTCAGCAGAGAAGTGACTGTGAACCTCAAAGGCACTGTAGGAGAGGTCTATGTCCAGAGGAGGGCAGTAGAGGAGCATGTAGGCAAACAGGGCGCACGGTAGTGAGACAACTACCCCTAAAACCACTCCACTGGCCCAGGGCTTTGTGTACACCCACCCTACTGCCCTCCAAAACCCACACACCCCAGCCTCCCCAGAAAAACACCTCTGTCCTGTTGAGGGCGTTACTCCATCCTCATCCTCCTCTTCCTCCTCTTCCTCCTCTTCCTCCCCTCCCCAGCTGGTCTGAAACAGCAGTGGCTCATCCTCCACATCCATGCTGGCACCTGTCAGGGACACACAACACCGCTTGATCATCGCTCATAAAGTAACACCCCTTTCTCTCTTGGGGAAGGAGCACAACATATCTGTTTGAACTGCCATAGCTGACATGAGTATCAGACAAAATGAAGGACACGGTAAAAAAAGAAAAGAAAAGTTGCACTCAGCAAGCAAGGTAGTGAGAATTAAGTGTGTCTTTGTGTAGCTGTCGACAAGCAGCTTCCACTGGCAGCTCACATGGAGAAAATTGGGGAGACCTTTTTTCCTTACGAGAGAAAATGTTTAGCTGAGTCCTTTAAGATGCTTATCACAAGAGCTTGGGGACGGGGAGACAGGTTAAAAGCTGTGATTTAATTCTTCTCTCTGTCAGCGTGTGCAAGTCATTATCACCCAGAGAGGGTTTTTGCTGGTGGCCGTCTACGAATCACCAGTAACGATGTCTGCGCTGCAGCAAATTAGATCATTTAATTTGTCTAATTACTGACAAGAAGAGTGAGTGTGATATTAGACAGAGTTGTGGAATAAGAAAGGATTTATCTGCTGTGATGGGCAGCCTTTGAATAATAGTGTCAATAGGTGCCACTTTTTCCTCCACTCTACACACAAGATACTGCAGTTTGTATTCAAGTGGCAGTGAGCTCGCTAACTGCAGCAATTTATCTATTCTCTTTAGAGCAGTGCTTTAAGGTCAGCCAGGTAAGACGGTGAATCTTGATGATGTGTAAAAGATAGCTGCTCTCAGCTCTGTAGCCTACGTGAAAAATCCATCATAAAAAGAATGAATTTACAAATTACACCATGTAATCGATATTTGTAAAAGTGATTAAGATTCCTCGAGTTTCGCAAGCAGAGAAGAAAGACTCTTGAGAGACAAACCCTGGAGCTGAAAATAAACTGTTGATTTATGGGATTTGTGTTTGTGATCTTACGCTAGAATACACTTTATTTTTTGGTTAAGGGCTAAAGAAAAAAGAGTGTTCATGTCTGCTGGTTAAAATCTCCTTGTGTGCTTTGCAGGCACTGTGTCCACAAAGTCTCTGGTTCACCGATAATGGAGCAGCTCGATGTGTTTCATAGCCACATAATTAACAGCCTGAGCTCTACACGTCTTCACTTTCTGAGAGTTACGGAGTTTTAAGTGCATTTTTATGATGTATTTTTTTCCTTTCATGAATGAGATAAGAAAGACAGTTAATAAGTTGAAAACCACAAGCTCCTGTCCAGTACACTGTTAAAAAAGGCTTATTTTGAGTATTTTTTAATCCGCACAACACTTCCTTTTATTAATCACCAAGTCATCAAACTGCACAGACAGGGACACCATGTGCACCTTTTATTGGGAGAGCAGCATCTGCCCACGCACTGTTAATGTGAACCTGCTGTTTTAGAGGACAAATTTCAATAAATTCAACAAAGATTGAAATCCCATCTCAACAAAATCTTATTATTATTATTTTTTAATTACTTTTGGATGTCAGGGCTTTGTCAAAAAACTAAATACATTGTTCCCATTTAAGGACTGTAATTTGGTGGTTATCAGCACCCATCATGGGCTGTTATTTCAAAATAAGCCCAATATGTTGTTTTCTGTAATGTCAAAATGAAAGCCACTTTTCCTCTTCAGATGTTTTGCTGTCCTTAATATGACCAATTATGTAACAACATCTTAAGAAATATGGAATATATAATCGCTCATTTAGAGTAAATAAAATGTACAGTTTTGGTAAATAGATTATTGTAATCATATTACATTTCATCATCTCTGCCTCTCCAGCTTGTTTTGATGATGCTGCGCTCATCAACAAAAGATGAGAGGAGACACTCAGACGAGCACAGAATATGATGAGAGAAGTGGAATGGAGGAGATGGGGAAAGAAAAGCCTGGGGAATGACTGAAGACACACACACACAATCACACACACGCACATGCGCACACACACACACCACACACACCACACACACACACCACCGTCACCCTTCAAACAAACGACCAGCACCTCCAAAATCTGTGAAAAGAAATTGTGTTTTTCTGCCAATTAATATTCATAGCAACAAATCTAAATGCGAGTACAACAGACAGATCTTCACAGCTACATTTCTGTGTCCATTTCAATGTCAAAAGAGGCTGATTAGTGGTGCCGATGTCACAGTCTGACAGTTTGAAGAACTCATTAGTGACTGACATGGAGACTTGCCTACTGGACATTAAGGCAGAGCTCTGTACTGTATGCTAACCCTCTGTCGATAGCAGACAGGTACAGCGGAGGAAAGATAACTACAGTGATGCACGGCCACAGGGACACATCCTTTTTTCTCCTCTTGATGAGTCTGACACTTCCAAGAGCATTCATTGCACTTCATGTACAATACTTATTAGTGGTGTGCAGCTGTAGAGCACTACGAGCAGTGCAGAGCTTGGTATGACTAATGTGTTTACAAGCTCCCATAAATGTTCAAAACCACTATTTGTTTGCAAAGATGAAGAGCACACGGTCGATTTGCACCTGCGCAGGTGTGGATTAAAAATAGTGTGTCATTTGGCATCCAGCTTTCTGTATTTATTGGAATAAATGTGGTCTCCCTTATGTCTCGGTCTACATTAGGAGGCTCTGTCTATAATGTAGTTTTAGACTCAAAACTGAGAGATAAATGCACTGAGGGCGCTGAAGTGAAAATCTATTTGCAGCTTTTGAGGTATGAGATCTTGTATTAATCGTTTGAAAATCGTTTGCCTTCCCTCACATAAAACTCAATTTTGAACACTCTGTGTAGCATCTGTTCTTGAATATTTTTAATCAAGTGTTCCAGCTAGTCATGCAGTACCTGCTTGTACAGCAGTATTTGAAGGACTGTTGTTGTGCAGCACAGAGCTGTTTTTGTCTCAAGTTCAGCCAGTTGAGAGCAAAAAGGAGGGTGAAATTCCACCACACCAGATTTTCTCAAGTATTTTCTCCCACAAAAACATGAATACGCTGAGTGTCAGTGTTTTTACCCTTCACTCCATCTCTAGATTACATATGGTACTTGAGGTGGGAGCTCTGAGCAATCCCAGCATGCTGCCAGCCTGAACCCTTCACCTACAATCATCTGTCTCAACATCTCTCTCATCTCCCTTTTGCTCGCCATTCTTCACTCTCGTGCCCTTTTCCCTCTTCAATCTTTCTGCCTTTTCTCCATCTTGTACACAAAGGTGAGACATTTGTAACCTTCATTATTGACAGCAGCTAAAAATAACCCCACCCTCCTCAGTTTTATCTCCTCTCCATCTCATTCAATATGGACATCACATACTGCCCCACACAAATTCAGCCTGGTGTAAACTCAGCAAGCATACCACCTCATTTAAAGAGGCATTGATTTCACCACGAGTGCTGTATGAATACATTCCTTATGCATGAGCGCTCAGCGGACGTGCCTTCGATCCTTTACGCACTGTGAATCTGGAGTCACAGTGGTTCAAGTCAAACTCTCCAGATTAATTTGCACCTAACAACGGTGTTCATTTTATCATGTTATTCTCGATGAATTCATGCTCGCACTGAAGGGAGTGCAAAGCTAGGTGTATGGTGTGTGTGAAGCATCCTGGTGCTGTACCTTACAGTTGATCCCACTCTTCTCCATAACATGTTGTAAATAACCCCACACTACACAGTGAGGGTAGTTTATTTTTCAAGCAGCATAAAACAATTCATTCAAATACATAGTGAAAAACTGCCTCAGAGTTACTCTGATAAACAATGCTTTACTCCAAGCAGGCAAGATACCCTTTTATTGATTTGTTAACTCATTTTTGGACTTTAATCTGATTTAATTGATAAGAATTTAGGATAGGAATATATAAGCATTATGCTTCCACCTATACATTTTCAGTCTTTCTTTTTTTGTATATTAGGTTGTGGCTTTACTTATTGTATTGCATGTAATGATTGACTGAATAAAACACTACTAATGCATTTCCAAGATAATTGCACAGTTTACAACCTTCAGGAATGATTATCTGTATCAATAAATCAGGCAAAAACAAAAGCATCCCTATCAAAGCAAACGCCTGCAACACAAGGAGTCTTACCTGAGGTCGATGAGACGAGAATTACAGGTGGAGCGTTCAGGCCTACAGGGTCCACTTGTATTGTGCTAAACTTGTGCTCTGCAATTTCATCTCCTCCATGTTCTTGTGTGGAGAAAAAAAATTCACTGCTTTATTGTCATAGTTAATAACTCATCAAGAGAGAGAGACACTCAGGGAACCCCCACAAGAGAATGACAGCCACAAATCTAGTCCCTCCGCCCCCCCTCACTCTACAGGAATCTTCTAATCTCAGCAGTTAATAATGGGTTGTTTTCCTCTCCTTTTATGCTCCTCTGTCCTTTCTCTCTCTCTCCTTTTCGTGCGCCCTCCCCTCCTCTCTTACCCGGTTGTCCAGGCGACAGAGTCAGTGAGAGACATTTCTTCCCAGAAGCTCCTCTCTTTCTCTCTCTCTCCCATGGCTTTGTTCAGCTTGCTCTGCTGACTGGCTCACCGGTTGAGGACCAGCGAGGAGGGGATCGCAGCCAGAAAACCTCCTGTAAATCACTGGAGGACGGAAGGAGAGCCTGGATAAATTGTGTATATAAATCAAAACATGCCTTAGGCTCGTTCCACTTAAATTCAGCAAGATTTAGGTGACCAAAATAAAGCAGTTGTCACGATACTGCAGCCGAGCACCCTCCCATGTCAGAGTTGGTACGGCCTAGTCTAGTCCTGTTGGTGAGGAGGTGGGGTGTGTTATAAGAGGGAGATCACAATAACTTGCAACAAAAAGTGCAGGCATATAAACTAAGAGTTTATAAGATAGTGGTTAATTTTCCTTTGCAAGCACGGTGCTCTCACACATTTAAACCGTTTAACATGCATCTCTGTTGTACATGACTTCTGTGTGTACAAGTACACACATTTTTTTTTGTGGGGTTCGTAAAATCAACGCCATCTAAGTGTGTGCCTTGTGCAAATACTGGTTTCTCCTGGACTGTCTTCGCTCACTCTCATCTAATATTAATGACCAGCTCTCCACTCTTACAGCCACATTTAACTCATCCATCACCTCACGTCTCAACCTCTGCTCAGGTTTAACTTGGATTACATTGGCAATAAAAATACTCCCATTATCTCAAATGGGAACGGTTAAATCTATAGTGTCACCCCATGCAGCTCTTTGCATAGAAGGTGGTGCCGTGTGTGTCAACCACAAAGAAAACTGATTTTATTCTGCTACTCATGTCACAGTGTGTGTGTGTGTGTGTGTGTCACCCTTCAGGAGACTGTCTTCATGCTATTGATGTGGCTGTAACAGATCCATCTGACTGAAGAGACATTTTCAGTCACTTGAGATCAATCAAGTGAGGCAGAGAGAGTAATCACTTCTCACTGTTGAAGCCAAATGAACAGATTGTATGAAAACATATCTATTTCTTTAACTGCATGTTGTCAATAACACCCAATCAGACTTAATACAGTGTCCTTTTTTAGGGTTTAATGAGTCCCTCCAATCTCTACAGACTTCATTCAGTAAACATGTATCACAAATATTGGCAGGCAAGAACTCATAGGCAGTTGACACATAATAAAAATACATTTAAATAATACAAAATATACATTAATCAGCCATTCATACATCCACAAATGCATACTGAACACACACATGCAGACCTAGAGCAGACCAGAAAGACAGCCTGAAAAGATGTTGTGTTCGCTCCCTGATCACACAGAAGAAACAGTCAGAAGAGTTTCTGTTTGATGGTCCCTGTTAAGGCAGGTCTTCCTGAAAAAGCCTAATTTTTAGGAGAGCTATTTGTTTTGGATATGAAAGGAGATTCACATTAATGGCGATAGCACTTGGTGGAGGAATCTGCTTGAACAACAGCCTAGACTGGGGAGAAATGGAAAAAGATGAATTGTTTTACACATCTAACAATATTATACAATTAAATTATAATTGGCACAGAAGCCAATGGCTCTGCATGCAGGAGGTATCTGCACACTGAGTCTCTTTTACTTGGGAAATGTCCTTACTAGTGGACAGGGACAATAATAGGGAACCATCTTATCTCTCGGTATTATTAACAGCGGAACCCAGTGAACAAATGACTTGAGGAAATAAAGAGAAGCTAGAGAACATTACTGCCCCACCATTTGGATCTTAAATCAAATGATGGAGTATTACATAATCTCCTGACTATTCATATATAGTCTATTCATTTCTGTTTTTTAGATACTATAGAATATATACACTCTACATATTATAGCTGCCCAACTCGTCTCCTACAAACAGAGGAAAATGTATATTGGGAAAATTTGGTCTCCTTGTTTATGAGTGCAACAGAATAAATGGGCTGATAATAAACCTGATATAATTGATATTAAACTACAAATGACCATGGTCTGTCTTCAGTGTTGCATTGCAGTCAGCATTAATTGAGTTGGATTTCCACTTAATCTCCGGTGAGAGATATAATAAAGGGGATTCAAGTTTGAAAAAAAAAAATCTAATTTAGCATAGTTTTAGCATCTGCTAAAGAGGCTCAGAGGAAGGCCAGTTTTTTTGTGTGGAATTGTACAGTGCAAACACATTTTGATCCCAAAAAAAAAAAAAAAAAAAACACCCTAGGTAACAACTTCACTTAAAATTTTAAATTTACAGCAACAATCATACAAGCCAACCAAGTATTTTGTCGCAATTTATGCTGAAAGATTTAGTTTGTGACCGTGTGTTTAACATTTCAACTTTGTAACACTTTCGGCCTGAGTGTTTAATCAGTTTGCTTTGCGACACAACGTTCATAGTGAAAAGCAAAAGTACCAAAATGTGCTACGGTCATTGGTCCATGAGAAAATGTGGGCGCTGCCACACACAGACACACACTCTCTTTCTGTGTGTGTAAACTCAAATACACTCTCATACTCTCAAAGCTGTCCCATGACAAGGGAATTGTTCTTTTCCTCTGGCTACCACAGATGCGTCTCACGGATCTCAGAGATGATGTTATTGGCTTTTTGGAGCGCCTGAAAAAGAAAAAGAAAACAAAGAGGTAAGTTAAATCACTGGCTTTAAAACGGTAGATAAAAAGAGAAAAAGAAAGGACTTTCTGTTTGTCATGCTCAGAACCTATTCAGAGAACAAAACCATCAGCCAATTTTACCTCAAGCATTTGAGCAACCTCGGTCCGCTGCTGTGCCGTGTCCTGTGACTCAATGAGCAGCTCCTGCAGCAGTGACTGTTTGTATAGCTGACCCACCAGCTCACTCTGCAGATGCTCTTTCACAAAGTTTACCAGGAGGTGCATCACTGTCTTGGGCACACTGCGGACACACAGCCCCGAGATAAAAAGTTAGCAAATCACTGAAAACAACTGAGATCAACAATAGCAGAAAGAAGGGGAAATGCCCCCCCGTGGACTTGTTCCAGTCGAACCTGTCCTGGATGCTTTTGCGGACAATAAGGAAGTAGCACTTGATGAGGCGCTGGATAATCTCGCAGTCCCTCTGCTCCTTTGCACCCAGCTTGCGCGATACAGGCACCGCCTGGCAGAGAGACAGAGAGGCAAAGTAAAATGTTGACAGCGTGCAATGTATTCACTACTAAGTGTTTTGTTCTTCTGCTAATCCCACCACTCACTGTGTCAAGCAGGTTAATGGACTGGCCTTTGCTGGGACTGCCAAAGCCTGAAGCCGAGACTCTCTCTTCCGCAACCTTCTCGTTCTTCCAGCGCTTTCCTCCATCAAGAGCCTCCGCCTGTCAGCAAAAAAATCAGAGGAAGTCAGGGGGTCAAGGCTCATTTGACTGAGTCTGGAACTCGACTGCAAACTTTGAAAGGGGCTTTTTTAGAGTTTGACTACTACAGTTTACCCTAGCAGAATAAATGATAAATGAGAGTACCTGCTGTAAGGGACAAATAACTACCTGCTGACTGTTGACAGATGCAGAGACCTGTGCTGCATCCGTGAAGTCTGGATGTTTTGTGTTGATGTAGGCGAGCTCTATTGATACTAAATTGTGCACCTTGGGAAAAAAACAGAATAAATCTTCAGTGATAAATAGGACTTGGCTGTTAGATATTACAATTAGTATGAAAGATCCTTTTAGCTAAGCCATGGATTACCATTTCATTAGTAATCGGCAAGCGCTTTCTCAGTAATCCAGTCACAACTTCCACAATGGAATCGTGCAGTTTGGGGAATCGCAGAAGCTCCTTGCAAAGACAAAGACATCATTTCTCAACATGGTGCTGTCATAATTCATGCGTCTCTGTTTCAGCAAGTGAATCAAATCAAAATGTGTCAATGTCTTTTGGTTAACCTGTGTGCTATAGGAGGAGCAGTGCTGGATGATCCTCTGCAGCTCTTCATGAACCAGCTCTACACAGCGCATACTGGGCTCCTCCAGTCGCTTAATTTGCCGCTTCACCAACAACTCAAAGGACACCTCGGGCACAAACAGTGCTGGCCGCGGACCCTGCAGGCCAAATCACACACACACACTCTGTAATTTAGCTGCTATTCCTCCTAACAAGAGAACTTGACTAGAATTGGGATTAAACTTATTACAAGAAGAGAAGTCAGGAGAAGCGCACCGTAGCATTGCGAATGGCGGTGAGGATATCAAGCTCAGTCAATCCTCCCAGGGGGTCAATGGACTGCAAAGTGCGCCCAAAGGTCTCATGGAATATGTAACAGATCCGAGCACCCCCACAGCTGTAGCAGAGATGAGCTCAGCTGTGACACCAACGCTGTTTCTTAGTGCTGTGTGTCAGCAATGTTAATCATGCAAAAATGAAATGCAGTCAACCAAAAAAGGTAAATATTTGCTCTCTACATATTTACATAAATGAATCACTTTGTGGAAAGAGAGGTGTAGAGATGAGGGTGCCAACAGAAGATGCTGATACCACTTCAATTTACAATTACATTACCACAAGAAAATAACCCTCATGGTATAAATTATGAACCAATGCAGGTAAAATGCGGCATGCAACACAAAGTATAAAATTCGATGATGACCTAAAAGGAAATCACAGGAAAATGAAACAAAGGCTGCTATGATCAGAAAAAAAACATTATGTGTAAAATAAAGATACTGCTACCGTAAATCAATTAAACTCACAGCTCTGAGGTCTGGATGTATCTGGCCGTTCCCTCAATGGTGTGACAGTAATCACTGGCGAACTTGGTGACAATCTGCAGCAGGGTGGCGCTGTGGTCTTCTACTGGCTGGCCATAGCCATTGAGCTGCGCCTGGTACTGGGCACTCAGCACGGTCACACGGGTCTTGAGCTCTGGCAGGCAATCCCGGATGTGATGCATGAGCAGCCTGCTGAGAGTTTTGGCCAGATAGCGTGAGCCGGAACGTGCGGCGAGCGAGGGGTAGTGGCGCTGCAGGAATGCCTGCTCATCCCTCATTGAGTCCCCAAGGCTCTTCTGGGTATTGATGTCATGCTGGCTCCTAGGGAGGATAACCAATTGGGGAAAGAGCGGGAGAGTAATCAGATGTTCAGGGTAATAAGGGCATGAATAACTTGCCTCCTGACTGTATTGTGAAGATTAAAACATTACATAGCTCAAATAAAATAAAAATGTATCACTGCAAACCTGTTAACTATCCCGATAATTCCAAGTTTGACTGGAATGACTCGACCCAAAAGGACCTCAAGAGCATCAGTCCCAGCATCCATCAGGTCCAGCTTACTGACAACCAGCAGTGTTCGACGACCTGACACACACACACACGAACATTTGGGCTCAGCTACAGATATCCTAACTAGCACACTATAAATGTAAAATCGGCACTTAAAGGCCATATTGCCTACCTACAAGACAATTACTACAAGCAGATTCACGTCGTCCATCAATCTATTATTCAGAGTGCAGCATGACAGCAACAATCATTTTCTAAGCAACTGTAACTGTTAGAATGCTTTCAACAGTAAAGACTGACAGGTCCAATAGCCTATAATGATTTAAGCATCATACATTCTTCCTGCATATTGAATAATTCAAAATGCATTTCTACTTGAGGCATGTTATGTAATAAGCAAAATCTAAATGAAATCTGAGGAGATGAGGCGACAAAATGTCCTACCATCTGTATCAACCTCACGAGCCAATTTCAGAGCATCCGAGGTTGCCAAGTCAGAGTTGGCAGGGGAAACTGCGAGGATGAGGCAGTTTGGATTAGAGATGAAGGACAAGATCATCTCTTGTACTTGTGCCTCAATGTCCTCTGGCTGGTCCCCAACCGGAACCTGAGGCAAAAACAACGAGCAGTCAGCGATAGTGTAAGCACAGCACACACGGCTTTCTGCTGTGAATCAGTGATGATTGCAGATGTGATGATAATTATCATCTAGTACCATTATGTTTGCACACATGAAACAAAATCAACATCCTTGTCAAGTGGCTGAGTTTACCTTAGTGATTCCAGGTAAATCAACCAGGGTGAGATTAAGGACTTTGGGGGAGAAAATCTTCAAATAGATGGGCTCAGGACTGATACCCTTGAGGATATGAAAAAAGGAGCGACATTTATAAATCCAGAGTAAAAAGCTAAATTGAAGGCATCACTGACCTAACATTAATGCTTTCTCTCACCTTGTTGTCACCTGAATTGCGTTCAGTCTCTGCTTCGATTTCCCGACGAATTTCTTGAAAATCTGCGAAGATCTGTCAAAAAGGTGTGAGAATGATACATCCATTGAACACCAACACAGGACACCGGCGGCAAGGACGTCATTTCAAATCGGCAGTTGAATGTACCTGGTTCTTGCAGTGCAGAAATGTACCCCATTCTTCAGCTTTGACACCTGAACAAACATAAGAGTGAGCGCAAGTACATTTACAGATGTCTGCCAATAAAATTACACTTTGGGGAGGAAAAATGCAAACTGAAAAGATTACAAATTGACTGATATCATGCTTGACAGATAAAGATCAGAACAAACGAAATGTTTGAGAAAGTTAAAAAAAGAAATGAAATGGCTAATCAAAGACAAGTACATGCAGACAAAATATACTGAGACCTGAGTAGCTGATTTGGGCATTTTGTTTTACCCCACTTCCTGAAAGGGTAGTGAAGAAGAAGAAAGACTGTATGTTAGCAAAGAGAGGCTCTGGAAGAAGTAGCTTACAGTTTAAACAGTGAGTGAAAGCGCCATGCCAAAGTGCTAACTACTCACTACTTCTAGCAGACCCTAAGCCTATACAGATAGAACAGACCATGATATAAGATAAACATGCTGACTTAGTGTATCATAACTTGTACTAAAGCTCAATTGTGGGTTTTCAAGAACAATCAAAACAACTTCCTTATTTAAAATGTGAATAAATGGATAGATTTGAAGGTACCATTTTCGATTTTCGCTCTCTCCTGTAGAGGGGCAACATTAACAAGTTGCAACACGAGGGGTCGTCTTGTGACTATTCCTGATCCCCGAGGCAAGAAATCCCGTCCAACCAGGCTCTCCAACACAGAGCTCTTTCCACTGCTCTGTTACAGCACAGAATGAGAGCAATTCATCATTTCTAGCAGCACTGATTCAGTCAGTCTATATCAGTGTTCACTTTAAAAACACAATACATATTCAATTTCTGATCAAATCAAAACATCACAACAAAAACTCAGCCCCTCAAAGGGTTACAGGACTCGTTTACTATTATGCTTTTCATTGCGTTTTTTTCCAGACTGACCTGAGATCCAACCACAACGATTTGAGGCAGCTGTATGACTTCTGCACCCACTGTGAGAAACACCTCCTGTAGCCGGTTGATGGTGGGAATCAGAGTCTCCATCCTTCCAATAGACCGGCCGTTACTAAATTCAATTGGTCAAACGGATCATGAATGGACTCAAAGAAAGGACAGAAAAGTAGTTCAGTACCTCAGTTCACATTAAATCATACTGAAACAAATGTAACTTACATTTGTAAACGTTATTCCAAAAAAGCCTAATGAGAATGCAGTTGGTTGCATTACAATGTACAAAAGAGGCAAACACTCAAAGTTTAATATTTACAACAGGACGTCTTGCTTTACCAAAGGGACGAGTGGTCCTGATGCGAGGGGAGTGACGTTAACGCCCTAGCAGCAGTTTGACCAACGCATCCCAAATCACACTGGCAGTTAATCAATAACGGCACCGACCTACACGGCAACCAATACTGCCGCAGCGCAGGCCGAAAGGCTCGGTGTTATCAGTTGATGTTAGCAGGCTTAAGCTACGTGCTGAAGGCAGGAAGTGAAACGGTTGTGCTAGCTTTGTGCTAATGCTAGCTTATCTCAGGGAACAACCGTATCAATGGAAATACCCGACGCTGCATTATCACCTTACCGATGTCCAAGAAACAGTATCCACCCTTATCCAACGATTCTGTCCGTCATAATTTGTGCGGGGAAATGGCGACAATCAAAAACGTTTCATGTCATCCGAATTGTTACCCAAATTTAGCAGGAAAAGAAACAGGAGGTTTACCACGTAGGCGGTACTCGCAATACGCGTCCTCAAGCTGATTGGTCAAAACAATAACGGAGACGCATTACTGTTATCCGATTGGTCGACACGTGTAAGAGTCGCAGTTTGGTCACGCCTTAAAAAGTCATTGTAAACACAATATATTTTTATATTCAACCGCTGTTACTTTTCAATGGTAGAAACTGCTTACAAAAAAAACCTTCCTAGTCAACATATATATTATGTCTTTTTTTTCTTCTTTAACATAAGATGTCAGCATTCAACAAAACAGTAAACAGACTTTTTTTCCTCTGTGGTTTATTAATGTCTGTACACACACACACACACACACACTATTTGCAAATCATTCAATGAACATCAGTTACTTACGAAATAAAACATGTATTACCCTTTCAAGGATGGTTAACAGAACACACCATCCGACACAGAAGTGACTAACAAAAACCCTCCAGTAGACGTTACAGTCAGATGGGAGTTGTAGCAGCCAGAGATCATGTGAAACCAACAGCATAGATGGATTCCTTTGTTTTCAAACATTATGTAATCAGGTCTTGTGTCATTTCTGCAACATCAATGACAGTGACCAATTCAAAGTTGCCAAGTTTTCTTATCTAAGTCCTTCATGGTCAAGAAAGCCCTATTACTGAGATAATCGTCAGTCACTGGTATCCGTCTTTACTCAGCCAATGATTAGGCACACGGCTCAATGCAAGAAAACCGATACTGTATTTTCCATGTCTCACACTCTAAACACTGTGTGCACCTCCAAGAACTGAGCGCCTCTCAAAAGATAATCACAATAAGCAACTTTCAGCTAGGCTTAGTCCATGTATGAGGTGTCCATGCCTTCGCCGTCGGGGTGAAGCAGTCTTCCCGCCAAACGCTCAATGTCGTCTAGACTAAGTTGTCGAAGTGAACGTTCATAGTCCTTGAAGAAAAACAAAATAGACATATTGAGAAAGAGCATGTTTAAAATATTCAACACTCTCTTTTAACCATGTTGTATGTAGGGCAATAGTGTTCCATTTCTAATGAAGCATGAGATAGGAAGTATTGTTTAGTTTTCAGTAATGCAGACCTGAAGCCAAACCAACTGCAACAGCAGGCTCTAAATAATTTGGTAAGTCCAAGATTTCCAAGTCCCATTTAAGATCTTGCAGAGCCTTTTACATTGATCAAGTTTTATAAATATATTCCTGTGATAGATGATTAATTGATGATGTATATATTTAGGGAGAAACTTGGGATTCAATGTCTTGTTCTAGAACAAGGGACCGTAGGAGCCAAGGATCGAACCGCCAGCCTTGTGCTTAAAAGACGACCCACTCTACTTACTGAGACTACGATGCATTGTAGTACAATTAATAAATACCTTAATAAGCTGCTCATGCACTTTTGCCGCATCTGCTGGACTAAAGTGTCTAGCAAGGATAGTGGACACAGTCTGCCACACTCTTCCTTGTGAGCTGCTGCTGCTGCTGCTGCTGCTGCAACTGCTGCTGTAAGCCGTCCCTGAAGCTCCAGTTCTCTCCCCCACTGGACGGATAACCAGATTCAATTTAGCCTCTGGCCCGATGGAATAATCACTCAGTCTGTGTTCATCTGAAGAAAACAAGATAGTATGCAATCATCCCAAAAATGTTTTGCTTCATGTACAAAAGAGATTGGTGAATCAAGCAATTACAATACCGCATAAAGATCATTAAACACTGGACTGTTGGCAAATCTACCTGCAAGCGCTTTTCCTTTATAGAGCAACCGCTGCTGGTTTGCTGGTATGTTGAGACGTTCTGACACAAGGTCCTTCACTGTGGAGACCTTTTCATCTTCAGTCACCTAGAAGAACCACAACACAATGATGTAGTCACACTTAAATACAATTGGCAAGCAGTCTCACCTCTCCTCCTGTTAGGCTGAAGAGTACTCAAATGTCATCAACTTTATATACACAACTAACAATGAATGGGGAATTCATCTTCCTTCCCAAGTACCAAATGCACACTACCTTGATAAATTGCCACTTTAGCACACTCATTCCAAAGAAAATAAACAATCAGTCACTGGCCTATAGTGGTGGTATTTATCCTTTTAGCACCACAGACCAGGTACTTTTGAACTTTCAGATCAAAATCAGGAAACACATTGTGTGGTCTTGATCACTGACACAGTTTAAAAAAAATAAACAGCTGATTACAACATTTAGACCAGTATGATAAATACTCCCCCATTTGATACACACATCAGCAAATGGTTTACAGCACCTTTACTAGGTATTGATATTGATCTATTGCATTACAATATCATACTGATCACATAGTAGTCCCCATGACACATAAAGCCTCTGCAGATAAAGTTCAGTGTAGTGCCTCATCTAGTAACGTCATCAAATCAAAACTTGAGAAACTCACTGGGTCCAGCACCACGTGAGGATGTACAGAGCTCCCACTAAACTACTGTGTGTGTGTGTGTGTGTGTGTGTGTGTGTGTGTGTGTGTGTGTGTGTGTGTGTGTGTGTGTGTGTGTGAGAGAACGATGGAACAGAGGAGATGACTATCAAGAGGAAGTCCGTGACAGTCAACATTACTGTGTCTGTTTCAAGAATGTGGCTAACAAGCCATCTAGTGTAACATCAATTCACAGCTGGACGACAAGTACAGTAGATCCATTAAAACTAACGTTACGCTGCAAGGAGTTTAACAACCTAACGCTGAAACCGAATAATCATAATTGTGCTTGCTTCACTCAAAGGCGCATGATACAGGACCATCTACTCAGCTCGCTCACCTATAAAGGCTGACGTTAGCCGATGTAGCGATTTAAGCTAGCTGTTAGCGGTAAGGAGCTAGCGGTTAGCTCGGTGCTGCCTAACTTACCTGAACACTGCATTCTTTCCCTTGAAGTGGTTTCACGGTGAGGATCATTTTCGATGATACCCAGAACCAAACACAAGAAGACGTTTAACAATCAAGCCAGCTAACGTTACTTTGCTAGCTCAAGATAGCCACAGCGTTTCTTCTCTTATGAACGGCCCATCTTCTTCTTCTCCTCCGGCAGATGCTGCTGCTGCTTCTCTCACGTGACCGTACTGCCGCCGACTGGCTGGAGGGCTGTATGGCTGCTGCTGCTGGCAACTCCATGTGGAGGACAATTCAACAAAAAGAGGAAAGAAAATTACACGTTATTGTTCTTTCCTCTGCTCGAGATACTTAGAACATAATTACATATTAAAGGAATACATGACGGTGAAGGAAAACGAAGTTGGGGTGAGGAATGTAAAGTGGAAGGAGCGTCCTTTAAAAACTCATAATTACTTGGTATTACGAAAGTTGTAACCCGTTATTTTAGCTATGGTTCATTTTCCTCCAAATTAGGCGTATGTAATTGTGACTTTTGCTAATCATTATAACCCTTTAAAAAAAAAAAAAAAAAAAGAATTTGCATCAGACCAACACATCCATTGTTGTCCTGGCTCAATTTAAGCATGTACGATATTTATATCAGCATCGGCCACTTTGATGGCAGCTTACAATGGAGTAAGAGTAAAACCACTTATCAGTGCACACAGACAGCCCTAACAAGCTAAATACCTGGGGAATAAAATGAGTGATTCTCACCGCTCAGTTTGTCGGAGACCTATCTGTCCCAGGGGCTCTGAAATACCCCAAAGACCCTCTGACCCAATTGGGATCCAGTCCATGCATTTCTCATTTCAGCCTCCCGAATGGTCTCCACTGTCTGGGTCATGTGATTGCCTGCTGTCTGTACCCAGCCCTGGCCAGCCCCGTGCAGGAGAGGAGCAGCTTTACTTGGGCGGGTAGAGAGACGCTGTGCACCTGTCGAATGCGAAACAGGGACAGACATAATCAGGACAAGTGAGACATACTTACACGTTGTCAGACAGGCTGCATGTGGTAAGTGATCTTTGTGTGTGTGAAATGTGAAATACAATTCGTCATCAAATTTTAGTCTATTAGAAAACATATAATGCTGTTTTCACATTTGACCAACTCATGCATGCACTTAAACGGATATTTATTAGGGCGTTTGGCTCCGAGCGCGTTTGCGACACAAAACGAAAAAAAAAATCCATGTTTTATCCTTGCAGGGACACAGTGTGTGTGACTTAATAGTGAATCTATATTGACCTTTTAATAGTTGTTTTATCTCTTTTAGTCTACTAGCACGTCTACTTTCTTGTCCTTTGTTGTCTCGTGTTTTTGTTAAGTGTCCTTGAGTCAAGCACTGCACTGCAACGCTACAAGCTGATGGAGCAAAGTCTTCTTTTAATTGCACTGGAAACGTGTCGTTGTCGTATACTTGAGTATGTTTTGTTACTATTCAGCCTTTCAAAAATGTATCTATCTATCTATCTATCTATCTATCATGTAAAGCACTTATGGGTATTTGTTTAATAAGTATATCCAACCCCTTCTAAAAGCCTTTTTACCTTTTTGATTTCCTGTTTATATAAATAATATTGCTACTGATCTAATTACAGGAAGAGATGCAGATGACTGTCTAGGTTCGAGTTAACTTAGATTAGCTACAAAGGGGGAATCATTGCAACTCAAGATCAGACAGGAATGTGTGTATTTGGACCCACTCAATGTATTTGTTTGTGCTAATAGAGATATATTTGTCTATGTTTTGTCACCAGATGTTTGGAGGTAATGGGGACACTTCGGGACCTCCAATTTGCCTTGCAATTAAAGATTGAGGAGCTCCGCCAGAGGGACACACTAATAGATGAGTTAGAGTTGGAGTTGGATACAAAGGATGAACTCATTCGGAGACTGCAGGAAGAGCTGGATCGCTACAGAGCCACTGTCTCCCTCCCAGGATCCTCTGCAGCCAGTGCAGGTACAGAACATGGTGCTCATAAATAGCATATAGTTTTAAGCCTCAACCGATAGCGCAAGCCTTAAACCTGACTTATTGTGTGTGTGTGTGTTTTCCTGTAGCTTGCTCAGCTCAAAGTGAGGACTTGCAGCGAGCCAATAGAAAAACAGCAATTTCTGAGCCTTTCACTCTGGACCCAGTGACCCTCACCTTGGTTTCACATAGAAGCTGTGACAAAAGCCAGGAGTAAGAGCAGTGTTCTCTCAGTTGTCCTTACTGAAAATATGTCTCTCAAATGTTCAAGGCTAACCGACTGCTTTCTGCATTACTCAGAATCGACAAAACATTTCCAAACCTTTTCATAACAATTCTTCATCGAAGGCGTTTAATATCTTGCCTTTACATATTACATCAGTGGTATATCCTACCTTTGTTCCATCAGGTCTCAGAGGTTGATCCAGTCATCATTTTTGAAGAATGACTTGTTGAAGAGCCTTGACGAAGGAGAAATCCAAACCATTATATCCTGTATGTATCCAACCACGATCAATCAAGGCTGTTATGTCATTCAGGAGGGGGGCAACGGTGCTCAGGCTTATATTTTAGAAGGTAAATCATTCTTTTTACAATTGTTATGGCATTTATTCATATTTCCTTGAGACTACAGGTGCTTGAGAACAGTCCGATAAATGGATTTGATTTTTCCTAATTTTCTTACTGCTAGCTCACAATGTTATTAGATATCTAGCGATCTAGTTATTTGACACTACACTCAAACACAGCGATGTGAGAACTGCATGTTTGAACAAGAAAAGAGGAGGAACTTCGCATAACTAGTGATCTATGTTGATGTTTTCTTAGTGTTGAAATGTCAACTTGATACAAAAGGCAACGAGAAAAGGAGTTTGGCTTTGAGGTGGTTGCAAAGTTTATCAGGGCTGGATTGTCTTCAGAAATCTTCACTGCATTTGAGATGTGACATCTCATGGAGAGTGGCCGCGAACTATTTTTTACTTGTCATCCTAACCAGCAAGAGGTTGTGGCCTTGATCCACTTGGAGATGATTGAATATCTGTTTTTTGTACAGTATATCACAGACATCCTGACACATGCATATAACAGTTCCAGGTATTATGTACATGCTTTGTTTCTTCACTGACTGTGTATTTATTAACAGAAGGGCGGCTAGATATGACAAAAGACGGACTTAAGCTTCTCACAATTGAGCCAGAAGACATGTTTGGGGAGCTGGCCCTCTTCTACAACTGCACCCACACATACTCTGTCTCAGGTATCAAAGCATTGTGTTCCTGGTTTTATATTTGTATTCATATATATTGATGGAGTCATGTCATACAAAAAACCCTGGTGGAGTCTCAGTTCAGGATATAAATAATCATTATTTGAGAGATTATCACTAGCAGGCGATTTTCTGCCAGAGGTCCAAGACAGACGTCTTTTGAATCTAAAATCAAAGATTTTTGAGATCTGAGACAAACACCACATCTTCAAACGTTTTTTCTCTCAAAGATAGGGACTTAAAACATTTTCTGCGTTACTGCATAACCCAGCAGGCTCCTTGCCACATCTCTTCCCTGCAGTACAACATGCACACACAAACAGTTACAAATAAGACAAATATATATATATATATATATATATATATATATATATATATATATATATATATATATATATATCATCAAAGAGATGTGAGAAAACGTTCTACGAATGTGTCTGACTTGGTTTCACCAATACATAGGCTAAAAAAAGGTGTTTATTTGCCTTGTTTGGTCCCTAAGCATCTCATTCCCTTTTTGTACTGCTTTATTTAACATTGTGAGCAGTCAGCCTGTCCAGTGAAGTGTTTTCACTATAAACCTGCTCTCCAGTAACAATGCTCTGCTCATATCGGTGGTCTGTTGTCATTTCATCATGCCCATTTCTGTCAGCTGTTTCTTCTGATCCATTCAGGGCTCACTATTTATCTCCTCTTCGACCCCCCAGCAGCAAATTATATATTGCAAAAATGTTTTGCTTCTTCAAAACATATTGCACATTACATATCATTAGTGAAAACCGATAGTGCATATCCAAATGGAGGGAATTGAGATTTCAGGGCTGCACCATATTATCGGATGGTGGTTCTACTGTAATTAAACTTTCTAGAGGATGTCTTCCGTTTGCAGGACGCTTCGGTGAATCAATCAATATGGGTCATTATTAATTCAAAACACCCTCTTTAAAGCTCTTTTATCAAGAAAGAGTGCTAAAAGTTAAGGAAATCAGATTACATTTATATTAAAAGTCCCTCTAAGTAAGACAATAAGCACTTACCTTTTTTTTGTATTCTACACAGTGAGCATTTCTAATGAAGTCCTGGCCTTCTTACTGTCTGCTATTTAGTCTGTAGCTGATCCTGCATTCAATCCACATCCATCACAAACTACACATGTCTTTGAGAGCTGTTTCAAGACTTGCTTCTTGATTGTGTTTCCACCTGAGCTCCAGTGTCACCGTCACAACCTTGACCAGATCCTCTGTCTTTTGAACTGCAGCTCATACGGACAGCAAGCTGTGGGTTATTGACCGCAAGTGCTACCAGACTATTCTAATGCAGAGTGCTCTCAACAGACTTTCTCATTCAACGGAGCTGCTTATCAGGTGAACATCGGACCGATACACTTCATTTGACACAGAGCATGCCCGGAAAGCTGCTTTGTATTTTAGTATCTCCAGCACGATATCACCAGGGTCATGTTGTTTGTCAGTTGGCACAATGATGCATTTAGTTTAACACTAACCGAAATATCAACATTCCTATTAAATGTTTCTGGGGAAGAAATGAAACCTTTTTCCACCCTGTCATTGTGTATGCAGCGCTCCCTTCCTCCAGTCTTTGCCAGAGGATGTCATCATGAAAATGTCTGACCTCATGGAGGAGGTACAGATTAAGTTCTTAAAGTGTGAATCTTTGTGTAACCATCACTCGTTGTTCAAACAGAATCCAGCTGATAGATTTTGCGTGCACACAGCGTGTAAACATGATATTTTACAGACAGGCTACCTATTTTATATGTATTTTCAGCTGTCTTTGTTTGTCATTTATGTTCCACAGACACACTACACTGAAGGTGATTACATCATTCGACAAGGGGCCACAGGAGACACCTTTTACATCATTAGCAAAGGCCAGGTAAAGTTGCATGCTCTCTGCCTGCCGCACAGATGAGATGAGGCTTTTAGAGAGAAAAAGATTTAGACTGTGGAGGACAAAATGTCAGTGCAGCTTTCGGAATTGCATTATAATGGTGATAATTGACTTTGGCGCTTTCTGCCCATGCTCTCCAGCATTACATATGTTTCATTACCTCTCTCTTTTGTGCTTGCCAGGTGAAAGTGACAGAGAAGAAGCCAGACCAAGAAGAGCAGGTTGTTCTTTCTAAGCTCTCTGAGAGACAGTGGTTTGGAGAGAAAGCGCTGTGGGGGTAAGGAGAAAATAATGCACTTTCAGAAGACATTATGCATCGGGTACAGGAGCACAAGATGGTGAAAACTGACATTTGTGCCACCATTATATCAATTTTTTTTTTTGCATTGGTAATATTAAGATTTTCTTCTTCACTCTGTCTTTAGAGAGGATGTTCGAACTGTGAATGTTATTGCTGCTGGTGACGTTTCATGCTTGGTCATAGACAGGGAGTAAGTCAATATTTTGTGTTCGTAAAAATTCACTGTATAGAAAGCAGTAACTGATTATTTTTATTTATATCTTTTACCGACTTCATTGAGCCAATTATACAACAAGTGTACAACACATGTTTTTGTATACAACCAGAGGGACCAAATTAAATAAATATATTGTCATGCCTTGTCAGCTTTTTTTGTGAATATAAAATGTTGTCAAAAATAATAATCCAAATAAACAAATAGTACTGCAGACGGAGATCTCAGTTAAATTTGATTAATCTAAACAAATACATTTTTCAAAAGTAATATAAAGGGAGATTAGATACGATCAGTGATAAATCGTGACAATTTACTCCACAGTAGTTTTGGCCAAGACCAAAATAAATGTACTAGCGGTTCTCCGAGCTCTCCACAAACGGTGCAACAAACATCAATGCCTCGCTTGAGTTTATAAAAACAATGATTGGTTGGGTAAAACCTGTAAAATATTTCATTTCATTTCATTTTTATTTATTTGAACAGGGACCGTACACATCAATCAACCCAGGGGTAAATGTGTCAGTCTTAGCTAAGGCTAAATTTCAACCGTAGTCCCTGTGGCCAGATATAACAAGCCATCACTAAAGGAAAGAAATGGTTATAACAAAAACATCATAAAAAGCAATAAACATACATGTTACGATCAAATATATAAATAGGCCTCATCATAAAATCATAAAAACATCATAAAGATCAATAAACATACACACATTTTGTACACACAATCATTGAGGAGGGAGTCACGACTCATGCTCACACACCTGATTGCTAATAAGCCAGTTCTTCAGGCCGTGTTTAAAAGAGGGATATGTTCTGCTAGTGCGGATATGCAGGGAATTATTTGAAAGGATATCTCTCCGACTTAAAGAAAGTCAAGAAAAACGTATGCAGCAATAGCCAAACTCTAGTATCTCAATCAGTTACTACACTATACTCAAAGTTGGTCATGAATTGATGTGCTTAGCCAGAGATACTGAGAATGTTCATGTACTTTCTGTATTTCAGGACCTTCAATGACGTCATTGGTGGGTCGGTATTTGACTGTAGTCATGAGGTGCAGCAAAGTCCTGAATCCAAAACTGAGTGAGGAGCATTAGGCTACAATGCTATTTTCTACGATATTTACATGTAATTTGCACCTATAGCATACACATAGTACAGGCTCACCTGTGTTTTGCTTGTGAACAGGTCTGACAAGGATGCTGATTTCTTCTCATCAACCTTAAGTGATTTCCAGATTATCTGCACTCTAGCAGTTGGGGAGTTTGGTCACGTAGACCTGGTGAGTGTTGATCGTATTGCAGCTCACACACAATGACACAGATCCGCCATGCAGCTGCCTCCTCCAGATTCCATGTTTCTATAATGTAATATATTGATTCTACCTCTGTCAGGTGCAACTAAAGAGCAACACCAAGTGTCTTTATGCCATGAGGGTCCTTAAGAAAAAGCTGATCCTCAGCAACAGTCAACAAGAGCACATCCTGAGAGAAGGGCGCATCCTAATGGAGGCTCATTGTCCATTCATAGCCAGGTGTCTGTTATTCAACAATTATCTATTTATGATTCTTTTGATTACACAATGATCTTTAACATGCTTCTATTTTTGTATTGATCACAGGCTGCATAAAACCTTCAGAGATGCAGCGTGCCTGTAC
The DNA here is from genome assembly GCF_910589615.1 of Taurulus bubalis. Lineage (NCBI taxonomy): Eukaryota > Metazoa > Chordata > Actinopteri > Perciformes > Cottidae > Taurulus > Taurulus bubalis. The sequence goes on along the minus strand of NC_136596.1, from coordinate 14,280,240 downwards.
ATTTTGACAGAAGCTTGTCTTGGTGGGGATTTATATAGTTTACTCAAAGATAAGTAAGTATTTATGACTAAAGAGGATGCAAGGCACTTTTTGTCATCAAACTGATCAAATATTTATAGAGCTACTGCTGTGTTTTAGCCAAGCTTTCATCACAATGTAATTTTAAGACTGAACAGGATTGGAATTCTTACATCTGTCTACATCAAACATTTGTTTTGTTTGCTGCGTGCTTAAACCAGCACTTCTGCATACTGCTCATTTTCTTTCAGGGGACATTTGGACGAATGCAGCACCATATTCTACACGGCGTGTGTTGTTGAGGCCTTGACCTTTCTTCACCGCAGAGGTGTCATGTATAGAGATGTCAAGCCTGAAAATGTAGTTCTGGATGAGCATGGTTATGCCAAACTGGTACTACAATTGGCTACAAATATAAATTCAGATTTTCAGTATGAAATCATATTCTGGGTTTTACTGTAAGTGAACTAATATCCCCTCATTATAGATTGGTTCCAGATGTCTAAAGAAGGCTGACATCGGTAAGAAAACCTGGACATTCTGCGGTACACCGGGCTACATGGCACCTGAAATCATCTTATACAAAGGTCACTGTGTATCTGCAGACTTCTGGTCACTGGGCATTTTTGTGTTTGAACTTCTGAGTGGAGGGTAGGTTTCACAGGTTTATGCAGCCCTATTTGTGAAGCTCATTTCTCCAGCTGTAGATTGATGTGATAGTGACAGGCTCTTGTTTCCCTCTCTAGGCTCCCATTCAGAGACACTGACCCGATAAAGATTCTCACTGCAACCATTCGTGGTATTGATCAGATTGACTTTCCAAAAACCATCAGCAAAAAGGCCTCCAGTCTCATAAAGAAACTGTGCAGGTGTTGTACATATGCCCCACTAGACACTATGAATTATAATTTAATTATAATTTAAGAAGTCCCTCCATCCCACCATATTTTACATAGGCCTATTATATTTCCCCTCATCCAGCACCCCCACACAAGTAGATAGAAGACAATTAAGAAACAACGCAGGTGTGTGGACACGACCTGTGGTGTAACATCCCCTCTTGAAGGACAGAGTATTAATCCATAGTTTATTTATTTGTGTGTTCTTGTTTGCTTTCTGTTGCCAAGAACCAATCCCTCGGAGAGACTGGGCAGTCAGAGAAATGGGGCCAAGGACATTCAGAAGCACAAGTAAGACGACAGATGTATTAGACTTGAGAAATTCATGGAGGCCATTGTTTAGAAATATGGTTTTATAGGTTGTGATGCTCCATTTTTATTCAGATGGTTTGAAGGATTAAACTGGGAGGAACTCTGTAACGGCACGTTAAACCCTCCAGTTATTCCCAAAGTAAGACATGTTCAGTTTGGCTTATTATTTTCTGTTTTGTGATAACTCTTGTTGCAGTGAGTAGATCTATTTTAAAAATGTTTACCCTGTTACACTGTCTTTCAGGTCAAGGATGCTTTGGACAGCAGTACATGTGGTCATTACACTGAGGGCTCAGTGGAACTGAGCACAAACTGGGAGGATTTCTGATGGATCAGATGTGAACTGGAAAAATAACTTGTCAATACTTCATCACTTTCAGGTTCAGGCCTCATGCATTATGCATTGCCCTCAGTGTTACTGTCATTAAGAATTAATTATATTTTCAGAGACAATTATTTTCAGTATCAGTAACTGCAGCTATTGTTTGATAAATGATCCATGCTGCCTACTGTGGTGATCTTAGACTGTTTCTGATGTAAGAATATATAGATTTATAGAAATGTGAGTTCAGTGATGCCACTGCTGTTTAATGTAGGTCTAATAAACAAAGAGGCTGCACTGTATTTTCTTTATTTTAAAATCTGCAATCTCACTATGACTTTCACTTTTTTGTACAACTTTTTTGTCACGATTTGATCTCCCCCCAAAATGCCTGAATACAATTAAGAAGTGACGTCAGAGTCGGCAGAGAGGCGTCTAAACTACAGAAAGCTAGAACGATACATACCAGAAGTGGTGTGATTTTAACTTCAAAATAAAGTAACTGAATTCAATTATAAAAATTGTTGAATTATTGAAAAACCACAAGTTATATACTGAAATCATTAGAAATATATAGTGACACAAAAGACACTTAACTGATTAACTTATAATTGATTGATTGTATAGCTAAAATAGCTAATACTAAATGACAAATGTAGGGAAAAGGAAGAAAAAAAAGTGTATTTTGTTGGATCATTTTTCATTAATTGTAAAATGATATGTTAGCATCATTATCATTGACATGTGTTTACTCTGTCTTTTCTGATAATAATAATAATTATAATAATAATAATAATAATAATAATAATAATTTCGTACTTCTAAAAAAAAAAAATCATCTAGATCATCTGTGTGGGTGAATTTTCCAGCTTCATATAACAAACTTAATGAGGTCGCGGACATTGTTTCCATCAGTAGAGGCTTTGGTTTTGAAAGGGTTGACCGGAAATAAAAGCATATTGTTTTGGGCTTGACATCGACACGTCTCGATGGCTCTGCTGCTGAAGTAACTTTGGAGCACAATCTAAGGAGCAATTGGAGGCCTGCGTTTTAGCGAGGTAAGTTTAATTTGGTCTCTCTTTGTTCAGCCGATAAGCTTCTTTACGGGCGCTTCAGATATAGAAACATACTTAAACTACGAAAGATGAGATTCCGATCTACAAGTAAAAAGAAAAGTTTGTCTGCAGCCCGCTGTGTGTCCAACTACCGAGCTGAGGGTTTGTTAACTTGGAGCTCTGCGAAGATGATCAACCTGTTCACAAACTGTTGCATGAACTTTGAAAGAAATGTGCCTTTTTAAATGATCCGGTGCTGAGATACGGGCGTTTACAGCGGCCCAGCTCTCGTTAGTGTTGCATCCAAAACACATTGGATGAACAATGATGCCTCCTCGATGTGGCATTTTGTTGTTGCATTGTGCCTTTGCTCAACTGAAGCTTTAACTTGCATTGACCTCATGGTGCTTTGCTCGTACTGTAGTATTTGTAGATCACTTCATGGTGCAGAGACGTATACAGTTCGTTTGCAGTGTACGTCCACAGTATTTAAAGACCTGGGGTCGCTCATGTGTAACTGACACTTAAAGCACAGTCCTGTGGTATTTTGGGAGGATGGATATGGTTGGGAAACGTTTCAGCCCTTAACTTTAGTTTTTCTTTTGTAAAATCACACTCAAGTTAATGTCATGTATGTAGCCCAATGTTCCAAGTTTGCCTCAAAGAACAATATGTACCGCATAGGGCAGTGCCTATCCTTAGACCTTCTATTCGACTTTTTGTTTTCCCAGAGTATTGTATCTGTATTAACCTGCACGCCTACATATTCTGGAGAATGCAGCATGTTTGAAGTTGTCCACAAGGCCAGATGCCAGCTCTCTGCCATCCACTCTTCGGTGTTTGACAGTTCCATTGTATCGGCTGGACCTGCAGTATGGCAGCTGAGGTCATGATGATCAGCCCTAATGCACAAAAATGCACCGATTTTCAAAGGTGACCCATGAGGTGTGGTGCCAGGAAAGCTAAATGTGGAAGATTACCGCTGCATAGTGATGTTTGAAACTGGTGCTGCTTAGTTACATGAAACTTCAGGCTGGAGGAGGGGACAAATGCACAAACGTAGCATTGTCTGTGAGAGTCCTGATTGGTTTCAAGTGAATTTGAGACCGTGGCAGACTCATGTGCTTCATGAGGAAAGGGAAAGTGTTTTCTACGTGCAGAATTTTTTTTTTTTTTCTCATTTATTCTTCACCACCTTCCCCTTCCACAAGAAAAACTTCATTGTGACCAAGTGTGTGTCTGTGTTCTTCACGCTTCATTTGGGAATCATAGCCGGAAAACACCCAAGCGTTTCTTTCTTTCTCTTTTGATGGTTTCCCCCCCACCCCCACCGCCGCCCGGCCAGCCTCACGTGTCCCCTCCTCTCCTCTTCTTCCCTCGACCAGACCATTCACTTCTCATGGCACATGGGAAGTGTGCAGAGTTCATTGCTGCTGCTGGTGGTTATAAAATGCGGTTGTCTCTCCCCCCAATAAAAACCTCCCCCTCCTCATGTCACCTCCTGTAGTTTTCTGGGTCAGATGGAAGCAATGCTCATCCCCACAGAAGCTCTGTAGGCTACTGTGCATAGCTCTTCTTATGATTCATGGAAGTTTTCGATGCAGGCATTTTGCTTTGAGGTGACTTCATTTTGGCGCTGTAGAACAGATCCATAGAGTTGACTTCAACAGGAAAATAGCTAAAATACTCTAACTGAAAGAACGTCATTAAGGTCAGTCTTTTTCTATCTGCTTGTGATAAAAAAACATGCATACATTTATTTTTAAAGCAGCCATGACTACATTTTTGAATGCCCTCAGGCTCGACCAAAAAGTCAAAATAATAATTTAAACTCAGTCTTGCTGCAAGTTTTATATTGAGCAAGAAATGTAGATGACTTATGTCCTCTTTTAAAGTCCCTGCACTAGCTCCTTTTTTAATACTGTACAAGTAGGCTTTGTCCGATGGCGATGTTGCCAAAACCCATTCCTGACTGTCCCCGTTCTTCATACCAAATGCTTATTATGAAGCTACCTTTTGCATTTATTAACCTAAACCCTGGAAAAAATGTCTCTCTCCAACAACTACACATAAACTCTCCAATTCTACATTCAAGCCCTGATTTGATTATTTTACTATTAATACTTTTCAAATTAAATTGTACATGCCAACAATGTGAGACAATTTGATCCATTAAAGTTCTAGTCATCATTGATTACATGCCAGATTTGTCTCAAAACCAGTTTTTGTTTTTTGTTTTCACACGTTCTATATTCTGCCGTGCAAGTATACTGCAGCAGCTCAGAACATCTCTCAGCGCTGTCTCTGCCTGTCAGCTGGACCAAATGTGCGCAGACACGCAGACGGCCTCAGGCTATCTGTATCTGCCTGTCGTCCCCTTGTGAAACTGCACTCTATATGCACTTCATAGCAGGATGTCAATGTAATTCCATGTTTAAACTAATTTAGTTTGTGTCAAACATCATTTGCCTCAAAAATACTCTGAATCCACTATTATTGTTTTAACGCTAGTCCACATGATGCTGTCATGCCTGCCCCTCCATGTAATCCTCCCTCTCGAGTGCAAAAATCAGGTTTGAACCGACAAAACATTCAAGCTGTTCTCCCCCAACAGGCTGTGGAGGTGCATTTGTATTCCTCCAGTATATTTTCACGTGTGCGCTCAGTTTCTTTTGTCTCATGTCTTCCAGGGAGTAAAAGCTGGGAGAACAATGGTCCCTGTCTGGGCCTTGACAATAGCCCTTATGAATGGGAGTGAGGGAGAAGGGAAAGATGGAGGGAGACAGAAAGAGGTTAAAGGAAGTTCTCTTCCCATTGGACTGTCATTTCTTTTTGATGTGTCACATTTAATAAAGCCCTTTTTGTTTCTTATTTATTTACCTAGTGAAAGGACTCTCGGGGATCACCAGCTGCTTTGTTGCTCCAGCAGGTGTAAAGTGGCAAGTGAGCAGTTTTAATTCAGATTAATTGATGCCAAAAGAAAATGATGGATTCACCAAGGACAAGTATGGCATGACTTTGCTCGTGCAGGGAAGGGAAACCGTGCAGGAGCAGCCTAGTTGAAGAGGAGGGAGGGGTATATCACTCTTTATCCCCTCGCTTATTGGGCACTGGGGGAGAAAGTGGGTGAGAGGTTGAGGGGTGTTCGGGGAGGGGAGTGGATGTGGGAAAGCAGAGATTTATTCAGTGAGGTGAATTCCTTGCCCGGTGTAAGATGAAGTGGTTTGTCACTGTCAGAGCGGATAAAATGAGCCGTTTTAGTGCAGTTTTCCAGTTTGTTTCAGTTTTGATATGAACAATAAAGTGCCAGCAGGGGATCATGGCGGTGGACTTGGTGGGTCCTACCCCTCCCCCTATCGCCCCACCAGACCCTCACTACCGCACGCACCCCGATTCTCTCTCGCTCCTCCCTGATGAATGAAAGAGTGGCACAACATGACTGAGAGTAACCTCTGTGCCTGTTTCCGTTTTGCCAATTGTTATTACTTTTTTTTCACAAGGTTTTGTGGCATTCTGTGTTGAAGTTCACTGAGGTTAAAAGGGAAACTATTTTGTGAAATAAAGACACAATTGAGTCGATGAGACTTCTGTAGCTCGCTACTCATACTCGCTAGTGGCTTGAGGCTACATTAGCTGCTACTAGCACTATGTATCAGATATTAGACCCAGACTGATGGTGATTTAGTTGCATTGTGGACAATGTAGGCACCAGGTTTTGAAAAGGAAGAAGAAGAATGTGTGGAATACAAAAGATAATATCTCTGGTTCTCTCCATTGTTGTAAGTCTGACTATGTTGTATGATGGTTGTGCTAAATCTCAAGTTTTTTTGTGTGTCTTTATTTTACTTTTCAGAAAATGCTGCAATAATAAAATATGTAATCCCTTCTCTTTAAATTATTGCATTTGACTTCTTGGTATTAGAGCAATATACTAGTAAACGTATCTTTATTCTGATAAAAGTAGTGCTGAAATGATTAATTCATTGATTTATACGTTGACAGAAAATCAATTTTCAATTATTCAAGTCATTTATCAAGCAACACTTTCAAACATTCACTGGATCCCGCTTCTCAAATGTGAGGATTTGCTGCTTTTCTTTCCGATTTTTGTATTTATTTTGATATTTGGGTGGTGAAGACAAGCAATTTGAAACATTGAAATGTAAACAAGGGCATTCTACAAATTAAACAATCTCACCTGCTACAGTAGGTGTCATCTTGCTACAGTGACACACATATAGACTCACAAGGTGAAATAAAACAACACACTGTTGCAGCTGGTGACAAACTCATTTAGAAAACCATTTAAAAGGCTGTAGAACAGTGATTTTCAACCATTGTGCCGCGAGAGATTGTCAGGTGTGCGGTAGGTAGCGCAATACTTACCTACTATATACGCTGTATTATGCTACAATGTGACATTTTGTAACTTTTTGGGTTGTTGGTGTGCCGCAGGATTTTTTTTTTTTATTGTAGAAAATGTGCCACGGCTCAAAAAAGGTTGAAAATGCTGTAGAAGTACATCTGCATGTTTTTTAAAAGCACCATAGAGTTCACCTCTGTATCTTGTCTATCTTTGCTTCTGTCCTCTTCTCTCAGTGATGCATTTCCAGGAGTGGTTACGGTCACTTCGCTCCAGCGCTGGACTCAAGGGTTCTGAGTCGGAAAACTTCTGGAGTCTTTTGCCGTCTCTGCCCCTGTCCTCCTTCTCCCTGTCCTCCCTGTCTCTGTCCCCCTCCTCTCTGCTGGGTATCGGCGCTGTGGCCTCTCTCACTGCATACTGGCTGGTGACACGACCTCGACCCATGCGCCCTCCCTGCGATCTGCAAGCCCAGTCCGTGGCCGTGAATGTGAGTGGCTCGTTATTATAATAATTTGTGTAAATGGCATACGTCGGGTGCTTGATAAGAGTGTTTGTTGTAGGGAGATCCTAGCTGCAGGCGATCAGCTCTTCTTAAAGATGACTCCCTGCTGGAGTTTTACTACGATGACACAAGGACGGTCTTTGACATGTTCCGGAGAGGACTGAGGATTGCAGGTAGTGACACTTTCACAACAGATTTAATTTTTACTTTATCCTATGTTTGATTGTGTAATCGTCTCAAAGAACGGTGCAAACCAGTAAATCAGCAGCATATCCCAGACATCACATTTCAAATTCTTAAAATACCGTATGTTTGAACCGACGTGACACGCCCGTCTTGTGTCCTTCAGGAAATGGCCCGTGTCTGGGCTTCAGAAAGCCAGAGCAGCCCTACCAGTGGATCTCCTACACCGAGGTGGGACATGTTTTAGTATTTCAATACTCTCATCCCTCTTCTGTGCATCATATCACTCTTTGCTGTTTGCTGACTGAGCATCTCCAATTCTTTAGGTGGCTGAGCAGGCGCAGGTGCTGGGCTCCGGGCTGTTGGCTAAAGGCTGCCAGCCGAACCCACAGCAATTTGTTGGGATATTTGCACAAAACAGACCAGAGGTATGACCAGTTTCTAGAGTGTGACGTTTGTTTGTTCCTTCACTGGTTGGTTACCCGAGAGCTTTAGTGTGGCTTGGACTTTCTTGGCATGGGGTTTTCTTGCTTCAAATAAAATCCTTTTAACCTCCCAACAGCCAAATAGTTAAAATTTGTATTTCACCTGGATAGAGTTCTCTTCTCCACAGAGGTTTGCTCTTCCCCTTAAGTGGTACCAGGATCACATTTTCTCTATGCTTTTTGAAAATGTAAATATGATTTGTTTTGGTCTGTACTGAAAGTGTGTTTGCCTTCATTCATATTGAGAGCAGAGCGCTGGTGGTGAATGTGGGTCTCCAGGGCAGCTAATATTGGAGCAGGTCTACTCCCAATCTCATTTTGTAATACATCCGTCAGGCAATGCCGTCTTTGTCGCTCCTGTGTAGACAGAAAGATAATGTTCTGCTCCAGCAGAGCCTGTAACCTCTCATCAGACCTGTCTACACACAGGGTGATGTGGTTTTACTTTCAATGTGGTTTTGTTTGTTTAGTAAGTATGAAATGCATTATGATCTACATAACCACACATTACTCCTTAGTGTTTAAATATTGAACTGAACAAGTACTCACTCAGCAGTGTGTGAAGGCTGGAAGTGAGTCTAACTGTGCTGCTTTGTCGCCCTCTGCTGGCGACAGTGGATCATCTCGGAGCTGGCCTGCTACACCTACTCCATGGCGGTGGTGCCTCTGTATGACACATTGGGGCTGGAGGCCATGGTCCACATTCTCAACCTGGGTGAGGAAATGATAGAGCATTGTTAATGGGGTTTTAATAAACAAATATGAAATATTTGTTTGAAACAAATATGAAGTCTGTCATTATTGGTTTGTCAATTCAAGTCAAACATACCAGTGGTGATCCTTCTACCAAAATAGTTTTGGAGACTAAGCGTCATGCAAACTGTGTGCATATTATCACATCTGAGAGATGATTAGCTGAACAATAGGTTGTAAATGGCATTGGAAGAAGTACTCATATCCTTTCCTATCCTGGGCTTTTTAAAATAATGTAATAATAGTCAAAACAATACATTGTAAAAAGTTTAAACCACTGGTTCAAATTTTGACAATGTATTTTATTATCTTCTGTTTTTAATGTGAAATATTCATCTGCAAAGTTATATAAGTATAATGGGCTAGAAAATGGAAAAAAAAGAAAAGACTGTCCTTTGAGCTTCAATACACTTACTAAAGCCGATTAGAAAACTATTGATTGATCTCTTTTGGGTGAACAATGTCAGCCGTTGACGCATTGTACTTTTAGTGAGTAACTATTCATATTGGTGGCGTTCTTAGCGGAGATCTCTCTGGTGATCTGCGACCGGGAGGAGAAGGCCGCAGCTTTGTTGGAGAACAAGGAGGCGGGCGTGACTCCAAAGCTCTCCTGCTTGGTTCTCTTCGACGATTTCAGCGACGCGTTTGTTGAGAGGGCAAAGAACTGCGAGGTTGAGGTTTTGAAACTGGAGCAGCTCATGGTGAGCACAGGGGGGAGGAACACATCCCTATAATGCAGATTCATTTAAATGTGTCCCCTTTTAATTTAGTCATCAATGGTGATATGTAAATTGATATACATAACTCCTCTTTGTCCACATCTTAGGATCTGGGAAGGCAGAACCTCAAAGATCCTGTGGTGAGTTTATCGTTTTGCAGCTGCTACATCACCGCATCAAACTGGTTTCAGTAAATGTCTGATCCCCCTCTAAATGCCAGGATGACAGTTTCATCATTGCTGCTGTCCCATAAGATATCATTAACAGTCACTTGTAAACATCACTTAAATTAAGAGTGGGGGAAGCCTGTCGTCATATTCTCATATTTCTTTGCTGCCTGCTGTAGCCGCCCCAGCCTCAGGATCTGGCCGTGGTTTGCTTCACCAGTGGAACCACAGGTAACGTCTGATTTCATGCGTCTCAGCGTGATTATCCTTCACTCGCATCATTCTGTGATGTGTCCTTCAGTGCCCACTAACAACCTTTCTTTATGGCACCGCTGTAGCTTCCTTTTGCTGCGCAGGGCACTGCAATAATGTCTTGTTTATTTATCCAGGGAAGCCCAAGGGAGCCATGATCACCCACGGCAACATCGCCTCCAACACTTCCTCTGTCATTAAGATCCTGGAGGTCTGTCTACACTTCCACCTCCTTGTCTAATTGAGAACAGCCTCACAGTTACCATCACTTCCCACCTGCTTGTCGCTGTATCTCCAAACTGTCCCTCTCCCTGCTGTGTCTAATGGTATGATTAATTGGCTGTTTGATTGCCCCTGACGATGCAAGGTACTTTAACTAATTGCCCCCATATAAAGATTGTGCTATCTAACTGCTGTAGAAAAAGCCATCCAGCATGTTTGATTGCCTGCGGGGCTTCACCGTACGCCTGCTGCCTGAACATAATCTCTCCCCTGTGCTTTGCTCACTTTTTTTCTCGTTTTCTCTCAGGGTTCGTTTGTGATCCGACAAGAGGATGTGTCAATCTCATATCTGCCGCTTGCCCACATGTTTGAGAGGATGATTCAGGTACCTGATGCTCTTTTCAGATTTTTTTTATTATCTTTATTATTTTTTGGTAGTGTGTTAACCTTAAACTAAGTTTATTTCTGTCACAGGTCTCTCTGTTCTGCCATGGGGCCCGAGTAGGATTCTACCAAGGTGACATTTCTCTCCTCATGGATGACATTAAAACTCTCAAACCTACCTTCTTTCCTGTTGTGCCTCGTTTACTCAATCGCATCTATGACAAGGTAAGTGAATATATTCAGACTGTTATCTCTCACTTCTCAGTCTGCAATGTTTTTTTTAAACTTGGTTTCTGTTTTTGCTGACTTCTATAAAGATCCTGGGTTCGGTGACCTCTCCATTGCGACGGGCTTTGCTTCACTTTGCTGTGAGGAGAAAGCAGGCTGAGCTCAGCAGCGGCGTTGTACGTAACACCAGTCTGTGGGACAAACTGGTGTTCAACAGGATTCAGGTCAGTTGCTGGAAGCTCCATTTTTTTATATATATATATATATATATATATATATATATATATATATATATATATATATATATATATATATATATATATATATATATATATATATATATATATATATATATATATATATATATATCTCCCACGTGTTCAGTTTATTTACTGCAGGCCTCTTCAGAAACCAACCCCCAAAACAAAACTTCAACTACAGATGGGTTTTCAGTCGGATATATTTTTTTTTAATCCAGGACTATATTTGTCACTGTTTTATATTTTACAGAACTTAACACAGTGGTACGTGTCGACCAGTAGCCATGCAAATAATCAACACATTTGTATCCAAACTTTACAAGAGGAGCACAACTATTCCAGTAATAAATGCCAAATTTACCCAGAGCATATTGGTCCTGTGGGAGTGTATTGGAGAAACATGCACACTGACAGATTTTGGCTCATTATGGTCAATGCAGAAAATACGGTGGAGGTTGAAAATAAAATGTTGCTTGTACCAACAATAAGTTTGTATTTGAACCGTTTTACATAAATACTGCATCGCTTGTGTTTCAGGCCAGTTTAGGCGGTAACCTGCGCTTCGCCTTGACTGCATCAGCACCCATCTCCCCCACTGTGCTGTCCTTCCTCAGAGCCACTATGGGCTGCCTGATCTTTGAGGGTTACGGCCAGACTGAGTGCACCGCCGGCTGCACCTTTTCCATGCCAGGCGACTGGAGCGCAGGTAAGACGCCATCTGATCTGCTTGTGCTTTAGTGCCGGTGCTGGTGAACCTTGTCCTCAGCAGGTATGTGGATGTGTCTTTTTCAGGTCACGTCGGTGCTCCTTTGCCCTGTTCCAAGGTGAAGCTGATAGACATCCCTGATATGAACTACTATGCTAAGAACGGAGCTGGAGAGGTGAGTTAATCTGATTATGCCAGCATATTATACATGCAACAGATCGACTGACCCTTATTGCGGCTTTGTTACGTTAGATCTGTATAAGTGGCCCCAGTGTGTTCAGAGGCTACCTGAAGGACCCAGAAAAGACGGCTGAAGCCTTGGACAGCGACGGCTGGCTGCACAGTGGGGACGTGGGCCAGTGGCTTCCAGTAAGATTAGACACAATAATCAGCCTAAAGCTGGTAGATGTCGTCTTTTAGACTGCTGTAAGAGTCTCCGCTTTTCCTCTGCCAGAATGGGACGCTGCGCATCATCGACAGGAAGAAGCACATCTTCAAGTTGTCCCAGGGAGAGTACATCGCTCCAGAGAAGATAGAAAATGTCTACGTGCGTTGTGTTCCTGTGCTACAAGTGTTTGTGCACGGAGATAGTTTACAGGTACAATTCGATTCATGTTCAGTTTATCAGTATTCAAAACATTTGCTATGGTTAAAGTTTTGATTTCTTCTTGTATTTTGTGTCACCAGTCTTATCTCATAGGCATAGTTGTACCTGACCCTGAGATGTTTGTCGACTGGGCTAAAAAACAAGGATTTGTGGGATCCTATGAAGAGCTGTGCCAGAATCCTGTATGTCATCTAAACCCCAATTTCATAACGTAACCATTTTACATTGTATGCATACTGAAGAATTGACAGTTATTGATCTTTCAACAGGATTTAAAGAACGCAGTTTTAGAGGACATGAAAGCTGTAGGGAAGGAAGCGGGGCTGAAGTCCTTTGAACAAGTGAGGAGTCTCCGCTGAGTAAAATTTTTCAAGCAACTAACTTTTCAATACTGACTTTTGGTGTGATTTTGTGTCTTCCCTTTCTTTCAGGTGAAGGACCTGCACTTACATCCAGAGACGTTCAGCATCGCCAACGGCCTTCTCACCCCCACACTGAAAAGCAGACGCATTGACATCCGCAGAACCTTCCAGAAACAAATATCAAGCATGTACAGCAAGACGGCCTTTTGAGGGACGCCACACACGACACACCACGGTTATTGGTATCCAACAAGGGATGACAAAAACGGGACAGGGAACCGGGAGAAGAAAAAAAATCAAATCCTATATGTCTAGTAGTGCCTTATTTTGAAATGTACAACTGTATATCATTTGGAATATTGGTATTTTGCTTTAAAGATGTTTTAATTCAAATCCACCTTTTGCACATATGTGTAATGTATTAACTTGAAAAATAACAGATTGGGACCAAACCCCTTCTTTTGTTTTAAATTCCAATCTCACTGTTGTCTTTGTCACTAATTCAGAGTTATTTACTGGGAGATTTTATTAATACATAAATTATTGTATAGTTTAGAGTTACAAATCGCAGAGATTAAGAAGCAACCTGCAGAGACGTGAAATTAGACATTTAATTCACACCGCCCTGATTTTTTTTTTTTAAAGGGATACTTGTCCTTGGGACATTGTTGCTCATAGAACTTGCGTTAACTGTAGGTTTGTATTTTACGGTTGTTGGGCCCTTGTTTCACCATGACATAAACCTTTCATGAACACTCTTGATCGTAGCTCGTCGGTTGCATATTTTTCATAATGGTTCTGAAAGATTTCATAAACCAGAGGAAGCATGTAATCTATCACCTGCAATTAAACCATTAAAACGATGGAGGGGTTCAACCAGCATGGATTTGTTAAAAAATAAATAAATAAAAATGGCTGCACAGGACATGAGATTTGCTGACGGGACACTGACTAATTCCAGTAAAGTGAAACTGAACAGAAATAAAGAGTAGTAATATGAGTCTTTTGTGTGATTTAAATTCTTTAACAACTTCTGCATTTGACTGAACTACGCAGTGGATATCCAAACTTAAACTCAAGGCAAAAATACAACTGTATACATGGTTACTATTCTCAGTTAATTTTTCACAATTGACTATACATTACAATGATGGCTGAAAAACAGTCATTTTACAGATTTGTGTTAATACATTCAAAAACCTAAATTAAAACCCACTCTATTGAAGTATTACTTGTCAAATGAAATCGACCACTTAAAACTTCATTATATAGAAAAACCTTCATTAATACACGTAAGTAAAATATAACAGAACTCAGACAGTCAAATCAACGAAGCGTTTGTTTCAATCATTTCAAAATATGGGAGAATAAGTAGTCAACTTCTGGATATGACACCTTTTGAAAAAAATCCACAAACATAATATTGGAACAATGTGTGTGCGCATGACCAACTAGTATGTGTTGATCATACTGAGGCAGTACCTGATGGTGGAAACGAGTGCAATGACAGTATAATTTGGTCCAAAATCATGGAAAGCTAAAAACACAAGTTGGCTTCTAACCCTGGTTGAGAAGTTACAGAGAAGGACTTTCTTTAGAGTGCCAATGCGTGAGGCTTGTTACGAACAGACAAACTGAACCACAATACAACAAAGGATGGATGGCGTGAATAAAATGAAATTGTCATGATTAGTATTTTCCACTAGAGGGAGCACCAGCCTTTATTTTTGATTAGACCTCAACAGTAACTTGTTCTCTCCGCAGTCTGAGTGGTTGACCTTTCAACATCGCTGCACGGGCACAATCTAACTTTACTGAAGATAGCTTTCATGTTACATCCACGGCCGGGACAATGTAGGCACTTAATGCACAGGTGGTGTTACCAATACCTCCCTGTAAACCCCAATAAAAAGTTCTCACAACATGGCACAACGCTGAACTTAGAGCTAACCGGCAAAGGTCAAAATACAGACTTACATGTTCTTGCTGGTAACCTAAAGTATATTACATAACAGTTGTAGTGTTTGTCATTTCAAACTTGGGTGATAAAAATGTCACAGATTGTTAGTAACATTGCAGATGTGACTAATAAAAACATTCATGCTCATTTCCTGCTTTAGAAAGTAAATGCTTATAGACATCTCTGAAACCACAAAGTGTAACCTTGCTAATTAGTTCTGACGAAAACTGTTTGATTCCTTTACAAAAAAAACAACATATTGGCTTATAATGCTGCACTTGGCTGATGGCTTAGTTAATGTGGCATTTCAGCTGCTTTGAGTTGCAGAGTCTCTCTGGAGAAAAAATGAAACATGGGAGTGTAGTGCAAGAGGAATGAGGGGTGATGAGGCCGCAAGGAAACAATCTGATAATCAGGTTAAGGCCATTGCTGTCCGTTTGAACTGCACGAAGGAGCCTGAAAAGACTGCAGTCCATTCAGAGAGGCATGAAAGGAACCCATCCCGGTTTTCGGCTTTCTTCCCTCAGTCGTCCGCGACAATGGACAGAGCACGCAACTCGCAGAGCTTGGCCTCAGTCTCCCTCTCCCTCTGCTCGTCAGTCAGTCCTGCCTGGTCGATCTGGTCTGTTAACTCGCTGAAGATGTTGTACATTTCGGTGAAATAGACAACCTGGGGAGCAGAAGAAAAAAATAGTCCTGTTTGATAGAAACTCGACAGGGTGAACAGATCTTTCTTAGATGCCTCTCAGGAAAAACTCCAACAAATTCATATCCAGACTCTGCTCGCACAATCTAACCATGCTCTTACTCACTAGTCTGAAGCTGCTGGTCTTATTCCTCTTCACCTCTGCTAATGAGAAGTGATTTGAAGGGAGAAGAGGAAGCCCACAGATATCAAACAACTCCGACAAAGCCCCAAAAACCCCAGCACTTCGGTGGGTAGTGACCCTGCTTTTCTCTCCCAATCTGAACAAGAGATAGAGAGTGTTCACTGAAAGCTTTCTTGACACTTCCCACCCCTGCTTCTTCCCCTTAGTTCATGAGTCAGGCTCCCTAGAGAGTTGCTTTGATGATTAATAGACTTTAATCACATTACAAGACTCCAGAAGAGTAGGCAGAGAATGAAAGTACTGGGAAATACAACCCCTTGAAACCCACACACACACACACATCTCAATATTTATTCATGCAGTGATGCATACGATACCATGCTCTTAAGATGGCACCATTGGCTTCTCTGAAACTGCATGTGTGTCCTATTGTAGGCCGGAACAGCAAGACCAACCAAACAACAAGTAGGAGAAATGCTTACCGATTTGCTAATTCACAACAGAATGAGGGCTACGTCAAGCTGGAAATAACCAGGAGTTATGCATCGTATACAGAAATAACATTTGCCTCTCTGTCACGGACAGATTTGACAATGTCAGACCCAAAGGAAAAAAAGTTAAGTTGCTGAACCAACTTGTTGTACACGCCTTTTTAAGTGCTCAGCCAGAAAGACCTTTCAATGTTTATACCAACATTTGCCACCTAAACCACACGAGTGGGCCATAAGTATTGGGTTACTGCTGTTTGTGGGGTAAAGCGGATATGCAGAACGGCTTGTTGAAAGAGCCATCGGAAATGTCCATTTGACCCGTGATGATAATGTACACCAGATCAGTGTTTGAGTGCCCTCTGTAGCAAAGACACTCTATTATTACAATTAGCCCAGTCACCAGGAGGAGTAAACACAGCCTATGACCACCTACGGTACAAAAAGGAGTCTTTGGGTAAAGCAAAGCTTGAAATTAAATGACTTGTGTCTGGACATTTTAACATACCACAATCTCAGCTGCTTAATATGTATACAGAGAGGTTACACTTTAACCTCTTAGCCTACAACAATAATGAATAATGTATGTTGCATTCTATCCGGTAAGTCCTACGACATTGTGTGACCACTGATTCAGGAAACAGAAAATCCACTGGGAAAAGAACGTAATCTTAGAAATGTTTTTTTTTTTTTTTTTAAGAACACATGCAGCAAAGAATGCAAAACTAAAGGGAAAATCAAGACAATGTCTCAATTCATCAACATCTGTACAGGTGGACAGGTCAAGCCAAGTGTCCCACTGACAGTTTCAGGACAGTACTTGTGATAGTGAAACTAGAGGCTCACAACAAAAGCAGCCTTGTGCCTTTTCCTGCTGCCGCTGGGAGCTGAGCAGCCACAGCGGCTGGGAGAGAAGGGAGTGGAGGATGAAATCAAGTACATGCAGGCTGGGGATGAGGTCCACTGGCCACCCACGTGTGGCTGTGTGCGTGTGTGTATAAACATGTGTAAATGCTCATTCATGTGCTTGAGCTACATGAATAAAGATAATGTCAACTGAATAAAAAAGCACAAGTATGATTCATAATACATCTTGCACACTGCAAAGCCAGGTAAAAAATGTATTGAACCGTAGAAAGAAAAAAGACCAGAGCTCAGATTTGTAGAAATATTTAATGTTTGTCATGACCGATAATCAGTCAGTTTGCTAATTTTAAGTTCAAAGTACAACATAGAACTACATAATTGGCATTAGGTCTAGGGTAATCTAGTTAACTGATTAGGAGTGTGCCAGTGACTGTCCCAAAGAGGAAATGACATGGCCAGGCAGGTCTGGGGTGGGGGACATGGTGGCGCTAACTTGAGACGCCCAGCTGCTTTAAGAGAAGCTTCAGGTTAGAGGATGACATGCAGGGCTGCAGTGGAGCCAGACAGATGAGGCCTTCCTGGGCTAAACACAGCAGTGTGGGCCGTCACTGGGGGTTAATCACATTAGGACAGCGTGGAGGGAGACAGACTGCCAGGATCATACACTCCCTTCAATCAGACACTTTATCCACTGTTGTGTAATCAACGCTCGCAGGGCGTAACAGACACTGTGGAGAGAGTGTGTGTGCGTGTGCATGCACAAGCGCCTTATTGTTTGTGTACCTCCGGGGGGGAAGATCACTAACCTGCGCCCTGATGAGAGCCTCAAAGCTGGGCTGGAAGTAGTCGATGCGGCTGTTGTAGAACTTGGGCATCTCATCCAGCAGCTGCTTGTTCTTGGCCTCAAAGTCCTCCCTGACCGGTCGGAGCTCCTCTCTGGCCTGGGGTGTGGAGGTGAGAGAGGAAACAAAAGAATCATCACTTCTAATTTTACATAACATCCCCCCCAATTCACCATGTCAGCGCACGTTGTTTTTTTACACATTCTTCTACAAAAACCTGTGCAAAGATTTTGAGAAAAACAAATGCCTACAAATAGATACAAGTTTGTTTAAAGTATTTCAGCAGTGGAGCCATCTTTAGTGTCTTTCTTATTTTTCAGAAATTTTTGCCTAATTCCCACGGAGAAGCAGTGCAAAAAAAAGAGGCTGTAATCACGATCACAGTGAGGAGGAGTGGGTTATGTGGGCAGACTTGGCTGTGAGTGGACTCCAGCACCACTGATCTGTGTGTGAATATATTAGTGGGTAGTCTACTGTAGGTATATAGTTATGGAATGCACAATGAATATGTGTGAGAGGGTGATAATTTCTATTAAGGGGAAGGGGGGAGTTGCTATATTAAAACTACAACATATTGTTGATCTACTGCATTATGGTATGGTCTCTTCACACTAGTTAGTTTTCTTTACACATGCCAGTTAAGTTTTGTTAAGATCATTTCTTTAAGTGCACGGGGATTCAAAGGGTAGGGATATAGGGGCCTCTTCAAGGCTTTGTTCCCCTGACGGTGCTTTTCTCAATGTGTGTGGGTGGCTCGCCATGTGAGGATGTGTTAGAGGCAATAGCATAGGCAGCACTGCAGCGCTATCTGTGAATGTGTGCGCTTCTGTAGTGGCCTCATGATGTGTGTATGTGTGTGTCTACAATTCTCAATTACGTGCCTGTAGATGTGCAGCAGCGCCTTTTTGAAAAGGCACTACTTGAGAGCCTGGTAGCTTGCGTGGGTGAAGGAGCGCACATGTACAGTATGCATGTGCTCAACTATTTTTGTTCATATCCAGTCAGCATTTGTGTCTTTTTCCACACTTATTGTGACCTATTCACAATATGTGCAACATGTAAAAGCAACTGAACTATGTCCCTCTGCAGGAGGAGGAGCACTGGAGTGGACCAACACGTGCACCGATGCAAGCTATAAACTCAACGTACCTGATGTAGTTTGACCATAACAGGCCCGGTTTTTTCTTTTTCTTCATACTTCTCCGCTTTAGACTGCAACCGTTTGTAATCCTGCAGTGCCTGTTCCCGGCGCTTCACTGCCATGTTGAGGCTGGGGAAGACGCCACTGTACCTGCGATAAACCAGCACACAGACAACCTTAGACATCTCTGACACAACCAATAGGGCACTAAACCACACACACACACACACACACACAAAAACACACACACACACACACCACACACACACACACACACACACACACACACACACACACACACACACACACACACACGTGCAAGCAAAAAATACCCAGGCACTCACATCAAAGTACTCAAATAGGGAAAAAATAAAACAATCCCAGAATTTTCTTGGGAGAAACTGAAGTTACTGAAATTATTAAAACAGCTTTTCTTGCTCTATGACATTTGTAGACATGCATTCTGCATGGCATCCTATCTTCATAAAAGTCATTATGAATTAATAAAATCCCTCTCCTCAACATCTTATTGTAGAGGTACTCTCAAACCCCAGAGGACAGCTTTGCATTAAGCTGCCTCTAATCTATTATCTAATTACTGTAGTTCAAAATGGCATGAAACAATTCATTTTGTGACAATTATCATATTCTAAATGAAAATGTATTCTTCCAACAAGAATCCTAGTCTTCAGCACTAAAAATAGGAAAACACTCATCTGTAACTTAGCAACAGGAGTCTGAGCTTCATCCTGGGACTTGTTGCACTGGTTTTGTGGCCGCTTTTAATGGGAAGCAGGAATACTGTATATAGTAAATATCCGACCCAATAATATTAAATAAAAAACAATTAACAAACCTGGATGATAGCCAACCTATAAACAAGATGAATGTATCTTCCCAGCATTATTTGTTAGTTAGTAATGTCTCATTTTATAAGAAAAACAAATGTGTGCATGAAGGGGATTTAACACAGCATCATGGGCCGATATTAAAATCCCAGCAGTCATTAACAAATTCTGACCAAAGCAGACTCAACAAGAGGAGCATTAAGACATTCTTAGTCTTTCTAACATGGACACAAACCAGTGAGTGTTTAAAAAAAAAAACAGACCACAACACTATTCACACAGGTGCCTGCTACATGTGAGTCAGTAATAAAAACACTCTTAATGAAGAGTGAGATATATCTCTTTTGAATGACTCATTTAAAGCATTGTATCAACAGTGTAGGCACACTACTACAATAGTGTATTGCCCATAGCGTTATTAGCAACAAAATGTGTGGGAACATGATTTACATTCTTCTCCATGCCAACCCCTGCCTGCCCTGCTCCGTCCAGCAGATGAGGGAGCCACTGAGAACTTGTGGATTGATTGTGAAATCCTAGATTGCTGCTGCGTCTGCCTGTGCACCTTACCCGAGGGCGTGTGTGTGTGTGTGTGTGTGTGTGTGTGTGTGTGTGTGTGTGTGTGTGTGTGTGTGTGTGTGTGTGTGGGATTATTTCCCACAGGAAGTTAGGCAAGGAGTGGTCTTGTAGCGTTTGAGTGACATCACAGAGCTCAGCCCAGCCCTGCAACCCACGCTCTACCGCTATTTATAAAATACCACTTTGGCCCAGTTTATGGCAGGCGTGGATGCCGATCCTCAAGTCTACTATCTGCTCCAGTGTACACATGCTTGAAGTGCCAAGGGATTATGTAACTGCCCTCTAGGCATGACTGCTCTCCAACACTATTGGCTGATGACAACACAGCAGCAAACCAGCTTTCAGATGACACAAAGGCTGATCGCATTCTCACCAGCACACTTCACCTGACAGGCACAGAGCAATTTCCTCATGACACATCATGATGGCCTGGTGTTTGTGCTCTGAAGTGGGACAACACTGCCAGAAACTACTATGTTTCAGTATAGAGACTTAAGGGCCCCTGCTCTCCTGGCGCTGAAGGAGGAGGAAGAGCTAGACACAAAGCCAACTGCTTGTTAACCAATTCCTGTCCTCTCCATGCTGGATGCTGATCTCTCACTTACATTCAGGGCTCTCTGTGTCCAGACGTTAGTGACTCGGCTGTGTCAAAGGCTCCCACAAAAGGATATGCAGCAGTGGCCCTGGTTGAAGGTAACTTGATAATGACAGCTACTGGACATTTCCCTCAATGCCCTAATCACAGCTGGACTGGTTGTACCAGTCAGCCAGCTAGGTCTGCATTTCCGGTCTTGTCTAGATGAGGTCTTACGCTGATTGAGGGCCACGCGAGGACCAAGGGCTCACCACTGTACATGTGACAGGTCAGGCTGTGGTAAACAAGCTGGATGGAAATAGCATCTGGACCAGAAGGTTTTGTTTATGAGTGGCCGCCAATCCACAGAGAGGCCAGTCTGACCCACTGGCCAAGCCCAAGTCTGGTCTAGACACCCTCAGTCTAGGAGGCTCACATACCTCACTCACTACTGCAAAAAAACACAAAACAAACCACTAACAATATGGAAAAGGGAATTGTTCGAAAGTGTCACAATTTTAGAAGAAGACCGAAAAATTCCTGAAAAGGTTACATCATGTGGCCAGTTTTGTTAAGATATGCTTTC
This sequence comes from Taurulus bubalis, assembly GCF_910589615.1. NCBI lineage: Eukaryota > Metazoa > Chordata > Actinopteri > Perciformes > Cottidae > Taurulus > Taurulus bubalis. Next base: position 14,258,726 of record NC_136596.1, on the reverse strand, counting down.
TGTGAATGTAAAATAACTACCACCTGTTCGTATAAATGGTTTAAGAGCAGCAGGCCATGGGAACTTGTGAGTGTGTGACGTACACGCCAGCAGAGCCTCCTTTGTCTCAGAAGGAGAGTTTGATCTGCCACAACTTGTCTTGTGTTTGTTGATCAAAACTCAGGCAACCTGGAAACATGATACACCAGATACGATGGGCTCATAGCAAACGAACATCCTGGGTACAACATTTTAATTTGATTACAAAAATTAAACAACAAAGTTAAATACAATTGAATCACTGCACCCCCAAAAAATATCAGCCTGACAGCAAAGAACAATTAGTCCTGTCGGCTCCAGGCCTCACAACCTGCACTAGGGCCGAGTCTTCCTCTGATTGAAAGGAGTGAAGCATGTGGCTTGTCTAGTCATAGCGCGAGCCAGGGCAGAGGTCTCCAAACAGGCCTGACTTCTGTCTCACCCAAAAGAGCAACGGAGCAGAAAGGGCTAGGTTAGAAGGCCTAGATAACACAAATGCCTCAATGCCCACGCACTCCCCTCCCCTCACATAAACACAGTGATGTCATCGAGTGACCCCGCTGACTGGACAAAACTCACGTCTGAGCCTAAGAGAGAGAAAGAGGCAGGGAGAGGAAGGGGAGATATGGTGGCCTCTTTTTCATTAGTTTACTGTACATTTTAACACACCAAGTGCCAAGATTTTAAATGGCAACAATAACTAACACATGGACACAAGCACATATCACACACACACACACACACACACACACACACACACACACACACACACACACACACACACATCAAGGTCTTCCATTAACGTTCTCCTTTTCAACTCTTCTCTAATTCTTTTCATGATGACACACAAAATCACAAATAGAGTATTCTGAGACCAAGTAAACAATGACAAATATTCATTAGTGATGGACTAATGGAATCTTAATGGAAGCTGTAAAGTATAGTAGCTTCTGTGTCTCTGTTTTCTATAGAAGACACTTAGTAATACAACTAATAATTAAGGAGGGTGTTTTTAAGGACGGTAAAAAGTTAATAGAGAGGCCAGTTTAGCTTTGCTTCAAAACTCATTTATGAACTTACTTCCTCTGCTCCATTTCAGAATCATGTAAATTCCTATCTTTATGATCTAAAATACCATATTTGTGAGACAACACCCCCTCCAAAATTTTAGTTTGTGTGTGTGTGTGAGAGAGCGTGTGCACGGTCCTGAGACAGTTCCCCTCCTCAACCAATCCACGGCTCTGGGCCCAGGAAGCTGGGCCTTTTGCCATATTCTGAGCCTGCCCACACGTCCGCCTTCCGCCCACCAGGAAGAGGAAATTAGAACCATTCCATCCTGTCATTGCTCCGCCACCAGAGCACACAAGGAAGACGGGGCCACACACACACACACACACACACACACACACACACACACACACACACACACACACACACACACACCCTATTTGTTTAACAGGGGAATCTCTTGACAATGGTTGTTTAAAAAATAAAAATAAATAACAAGCTTCTTGGGTTCAACATAAACCCTCAATAGAAAAATATGCACATGCTCTCATAACCAGCATATGTATAATCCATCTCCTGGGAGGAGCCAAGAGGAGGAAGCAAAACCTTAACAAGCGCTCCGGAAGAAGGGTGGGATAGTCCAACCACTCCCTTCAGTATCTCTGCTTTGGATGTGCAGTGTGTGTGTGTGTGTGTGTGTGTGTGTGTGTGCAGTGTGTGTGTGTGTGCAGATGTGCAGTGTGTGTGTGTGTGTGTGTGTGTGTGTGTGTGTGTGTGTGTGTGTGTGTGTGTGTGTGTGTGTGTGTGTGTGTGTGTGTGTGTGTGTGTGTGTGTGTGTGTGTGTGTGTGTGAAGCTTAAGGAATGGAATAGCATTCACCGCCTTCTCAAAAGGGGGCGGATATTAGGAATGAGAACCGAATAAACCTTCTTCCAGACGCACTACCATCACAGCAGCACCACTCACTCCCTACTTAATTTTTACAATCTGTATTACACTTCAGGCCTTCCGGTGGTCCAGGACTACTAGTGTAAAGCGCTGCATCAATAATAAAAATGTTACAGGGCACTGGACTTAATCTGCCCAGTGTGTTTTATGGATTTACCACATCAGGAACTTCAAGCTACACAAACTGAACTATTACAACTTTACAATACTTTTCTGGGAATTTATAATACATTTAAATGCACCCTATGGCACAGTGTGAAAAACTCTATATAATAATAGAATAAAGAGTAATTTAAGACAAACCCTTAAAATTGAGAAGAAACAACAACAAAAATCAGAAATGAAATGAAGATGGACACTTACTTTTTTAGAGGGTCAATAACTGTCTTCTGGATCTGGTTGACCTGTAATAGAGAACAATTGTTAACATAAGCAAAAAGCAGCTCTATAGAGACATTACAAATTGTTATGCATTGTCAAATTGAGTTACATCAAAACTTAACTCTGAACAAAATAGCATCTACATCGCTCGCTCATTAGCTGCAAAGTAATGCCGCTGCACAAACATCAACAATTGTGTATATTTCAAACAGAGCACTCAAGAAAAAAGGGGGGGGCTTGCAAAGAAACTTTCATGACGTTGACTCCTTTATTGTACACAAGCCCTGAGGAGAAACCCCTGAATATTCATTGAGCTTGCGATACAAAAGGATGGAACTGTCAGGGGACGGACATGAAAGCAAAGCCCAACTGATTTCAAATCCTGTGGAGGGTGGGCTGCCTTACAAGATGAAAGTTCTTTGCAAACAAACATTTTAACAATAACAGTTTATATTTTTCTGCATTCTCCTTCTGGTTGCCAGAACTGACAGGGGAGGGAAGGAGGGAAAAGGGGGTGTTAAATGGAAGTAAATGAACATCTCATCATGAGGCCTCCAGCCCCGGCACCAAGTCTCATCGACAGAAGTTGGCGCACAATTAATAAAGTTTCCAGCGTAATTTACATTGCAGATTCAAAATGACTGTTACTACTAGATCTTCGCGAATGACAGAATGCTAAGTTAATAAGGCAAATGAGTAAAGTGAAGAGCCAATGCTAAGAACAGCGAATGAGAATTTTAAAAACAGCGAGATGTGAAGTGACAGCTGCATGATAACAGTGAGCAGCTCCACTAATCATATGTTCACTCACTATTGGAAGGACAGTCAATCACACAACAACAAGGAAGCAAGATCGCAGCTGTGCTCCGTAAAAATGCCCTGACCATCTATGAGAACATACAGCAACACTCACCGCTTCACACAGGCAGATTTCCAAGTACAAAATGGTTGATTATGGTTTGAGGGAAAACAGAGAACCAATAACAAATAAGTACATGGGAATTCACATTTTCTTTGTTTTACATATTCACACCATCCCCCCTCCCTGACTTGAGCTGCGCCGCTGCTTCTAAGGTGAGAGCATGCAGCGAGGAGGGAGAACAACAGCGGCAGATTTGCTTAAGCATGCTGGTGCCCTCTACCCTCTGCCCCTTCCCACAGTGAGGGGGGGGCAGCGCTATTCCTTGGAGGCCCTGCAGAGCCTGAGGCCGGCGCTCAAGCAGTAGTCTCCATCAGTGAGTCACGGGGCAGAGGCCATCCCGGCACACAGGCCTCCCAAAAATACACACAGATCGCAGAGGAAATCAATATCCCTCCAAACGGAGCATCCTCTACTGCGCTGCCGCCATCTACACTGGGGCTCAGCTTCGACAGCAGTGTGCCGGCGGGGCTGTGCGCCCTCCTCAGCCCCAGAAATAAAACACACAGACCTGGGCCACTGCTGCCTTCATTATCGCTGCACGTTTTATCTGCTGGCTCTCTCACTTGCGGGCCCTGCGGCAGAACATCTCGTCTCAACGCGGAGAAGAGCAAAGGGTGGATGCTTTTGTGTCTGTTGTGCAGGAGCAATAGGGTTTGCTGTTGGTGCCGTCAGAATCAACAGTCGGCTTGAAGGGAGAAGCTTGAGTAGTGTTCCAGTGAGCTGTGCTAGATTTTAAACACCTAGCAAACCTGGGGTGATATTCCACATAGCAGGCTGACCAAAAAGTGCTCAGAATCACTATTTAGCCTTCAGCTCACTTTCAGCCACACAGCCCTGCCCAAACCCGGAATGGAACATTGTGTTAAGACAAGGATTTTTATTTAGTAAGACTGAAAGAAGTGCAGAGAAAATCAGGTGTGACCTAGCTGTCAAGATCCACTCCGGATTAAAGTGTGTTAAAAAAAAACATACAACCACGTCAATAACGTTGGTGACTGTTGTCCTCCACGAGTGAAAACTGTGCTGGAATCAAAGTGCCGAGCTGAATCAATGTCAAACACGTCCCAGCCAAACAAGAAAACTACACACCATGGAGCCAAAACTATACTCTATGAAGACATGTTATGCCTTCTGCTACCAGAGACTGCTTAAAATGTGAAAATACAAATCACATGCGACGACAGAGACTTGATGAGGGTACTGAGGAGAGATGGCAGATATAAAGGTTACAGTTTTAGCCAGGAGGAGAATGTAAGCAGGGAGACTCTGTTAAAAGAGTCAATCTTCAAACTTTAGTCTGCAAACGATGTGGAAAGAAAGAGGATTTAAAGTACTCTACATCCTTCATCCAATGAAAACACTGGTGAAACATTTTCTTTAGTTCCAAATTCTAAAACAGTAAAAAAATGAAGGAAAAAAAAATGTATATAGTATAAAATTCTCAAGAAGGTTAAAGTTACTCCACACTGAAAACAGTGAAACTGTCAGGATTGCTCTCCTGGGCGCTCAACCAAGCCAAGTCCTAGAACATACGCACCCCGGGTCACAAACCCACACGCTCCATCCAGCCCACATTCTACTTTGTCTAGTCACTCAAAATGGCTACTGTAAAATTTGATGAGCTGTGAGCAAAGCCGGTCTGAAAGACTGGTAAGTTACAGCTGAAGGAGAAAGGACAGAAACAAAAAGTGACAGCAGTGCTAAAGCATAGTTGCTTATAATCCATTTAACACATTATATATTCAATACAATCATTTTCTCTTTCTGTCACATTTAAGTCATTTTTTATAAAAGTAGAAAGTACATTACGCCTAAAATAAAATCTAGTATTCCACTTACTAACTCATGACATGAATTTTGAAATATATTTTCAATCTAAGTGGCATAAATTATAATAATGTGACCTTTCTGTGGGAGTATATCTCGGGGGGATGGGTTAGGTTAGATTTTCGATTGAAATTGAGTCCAGTTCATGAAAGTTCAGAGGGAAAAAAAAGTCCCGTCCACTCAACCCGATATGTACAAATCCTAATGGTGTGTTTTTCCAGAGATGCTACATTTAAATTTTACAATGGAATAAATAAATTACCCACTTTTAAAAAATGTATTCATTTTCTCCACCATGCTAGATCATTGTTTTTGAGTTGTGAAATCATTCTGCTACACACCTAATCATTCTGCTACACATTTTCACATTTAAGACAACAAATGTGAAAAGCCCAAAACACTGAACAGCAAGGCAATGAGTCAAGAAAACACAGAAGGAAAGAAAAGTAAATCTGTGTACGCCTTAGTGTGATCTCCTGTATTTTTTCCCCTTTAAAAGTCTACCCTTCACAGTGTAGTGCCTTGAGGATGCACACATGTGGTGCCCCTATGATTCACTTTACAACTACCTGTGGCAATGATTCTAATCAAAAAACCTGAAGTGCACCCGGCAAATAATCTGAAGAGGCCTGATAGCCAAAGAAGAGATCTTTGCAAAATACAGCTATGAGATAGTGAGTTCTGGAACAAAAAGTCTGCCTATCTGCAGTTGCCCCTTAGGACAAAACATACAAGAGTGAAAGCAAAAAGAGATTAAAAGGAAACACACTGCAAATCAACAAATACTCAAAATATCGATTCACACAAAAAAAAGTGCAATAAGAGGAAAAACATAAGTGAAGGAAGTTATGGATCAGTTTGGTGGGTGGCTCTTATCTAGTTGTACCAAAAAAACATGATTTGAGAAGTTTATATAAAAGGGTTGTAAGTATTATAAATTCAAGCGGATTAAAGTTGCTCTTCTCCATGATGGAAGAAAAAAAAAACGTGTAACCTTGCAAGTCATATGTATTATGTATTGTATGTGTAAAAACATTTTTTTTTAAAGAAGTGTTGAACTGAAGCCAACGGTTTGTTTCAAGAAGTAAGACACTAGACTTGTTCACTATGCAAACAATGCCTAGTTACTTCTATATATTTTATGTTCGGACAAACAGTATTTTCCTGTGGAAAAAAGGCCTTTACATTGTATGAGTTATTTTAGACACCAGTGAGTCACAAATGCATCAATCTTCACAGCTGATAACCAGTAGCTTGAGCTTATAGAGGATGATGCCACAGATGCTTTTCAAAAACAGCAGAAGGAAAGGCATACGGATAGTTTTTAGTCCACAGGCTGCACAATATTGACAAATATGAAAACATGCATTTTCAACAAAAATCCATCTAGTTTCCTACTTTGTATGTCTGAGGAACAACATTTCCCCCGATACTATTTTAATGGTATCTGTGCCAATGGCAAGTGCCAAGGAAGCAAAGCAGAGAAAGACACAAAAGAGTGAGATAACGCACTAAAAATTCAAAGAGCGAGAGACTTGTGTGGGAATGGGTCTGACCTTCTCCTGGTTGAATGAGTCCATCCTTCTCATAGCTGTATCTAAAGCAGTCATGGAATCCAGGAAGGCCTGGTCCTGCTCACACAGCGGGTTACTCAGCAGGTCTGCAGAGATCTTCACTGCCGCCTTGGACATGGCTGAGAGACAGACACACAAAGTCAGAGGATATTGTTAAAGAAAAAATGTTAACAACTTTGTGAAAAGACAATCATGTAGACTACAGGCTATATAAATGGTCACTGAAGATGTCTGAAACCTAATCTACAGATTCTAATCAAATTCAACATCTGATTTGTTGGCATTTTTCCTCGAACAATTTTTGTGGATTACCGTAATTGCTGTGAATTTGTTTGTTTGTGGTGGCGTATTCAAAAATGAGCTTTTGGGAAATAAATAAAAGAGCCAAGTGGCACAGTGCTGCCCACAGACAAAAAATCGGAGGGGTTGTTGGGGCTAGCTGCCGTGTTGAATATTCACCAGAGCACCAAAAATCTTGCAATGTTTCTATACTGACAGCACCAATTACTGTTAATCTGCACACATGCCACGTTGTTTAGACACAGAGCACATATCAGATTATGGCTTCACAGTCAAAATAAATGAGCTTCACTGAGGAGATACAAACTGACAGGAGAGGCTGTGGTGAAAATGAGCTTCATGGAGATCTGGAACAGTCATTGGTCTCTTTTCACACTCTCAAGACCAATTTTCAGCCAATCAATTATCGTTGTGTGCCACTTCTGAATCTTTCTCCATTTGACAGGTAACAAATTGCTTGATTTGGCCTTGTCTGGTATGACTGGGAGACATGTTTATTATAGGGTCATGAAAAGCAAAAGGTGACCTGAGGGTAGTGATTTAATTATTTGTGTTAGTAAGGTGCAAATAAGTGAAGCTCACGTCTCTTGTAGTCACCTGGGACTGAAACCACGTGAACAATTCCTCAGTATGCAAAGCACAGTTATTCCTGCCACTTACCTCGCCTCCTATTACTTAGTCTAATTGAAATTGTGAACCGGAGCAAGCCTTAAAAGATATTATCGTTCCTCACTGGCTAATTGGAAGCGAGTTCAATAGAGTTCTGCGCATCACCACCCTTGACTTGATGAATGACAGTTGATATAGAAAGCAGTGTATTAAATGCAGTGCCGACATGCAGAGTAGGTCCAGTTCTTTGTTTGGTAGCAGTTGTTGGAGATGGGACCTGTGCAACAGATGGAATCCATTAACGTTAATGAGGGCCTGACAGCTACGACACTTTGATGACGCCGACATCCATATTCCAGAGCACAAAGGAGAGGAAATGAAGAAGTCTCTCACTCCTCCATCCGTCCCCGCTCCTCCACCCCCACAACTGACTACTTACCACAGGCCGTTGCTATTGCTGCTTCCAAAAGTACACAACTCCAAATTCAACAAATAAAAAGTAGAGAAAATATGGTTTCTGCGACCAACAAGTGCTTGAATAAATGAGGGCAGAGATGGTAGACGAATTCGAGCCCTACGCTCATGAATCCAAAACAGATGTATGATAGCCTGGAAAAACCTCTAGAAGATTAAGGTGAAGGCCCGCACTTTGTCGTCTCATTTGTCGAGTTGTTCAGAGAACTGATGCACCACCAAAAAAAACTCAGACAACCAAAGAGTCTTTCTAGCCCTGAAAAACCTGCCAAGCAACATCAAGTATGTTGGTGAACAAGTGGAGATCAATGGCACACCAGGCGGTAACACACACGTTGGTGGTGGAACACACCTAAATCAGCCTCGGTGCTTTTCTTCATGTCTTTGTGAAGCTTTTTCGTCTGATCCTCCAGCCTGTAAGACAAGAAGGAGAATGATTATCTGCAAGCTTCTGGTCTAGTAATACAGTAAAGCATAAGTAACACTGACAGCAATGGGAAATATGGTCTAAAATGCATAACAAACAATGCCATTAGACAGAAGAGAAAAAAAGACCAAACATGACAAAAATGGTACACCGTGTCCACATTTCATACCACGAATCAGAAGTAAATCTATATATTTTTCAAGATCAATTCCATCCATTCAAGACGTGTTGACAAGAAAACCGCCAAACCCAAAAAAATCTAGAAAAGGAAATTAGTATATAAAAAAACCTGGTTCAAGAAGGAATTACACATTTCATTGATTCCACATAAAATATCATTATAACATCCGCTAGCTAATTAATAATTCAGGGAATCCTTCTCGTTACTGTCAACTACATTTCCTCTGAAAAGCATTAATGTCTTCAATCATTCCACTGCTCATATTCCATTGATGGGTGTTAAAAATGGCAATTACCAGACTATGGAGGCTGAAAACACACGCCATTCATTACATCAATTAAGGCAAACGAGGGGTTTAGCATCTCCCCTGAGACTGCTGTCATATCATTTCTCCTGTTTGATGAAAAAGGGAATGTGGTGGTTTCATTTCCATCTTTGCTTTGAGGTATTATACCAACAGGGGAGACAATAGCCGTGTAATCCCAAAGGATTTCTGGTGGGGGCACTATGGCCATTGGCCATAAGATTTAGGACACTGGTAACCCACAAATGGCAGTCTGGTGTCTCCAAATACAGGGATTTGGCTTCTTTTTTTTCCCAATTGTTCAGCAGCTAGGAAATAAACAACTAGTGACACAGGTGCCTGAACTAAACATGCAATTGTTTTTTTGCTGCATCGACACTGACTATTAAAACTGTTTAATAGTTGGGTTTTGAAGGAACAATGCACCATAAAAGTATTATTATTTATTAGTATTATTAATTTATCAATGAAGCTTTTTATACGTTTATAGAACACACAATGAAACGGCTCCATTTCATAAAAAAAAACAAGTGACAGGATAGTTATAATTCAGGTAATACCAACTCCAAAAAAGGACAACATATTGTGTTATTATCAAATTAAATCAAACAGCTTGTGCAACATAATCCAAAGAGTTTTGAATCAATATAACTTCTTAGTTAAAGACAGTAATTTATGAATCTTCTGAATCACATACAGAAGAATACATTTGTACATTTTTGTCACAAAACAGCATGTGGGGTTATGGGCAACTGTCAACTGCAGCATTAGAAACATTTAATGGTATAACATGTCAGAATATATTTGTAATAGCTTTGATTTGAGACTTTAATCCGTAACTGCAATGTAATTTATTCATTTGTTTGTTGTACAAACAAAGGGCTAGTAAACTGTGACGTTGAAGGGTCTAAGGGTAACTAAAAATCTGTAATTATTTCCTATCATAACTTGTTCCACTACATGCTTTTGTCTGTGTTGACGTGTTTTAGGATTCTGCACTGAATCGCCACAGACCAGATGGAGGTTGTTCCAAAAATGTCATTTGCAGTAAATGATGTAACTTCATCTTGTATTGTTCAAACAACATCTGTCAGAACAATCTCCACAGTAACTTCTTGTATTTCTCTCGCCAATTAGATGGAACTGGGTCTCATAAGCCATATCAGCCCTCCTACAGCAATCAAAATATAGTAATACATTACAAATATATAGAAAAAGACATTTCTGAATGCAGCAAATGCATACTCAAATACTCAAAATATTGTCCATATGACAATACTTCAAGCAGGATTTAGTCAGTATAATAATTAAAGGGCTTCTTCCCGTTTCCCTAACAAAGTATACATCTCCATGTAGGCCTGGACAATCAATGTGCTGTGAGGAGTACGATCAGACAATCATCACAGTGTTCTAAAGCGAATCTAAAAGATCACTTAAGAGGCAATATTTCTATGCAGCTATTATATTACAATTTGTTTACATGGACATGATTAACCTGTACATACATAGGCTACTAGTAATCTGGTTACTCATTTCTCCTGACCGTGATGTTTACAAAAACAAACTGGCAACAATAGAGCCAATAGCGATCATTAGCTGGTTATTCTTGTCCATGTGAATGCACCTTTAACGTCTGGAAATGCTGATATATTGTCAGTGTTTAATAATTTCCGTCTTTGGGATGCCAGCAAGTAGAATCAGTTGAGAAAATCATACTACATAACTAAACTTTGTTTTGAATGCAAGTATGTATGCCAGTGGAGTCAACTGAGGGCATCATGCAAAACAAACTAAAACTAAAATAAATAGTCTTGTAAATTGGCTGACACAGTTAACACTTGAGAGTAATGAAAGGAGGAAAATATGGAATTGGGAAAATAACAGAATAACCCTGCCAATCATGGAGATCGGGTTGCAGAATGGTGGGTGAAAGCATCTCACTATGTAAACAAACTAGCATGCAACGAGTCCAATGCCTGTTCACATGATGTGTTCTTGTAGTGTGCGTTTGTGCATGTGAAATTCTTGTTCCAGATAGCACCTCCTACTTTAAAATGTGCTGCACAATGCTGTTGCCTCTTCCCTACTCTGTCAGCACTGACCGCAGGAGAGTAATCCTGGATGAGTGCCAGGTGAGCCTGGAGTCTCTTTCCAAAAGGTGCTAATAGAGCGGCTGCTCTTTGCGACAGAACCCCAACGTTGGGCCTGCGTGGCCACAATCATCTCGTCTGGTCCCCTTTTGTGCAAGCAGGCAATGCAGTTAAACCAATTAAATAGTCAATAGATATTTGGTAATTGCAGACATAATGTATCAGTCATTTGATAAAATCCTTAAAAAGATTATGTTAGAACATAGTTTGTCATCAAGAGAGCACTAGTATTTTTTTCTAGCTCACTAAATATTTGGTGAAAATTATGTATAAGAAATGTAAGAGTTTTCGAATCAAAGATAATATGCGTTTAAGTAAAAAAAATAAAATTGTCTAATATATTGTTATAAGACTTCTACAACTCTCAAATATTCATATCAGAATTGGTCTCAAAAACCGTGCTTCAGTCCGGCTTTAGTCAAGCTATGAGAAAATCATGATGCTGTACACATGGCAAGTATACTTATTCTTGATTTAATATCATTCATCCAGATAAAATCCCAAGTGAATTTACACAAATCTTTTGTCAGGCAGATGAAATTCAAAAACGGGAACCGTGTTTAAGTCTAGCAAGTATATTTAGGCCACAGATGCACCACAGTGTGTTGATATGGATCTCTAGGGTGGAGAACCTAAAAGTCTGTACAGGCCTGCTGCTCTGACTCATCTATAAGGTCTATTGGCACCACACCTTCCTGATAATGGGCCCTCCTACTCAACAAAACCTGAGAGGCAAATGGTGCTCCCACTCATTCTGCAAGGCCCTCAGGGAGTTTCTACAACCTCAGCCTTGCAGTAAGAGAGGGCCCCAATGTACTGAGCTCTCAGGTCTTTGGTGCTTATGTGCTCTGAACCCCGCTGTCCATTGTTTCATAGAAACACTGACATCATGCTAGTCAATTCAAATTGGGCTAATCAAATGATATATTATATTTTTGGTTTAGGCATTTTAGTCACTTGTAAAATGCCTTTAGAATGTCTACATCCACAAGTTAATGAAATAATTGGACATTTAGGCCTATTTCTGAACACTAATGGTGCATTTACAGGTAATTTTATAGTATTATAACCTTAACTCTAGCTTTCAATCTTAATGTATCAGTGGTTGAGGGAAACATTGAAGCTCTCTTTCATTCAGACACCATGGTAGCTCAAATCTGGGTCCTTTCACAGTTCAATGTTGAGAAAAAAAAGTGCCAAAACGCAGCAGGATTTGGCAAATTGTGTGGGACAAAGAAACTGTGTACAATGAGGAGCATGTTAAGTGTGAGTTAATCATAGTGCTTTGTAAACAAGTAAAGTCAAGATACCTGCATGTCAAATTATACAAAAACATACAACTGTCTAATTCAGGATAAAGCGTGCAAACATTTCTGAAACGATCATCCAATGTTTTCAACAACTTTTTTTTTTTACACTGTCTGGTACATGTTTCTTACTTCACATTTTCTGACTAGTGAATGAACAATAATGAATACATATTGTATGATAAATAATAATAACACTTTTTCACATGTTAAGTTATTACTTTTGTTTCATTTTATTTATAAATAATTTAAATAATGTATATATTTTTTTAACTTGTTGATAAAAGCAGTTAAGTTACATTCGTATTAAAAAATAATCAGACATTGTTCATGTTGGCACAAAGGAGACGTCTGACCAATAACTTGGTTCCAGAAAAGTCAAATTTGGTCACAGATAAGTAGTGCAGGAGAAAGTACCATTCACCAGACTGAAAGCACTAAAAGAACACCATTTTACACACATGCCTGCATTGGACCTCTAGCACACAACACACAAAGTAGGTGTTGAGTTCATTATGATCCTACACCACAAACCCTCCATAGACAAATGAATACCACCCACATATAGGACAACTCTTTGATCGTTTCCATAACATAGACTTTTGTTGAAAATGCAGACTTACTTTTGGAGCTTGTCATATTCTCGCTCGAAGTCTCTTTCAACCTAAAGAAAAACACAGTTCATGTACAAATTCTATGATTTCATTATTTATTGTGTGTCAATTGGATTATCCCAAGGCATGAGCACATGATAATTACATACATCATACAGAGTCTGAGGAACTACATGTCCCAAGAATCAAGTCAAAAGCAAACTTGGGGACAAAATTCCTCCATACAATTTCACATCATCTGAAGTGAAGAATAAAGAAGTGTAGGTAAATTAGACTGAATTAAGCGGTGACAACATAGTTTAAGATGTAAGACATACTAGCAATAACCAGTGCTTGTTCGTAGTTCGACTAAATTATGTACGTGAGAGTCAAGGCTTGCGTTAGCACTCAACCATGGTTCAATGGTTTACCCCTTTACCTAATGCCAATAGTTCCTAGGCCATGTACTTTCTCGGGAATGGGAACTGTTGGGGGGCACCGACCACGTCGAAGGAATTATAACAAAAGAGGGTTCCAGGGGTTGAAACAGAAGTAACATACTGAGTGCATCAAGTTCCCAGGGTTAACAAGGGCTACGACAGTTTGTCCAACCATGTCTCTAAAACATGCCAAGCAGGCTACAGAGGCCGCCTGGGTTCCTGTCTTGTGGTTCTGTGGACTCCTGGATGTAAACACAGTGGCTAAAACAACGAGGAGGGCAGTTGACACTTTGTCACCAGCGGATCATCTAACTGGGCTGCCTCTAACCCACTCCCTGGTTTTTGCCGAGGATGGCACAGGAAGCTGGAAACCCAGTCTGACAGCGACTGCTGGGCCACAGACCCATTACAGTGGAAGTGGTTTTCTCCAGTAAGGAGATCACCCACTCACCGTCACTTCAAGGTAACCACCTCTGCCCCCTTGCATGGGTCAGACATTACCTTCGGGTGAGGCACTCGCTTATTTATACTACTACTCATGTTGTATACACCAATTTTGAAACTACTACAGCTAAACCTTCACAAAAACATGGTTTGTTTTGTTTGTACAAATAATGCCTGAAAAAATAAGTTTTTATTTATTAATTGAAATAGACTTGGATGAATTTCATGCACTAAACATTTGTGATTAATGAGTAAATTGAGTCGTTTTGTTCTCGTGAGAGACTTACAGTTTTAGAGACAATCTGCTTCTTTGGTTGTCCAATCTTGAAGGGAATCCTGAAATCACACAAAAGCAAATAGCAGGTGACAGACATTAGCAACTGGAAAATAACTACGTGCAAAGGTGGAATAACTGAATGCTTAGATTGTCATCCGTTGCATGATGGGTGACAAGAGGCTGGTACAGGTCAAAAGGTGAACAAACGCATCTTTCAGATCCCTAACACCAACAATCTGAAGCTGTTAACTCCTGCTGCTCAAAGCCATGTATATTAACCACATGTCATCACTAAACACATCTGGCTCCCGTTGCAGGCGGATATAACTAAACAGAAGTGGTTGTCCCTCTTCTCAGTCTGGCTTTACTGGATGACCCCGGCTGGCAATCAAACACAGATGCACACGCTTCATTGTATATCAGGAAAAATAGCAAGCCAAGACAACCTGATATTTTAAGACTCAAAGGGCACAGTCAGGACAATGACTTGCTTTTAAAAATGAAACTTGAGACCATTGCTACAAATCAATCCCAAAAAAAAACATGTCTTGGGAGTTTAGCGTAACTGCAGTAGTTGCATCTCATTTTGAGAATGAAATACAAACTTTTCTTCACTCTTGAAAGACAAATACACTGACATTCTGACAATAGCTTTGGTAAAAGAAAAAGAAATCTGTTCCTTCTTAGTTAAAACACAATCTTTTATCCACATTTCAAAACCATGTCATTGCCTTAATAAGTTGTTGCCGAGCATCAGACTGCTTTGGAAAAGCATAAGACAGAAAAAAACTGCCATGCCAATGTGCTGGGCTGTAGGTTGTCATTGATGTGGCACTAATAGCCTGAAATCTAAGCTATATGATGGACAGTTGCTGCTGACAGGCAGGGTGAGGCAGCAGCTGCGTCAAAAGAAAGGTGTGTAGACTAATGAGATGGAAAAGAGAGGGTGTGATGTAGGGCTTCGTTGTGCAACCAGGGAATGCTACTGAAGTGTGGGGAAGATCCTTTTGATGACAGCTCAATCACAAAACTCAATATGGTCAAATAACAGCAGGTTTAACCTAGTAAAAAAGAACAAAAAAAAACAGGTTTCACAAGTGGCTGAAGTATCAAGATGTCTTTTGATTAGCTGGCTCTGTGCTGGTGCTGTGTGTTAGTTTCTATCAACTACCAATTGTCCTGACCTTATATCTTGATTGGAGTTTTGAACAAATCTTTTATTTATTCGAATCGTTACCGATTACTAATGCTTGAAAATATTTTGTTACTTTTGGCTTAGGATAGAAGTTTCACCCACTTTGTCGTCATTTGGGTGAGCCAATACGGAAAATACCACAGAAATTACTCACCACCATCGTATGTGACTCACCTTTCGATTACCTGATCAGTACACTATAACGTCATATTAAATACAGAACGTACGTAAGTAACCGTCTTTGAAATTGGATGAATTTCTTTTCCAAAATACAACAGCAGTATAATTAATGTAATTAACTGAAGTAAACTGACAATCAGTGCTCTCAAAGCTACAATTAGGAGAACCAGAACCTAGAGACTACTACTCTCTCACAAGATCCGTTTTCAACCCCACTTTCGAATAAATTCAGCCTGGTCAGAAACGTATCAACCATTCACAAAAAGTGTCTTGCCTAAACACTAGTTAACTGTGATGTGTACATATTCCATGAACCTTTTATCCAGTGTTGTACTGTAAGCTGTACTGTACTTTTTGTCACAACTGTTTCTCTTGCTAATGCAGAATTCCTTTGTTTGGCATATGCCCTCATGATTTGTGATACCTTAACTGATCCTTTTCCATGTTTATGAATGATGACTATGTTATTAAGCCAGAAACTACAATTACACACGGTTACACAAGTGCCTCACATATCAATAGGTTTTATATTGATTGGTATTGTATGCATCTTGCTACTGGAACAAACTGCAAAACACTTATTCCTCTAAGGGACATTAAAGGTTTTCTTACTAATAATAATTGTGATTGTTTTAATTAGTGTGTCTGTGTGTGATGATTGCTTTGTATGACTGAATTGTCCTATGATGCTGTACTTTGTCTCAGGTCTATTTTGTAAAAGAGATGTTGATCTCAATGAGACTGCAATTTTTATTTTTTTCATTTGGTGGGTGTGTCTAGGAGAAAATCATGACATCCACAGCAAACTAAATGGAAAAGTATAAACATAACAGTGTTCAAAACAGCCATCAATGCGCCATGAAACATACTTAAATGTTAGCTTTCAATGTTCTCTTTGCCATGTTTTGGCAGCATTGTCCATGATGGGATTCATTTCTCGATGACATCAATAGAGTCCGTCCAAGTGTAACTGTATTAGAATGGATTTTCCCTTTAACGTACCAAAGGATGGATTTTCTATATTCAAGGGGGAAAAAACTGGAGAGAGTCCTTAATGTTACAGATTCAGAGTGTATCCACTTCTACAAAGAGCCAAAGGAAAGTGGTCACTCTCTTCAACCGCTCATGAGAACTGGCAAACACACAGAGTGAAGTGTGCTTTGGGAGGGAGAGGGAAAATGTAGCAGGCAACCAACCAGAGGGAGAAAATGAGGGAGGATGGTAGTCACTGTGAGAATAATTTCTAATGTTTCTTCACAGAGCCATCTTTCTGTAGGGGCTGTCACATTTAGAAACACTGGTAAGTTCAGTTCTGTGAACCCAGAACAAGCGTCTGACATGGCAGAGGCCTGACCGCAAGACAACTGAAGACAGAAAACGTATGTGTTACACCAGCTGAAGGCCCAATTTTTCTGAAAGAAATCTAAGCCTAGTGATAGCATGCGTGGGCAGTTCAACTGATTGCACATTGCTTTGATATTTAGTGCTATATACTGACAATTTGATTAAAAAAAAAAATCTAAAGTAATAATGATGTGTGCATATACAGTACTTGCATCTGAAGATGTACTTAATCAATAAACGTTTACTCACACAAGTGCATACTGTATGAACCAATACCTCAAGGGATACATAAATAGGATAGTTGTAGGAACTAGGATGGTGGAGCATCTCAGTGACACGAGAGGTTTTTGGTCATATTTGGTCATTGTCCATTTTCAAGCCAAGACGCAGTAAAAAAAAAAAAAGTGCTCTGTTACACACTTGCTGTCATCATCAGCAAGATGGTCAACTTGCATTTCCAGAGCTATCTGATCTTTGCTGTAATAGGCTACACATCACTGCCATCAAGCAAGCACGTAGGCAAGAACAAAGACACAACAGTCTTCTCTATCCGGGACACATTATGCACCAACTGGAAGAACCAATGGCTTTTCACTAAAACTGCAAATGTGTACGCCATTAGAGGGACATTGCATCATTCAATCTTGGATATTCCATGTAGCACAGAGGGCTAGTTGAAGAAGTTGGGAAGTAGAATTGTTCTGAAAATGACCCCAAAGTCAAACCTCTCACGTCATAAGGCAAGTTTGCAGGCCCTACTGGAATGCGTCAGTCAGCAGAGCCCATAAAGGACTCTTTTCACTGGTCGAGCACCCCACTCTTGACCTTGTGTTTGGCAGTGCGTGCTGGTAGAAGCGTCGCTTCCCAGTTATTAACTGTCTGACTGAAATGTGACGTCATTTTGCTTCCTTCATTATTGTCTTCCCTGAAAATGACATAAAGAATATGTAACATATGATAAAGGGAGTTAGTGTACATACACATAACTGAAAGAGTTTGTTGGTGGCCTAATATGTGTTCGGTTCTCCGCATTTCATCTTGAACTGCAGTAATAAATTGTGGGCAACAAGCTCTGTAAGTATCCAGACCTTTTTAATTTCATAAACAGCAACACACAAACGAAAGCATGTATGACAAAGCTTTCCATACTTATATTCCCATAAAAAACAATTACAGATATTTGAAATGAATCCTGAGCGATGCAATGAAATAAAGATAAAAATTGTCAAAAGAACAAGAATTCAACCATTATTGGGTTGCAACAAACGAAGAAGGTTCTCTGTAGAAGAGAAACAGTCAAGCTTCATTGCCTTCATAGGCCAAAAGCCTAAACTGTAAGGATGATGGGTCAAATGTGTTATTACTGAAGAAACTGTTTTTGTCAAACAACCAAAAGGTTCCGACTGACCAAATGTTTGTCAAAGTTGAGAAACAGATCTGATCAATTTAAACATAGGCTTACAAAATAAAATAATACTGTTATACAATATATACTGTATATTGTTGACCGCCCTATAACAAGGTAGAAGCCTAAAGATTCAAATTATAGCTATTTCTACAAAGAGCATCAAGCAAATGATAAATTAACTCTAAGACACCCTTGGGTGAATTTGTCTTCATAAGCAAAGGTTTTGGGGAGATTTTTTCCTCGTCTCCTGAGAGACTATAGGTTGGGTCAAGAACTCGTGCTGATGAGGGCCTGTAAGGCCAATTGATAATTGTGTATCATATAGAGATATTATTGAGAAGAAAAGTATTTTATACTTAAACTTATTTGAGTCAAGAGTCAGGGTTTGAAAATACACATTACATCTTCTGATGTAGAAGAATGTTTTTCCTTGTTGCCATTTGGCTGAAAGTGATAGCACAGCCTTGTTTGCTGTTGTTTACTTTCTCAGGGACATCACCAGCTGGACGGAAGCGCTCTGATGACAAGACTTTTAGATTCAGTTAATATCTGTGCAGATAATCCATTCAGACTATGTCATAAAACCAACTGTTCACACCACCTCGCTTCATTTATTGAACTTAACCCCACAATCATCAGTGGCGCCATAGAAAATGCACTACAAGCTCTTTGCTGATCAGGGTTATTTTCATAATTGATTAAACTGCCATTTGTTTCACCTTCAACAAAAAGGTGACATCTCAAAATGTATTGTTGTATTACAACATATATTAATTTCACAATCACGTAATATGCTTCCAGTAGATAACTTCAGACTTGTAGATTAGCAGCCGAAACGTAAGACAATAATATGTCTGTACAAGTTTGTTTGTCATTGTTGCATGTTGACTACAGTCAACGAAGGATCCGATCCCTTCAGCGGTGACCCTGATGACCTCACGACCACTGCTAGCTCGCGACATTTAGTTTCCAATTAATGCTAAAGGCTCAACCTATGTGTATTTAAACAGTATGCATAAACAAGCAGCTACAACTCTCGATAGGAATGTTACTCTATCCTGTGTGTGTTCGCTTGCTAGTTAAGTTAATGTTTCTAAACTAGCCACAACTTGGTCCTGTATAAGCTAAACACGGTACGTTATCAAACCCCTTCGTTCAATGTTGACTCTTTGCAACAACGTAGCGTTACGTTGCCACTTTGCTGGCAATTGTTTCACGTGACCGACTCCGTTGACCATCTGTCACCCGTTTCACTGTCTCTCGGAAAGGTTATATTCGTGAGTTTATCACAAGCTAGCTAACTCCTGTTTAACTGTAACGTTAATGACGTTAGCGCTACCAGGAAATAACCGGAGCCCGTTGACAAGCCATCTGTCCTTGTTATTTATTATAGACTATAGCCTCTTAAGTCATACTTTCAATCTAATACGCTGAATTAATTATGTAGATAATACGTACCAGCTCATTTTGACTGAACTTCTATTCCGGTTTCATTGGGTAGTTTTATTATCTTCCAAGGACCTCATCCCCTTTCCCTAGTCAACAGTCGAGCTTTAAACAGGAAGTCCGGAGATTAGCCGCTTGTGTTTCCTCTAAGGACGTTTTTGTCAGAAAGCGGAAAGAAAAAAAAAACTAACGAACGTTATGATGCGTTCATATAATAATACCAGACGGCTATTGTCTACATGCTATTGTAAGATGTGTGTTTAAAATGCAGAACTATTCGCGTGTGTATGTGTGTGTATACGCGTCGGCGTGCGTGTGTTCGTGTGCACGTAGAGATCCAAGTAAACTGAAGGCAAGTGATATTTTTCTTTATTCAAGTACTTACAAATAACAAAACAATTGCATTACAACAAACTGAAGTGCCAAGTAAACAGGGGAGCACATCTCCCCATCACAAGGATATAGTAAAATTCATTTCAATATTCAGCTCATCATACAATTACCTTATTATAAGGTAATGAAAACATGAAATAGGCTAAAGACATCCACAACATTTTAAACAAGACCCCTTGTTTTCTTAAAAAAAATAATAAAAAAAAAACAGAACAGTTATCCCAGTGTGTGTTTTCAATGGTCTATCTTGAATTGTTGTTGGGTTTATCCCATTTCCCCCAATGTGACTTATTTTCATGCATAATAAAGAAATGAGCACCACCCCCAGCATCTGAGGGTAGCATTTCCGTGCACATGCAAACATGAGGATATACTGTAATGAAAAGAAAACACAACACAACAGAAAACAGTGAGTACCGACTCCATCTGAACACCGTAGTGTCACCGTTGAAGACCACAAAATCCCTGAAGCCACCCTGTAGTCCATAAGATGACATGAGTAGCCTATAATATCTACACATGATTGAAATCTCTTCAAACATGAGGGTTTAAAAAAAGAAATATTGTAATTATTAATTGTCACAAAAGAGCCAACGCCTATTGCTCTGCCCACGGTCAACTTCACGGAGACTAAATCAAACAGTTTAACAAACATTAGCACAAGGCTGCCTTCAACTGCAAGCAGACTGAGGTCACATGTATGATTTGTTTCTCCTGTGGAGTTCTCATCTCATATTGTTTTTGATCAGTCAACCCTGCAACCCAGTTTGGCACAAAGATGGCTGCTGATGTTGGCTCGGATCCAATGTGGAGCAGAGAACGAGGATGAGGCAAATTCCAATTTCAGAGCGTTCAGCCGCCCACTTTTGGACAATAAAACATTAAAAAAAACATTTAAAAAATTATTCTTGGAGAAGCATTTATAAGAGGGGGTTGTTTCCGAGTTTGTATAACAAGTCATTGACATATATCTGTAGCATTCACACATTAGACAGAAGGATTATTGTTCAGCAGAACATGGTACAGCCTGCATTGTTGTTCAACCACCAAACTATATTGAAGGAGTGGGATGCAGGGGATCATATACATTTTACAAAATGTATCTGCCCATTACAAAAGTGTCACAAAACAAAAGTGAAAAGCACAGTGAAGAGGATATGACTGATGAAATATTGAGTTTGCAAAGTTCTAATTGCATGGCTTCATTTAGACATGGAAATAGTTTGGTGTATTCTTCGCCTGACTCTCTGCATCATTCCTCAACACAAAGCAAACATAAACACAGTTTCTCTCAGAGGAGGCCACATTATATATATTATAATTAAAATTGTCCATTCTAACCAGCAAAGTGTCAAATCAAGAGCACACAAGAGCATCACTTTTGGTCAAATAAATAAAAAAATAATTCTGAGTCTATATTGGACTGTGCCTAACATCAAATTATCCTAGATAAACATTTTATATTTCCTATAACATCATATACTATATATATATATATATTATTTTGTGCTGACTCAATGAGGCTGTCTGCTACTTGATGTTTACATTCAAGCCCATTACTCGTCGCAATATTTAACCTTTAATGTTTGAATATTGGTTCAAGCTCATCATCTGGGATCAGGCTTGAGGAATGCTGTGTGATGTAATGTGTAAGTTACATTTCCAGTTTGTTCAGTTGTGTAGTCATATGCCTTTTAGTGGGATAAGCTCAGAAAAGTTTCAATTGTTGATGACACTCCATGTAATATAATTTGTTTTTAATGACACAAAACTATTGATTTACATTTTGATGTTAGAGGGTGTGTGGATTTTAAAACTATCGGAACAAGTGCAAGGAGGTCTGTTCATTTAACCACATGGATGAGTTGAGAAAAGAATCTCTGAGGCCAAATTAATTGGAAAATAAGTGGACACTTGCCAGGAAGCTCAGCAGTGAAAACTGGTTGTTACAGGGAAGGCAAAGTGTGGCCTTGGAAGCTTGTTTCTGTCTGCACTGTGTTCTCAGTGGCACTGCTTTTCTGAACCTTTCTTTTGGCCTCAGCATTTGGCAGTCGATATTCTCCTTAGGTCTGATTGCCGTGTCTACTGACACAATATGTACAGTGTGTTTTTTTCTAGCTGATAACCATGTTTATATAAATTATCTGCTTCGCATACAGCATACACTCTTTAATATTCAGAGAGTACAGCCAATTACCAGAAATGCTGTCGGTCAAAGTAGAAAGAGACATTTATCTTATATTTGAGTGATAAAATCAGAAACCATCTTTGCACTTAAACAAGGCTATTGCACATCAAATGTCTTCCTATGGGGCCATCATGCAGTCTGAGAGAAGGAAAACACGTCTTGCTTCACAGAGATTTGTTAAAACAAATATATTTATAAAATAAATTGGAATACTGTATAGTAATCAAATGTGGTCATTGTTATGACACTTTTAAGTTCCCATATAAGCTAATGGGTAGATGAGCCTACACACAATATTTCATTCAATGAAATAAAAGTAATTTCCTTCTTATAGGACAAAGATCATTAAGAAATGTGAAAAATATTGGCAAAGCTCTGGAATGATTTTGTTGAAGAAAGCATCAAATTACTTACTCTCCGAGAAAAAAACAGTGTTTTCATTGCAATGAGGAAGATGTGTTAATTGAAGTAACTGATTGCGACTATAATGGAGATAAACAAAATGCAAGAAATCTTGCTGTTTATTCAGAGAACACATTAGTGCTTCCTTAAACCAGTTGCCACTCTAAAATGTACAAAGGGTGCAAATGCTATTATTCTTTTTTTCTTTTATGGAAGATAATACACCATAGTTGGCACCATTACAGTGCTCCAAAAATGTTTGCAATGACCTATGACAACAAAATATTCTGTATTATAACTACATTACTAAAAGCTTTAAGACACATTCCGCACAAGCATCCAGTCAATTGAAAGTTCTTGTTTATGCAGACATTTGTATTTACATAGTGTGCATGAAGGCATGCACATATATGCACAATGTAATACTGAATTATGGTGCATTTGACATTTGAGTACAAAAGTGTAACGTCTACTGTAGCTACCTGCATACATGTTTGTATAATGTACAAAAACAACAAGTCCTTAGTTAACAACTCAGTCTCAGTCACTCTGTATTAGAAAAAATGTAAACATGAATTTGGACATTTCAATTTTCTCTCAACATATGCTGCTCATCGTTTGGTAATTTAAACCAAATAGTTTAGTCCTTTTACACTGTATCCTTCATTCATCTTTGCTTTCATATACTGCTGGTTTGTAACCCAGTGTAATGTATTTACTGTAAGTTGTTCAGTATGTGTAACTGTGCTCTTGGTTATTTTTATTTTTCGGGTTGGTGGCATATGTCACGAATATATTGCATATAATTGCAGAACTCAAGAAAAATGAAACATGAACAGTATTGGTTTTCAAAAAAAAAAATTATATCTGGTAACACCACATAAAGCCACCATATAAAAAGGCAACAAAAATACACAGTGTCTCTCAGTGACTACAAATAAATAAGTATTGGCAAAGGCATTGATTGCTGCAGGCATGTTTGTTTTATAAGTACAGGTAACAGGACAAGACATCGGTTTGCTTTGTGTGACCCATTCAGTCATTTAGACCAAATTAATCTAAATCTGAGATACGCTGTTTGAATCTGATCTTTCCTTTAACTCAACATGTGTGCTAAGCTGATATCACTGCTATGTTTGGCAAATGTCAGGCACAATAATAAGAACAAGGTTGGCGGTATCACCACAATACATTTGGCACATTCTTTTGAGAAAACAACATTCAAATAGAAAATAAAAAAAACACGACACCTCAACAAAAACAACAAAAAGACAGCCAAGTGCCACTAATAAGGTATGACAGTACACAAATATAACCAATTGCACTTTTAAACAGCCTAATAAAATTAATGCATACATCCCAGACAACTTACCCTTTAACTAAACTCTATTGTAATTGTGTCTGTTTTTGACTCCTATGATGGATTCTGGCTTCTTCCAATTTAGAAATTCTCAGTAAAATTTACAAAAGTGTTTCCACCCCAAAAAACCTATCGGGTGACCTGGTAGACAGAATATGCCATGGTGCCCTTCTTTGTGCTGGCACTGTGTTACAGTAGCTGAGGTTCTGAGTTACTTGAAGGAGAAGGGCATAGCAGCCTCTCCCCTCTGACTTAAACTAAAGGCATCCATCTGTAAATAGAAGGAACTGAAAAGAGCAGGGGATGTATAAGAGAAGAAAAGAGTCACCTATTTATCTCATAGTGGACGTGATCCCGTCTTCCTTAGTCTCGTTATGAGGCATGGAGAGGGTCCAGTCCAAGTGCACGTAGTGACGGTCATGACGTTCCCACTGTTGGCCCCCCACAGGAGCTGGGTGGCGAGCTGTGGCTCCCAGCTGCCCCACTGCTCTTATCAGTTGGCTTCTTGTCCTTCTGTTTCAGGTGAACCTTTGCGTGTCTCTTTCGCTCGTCACTTCTGGCAAACTTGCGTCCACAGAACTCACAGGAGAAGGGTTTCTCGCCTGTGTGTGTGCGGATGTGTGTGGTCAGGTGGTCACTCCGACTAAAGGAGCGCATGCATATTCTGCACTGGAAGGGTTTGTGACCTGTGTGGATGCGAAGGTGACGTGTGAGCTCGTCTGAGCGTGAGAAGCGTCTGTCACAGTTCTCTGCCGGACATGCGTGGGGCCGTTCGTGGACGGGGGTTTTGCTGGGGCGGTTGGGGTACTTCCGTGGTCGGATGGGTTTGAGGGTGAGAGTCTGTGGCGGTGGGTGGTGCTGAGGAGGGTGCTGCTGCCCGCCGAGGTAACCTGGGTGAATCTGCTGTTTGTCTTTGAATGCCCTGATGGTCTCCAGAGGTGTGATGGGTGGAGGGTTGACTCTGATGGGGTCCATGGTCTGGAAGGGCTTGTGTTCCATCACTCCAACCTCCCCTTGGTGGTGGAAAAGGTTGTAGTCAGGGATCATGGAGAAAAGGCTTCCATCCATGGAGGCTTTGGATGTGGAGTGATAGTCATTGCCAGGGTAGGCTAGAGCCGTGCTGGTGGCAGGGCTGTGGTGGAAGGAGACCTGGTCCTGGTACAGGTCACTGCACGTGGAATAGGCAGGCAGTGGCGGACCATATACCTGCTCCATATCGGATGTCTGCCCGCCCATGCTGGCTGCGGATGATGTCTGTGTTGTTACCGTGCCGGGGGAGGGAGAAACGCCCAGGATCCCTGCGCTGACAAGACTGATGATATTGTTATCAGAGCACCAGCCGGAGCCACCAATGCCACCTGACGGAGGAGTGTCGAAGGCAAACTTCCCCAAATAAGTGACAGTCTGCCCGCTGCGGTTGGACTGGAAGCTGGATCCATACTGAATCTCTGCGGATGCTTTCTCGCTTCCCATGCCCAGATCCATGATATTATCTAGATAAACGCAAATAAAAAAACAAATATCATGAGCATATCATCCACATGGTTGAACGAACACAAATATGAAATGCAATCAGTTGGGAAGAAAAGCCTGCGAAAGTGATAACGTGGCACAAGTTGTGGAAAAAAAGTCTGGAAAATTCACTTTGTCAAGCTATATGAACTTGAAGTGGCAGTCCTCAGTTTGTCCGAAATTCAGCTTTTCCGCATATCTCTGTAGTGTGCCAAAAAAATGATCAAAAATGAAAGAAGTCCACTACAGTTCATGAAGAAATGTGAGCGCTGTCAGACCTGCAAGTTAAGTGAGTGACTGCTGCATGTGAGACAGTGGTGTGTCTCTCTCCCAGATCCCACAAGCTCTCATAAATCAAGACCTAAACACCCCCTTTGATCCAGTCATTGTGTCCCTCAGGAGGACAGCCAAACTGAATGGCAAGATCTGATTTCTTTACTGCACGGAGGATTATAAGGCAGACGCCACATCTATCACGCTCAAGGATTCAAAACATATTTGCAGCATAGAACATCTGCACATAACGGGGGTAAAAATCTTAAGTGTTTCCAATCCAATCTCTGCATTAGTGAGTTTAAAAACATTGACACAAATTTCCTTGATATTTTAACTGTACAGAATTGTACACACTAAACACACACTCATCCATTCAACTTATTCTAAAGATGCCATAAAAAAACTCACATGCAGATGTGCTTAATGGGGACATATTTAAGTGCTGATCGTGCTCTAAGGGCTTAATGTGAGACATTTGAACATAATTCTTTCTTAAACAGAAGTTAAGATATACCTCTCTTTACATTTAACAGGAAATCATACCCGAGCTGCTTAAATATTCACTCCCAGTAATTACAGCTTGCTGGAATTTGGCTAAAGGCAAATCATAATGAAACAACAAAAGCTAAATTATGTATATTGAACAATAGCATTGTGACACACAAGGTACAGAGGAACAATGACACTTGTGGCACGTTTTTTATTGGGGAAGTATGACACATAAATTGAATTGATATTAATGCATTTTACATCTATAGTTTTCTGGAGGTAAATGTATCCTTGGGATATTAAACTGAATGACATAAAATCATCACTCTTTTGGTCAGTGTTGAAGAGCAAAGCACACACCTGCTTCACCTGTAAAACGACAGCATGACACTTTAGAATGTATTATTGTTATTTGCCGGAAAATAGCATACATGCAAAAATTAGATTTATAAAAATGTTAGAGTTTATAATGTTCATTTAATCAAGCTCAGATAATTAAAACAGCAACGCACACCTGTACTGCAAGACCTTTTTTCTGTGCTGCTTAATTTGATTTGTTTAAATATCTTCTCTCAGAGGTCACATCAAATATATTTTGTTGCCGTGTCTATAGAGAAATGTATTTTGTCACATATGTTGCTTGTATTTCATTCACGTATTTAAACAAAATTAAGACCTGGGTTTGGGATAATAACAACTACGCACACTTCTTGGGTAAATAAGGGGAACATATTTCGGGTAAAATTCAAATTGAGATATAGTTTTAATTTGTGAACAAAAAACTTGAACATAAAAACCGGATAAATGTACACGGTTTGAAAAGGAAAATGTAAATTGCGGTCACTGCATATGGACCCCATCGCCACGCCAGGTAAATATTTAGTATATTTTCGTGCAGCAGCATTGACCCATCACCTCAGAAGGAGAGTCTTACAATTAGTGGTTGATTTATTGCCAACACTGGGCAGAACCAACAAGTCATCTTTATGTAGGCGTCTGAATTAATCAGAAATATACGTTAATCTGGACTCAGCAATACCGATCAATATATCCGGCCTCGCAATTTAGTGAGTATAACATGGTTCGTCTCAGCATGTGTCATATAGGGAAAAGCAGCCACACACGTCTACTAAATTCCAATTCGTGATATCTTTATAGATTTGTGAATGAAAGTCATTGTCTAAAGTAGTTGACCCGTCTTTGCGGCTTTATGATATTAATAAGTCACTGGCATTTGCAGTTTGACCACATTAATTGGACAGATTGTCTCATAACCACAGAGTTCAGTTTTAATCAGGAGCCGATTTTGGACTTTGCGTAAAACAGCCTTTTTTCCCCTCAGCCGCTCACAAGACATTTCCTCAAACGCGCCTCAGCTCTGGGGAATATAAATAACTACAAAATACGGCAGATTTGCTTAGATATCATATCTTAATTAACTGATGGTTTAAAAAAAAAGTTTTTATATGAGTACAGTTTCACGTTGCGTTTGACATGTCGGACAAGACGGACAAGGAAGACAATACAAAATACACAAAATAAATGACATGGCCAAAAAGTCATCATTTTGAATGTGTATGTACTTCATAGTGGCCAGTGTTAGCCTACCTGACCCGAAAAAGTATACTGTACGGCAGTGTGGCTTTGTGCGCTACAGCCAGAGCGCAAACAGGTGCTCCGAACACAAGACAACTGTTGCCTTTCGCGCACAACGCAGTTTGTCCCACTTTAATCACAAACACACGCATATACACCCAACAAAAGTTAATGAAAATCTTACCTGTGTTCATCTGTGAATAGTGGTTAATAGATTCCGTACTGGTGAAGATATTCATGGACGTCGGGATGTCTTCTTCTGGGTAGAGACTGTCAGGGATCGTGTTCATTAAACTGCTCATCGTAAGAGGGAGCTTCTCCGCTAGTTTCCCTGTCATAGCAGTTATATTCAGTCCGACATTTATAAAAAGGACAACGCGCAGGTATCCAAGTAGTTACACAAAAACAGCGTGTGTTCTCAAAGTGGAAAACACAGGTGTGGACCAGGCGTAAAAAAGAGGAGAGGAGCAGGGATGGATCCTGTTGCTGTAGCTATCCAAGTATCCCGCGGAGGACGAGCAGCGCCGGTTGTCTCCTCCTGTGTGATCACAGACTACTGCTGTTATTAATCTGATCACTGTGGTAGCTGATGGGCTGCTTGTGGGGGAATTTGAAGTCTGTGAATCAATGGAGGAGGTTGTGGTGTTGGTTGCACAAGAGCAGCTCTACTTGCTCTATTGGAGCTGGATAGGGGACTCCAGTCTGCTTGTATTAAATAGGGGGATGGAACATTTGCGTGACGTAGATGACCATATATGGACAGAGCGCCAAGCGCCTAGGCTCTCCGCGCGTCAGTCGGTGGAAACTACAGTGGAGGCACAAGGCTCCGATAGATAGATAGCTACAAAGTTTACGAAATCTACATGGTACCCCCAGCTGCGTCCTTCTTCGGGATGAGCGGGCGGTTCTCCTCTGTACCAGTCCTCGTGGAAAACATTAGAGTGATTTAACAGTTATCTTTATTACTTTCAGCAATATGATGTCCATTGTGGACCATCAGGCACCCTGGGAGCTTTTTACGCAGCTGTGTGTGCGTGAGAGAGAAAGAGAGTGTGTTGTGGCTGCCACTCGTAAAACAGACTACTTTATGTCACGAGATAGGCCTGAGTGTTGTTTATTCATATTCTACCAATACTGACGAAATTCTGGACTATGTTTCTTTGATGACTTTTCTTTCAGATGACTTTTTGTCCAAATAAACTCAGATAGAGAAAAACGACTCTGGATTGTCCAAGTGCTTTAATTTTGCTCCTGGCGAACATGCAGACGCTTTGCCCCGTCCTGTATTGCTGAACACTACGTCTGGCCCATTTTTCATGCAGCAACACTTACAAAGACAGTAATTGACGGAGTTAATCGCTTGTAAATATTGCAGGCGCATTGTAAATCCACAGACTTGCTTTGACTTGGAGCCCAAGTGACCGCTTAAGTGGAAACTCCAAAAAAGGCAGTGTCCGGCCCCGCCCCTTTATGTCTGTATTTGGACATGTGAGTTCCGGGTGAAGCAGAAGTGGAAAAGTGATCGGAAGCCACATACGTACAAAGAGATGTCAGTGGACAAAGCGTCATGGCTCGCTTTTCACCAATATTCCAACTTGTGAAAAATACATAAAGTGGTTGCCTTATGATGTTTAAAAAATATTCCCTTTGTGATTTGGTTGGTTACAGAATAAGCTAAGAATTACCTAAAGCCTTTGGGGTCATTCATTTCACTTCATATAACTATCACATCACAGTCATACTTAAAGTTACACCTCTTATTAGTAGTGCAGTGAGGGTTTGCTTTTTTATTTTGCTGAAGCTTTAACAATATAAAACACACAGGCTTTTGCAAAATTCACAGAAAATATTGAATGAAATGTCAGTGCCAGAATATTCAGACCTGAGAAATTAATAGTACCTCAATGAACCAGAAGTGTAAACAGAGTGTGTGGGAGAATTAGTCTGAATCATGCTCTGTGTTTAGGGGGCTTACACAAACAGAGCAGCCACTGATCTTGTGTTTCTCATTACCACCGGCAAGTCCTCCATCCATGCGTGTGTTTTATGAGTAGCAGTCGTACCAGGGGGGCAGCACAGGCTCCTCTCAGGGTGTTTTGTTCTCCGCCTTGTGCCTTGAATCAACACCATTAACAACAATAATCCTGGTGGACTTCATTATAACTTTTACACTATTGTGTCCGTCCAAAGATAGACTTTCTATGTTGACTTAATCATCTGCCTCATACTGATTCACACAGACCTCTGTTTCACCTTTTCAGGTCAAAGGCACCATCAATGAAAATAACAATTTGTCTTTGTGTTTGAGCTCTTCACTTAAATAATGAATATTAAAATGTTAAATAGTGAGATACCTTGCTAAGTTTCTTTTATAATAAAAAACACATCTCTGAAGAGAGAATGTATCAACATGTGAAGTCAGTCCTTGGACTAAATAACAGTATAATGTAATGCAGAACAATGCCAGGACCTATGGCCTCATGAATGACACAGTTAACACGTAAATATTATTCTAAGATAAAAGGTCATATTTATAGCAGGGTTAGTGCTTCATATTCAGTTATATTGTCTGTTGTTCCTGTTATTTTGTCCAGCCCATGAAGTTGCGCAGATTGATCAATCTTGTGGAAGATTCATGGAAAAAGCTGGGTCAACTGGAGTGTTTATGAACGCAAACAAATGAAAGAATCCCCTCAAGTCAGTTTGAGGACTCACTGTACTATTGTGTGTCTCCTCGGGGAAGCACGAGTGTGGCTCTGTCATTTGGAAGTTGGCCCGCCCTGCTGGAGCACCTACCTGTTGCAGGCTTATTTCCTCCACTGTGAGCTGGGTCACGTGGGGCAGGCCGGCAGTGTTTGTCAACGGCTTTCAGCGTTAGATCTCTTTGACTGCAGCGTGCGGGCTCCTTTGCATACGATGATTCCATGGAAGGCAGCACATCATTTTAAAGCACAGTGGAAAACTGCCCTGGCACTGTGGATATGTAGTCAAATTAGTTTAGTTTTTTCCAGGCTTCATGGGGAAGACTACAACTGCTGTTTATTCCTTTCCTTTTCCTTCCTTTATTGGTTTGATCGAGTTTACTGTAATATTGACAGTGTGACTTGAGAAATATATTAGGTTTACTAATAAGGTTAAATTAGCTGGCAATGAGGTAAATAATCCCCAAAAGACTTCAGATCTCCAACATCTTTTTGGATTGCAGGTGACCAGCATCATAATTTTGAAGTCATAAAATGGAGAATCTCTGATCTAAATGAAGTTAAAGTCACAAGTTTCACATGACAACATGCTTGACCAAAAAAGTATAATGGTTATACATTTCTGAAGAGCAGATAGTGAAAATGTGCTGACACTTTCTGTTCTGTCGCATCGGTAAAGGGTTCCTCACGTTCTTATCAAGTCTGGTATTTTTCTATAGTTCAAATTGAATATCATTAGGCTTTTACACAATCATTGCTATCTGTCTGGTTATGTGCAGAGTTTTATTTTCCACAGCTAAAAGGACTAAGTATATCTTTTTGCTAAGGAATCGGCTTTGACACAAGGCCAACGCAGACACCTTAGGAAAAAGCTGCACTTTAAAATGCTGCGTTCCTTGTTGTTGTAAATGTTGGCGGCGACAAGCGTTTAAAAGGTGCAGTTTGAGACATCTAGCAGTGAGGCTACAGATTTTAACCAAATTAAACTACGATGGCTGACACAAAAACACATTTGGCCTTATATTGAGCAAGTGTTTGGTTTGTCCGTTCTGAGCTACTGCAGAAACATGGTGGACTCTGTAAAGAGGACCCGCTCTGTGGGTAGAAATAAACGGCTCATTCTTCAGTGACAAAAACACTATTCTTATGTTCAGATGATTGTACACGACACAAAACATACATATTAATTTGATATTCCATTTCTGCCAATAAAAACACATGTGCAAAGTGGTCAGCAGAGCACACGGTTGACATGCATTGGGCAGATGTCGCACTCAAATCCATTTTGACACTGCCCACAGCAAGTGATAAACAGGAGGAAGTCTCCAGTGAAATAAATATTCTGCACTTCTTCAGCAGCAGCGAGAAAAGGAGAATGAAGACTTGAGTCACCATGCATTTTAGATCTTGTAGTGCCGGTTAGGCAATTGAATTGATTATACAAATTCCTTTTAATTAATGTAAGTTTGAATAAATTAAGAAAATATTAAATGCCTTTCTCATATTATCAGGGGATGTGAACAGCTTTTTTTCAGAGAAGCCAATACACTGTGCACCGTTGAACTACAGCTGTCAGTTTTTCTTAATCAGAATATATCAACTCTCCTGACATTTGGAGTAAAAATAAACACATTCAAGGAAGCTGAGTGGCAAAACCCAGCTGTTTTGGCAGGATATCTCTGAGATATAAAGGAGAAAAAAATGCACAGTGTATTTGGAAGTACAAATCTTGGCATTTCAATGGTGTACTGATGGATTCAAGTAGGTGGTTTTTGGAAGAATGCTCTCCCACTTGGCATGCCTCACAATGAGTGTGGAATTATACTACACTTGCCAATTGTTAAAAATGTGATTTCATAAGTCAAATAAGATGAGTAAATCAAGGTCAAGAGCGATATTCCAACTGACGGATACTTAACGTTTTTTCAAAAGCAATGGACTGTCTGACTAAAGGGGGCCCATGCGCATTGTTTTGGTTGTTCTGCTTGTGGACGTGGCTGCTTTGACTGCTAAGTCGGGGAAGCAAACAAAGCAGATGCAGGACAATTTGATCAATGATCTCCCAGAGTTCATTGGGAGGGCACATAGGGGTTTACCAAGGCTGGCTTAACCACCAAAGGAACAAAAACCTCCATTACCTACTCCTGCCTAGCCCACTGATGAGACACCAAATTAGGGTCAATGAAACCACCAACTAAAGATTGATCATCAAAACATCAAAGTCCCTCATGTAAATCCAGCCTTTTCCAGACATCTGGGGTATTGATACAAACCCCTCCCAGAGGAGAGTTGCTGGTTAGAAACCAATATTCCTCATGGGGGGTTCTCTGACCCACCCTCTACAAAGACTCGTGAAGTCTGAAAAGTATCTAAGTATCTCCTCAGGAACGGGTTGAAAAGTTTATCCACACCATCCCCTACAGACCTGCCAGGTAGGCCTCTTATGCAACTGGACAAAGTTCAAAACCAGTTCATTGTCCCAAAGTTACATTCAAGGACACTTCAACATGTGTTAGAGCAGCTTTTACTTTGAAAATCAATCAAGGACGCGAAAGCACCTCAAGGTTTCCAATTGGGGTGAGTGGTCAATGGAAATATGATAAACAATGACACAAACATAAAGTTCCCTGCACCCGACACACCACAGGCCCTGCAGCCCCTCCTCCCTGTCCTGTCACTGTAGAGTATTTTGGTTCAAGTTCCACTGCAGCATCCGGCTGTGTTGCGGTCTCGGTTTCACCTCCCACTTCCTTTTTTTGGCCCTGACGTGTTTCCGTGCCTGAATTAGAATAAACTCTTTCCACAACGAGTTGTGATATCAGGCCGTCTTCCTTCTAATGCCGACAGTGTTTGGAAACTAATAAGAAATCCCCAGTGAGGTCAAAAGCTATCCCCCAAATCCTTTACTCCAGACCACGTGACAGAGATACAGGGCAACATCAAAACCCAACAGCTGGTGTAACACTAAGAGGAAATCTCTTTCTAACTCAATGATAAGATAGAGAAGACTGTTGCTTTAAAAAAATATGCTGTTTAATTCAGGGAAAGTGGGTAAACATCTTATTTTATGTAATTGTACTGACAGGTTCTTAATTTAGGCATCTGAGCATCTTTCAGTCTTTGTAGTTTTGGGTGAGGAACTGCAGAGTGGACACGGGCTCTCCCAGATCAAACCTCGTGATGAAGGCCTGAAGATCCCATTTGCCTGTGGGAGCAGCATGACACATCAACAAAGACATTTATTAGTATTTACAGATATTTTTTTGGGGGGGTGAGGGGGTAAATGTACATAAAACCCGGGTTTGTTTTCAGTCTGATCCAAAATTGTTTTGCAGATAAATCAAAATAAGTAAACAGTTAAACCTCACAAGTTTATTAGACATGTTTTTTTTTTTTATCATGCATAAATGTAGTACAGTCTGCTTGCAATCTCCGGTGCATCACAAGAGTGTTTCTCATGACCGCTCAGCCCATGTTTAAGGGATCTGAGGCCTAACTGAGCAGCACATGGCTCTGGGATGTGAGTCACTGAGAACAGCACTGCTGAAAATAAAACATGTTGCTGTAATGATGGAGGTGGGAACGCAAGGACGTATTGGCAAGAAGATATGATTCAATCGCCTGGACTGTTTCTTTTTTCTTCCCTCCCCTTTTAAACAAACACCAGACGGCCATCCGGCTGGTATGACAATATCACTTCTAAGATTTTGACAACCGCTGATTCCCTGCAGCTTCCCCTCCCTTTACAAAAAAAGACAAATTCACAATTATGATTCCAAGGCAACAAAACCCTGTGTGCTTAAAACGTGCAAACTTCAACAGATTCTAGAGAGAGCGAGTGTCTGTCTGTCTGTGTCTTCACATGTTTGAGTGTACATACGACAATGCTGTGCTCCAAAATCCAGGGAATCGCTGATATTATGGTATTTCCGTATGTGGAGTAATTACATGAACAGCTGCTCAAGAATAGCGTAGGAAAGTTAATCTTTTGAAAAGAAAGCCAACTATTGAAATCATCCAAATCTGTAGAGAGAACGGTCTCACACATAGGTGTTGAGTCTGACTCTGCCGAAATAGAAACCTTACTGATTTTCACCTCTTGTTGCAGCTGCTTTATAGGCCTTTGCTGGAGCTGTTTTCGCCATTAGAAAACCTCATTTTGCATTCTGCAGGATCGCGGAGGAGATCTGGGAGAAGAAAAACACTTTTCCGCCACCACTCACATCAAATGCACTCACCTCCCATCAATGCAGAAAACAATTCAGAAGGATTCATTTAGATTTCAGACAAAAAGTTCTATTCAAGGCCATAATCTTTCCGGCTATTTTCAGAACCCATTAATGTATTTAACTCTTAACTAGAGTTTATATTTCACCATCAAATTATTGGAGCGTTTTAAACATAACATGACAGGATGACTGAATTATTACTATTTTAGGGCTCATGCTCCCTTCCTGATCCCCACTACATGTTATTAGCTTATGAGACTGACACCTCGGCGTGTCCGGGTTTGCCACGAGGTCGGATCAGGGCCTGAGCTCAGCTGGAGAAGATGATGAATAATAACTGGGAGATGATCAGATGAGTACCTGAATCTTCCCAAGTCCCCTCTGTGAATGATGATTGCCTGCAGAAAGGGCTCCAATAATCAAGTGAGGGCAATGGAGTCAAGTGACCTGCCTGTATGATAGGGCATGGCCCCAGTGGCCCCTCTGGCCTGTGCCTCAGTGGGAGATAATGCACCGCCTCTGCACATCCCCAAACTCCCCTGCATGTCCAGAACAAGGTCCCTCGCCCAATAGAGGTAGCACCTCCAAGGAAAACTGAGGGGTGAGGCAACAAACTTCATACTGGATATAGAGGTATGGGCCTCGAGTCACGTGGCTGATTTGACTTGCATGGCAGTCATGCATTAATAGTCAAACTTTCTCTTTCCCTTTTCAGAGGAAGAACCAACCGTTTAGCAGTTTTAGGCAACATTTCCTCCAACGGAGAACGTCAAACTGAAGATCACTTTATTGTAGAGCAATGATCAGACGGAGAGTCAAAACCAGGCGCTGCTTGTAAGGCTTTACACGCATAATCCTGTCTAAAGCTGTGCAATCATTGGGAGCAATCCAAAATTAGGCGAATTCACAATATCTGGTGCTATCACACTGGCTGGTACCGTGCAAATGCCTAGACTAACAAATGACCTTAAAATAGGCTGGTGTCTGTCTGTTTGTAGTGTAGAGACACGTTTCTGCCTCTCCCATCTGCCTGCTCATGGAAAGGACAGATAGTGTCGGACCTGAGGGCGATGTTAAAGTCTTCCTGCCTCCCCTTTTGTTTCCACCTTGCCTCTCAGTCTGGGTATGGCAGGAAGATCAGGACTGCTGTGAGGTGACAGAACTGCTACATTTAGTGGTGTGGGCGGTGTCCCTGTTAAACCTCTTATAGTGTCTCAAAAATACTCAAAACCAAGTGATCCTGTTCATCGCAGTAGAGTAAGAGGAGCCATATCAGGGGAAGAGTTTTACTGAACATTCATATTCATAATAATGCTATCCTAATGGCATGAGGGGCAAAGTATTTGTGGGTGTCTGAGGTCAGGGGTCAGTCACAGAGCAGTGCCTCTGGAATAAAAACGGGTCTCGCTCAGAGATGCTTCAGCGGGGAAGATGACTGCTGAGGAGGGTCCTGGGTGGCGGACCGGAGTCACACTGTTTGGCTGCTGCTCTCAGCTCACAGCCAGCTGTCAATATAGCAGCCTACATTGTTACCAAATACACCGAACCGGGGACTGCGTAATTAATCATGTCATATGTGGATTTCTATTCGGTTAGTGTTCATCACCTGTCAAATTGCAGGGAATACATCAATACATTATTATATGACCCAAGCAATTCATAAATTGCCGGGATATTTGCTGATATTTCGGTTGATCAGCTAAATGATTAATCAACTAACTTGTTCAGCTCCTGCTGCTGCTCATGGTTATTTTCATTACTGATAGTAATTTGGTCTATAAATTGTGAGAAAATTGTGAAAATACCCATCACAATTTCCTACAGTTCGACTTTAACAAATTACATGTTCTATCGGTCCACCATTAGTCCACCATTTTATTCTGTTTACCATCACATATGACAAAGACAAGCAGCAAATTAAGTAACTATCAAGTATCCACTGTAACTACAAAATATTGGACACTTTTGAATTAATCTGATATTTTAGTGATTAGCTGTTTCAGCTCCTTGATTAGTCATTTCAGCAGTGAATAATAATTAGGCTATTCATGGATGGTAGGAGTTGAGGAAAAATTAAGAAACTTTTACCTCAAACCAACAAGCATTTGTTCAAAAAAACATAAATAAAAAACACAACCAGCCAAAATTTGAAACGTCAAAGTGTTCCTTTAAGGCAGCCGACTCCTGGCTGAAACTCAGGCCCGCTGTAGCAACCAAATCCTGGCTCTCTTGACTCCACGCAGCTCTGATTAATGGTAGAGGCTGTGGGTGGGTGGTAGACATGGATCTGCCCATTACCACACTGCAACATTGCAAATGGCTTCAATTACTGTGGAGTGTGCTGAGCTGGCAGTAAGGGCTCTAGGAGGCAAGATGAGCAACGTACACCATCCAGCAGCGAACTCCACTGTGATCCATTCATTCACACAACATGCTCATCGTGGACATCCTCTGCTTTGTAATTTACTATGAAAATAAAAGACGAGAACTGACTATATTTGTATCCAATAATTCGGACGCTCTTCTTTTTCTGATCAATACAGTTGAGGTCCCATTCAGGAGACAGGGGCCTGGATGTGTGAACAGTGCATGTGCAAACTACCGTGTCGGCTGAAACAACACTAGATGGCCTCTCTCAAAGCCTCAGTTTCCCTGGCCGGGGAAACGCTAACACTGTTTCCCTTGACAAACTGACTCGGTGGCACTGAACAGTAGCAGGACATATTGAGGGCTTGCCAAGTGGCTGACAAGTATCACAAGGGCCTGTGTGCCCACGCCTGCCCCGCGCCCTGGCACAGGGGCAGCCTCCAGTCAGGGACAGCCTTCCTGAGCCCAGAGTGAAGGGGATTCCCCACGATCACGCCCCTGTGCCTGGTGCCAAGAGTGCAGCCCCCCTGTAGTTCCTTGTGTAACAAACCAGCTGTCTCCATGAGTTCACTGACCCACATTCATAACCCTATCACAGGAGGCACAGCAGACTCCCACAATTCTGCACAACAGCCCTGCTCCACCTCTCATTGTTCAACCCCTTTACTATTTAAGAGATGGTCAGAGATGAAAAGAAAAAAGACGACAAATTTGCGATAAAATTGAGTCAATGACTGCGCTACTGGAAGTGGAAAACGATCATTAGGAGTCTCCCACCCACGTCTAAATGCTCTCCTTTTGCAAATCACATCAATTAATGTCATCGGCTATGAAAAATGCTCTCTGTGTCATACCACATGGAGGGAGGACAGACGCTAATAAGTGAACATACTTAACGGAGGAGGTTGGGAGACATGGGATTCCCTCCGTTCCTCTTGTCTGTGCTGGAATACCGCACTCATGACCAAGTGAAGGCCATCAATAAAGCAGGTACACCATTGAATTCAAGCAAACCAATAATAACTGTAAAATTGAATATTTTTCTATTCATAAACCCTGGCTTTCATTCTCAATGTGTCATACAGCGTCTATATCCATTATAATCCTCTTTACAAAGGCAGTTATCCTCTCCAGAATTGACCCATCAAATGAGACATTTGATTATCCAAGAGTGAATTTCTTAATTGAATTATAGATAGAACAGTTTGCATGAGAGAGGATGTGCAACAGCGGGAGTTAAACTCATCCAGTAGATTAAGGATGGGTGGATCCACTCAGTTCAATCACTCCATGATGTGGGGGCAACTTCTGTATTGGAGCTGGTTGCAGAAAATGAGTATGCTCCAGTTTATTTTGCACAAAAGGATATATTAAAATATTCTAAATAGCAGGCTATTATTCATGCTACCATTCCTTCATCTTAACTAGTTCTGACACAGTGAATACTGTAACAATACCTTCCCAAATGTGAGTTTGGATATGTAAAATACTCCAAAGTACATCTTTGACATTTCTTTTTCCAGAGGTTTCAACATCAAACAGACCTCAGCCTAATATGCCTTGATTGTTTGCTGACATAGCTGTCAAAACTTCAAACAGCACAGACTGGCAGCTCCACTCATTCACGGCCACACCGCTTGAAGTCTCACACCGCCCTGATCTCCCCTCAAATCACTGGCTGTGACCCGAGTAGAACCGACAGACGAGCACGCCTCCTGCGAGGTGCCGCACTGTACATCCAAGTGCAATTGCCCACCTCCAAGAGACTTTACTTCAGGGGGAGGAAAATTCAGTAAATCTGAACTATAAACAAAACAATAGCTCAGCTTTCTGCCAGACAAACACGGTTGTCTTTTGAAAGACAAAAAAAAAGAAGAAGACCTGCTAATAATATCAACAGTAATCAAGGTTAGAAGTTGATGTACACAGTTCATGTGCACTGACTGGGCTAACAAGACGTGGTCAAGCAGACTTGTGCAGGTGTGCGTGGGAGCCAACCATACGGGTCTTCTTGACCCCCTCAGGCATTAAAACTGCAGCAGACTTACTCACTAACCTCATTAACATTTCCCTTGTTAACTCCAAATGCTTTGATGAAATGCTCATAGTTTTTTATTATTTTTCACTATGCATAATGATGTGTCCTGAGAAAACAGCCAGAGACCAAATCCTGGGCTTAAAGGTGGTTAGATGGTGACTGGCTGCAGTGTCTTAAAACTTATTATATTATTAAAATCAATTATATAATAAATCAAATCCTAATATGGAAATATTACACCCTAAATAAAGGATTAAGACCACTCAAACAAATTACGCAATACCTACTTCAATCTAATGTTGTAAAATGACGAAACTGTATGTATGTCAGGAAATAGAATCATCTACTTGCTTAAGCCCCCCAAAATACCTGCAGCTAACAAAAGACTATTATGAGGCTAATTTGAGAGGTAGTGTTTGGGCATTGAGTTTTAATTCCTTGGTGCATTCTTTCTTTTGTTGATTTAACAACTAACTGCTGCCAGTTGAGCTGATCAGTGTTGGTAAATGCAGGGGCCAACCAGGCTGTGAACTCAAGGTGCTGGTGAGCGGACTCTTTACCGCGGGATGACTTCTCCTGCTCAGTGAGAGACACTGGTGCGTCTGGAAGCTGCTCGAACAACATGAACTGGTAGCAATGAAAAACAGATTTCTGTGGAGGGGTTGGCGATTGATAGTCTGCGCGGAAAAACAAAGAATCAGTATCAGGAGAGCTGAGATTGGTGATATTACATGTATACGATTATCTCAATGATGCAACTAAAATCTAACAGTGGGTTTAATCTATGAAATCCTAATTCTTCATCCTCTTTATGAATCTGGATTATTTTTCTAGATTACAAAAAACAATGGTAGCTGGAGATCCTTAAAATTGTCACCCTTAATTCCTTGCGTTCTCTAGGTTGTGGGATATAAGTGGGCTAGTTCTTTTTTGGATAAATCCTCTTTAAATCAACACCGACACTGAAGGACAGTAAACACATCCAAAATCACTCTCGTGGTTCACATCTGACTCTCAACTCTATTGTTGCTGTTACAGCCGTTACACTCGCTCACTAATGCCAATTTGGGAAGAATGAAGCGATTGGAAGAGTTTATTACAGTCCCAACCTGAGACACCAGATTTGTTCCCTTTTTTTGACAGAGCATTTTATACATTGATTGCTGTCAGGATGTAATGTGAATTTCAACAAATATAACAAACATGTTTCTGAAGATTACCAACCCTACCTTGAAGCTACAAGCATGTTTCAATTTGTGTTAAATTTGGCATTCCCTGTGGACAAAAGTAAGTCGTGTTTCTGAACACCAGATTCTATTTAGAAAACCTCTCATTTCACTGCAGCAGGGTCTGACAGTCTGCCCTGCTCACTCCTGGTTCTGCCTCTCCTGCGCCTCCCTTCCTTCTCGTGGGTCCAGCCGTGCGGCCTAGGCCTCCAGCAGCGTGGTGTCTGTGATGGCTCTGGTTGCTGCCCCCCTGGAGCCGGAGCTGAGTTTCTAGTGAACCTGCATAATTTCCATACGATTTTCTTTGAAACCCAGTGGCACCAATGACAGGCATTAAAAATAACTGTATGGAAATAGAAAATCTTCTTGCTGATAGTCTCTGATAGTCTTACTTATGTAGGTCATAAAGAGGCATCAGTATTACATTGAGACGGTTACATAACCAGTTAAAAGTTCTTCACAGTAGCTTTAAGGTAAATTGCTGAAAGTGATAATGAAATCAAACCTAATGTTAACTAAATAAAAGAAACAAGCTTAGACAACACAAATGACGAAGAAGAACTTGAGTCACAACCGCTGATTCCCTGCAGATATCTCTGATATACAAATATCAGATTTATGAAATTGGACAGATCCCAAATGTGGTTTGGAGTTGATCATGATACATAGTGCTAGTTAAATTGCTACAACTATTGTCATAAGTACATAGTGTCTCCTTAAATCCAGACCAGAATGACTGAGATACATTTTGTAATGAATCATAACTGTTATTACCAAGATAAAATGAATGGTCAACTGAAAACCACACTTACCAGTGAGGGTCTTTCCGTGTATCTGTCCTTTCTTGAGCGCATTGCCCTGGTAATTCAGACACAGAGTTGGTCAGGCAAAGCATTTGGGACATGTATGATGGATAGTAATGTCAGTTCACTGATAGGGAAAAAAAAACATGCTTCCTACAACACAACATAATGCCACTTTTCCTTTGTACTGCCACAGACAAATATTATACACTCTCGTAGCTCAGTGGTTAGTCCTTGAATTAGCACCAACTACCAACTTAAGAAAGGCGGGAGTGGCCATCTAATTTCGAAGACAATTGTTTTTGGAGCCAATTTTGACATTTAATAGACATATGCTGCCATATCAATGTATTTTTATCAATCATAGATAGAAAGACAATAATAATTGATGATTGCTAGTATCTAAAAATAAAAAAAAACAGTTTCCAAGCAAATTAAACCACTGAGTGGATTTCCAGGTAGCAATTCCCCATATTATTAATTTTACATTCCTGTTGCCTAGAAACTGACATCATGTCACCCGATGTGAAGCGCAGATATTTTTCATAAGCATTTTCTACTGTATATTTGACAGGTTAAACTCCCTCATACCCAGGAAGCACACAGTCAAGCATCTCACATTGCAAATTGCACACAGGAATGTTTGTTTAATAGACTTGGCTGCTTATTGCAAGACGGCTGCATCCTTGAGTGGGAGGAAAAAGGACTAAATATGTTGTCTGTGAAATGGCCCAAAACCCACTTGAGGTAAGCATGGAAGTCCCCATTGAAAGCATCAAATATCTGGTCTCAGTACCTATTTC
The DNA here is from genome assembly GCF_910589615.1 of Taurulus bubalis. Classification (NCBI taxonomy): domain Eukaryota; kingdom Metazoa; phylum Chordata; class Actinopteri; order Perciformes; family Cottidae; genus Taurulus; species Taurulus bubalis. The sequence continues at coordinate 14,216,586 of NC_136596.1, read as the reverse complement.
TGTCCTCTGTTTCTCCACACACAGGCTCCCCCCACAGGGGGACAAAGGTACTGTGTTACTAGACAGCACGCAAGGACAAAAGACAAGCAGGATAGTTTTCTCTCTCACCTCTCTTTTGATCCTGAAGCAGAAATGGATAACATACAGCTAATAGTGATATAGAAACTTAAGCCACATTCTCTTTGGGGATGTGAACTTTACCCACTCAGAACATACGATGGTATGTTGTAGTTTTTCCCTGCAGATTATGGTGCAAACACATTTTTCACTCAGCAATTACAATCTTTTTTTAAATAGGAAATGAAAATATTACCCTGTTGGAAAGACAATTTGTAATCTTAGTAATTCAATAAATAGCTTCAGTATTAGTGTTTAGTTTATATTCTTGAAAAGGAAATGGGAAGATTTGGCTCTCAAGTCATATGTGGAGATTTAGGAAATTGGACTGATCACAAATGCGGTTTGGAGTTGATCATGAGACATAGTGCCAGTTAAATTGTTACAACTATTGTCATAAGTACATAGTGTCTCCTTAAATCCAGACCAGCATGACTGAGATATATTTTGTAATGAATCATAACTGTTTCATTTATACTTGACTTTTTCAGTATAGAAATGTTGCAGCAGCAAAGCATGTGTCCTCTATTGTACATCCTCTTATCTATAATTCTGTAACTGCTGTTTAGCAGTATGAGAGTGCAGAGCACCAGTGTTTGCACAGCCTTCTAAAATTCAGAAGATTAGTTTCAACTGTGAGTATCTTCTTCATCCACTGATCAGTGAGAAAAAATGCTTTATTTAGAAATAGCAAGAGTCCTGCAGCCTGCAGGATCCAAACCCATTGCCATAGCAACAGGTAGTCAACATTAGAGCGTGCAACATTTTCCCACATCTTAACGCTCGCCTCTTGCTCGCTCTCCATCGCATCCTCTGCGTTTTTAATTTTATTACAATACATAGATTAACAACAGCAAATGAATGCAACATTTAAATTCAGCCAAAACACTAAAAGACAAATTAATCATATGCATAACTCATGTAGAATCACATATATTAAGACTCACAAGATAGAAACATCTTAAAAGTAATCAGTTTTGTGGTTGAGGTGGTTTAACTGCTCCCAAGCAGAGCTGGTATCACAGTAGTTGTGACGGGGCAGGGCAGTGTGAGATCGCTGACTCTTGGTGTTCGCTGGGGAGTGACGGACTTGCTCACACTAATCTAAAGGACATTCTCACATGGTGGGCGGCCTCCCTCAGGGACCCTGCTGTGGGGGCGGGACACAGAGCGTGAAAAGTTCTGACCACTAAATGATTGACAGCCGCTCGCTGTGTTAATTATGTTTTTTGTATTAAGAAAGGTTTAGCCTTAAGTATGGGTTTTAATCTGTGTACAATTCTATTCTTGCAGTATTTTTTATAATTACAAAGACAAGTGCAAAGTTGAAATGTTAAGTTTCACAAAAACATCTGAGGACCACAATAAAATGCAACAACAGCACGTATACTGAACCGATGATATCAATGAGTGTTGTTTGAGCGGTTAGAATTCATCGTAGTTTGATTTAATTTCATTTATCTAATTCCAACCGATCATGGTGAATGATTTTCTTGTTAACCCCACCCGTGCAAAATCTGGGAATGATGATGTCATAGATAAGGGATATAACGTGATTACAAGGCTCATATATTGTCGGTTGCACCCATCAATGAGCTGGTACACAAGTACTTACTTTAGTCTCTCATTTAAGTTATTTTAACAGTGATTCTGCTGCATGGATGATAGATGGGAAAAAACTGTAAAAAAACAATTTATACACAATGGATAACTATCTTAATATGGATACCAGGTCCAGTGACAATAGACATTGCCAAAAAAGTTAATATGAAGGATGTCATTAGAAAAGCATAAAAAATATGTATTAAATCACGGTTTAATAAATATATGTAATAAATATATAATAAAACATTGGTGAAAATATCATGCAAACAAAGCGTGCATGTTGGTTTCTTGTTACTTCTTATAAAGTAACACAATTACAAGAGAATATTCTCCAGTATATCATACTATGTGTTCAAACATTATACATCTGTTTCACAAAATATCACACATATATACACTGACTGGCATAACTTTTGCAGTACAGCACACAGGTACACTGACCAACCGTAAACTGTTTTATTTTTGGATTATGCTGGCCTACAGCTGAGGATCGAAGTTACAATACATAAGGCAGATGCCATGTAGCTTGACGATTGTATGTGTATATATTGCAAATCACAGCATATAGAGATATAGATCCAGTCACTGATAGTCTCTGTAAATGTGTTTAACCTGAAGCACTCAACTGAAAAGCAGCAGAATGTTAAAATATGCATCTTTACCACGAGAGCCTGATACTCACGGCTTGTGTCAGCGTTTCAACTGTTGGAATTTTACAAGTTATGTCATTTCAACAGCTGAAAGTTAAATAACACGAGGAACTGGTTCATTATGTATGCAGTTACCAAGGAACCCACTACAATCACTATTTAAATTCATATGTCCATGAGTCACATAATGTCTTCGGGGTTCAATCATAGAGCTCAATATATACAATACCACCTAATGTTGTGGTCATATTGTATATTTTAGAATAATCTGCACTATTCTTTGATAGAGTGGAATGTTTGCTCTTTAAACTCTTATTGTTTGATAGGTATAAAAGAGACCAACATAAACAGAGCAACATATACCAGTGTAAAATTAAACATTGAGTGCAAAGCAGAGATCTGAATTAATAAATAAATCACTACAAATCACTGTGACTAGATGACACAGATTATGAATCATTCCTGCCACCAAATCTTAAACCCCAACAATCATCAAATGGCCATTCATCACAAGTCATGATACCAGCATGGATGTTTGGTGCCAATCATTCCAGTTACCATAAAGCTTTTTCATGTCGTTGAAGGACAAACTAAAGATGTTTTTTAATTAAACAAACAGAGAAAAAAAAAAAAGTATTTAGTTTGAGTTCATGTGAGAGTTATTAAGTCAAACAAAAGGAGACTCTTTTACATCTCATATGAGGGGAATACCCATTCTTGTGGCTGTGATAATGAATCACACACTGAGATGTGTGGGAGAGGCAGAAACTGACAGTGAAATAAACAAAAAGCATCAAAATGGATGTTAAGTATTGTACATACTTAACAGAAAATAACAACATACTCTGACGCATACAGGTGTGTCATTATTTATAGAGGAGAGCTTACTTTTGATTTCAGAGACGAAGAACCAGTGAGCATAAACTGGTGTGGGAGAGCACTTATGGCACCTGAAGTAGGGGGAGAACTGGACTTTGTTTCAGTTGTTAATTCACCCGTACATATCAAATGAAAAGGTAAATCCAGACAATACGATCGGTTAAATATTTGCTTTGTTCCTAAATGTCAACAAAAATATATTCATTGAAGGTTTCTTCATTTGTCTCTGCTCTGTTCAAATGTAGGAGCCATCCACCACTTGAGACACCAGATTTAACGAATGTTAGTTCAGTGTTTCGAACATTTCATCGTGCCTTTCCCTGTTGTTCATCGTGGCCCAGCTTGCCTTCATGTTTTACTGACTCTATTTCACACTCCGACTCAGACAAAAGCAGAAAGGATCCCAAACAACCTACACGTTATGAGCAATGAATAATTCTGAAAATCGGGAAAAATAAATGCACCAGAGCTTTTTCTGTGGGTCACGTAATAGCCTGACACTCCAACCACCAATGTTCAGCGCAAATAACTCTCGCTCTCTGCTCCAACTCAAACACAACCGAGGCTTATCCAGACCAACTAATTTATTCAACCCATGAAGGAATTTGTTCAGAGTTTATGGCAGCATTATTATCATCTCTAAACTCTTGGACATGATCAGCCTTTGTGTATGAGATTGGCCAGGCAACAGCAAGGACTACTTGCTCAACCTTTAAAATTAAGCTCAACATCATACATGCATTGTTAACCTCTCTCGGCCTCAGAGGAGAAGATGAGCTGTGTGTTTGTATAATGCGTCGACATAACTTCCGCAGGGAATCCTCTGACAAAAGGTAGGAGTCCGCGAGGAGGTGGTAAGAAGGTGCAGGGGTGCGGTTTCACCAGGAATACCCACTTGTCCAACAACCCTTCTCCTTGTGTGGGAGAGTGCTTCCCTTTGTCAGTTACTCATGCACCTTCTTGTATATACACCACTTCCCTCCTCCTCCCTTGCACACCCTGTAAACCCACACCTACGACAATCAGCACCCACGTCCTTCTAATGCAGTTCTGAGAGCATCATTCTCCCTTTTACTTGCAGTCAGGCTAACAGACGGGGAGAGAGAGCATGACAGATGGTGTTCACAGCTCTATTTCTGAGGCTGGACTTGTACCGCCACAGCCGCCCCCCCCTCGCCTATTACACTCAAGCCAAGTGCTTATGACTGCCTCTTTATCTTCGCCTCAGTAATCAGCCCATTCATTTGCAGGGTTATTGTGAATTAAAAGTCTGTGTCTCAGAAGGAACCTCACCGTTTACAGGTTAAACACAATTTTTTTGAGGAAGGAAATACATTGAATATGTTCGTAACAACCTCATTTATTTTAGGATTTCAGCGTAAATCAGCCACTTGTGAATTTAAAATGAGTGGGTGAAAAGAGTCTCTGGTATAAGGGGTGAAAAGAAACCACTTGAGATCACCTGACTTTTGAGTTTACATGGTATGCAACACAATCATATTATGCAACAGTTTACTGACAAAAGATTGAGCTAGAAAGCCGTTGTTATACGTAGAATAAGTTTCCACTGTCAGATGCTTACTGGCAACACTATAGTGGTTATAGTCCCATCTATCTACAGCAACACTAAACTGGTGAAGTGGGCACTGAAATTTGCAGTGCCCAGTGGGCACTGCCCACTGTCTTTATCCACCTTCCTAGTCTCTAAAATTCTGCAACCTGGATATAATGCTTATGGATTATCACATCAGGCCTCCCTAAAATTGGCGGACTATGGCAGCAATATTGGGCCATCCTGTGTAATGGGCTGGGCTGCCCCTCGGCCATCCTTTCTTGAGTTCTACAGGTATATGGTCATCAAACCGATGCACCACACCTGTGCCAACCTACCTAAAACTAAGACAAAGTTTCTCCTGACCTTCAGAAGAGGCTGCAAGTTGATGCATTACCACCTTCCTACAAGCCAGGACCTGGAAGCACATTGGAAACCACATCTACAGGGAGCTCTATGTAGCACGTGGGAGTCAATGACTTTCACAAACATATACAGAAATATATATATATATATATATATATATATATATATATATATATATATATATATATATATATATATATCTCCTGTATCGGAGGCAAAACCCATGTGAAAAGACCGTACCGTTTTCATCATGCCTACTTCTCTCATTATATGAATAATTTATGTCATATGCATTGAATGTGTTGCAACTCTGTTATGTTGTTAATTCTGTACACATGACATCTATTGTAGTTCTGTTCATCCTGATAGAGGGATCCTCCTGTTGCGCTCCCTCAAGTTTCTTACCTTATTCTCCCCGTTAAAGTTTTTTTGGGGGAGTTTTTCCTGTGCTGATGTGAGGTCCCGGGACAGAGGATGTTGTATGTGTACAGATTGTAGATCTCTCTGAGGCAAATTTATTAATATCAATTAATCAAACTTAATTAATGTTCACAGTTAACCCATAAAATAGATGATACTGTATTGTATGTGAATTTGTTATTAAAAAAAATAAACAGCAACATTTCCTTAAAACTAACCCCAATGAAATCAAACACAACCATACAAATCATTTTTCTGGAGTATCCAGCTATGGTAAATTACCCTGTGTTGTGAAAAAGCCTAATGGGCTTGAGAGTTTGGGCGACCGTGGCGCAGTGGTGAGCAGAGTCGTCCTCCAATCAGAGGATCGGCGGCTCGATCCCCAGCTCCGCCAGCCTGTGTAGATGTGTCCTTGAGCAAGACACTTAACCCTAAATTGCTCCCGTAGTTGCGCCTACGGTGTATGTATGTTAGATAGTCCTGATGTGGCACCTTGCATGGTAGCTCCTCTCATCAGTGGGTGAATGATTCCTATGTAAAGCATCTTTGAGTATTCAGAAAAGGGCTATATAAAATCAAAGAATTATTAGAGTCTGAGTTGATTGGTTGGTAGAGTAACCTAATGGTGATCAGCTCAGCTGAGCGGGAGGGATTGGCCTCAGCAGGACAGGGTAAACGCCAGTAGGGGAGTCACCCATGATCTGCTTCAGCGCTTCAAAAAATTAACCTACTTAACAATAGCCTGCTGGACTAATGACTTTAGTAAAGAAACTCATTTGGCTTTGGTAATGAACTGAGTTGGAAACATAAACAGTCCAGTTATTAAGTGAACTCCAGCCATCACTGACATCACCCGACACACTGCGATGCACCAAACCTACACTACGCTGGTCCGGCTCATTAGGGTGGAAGCATACTATTACTCAAATCACTGACTTAAGAAACTAACCACCCAAACTCATTATCACACTCATCGCTTCAGTCTAATTTGCATAAATTACAAATCTGCCTCAACAAAGTGGCCGTGCTGGGTTGGTCATCTCATTCTCACAGAGCAGATTGGGCCTAACAGGGCAGAGTCAAGGCCACAGTGAGAATGTTTTAATAAGATAATTTCCTCCAACCTGGATGCTGCTTCCAAGCCCTTAGAAGCTTGTGTGTGTGTGTGTGTGTGTGTGTGTGTGTGTGTGTGTGTGTGTGTGTGTGTGCGTGTGTGTGTGTCTGTGTAAGCGAGTATGAGTGCTGATGAGTCTGTACTTTAGTACTGTTGAGGGAAGCCCAAGCGTGAGTTCCCAAGGTAACAGTCGGCTTGAGTGGGGGCTGGCTGACTCATTTGAAGGGAATCCTGGAACCTGAGCACGGCTGCCCACTCGCCCCACCCCCAGCTTCATCAGCACAACAAGAAAACAAGGCTCTGACATGTCCCCATGTTGGGCTTCCCACTGACGGGGGTGGCACTGGAAAATCCCAGCCTGAGTAAGTAGCATCAGAAGACACGCACAGACAAACACGAGGCCTTGCTGCTCCATGGCTAAAGCGGTTTTCGGTGGTAAGAACAGAAATCTGTGGAGATAGTAAATTAATAGGTTACAATAGACAAATATATCCAGGCACGTTCTCAATTTTGATTAATACATGAGGATGGGGGAGGTGTAAGGGGGTGGGAGAGTAAGAGGAAGATTAAGCTTATTAAAATTGTCAATGGGACAGAATTAAAACGGTGACACAAAATAAATGAGTATTGAAACCTTGTGGGCCCGAACATGGAGGAGATGAAAGAAAAGTGAGAGGAAGAGGTGGAGGATGAAGGAGGAGTAGGTGGACAAGAGAACGAACTCTTTGCCCACACAATTAATCTAATTATTAAGAAATTATAAAGAGATCAACAGGCGTGTAATTGACCACTTAATTAGTTCAAGGTCAGTCTATTCTTTTGACTTTGGAAGGACTGTCGGCCATGGTGCAACCAAACAGCGAAATTTGACTGAAATATCCTGTAATTGCAATGATTAATAAACTAATAAACAGTCACAAGTGTTTCCACACAAATGTGGCATAGTTTTCCAAATATATAATACCTGTTTATGTATCATTAATGCAATATTGTGTTATTCATAGAAAAAACAAAGGCAACATAGCATTACAAAAAACTGAATACTAATTCTAGAAACAGTCAAATCTAACTATCAAACAAAAACTGAACATGTAGTCAGTAATCCTCAGTTAAGAGCAGCCATTTCATGTGCTTCTGTCCGCTCTGTTGATAACTCTATAGTTCATTCAGTGTCTTTAGTCATTAACAACTGAGAGCTGGTACAAAGGGATTTAAGAGGCAGCATTACTGTTTTGAATCGCTGGATGTTTAATTCTTCTATTATAATTGAGGTAGGAGTGAGACAGAGGTTATGGTAACTGCTGGAAACCTGTCCCACTTCACAGAAAGGTTAATGAACCTTACAAGTCCTATGGGAGATGGAGTATGCTGTTAATTTGACAAACGTGGGAAATAAATGCTTTTATGCTTTTATTGACGGTGACCAATAGCGGCCTTTGCTGAAATGAAAGGTTTTAGTCTTTTGGGTGCTTTGCTATGAAGCAAAACAATAATGTGGAATGCATTTGTTGGAAGAAACTAAGTACATAATTGTTTGAATAGCAATTTCAGGCCAAAAAGCATCTTCATTATGAATTCCTACTTTTGGGGAACATATACTGTGCAAAATGTACAGGAACCTAATTCATGTTATGAAACATCTGCCTTTATTCTGATTACATTTGTGGGAATGAAGGATTTAAAAAAGCTGCATTTTAAAATCTACATATTTCCACAATCCATTTTGTGCACCGTTGGTCTGGATGGCATTTTAACAGGGCATTAAGGGTATAATATACTGACAGCTGGAGAGGAACATGTGCAACAGTATTGGCGCTAACCTGATTGGGTCTGTGGGTTCGAGGGATTCAATGCAAAAGGTGGCTGTGATACATCAGGACAGAGGTTTTAGGCACAGGACCAGCTATGTATACAGTGTGCATGATTAAGAGATTAAATGGATAATCTCCTTCCCATTCAAACGCCTGACAAAGGCAGGGATCTGGTTTCACAGAGATAGACTTTCACCATAGCTTAAATCTAACCAACAGTTCAGATAGACGTCCAAGTTCATCAGTTGCTTAGAGCAGTGGTGTTTTCAACGATCTTAAGAAACACACATTTTCTGTGTATCGGTAAAATTATGACTCTTCTCAATTACAAACATGGACATCTTTCCGGAAGAATCTAACAATTGATGAATCCAGGCATCCTTAACAACTCTTTATCTCGCCAGCAGGTGACAACAACATCAACTGTGACAACAGCTTTTTTTGACAAACTCAAATTTGTAATTGTTTAAAAAGATGAGCAGTTTTCTGAGCTACTCCTTTATGGTTAGGAAATGGATTACTTAAAAGTTGCATAATATGAGATTGGGAGCATTTCCATTGCCTCTCAACAGCTCTCAACATGGCGCTGCCTGAGCTGGCGGCCTGTAGCTAACGGTGCTAACAGCGCTAACAGTACAAACCACAGCAAACGTGCTCACAGAGCCAACAGTGTGAGAGCTCACCGGAGGGTTGGCGCTACACGCTATATCGCTCTTTTAAAAAAAAGGTAGTGGTCGACTGTAACTACATGTCCTCAAGTACTGTAATGCACTGTACTATAATTTAGAGGTACTCGTAGTTTACATGTGTATTTTCTACAGAAAAGTACAATTTGAAAGCAGGATGTATGATGAGAGTATTTTTACACTGTGGTCTTGCTATTGGAATACTTATTCCACTCTTATTTTACGTAATTCATACTAGCGGATCAGAAAACCCCATAGTTCAGTTGTGTTCAGGTTAGGTGTGATTGTTACAATGGAAAGACAGCTCTCTAATACAGGTCTTTCATCTTGGGCAGCTGTTTTACTGGTATTAGATTAGTCAAAGAGCAGAACTAGAACTGTCCTAACTAGACTTGTCTAACACAGTGCTAATCTTATTAGGACTGTCTGAAACCGGCCTTGGTCTTGTTCTTTTTGATACCCCCGTCTTCTGCGCCAACTCGCTCTCTCCGTCTCTCACTCTTTCTTTCTCCCAGCGTTACTATGGGCACTGTTTCCTGTTACTGTGCGCACAATCTTTGCCAGAGGAACACACTCGAATCTGAGCTCCACAATCCCTCTTAACCTTTGACCTTGGCTTATTGTTACCTGTGAGCAGCACTGTGGCAAACATGTTGTACAAGTACTGTACAGCCCTGCAAGCTGTTTGTGTTCTGCAAGTATGGAGGGCAGGGGAGGAGGGAAGGAAGAGAGGGAGCTATTTAATCCCCCCCAAAGGAACTCCCCTCTCAACCCGTATCGTGAACTCACAGGCAAATCGCGTTGCTGGAAGGCACACCACACACACACTGCTGTCTTTTTAATTTCATCAGCTGAAAGAAATCTATACAGTGCTTTGGAATCAGACTGAGCTGCGGAGAGAAGTGAACTATACAGCACCCTGGAATGTAAACAGGTTTCTCACCAAGTGTAGCATAAAAATACCACATTGTAACAAACCTCTTGGCTATGATAATGGTCAATAGTACAGATCAGAGGTCTTGGTAGATTTTATGGTTGTTAGTCCTACAGCATATCAATAAGAACAAGTTGAACAAATCCAGAGAACAATTCAGAGGAAATGCAGTAATGGTACACAAATTATTCAAGTGTAACACAGATAACATGTTGGCTTCTACTTAAAGCATTGCATTGATAATGGATTTTTGCTTGTCATTAAGAAAAGCATTATCTCCAGGGAATATTAGGAAAACTGCCTTTAAATCCCATGCAGTCAGCTGCTTGGTTAGGAATATATGTGGCCTGTAATCTGCAGAAAATGGATTCATCTCTTGTGCCATTTTTTTTGTTATTGTCAAGTTCTGAGAACAATTTAAAATCATATAAATTATATTTTCATTTTCATTTCATTCACATCTGTATATAATTGCCAAACCTCCATCAATAAGCTGTTGTAACAATGATGGGCAGACATTTGAGTATTTAAAAAAAAATCATGGTAGATTTCACCTGGACGGTTTCTGGTATGTGAGTACACTTTATTTTATGATCTAAAATGCCATACCAGTTGTAATTATTTGTTAATTACACAATATAGTTATTTGCAGTATACTGCAGTTTTGATTTTTAGTTCGGTATAACTTTTGGAATACAAACAATCCTAATCAGCACATAGAGTTAGACAGGCCACTATAATATCTGCCAACTTTGCATTCATAGCTGTCACACTTAATTATCATGCCAAGATAAAATACAATACATTGGCTGCAGGAGGTCTTTTGTGAAGTCTTTGTTTTTGTGTACAATTAACTGCCAAGCATGCTATATACTTAAGTAAGGGCTATTTTAGGTGTGCATAATTGTTAGTGAGTTGTTTTTATCAGCATGCCTCACTCCCCTTCACCGCACCCTATCAGGAGACACCCCTAAGAGGAAGCGTTTTCCACAGCCAGGCAACCCCCCACTAACCCTGACATTTGTTCATTTACCCGCCCCTCTCTCCCCCTTCTGGTTTCCATGTCTGCTTTCTCCCCCCCTGATCCATGTCTGTCAAAATTGACCAGTTTACAGGGGAACAGGTAGGCAGGCTGCAGGAAGCCCCCCCACCTGTACCCTGAAACACACGAATTTGCACGTGGGGCCGACTGCCAGAGAACCTGCTTTACTGAAGTGGAGGGTGAGGGTGTGTGTGCAAGTCTGTGCGTGCGTGTTTGTGTGTGTGTGTGTAGGGGGGGGGGGGGTATGACAAAGACGACAGCTTGTGTGGGGGAACATTGTCTGCGGCTGCGACTAGAAATCTTTTCAGGAAAAACAGGATTTTATACACAATGGTCGTGGGTGTGAAGAAAGGGGGCACATATTAAAAGAAGCGCCTTTATGTGTGCAGAGCTACTGGTTTTAAACTGCATTTGCATGGAGACGGTCCAATCTGTTCTTTTTTTCCCTTGCTAGGCTTTACTGTGACAGACTGGATCAAAGGGGGCTTTCCAGGTTGTCCTTTTTTTTCTTGGAGACTAATCATGATTTTCCTAGGACGGTGTGCAGGTTTACATTAATGTAGCACACTGACACAAATGATGGGCCTACTTCCTAAAAAAAAAAACTGTGAGTTAATTTATTTTTCCCCATGAAGGAGACTAAATTCACTTGTAAAATCAATATGAATTTAGTTTTCTTAGAAAAACTATTAAGCAACATCTGAAATCTATAATTTATGGATGATAATTCCCTCACTGGCCAAACAGCATTCACAGCTTCTGATAGCAGCTCACGTTCTTCATGCAGTGAAACCTCCTCAATCATCTCACCACGGCAACCACAGCAGGGAGGTCAGTTATTACAGAGATGGCAAGTCTTGGTAGGTTATCAGCTACAGTAACGTGTGTGTGTGTGTGGTGTGTGTGTGTGTGTGTGTGTGTGTGTGTGTGTGTGTATTATATGTAGACGGGGGATGGAGCTGACAATTGAGCGGAGGATTCTTATGTAATTCTCCCTTTAGGTGGCAGAGAACAGTGAGAGCAGCAGCCCACACTGAAGAAGAAGAGCGTGCTTGTTAATAAGCTGAAAGAAAGACAAGATCGATCGTATTATTACAGGATGTTTGCACACAAGGTCCAGATGGGTCCAGATGTAGCAGGGCCACAGTGACAGCAAGTTCAGGTATGAAGTGGGCTCCACTAATCAGCGGTACCCCTTTCATAAATTGCACACCAATCTGTGCATGCAGACAGCACACACACACACAAGCCCACATTAAAATGGAAAACCTTAGAAAAGGTCCAAAAGCTTTAAAAAAAGAAGAAGAAAAATAAAATGCCAAGCTAAATCTAAAAAAGCCAAACTAACAAACACTAGCATCCTAATGTGAGAGGGGAGTCTGATGAGGTTTAGTGAGGGAATGACTTCCACAAGCTGAACTCCATGTAGTACCACCTCTGACATTTGTCTGGCTGTAGCTAACAGCAGGTTGAGCGCCTCTCTAAATGTTAAGCACCTCCAGCTGAGTCTCCATGTTAAGGGCTATTGTTGACTTGTACTGAGGGAGGATTTGGATATTTAGGAAAAAATATAAATGACCTGCATTGGAAACTTTATCAGGGTCAAACTAATTCCAGCAGCACAAGTTGTTTTCTGACTTCTTCAAAAACATTTCTTTAAGTTCTGGCATAACTCTTAATCAGATACTTATTTCTTCTCACATGTATATCTTCGACAACAATCTGTTAAAAATATTTCAGGCACTGCTCACAAAGAACATGTGCTTATGCTGTCAGATTAAGTTCAAACAAAGGATGACAACAGGTGCACCAAGTGGAGTTTGGATTGGATAAAGTTGCTTCATATGACTTGGAGCCAGGAGGCACGTCTGTGTAAAAGTTTTTGAAACCATAAACAAGCAAACGGTTAACCTGGGTTATGAGCATATTTAGCAACTTTTGAGTGAGAAAAATCACATTAAAAAGGATTTTTTTTTCAATTCCTTTGCGCCCACCCCCTTGTCATAAGATATGGATGTCCCGTAAGGTTATTTGTGTTTGCTGGGAAATGAAGTGCTCAACTGGATTAAAAACATACTGCATATGCTTGGAAATCTGTTTCCCTGGGCGTATGAGTGGAGTGAGCGAGCGTGAAGCAGCAGCTTGCGTCTCCTCCAAGAGAGAGGGCAGACACTCTCATCATTAGCTGGGCTACAATGTGCTCCTCTACCTGCTCCAATCTGCACAGCCAGGCTCCACTCTGACGCCAGACAGATGTTCCCAGCACGAGGTGCAAAGTACGGAGAGGGGAAACGAGAGTAAGCAGGAGAGAGGCAGAAGAATGGAAATATCCAGCAGAGTACACAATAAGAGTTTAATTATGAATAATACCAATGGTTCTTTGTTCTCACAATGAAGCTAGCTATGGTTTGTCTGGCCTTTGGGAAATTGTTTTTGGCTTCCATATGGGGGCAGCTGTCTGTCAAAAAATAAACGCTTAAATCACAACATGCCACAGTAGAGATAATTACAGGATAAAGAACAATGCAATTGTGTATGTTTATTTGCAATATTGAATATTGGCTTTTGCAGCGATTAGACATTTAATTTCAGCACTCAGTACTATCATTTGCTTCAGCTAACACTAATGGCTTGTGTGAGAGTTTTTGCAAAACTTGACATCAACCTGATATAGCTTGTTCCTCTGTGACATGAACTATTGTTGTTCCCAAAAATATGAAACACTAATAAATGAGCTATAGCATCACAATGGTTGGCACATAGTATTTCTTCATTATGGTCAAACAACAATCAAACAACAACAATAATGATTGCAGGAAGAAGAACAAAATGCTGGGGGGGGGGCTGTATGAGGTGAGTGGTTGATAATAACAATGACAAAATAACACCAGTGTTACCCTTTTTTTGACAAAAATCATTGAATAAACTACAATAAGGGGTTACACGCTTAATCGTTTGCAGTTAAAGGACATCTTGAGGTGTGGAGCAGACGATCTCTGCAGGCTGCAGAATTCACAAACACAAAGCCAGCTGGTCTGACACAGTCACAATACTTCACTGTTTGTATTTGCCTGACCAGCAGCAGAACACAGGCTCTGTTCCCCTTTGGGAGCTGCTACAACAGAGATGGATGTTAAAGCATGCATATCCTTCATGCACCATAATAATGAGCACAGCACACTGTGTGCTAAACTGTCCAACTGGCCTTCAATTAGCCAGGGAGAGGAAGTTAACAAACACATGATCGTTTCCAATCCAAAGACTGTATTGAAGTAAATCAGGAAATGAAGAAGTCCTGACTGAAAAGGACTCTGATTGACTACAGCCTGAACAGCTCATGATGGAGCATGACTCTCTGGTCTTGTTGAAAATTAACCTCATGCTGCTTGTAAATAAGAAAACTGATATGCGATCAAATCAAACAACAAAGCTGACAGCATAAATGCGTATGCATCTGGTGGATATTATTATCATTATTTTTCAAAGAATAATTTTAGAGATAAAATAACTTGAGGTACAGACAATGTCATGGAGATAAACCTTCGGACCAGAGAAACCTCATACATCATCATAAAAAGAAAGAAAAAAATCCATGAAACCACAAGGCTATACATCGCTATTTAAAAGGGGATTTTCTAGAGGTAGTGAACAACGTGGCATTTCTGAGAGCAGGAAAGCGCTTTAGCTGGGGCACTCCTTTGTAAATTCATATTGCATCATGTCGACTTACAAACCATCAACATTAATGAGCAAATAAGTATTAACAAGTAAAAGTAAGACCCACTGCTGTATTTATATAAGCTGCCTCTATTCAGATACTAATGATTTGCTTGTTACAGTAATTATCGCTGCGAGACCATACCAGAACATCTGCATTGGTTTAGACTCTGGGAGAGCAGAGTGAGGGAGGGAGAGCCTCACAATCTGGAATTTGACTTTGAGAGCTAGACAACAATCTGTTGATGGTTATTTTGGTAATTGTCCATAATTGATTTTTTTTTTTAAAGACAGATTCTAAATGAATGTTTCTGTTGCTTAAGGAGTCAGTAAAAATGCAGGCAGTTTCGATGAAAATGCATATAGAGCATCCAATAATGTGAGTTCTAAAAGAAAGTGGACAGCTGGTGGGAGAAGACGAGACACCTAGCCACACAGTTTACATATAAAAACCAAACCAAAGCAAGCAAAAAAGCCATATCCAGTTAAAGTTTCTAGTAAAATATATACAGCTGAGCAAAATGTAGTTTATTTCCACCCTTACAGCAGTATCCGTATCTGTTTCCTGTGTCCACATAAATAACATACCAACTAAATAGGTTGTGTATGTAAATGATTTATTGTTGGAAAGCAATCAGTCTAAAATGACTTGCAATAAATCAGTTAGCCTGAAAACTCTGTGTCTGCCTAGAAGCATTATCTGTCAGCGTTTCCGCCAGTGTATCGAAAGCCAGGCGTGACATAATCATGTGACTGCTCGAGACAGCAAGAGTATGAAGTGATCAGTTATCTTATCGATGTGAGTGTAGCACTGCAGTGTGTGCTTGTTTGATTGTAAATTAATGCTACAACTCCTCAAGACCCATGAGGAGACTCAAGCTAAGGTTCCGTGTTGAACTTAATAGCCATCAGCTGATGATGAAAGTGAAGTAAGTAAAAAGAGAACTGAATACAGCGTTGGAGGCCTTGACCCATTCATTTCAACAGCTCAGGCTGTGGCGAACTATGCTCTGTTTGTGTCAGGAAAACACAATGTTGAATGTAAAAATGCCAGTTAAAAAGTCAAAAAGTGAGTAACATCTGATGAAAAAGAGTCATTGTAAGAACTGTAATGGTATTATTAAGTACTCAAACCGGTCCTCGGTATCGGCAAGTACTCAAATGTAAGTACTTGTAATTGGTCTGCAAATAGTGGTATCTGTGTGTCCTTAACATGTTCTCTTCCTGAAACAAAATTTATGTTTTCATAATCATCAAGACAAAATAACGTCAGAAGGTAAGGACATTATTATTTATATTAAAATTGTAACAATTCAAGCCTTTTCTCTTTAGGAAGACCAATAAACCTGCCTGCTAATACTAAATTCGGCTTCACATAAGGCTCCACACTAGTTAAGGATGAATACT
Organism: Taurulus bubalis; assembly: GCF_910589615.1. Taxonomy (NCBI): domain Eukaryota; kingdom Metazoa; phylum Chordata; class Actinopteri; order Perciformes; family Cottidae; genus Taurulus; species Taurulus bubalis. Next base: position 14,200,286 of record NC_136596.1, on the reverse strand, counting down.
ACAAGTATGTGGCACTGTGCGGTGTGTGGCAACAAATATCAGGCTCTCAAACACCTCTCTCTTTGGTTAAAGAGGGCTTTGGCATGGCTGACTCATTGTGAGGAGATCCTCAGCACATGTTGTGATCAGTGAAGAGCTAGTGAAATAATTCAGCTCAAAGCAAGGTGAATGATGAGTCTATAATAAACAAGGTAGCCCAGTGTGTACTTGTTCTGTTGCAATCGCCGCTCTAATGAGACCTCGGCTGAAGAATCAGTGCAAATCTATGGTGCTGTGCTGCTCAGTCCAGACTGACCTTGCTTCAATCTCAGTTGAATTAAGGAAATCTTTTACCTTTTTAGCTGTGGCTACAGATAAAGAATACACACTAATTATTGAGTCATCTACAAGACTGCATGACCTTGGACTAATGAATATATATATATATATATATATATATATATATATATATATATATATATATATATATATATATATATATATATATATATATATATTCTTGATATATATCAAGAATATGGCTGGTGCAGCTCGTGCTGTTTGACGAGTGAGGATCAAAAGTACTGATCCATTTGACATTTGAAGGCATGACCCCTGACTTCAGCTAAACAAACTACTTTGCTTAACAAATAACCCAAATAATCTACCATGCGGTTTAACTATTATTGTAAGATGCTTCACTCTCATCACATACAAAAGTCTCTCACTCACACACTCTCTCACACACACACACACACACACACACACTCACACACACACACACACACACACACACGAAATTCAACTACATTGCTGTCAAAATCACAACTGCCCTGAAACAAAATCCAACACATTCACATCGACACTTGAAAAAACTAAACTGAGGTTGTGTGATGTGACCTAGTCACCCTGGTCAATTAAACACCTCCCACTACAGGTTGGCATCACTCAAAAGGCTCATTAACCCTTCTGACCAACCACCAGTCACAATCAGAAAAACATCCCATCACAGTGGCCAATCCCTACATGGGCAACGCAGGTCAACACCCACACGAGTGACAGGAAATTGAATTGCTAGAGAGAATGTGGTCCGTCTGAGTATTTGAAATACATTTGTTTATTCACAGCTGGTCTCATGGCCAGACAGACTTAGACAGGCTTAAAAATAAGAAGCAAAGGTGATGCCTAATGCAATTTTAGAAAGTCGAATTTTGTTTGTATATCGTTTACGTATGCGAGTGATATGAGGTAAACATCCTTACAGGCAATCAGAAATGTGGTTGCATAAATCATCTCTAAAGCGCAGCATCGATGAGCTGAATCACAAAATTCTGAATTCCCGCTGAAAGGTTTACTAAAATATATATATCCCAGATACATCACATTTGGATCTTTGAATCAATGTGGCATTTACTTTAGTGTACAACTACGCCTTATAAAATGAAACGGGAGCAGTGATACATCGGCGAAGCGTCTTTGTGTGGTTGTTTTTTTAGACCACTAGTCTTAATCTACTGGGTTGATCTCCCGGTTCCCGCGGGATTATAAAATGTCTGCAAACCTCCAAATATTTGAGGCAATCAACAACTCAACACGCATTTGGCGTTAGAATGCAAGAATGTGAAAACACACAAACGAATGGATAAAAAGGAGTGAAATATGAAGAGAAATATGGGGATCGGAGCGGTGCCCATTTCGGGGGTGTAAAATATGGAGAAGTGTGGATCATTGGGGGAGCTGCTCTGCCTGGGGGAACAGATGAAGGGAGGACACTCTGCCAAGATCTCTCCACTGGAGGGGGAGCTGAGGGACTGGAGCTCTATGGAGAAAGAGTGTGCGCCTCGCATGCTGCTCTCCTCAATCTCAGTCTCACACGCCTGCATTGACACGTCCCGGGCTCTCTGCAGCAGAGGGAAATTGCTGCTGACAGGGCCTTGCAAACTTTCACAGCCATTTAGAAAGACTTACTCCCACACTTTTGTCACAGGCATTTATTGCACAAGATACATGATATGAAAAATTAACATTTTTTGAACTTGGCATCCCTTTGCCACCAAGTTAGGCTTTAAAACCATTCATAATTTTTCAGCCTTGCGATCGGCCCCAGTGCAGATGTAAACACAAGACATGCCAAGTGAGACCCCGAGATTATGAAAATGCACAATTTTCAAGAATCCAAACGCTCCTTCATAAATTGGTACCATATGAGCTCCTAATCCAATAACAAATGCTGTCCGTGTCCCCATCACTAAAACACAGGACGCTTTTTTTTTTAAGTGAGAGTAAAGGTTATCGTAGACTTACTCTACCTGTATGTCCACGACCAACCAGTGCCTCCAGTAAGCAGATGTTGGCTTGGCGCTGCTTGGAGCATCAGGATCAACCATCACTAGAGCATACATCTTATTCTGCAAACAAAAAGAGGATTCATATATTACTATTTTTAATACAGATAACATGATTTACTACAGTACGACACATATTGAGATTGGCCCAGAGGCAGTTCCAGTAACGGCGGTACCTGATCCCTTTCGCTTTCTAAATGCAGCCATGTGCTGGTTGTGCTTCACATTGCCCACGGCTCGACAGCATCTCTGCAGCTAACAACACTTAGTTCAACTACTTCAAATGCATTCTATTACTATTACTTCAGTGCATTTTATTACATTCATAATTTTACTATATTCATAAAAAGTGCTGTTTATTTTGTATGATGTTACTTTTTACTTTTACTTTTTGACTGCGTACACAAAGATGAAAAAAATACATTTCATACCAGAGGTTTGGGTTGGCTTTTTGTTGGCTTGACACATAATCTTATCACAGTTCAGCTGTCAACGCTAAAATATTCCTTAGAAAAATACATATTTCACATGACAACATTGTTGTGAAAAGCATGAATTAAAACTGTTCAACAAAGTCAGCCATTTACATGATAATATGTTCTGTAGCCATGCTAATCACCTACCTATAGCAAAAGTACAGCTCTGTTGTTCCTTACACTTAATATCATTACTGTGACATCAATAAAATGACAACATTTTGGATCTGGTACCAAATCCTCTCGTTAACATATTCACAGTAACTTTCTGCCACTTACCCAGTATATTTGTACCCCTCAATCTGTCAATAGATAAAGTGAGAGAAAAAGCATCTTAACTAACACTTGATCACAGTTATTGGACGTTGACTTGGCGGCTAAACTGCCGGAAATTTTTCATTCTGTCTGTCCCTAAAAGTTAGAGAATTATGAGAGCAGATTGAATTATTGCAAGAGCACATTTGTCATCCCTGGTCCTGTGCCCAAAATCTGCCAGACCATATGATGGGCTTTTTTTATTTTGTTCACTTCCTCTACAAACAGAGACATTAATCAAGGCTGTTTCAATCCATGATGTCCTCTTACCGTGTATGTACTTTCAACTGAAGCAAGACCATAATGATATCAGCTTTAATACGTATAAAACAGATGCAGCGTTTCCTACATTCTTACACTGACTGCCAAACAACACTGTAGTGCAGTGAAACATTTCATAGAATAAAATGCTCGCATGTAAACATAAACCTTGAATTTCTGTTTGTTGTGTCCTATCAAGACATTCTTAAAGGCCTCTGAAAATTATCGTAAGCCGATGTACTTGAATGAGATAAAGAAGTAGTCATGTATTTTTCTGCAGATGCTCATTTTCAGAAGGATTCTCTGCCTACCTGACAAGCAGTAATAAGCGTAAACAACTAAGCCTAATAATAGGATAATACTGTAGTCTCAGCGATAGTGCCTGCAGGTAACATCCAGACACACCAGGAACAATAGAGCCTCCTCCACAGCCTGTCAAAAATGACTCTATATCAGTGACCCCCCCGGGCAGCTTACCAACCATGACCTGTTGCCTTCTCAAGAGTTGTAATCCTCATTTGTGCATGTTTGCTACCAGGCAAAAACACTGTGATAATGTAGTTACACTAATATTTAAGTCAGACCCTGATGCATTCAGAAATAGCATGGTTTCAAATAACAGCACACTCACACACACACACACACACACACACACACACACACACACACACACACACACACACACACACACACACACTTAAATAAAAAATTACCTCCAGTCACAATTATCATTGAAAGAAATAGCACTTTATTAGATATTTCACGAAAGTTACCATGGACGGTGTGATATTTTATATCTCCTGTATATACATGCATGGAGATGTACTGTATAGAACAGTCTTATTTGTACAACATTAAGAGCATTTCACATGAATTTATAACTAAAAACAAACACATGGCCTATTTATGGTGGGTACTGAATTTCAATGTCTGCACATAATGTGTGCTTGAATTTCTACCTGTAAGAATCTGGCTGGTCCAGCTGGCACGGGCAGCAAATAATACAAGAAGCTCCCTCCATGCTTGCACTTCACACATTGTGGCATGTACCCTTCCCTCTTACAAGAACACTTTTTTCTCCATCTGTCAAAATCCACATTAATTACGCACAGATATGTGTGAAAGACTCCAGGGAAAAACAGATGCATATTGTGCCATCTGAAATAATTTATTGTGGCTCGAACAAACTAAATGTATATCAAAACATGTTTTAACGTGGCTAATTCTCATGGCTGGATACTGGAAGGAACACGTTTAAAAATAATATGTTATCAGCATTAATTCACTACTAATACAAATGAGGAAACATAACATTTGAGCCTTGATGATCATTTGAAATTTAGATTTGCTTCAACACTACAGCTAATCAAATCTCTCGCTGATTTATTTTCTATATTTTGGAGAACACACAAAGCTAATAGTGAGGAATTGTTTTGACGTTCCTCTGTTTAATGTCTTATAATCTAGTTGATTTACATAATTGTAAAAGAGACGAGAGGTCAGTTGCCCACTCTGTTGTGCTCTGTAATGGTATTTAAAGGACTTTGAAAATGTCAGAACAATCGGAGAGCTCAGAGCAGAAGTGAAATCCTGGTAGGTGTTGGCCACAGACCACCGAGCTCCATAGGCCCATTATACAGGAGGCACCTGGGTGTAGGCTGGAGGTGGGGAAGATTGAGCCTGCATTCTCTTGGGATTAACCTCCCACAGCCTGCTGTGATCACAGCAAAACGGCCCAATGGGACCAAACCTCAGACGCCAGGCGGCTGGAATAAACCCTGCAGCTGACTGGGTGTCTCTGTCACGGCTACTGGTCAGTGGTAAGGAGGGGTGTTAGGTTTGATGGGGGAGTCAATAAAAAACACTTCTGGATTAATATGATATAGAAATGCAGGTGCAGTTTGAAAAATAAAAACAACTTTTTATATTGTGTATTTTCAAGAGATGACATGAAACTCCCACAACATGCCAATAGCATCGAGTAGATACACTATTTGCAAAACAGAAGACGGCAAAGAACAAAGGCAGAGGAATACCAGTGTCTCTGAGGATGTACACTACTGGCTTACCTTTGAGTGAACTCTGCTGGGGCTGAGAATCAGAGAGATGTCTAATCGCTGCTCTCGTAGAGTTGCATGGGCTATCGAGCCCAGCTCTGCTAACTGATGACACCACGAAGGGCGAGAGTGAGTTAGCGAGGGGGAGGGAGGGAAGAGAGGCCCCTCTGTGAGTTTACAAGTTCATGCTTTATCCCTGACCCAATACCAAACAGTGTCATCCGTACAGCTGCCTATTAATATACCCATTGCTTTATCCTCCCTGTTCTTCATCTCCTTCAGCCTCTGCGCAAAGAACCCACAACGTTTCATTAAATGGTCAACTGTGCTCAAAGCGCGACCCGGGGCAAAGCAACGCATCGATCTTAAATCCCTGTTTAAGTAGCAAAAATACTTGAACTTGCTTGGTAATTAACAGGTATCTGTGTTGTGATTAAGACACGGCGAAGGCTTAACAACCATCGACTGCAGCTTAGAACAAGGTTGAAAGATCGATCCGTAAATACAGAAAAATAGAAACTCTAAAACACAACTGTACAAGTATATTTTTCAAATGATAAATCTCAACAAAAAAATCCTGTGTTTTTGCAGCTAAACAGTATTTTATAAAAGATTCAAAATGAAAGTCAAAATATAATCTAGTGTCAAGTGAATTCATGCAGAAAATATGTGTGGACTTTTATGCTGAGGACAAAGTAATAAGGTCTCATTTTGGAGGCAGATAGGAGGGAAAGGGGCAGAAGAGCAAGTGATGTGAAGCGTAACAGTGGTACCACTGTCAGGATAAGCATCCTGTTGGAGGGGAGGTCAAAGGTCAGCCAGTCAGCAGTAATTGAATCCTGACCAGAGAGTGGAAGGACATGGACCCAAAAATGAGATGGAGATAGAAGGGGGCTGTGGCACTCACCTAGAGGTCACGATCCTTACAGGTGAGGAGGCCCTTGTTGGCCATTAATAACAGTCACCCACCCCACCTCTCATCTGCAGAAGCTTTGAAACCTCATTGTTCCTCACCGCAAGCAGCATTATGAAACCTTCTTCTTGGGAAGTCATAAAGGGCTGGTTGGTAATCTGCCACAGAGTAACTGGGTGAAAAACAAAAAAGGAAATTTGGGGAATTTTGTCAAACAATATTGTATTAAAATGTCTTGTTTTGACTCCAGAGACATCAATACAAATGTCAGCTTAGATATCTACAACTGTTAAATGGTCTGCATGTTTAAAAATGTAGACAGCAGGAAGGCTTTTTATACCTGCAGTTCTCAATACACAAAACAAATAATGGGAAATGATACTCCACCACTTTTAAATGTAAAAAATAGCTTATTGGGGATACTACTCAGCCTGTGAAACAAGATATAACATAATGATAGTAGAAACAGTAGAAAATTACTTAAATGACATCACTTGAGTAATCTTGGCTTGAACTGGGGGTATTGAGTTTGAAGTAAAAGAGTTTGAAGGAAAGAGGTTTAGTTACATTATGGCGAGTGTGGTATCCAATGTTTTAGTTCATAGTTCATGTTTTTTAAAAGTGCACTGTGGCGTTTTCTTGTTTACATAACACATGTCTCACCAAAACAATTCCTTCAATGCATCATGAAGGTCCAACAAACAGTTTGAATGCATTCCTTCTTCTTAAAACATTCCACCCCAACCACCTTGACATGTGTGTGCGGTATTAAAATGTAGCACTTGCTTTATTGGTAAAAATGATCACACTGAACATTATCCGGGCAGTAGTTACATTTTTCTCAAAATATTTTGGCAAAACAAGTAATGTATCAATATAATTTATGGAAGACAGAGTTGACTAGGGACTGAAAGTCAGGATATCTCAGCTTCCTCTGATTTGATTTTGACACACACACACACACAAAAAAAAAACTCAGACTCTCCCCCGACTTCATGAAAAGCCCAATACTAAATGGCTTTAAGATGGTATATGAAAGAAATGTAGACACATGGACACGTGCTGTACATTGACACACACATAAGGTCAACAAGCTAAAGATGACTTAATGTCTTTGGTGTACATCAGCAGAGAGCGCTGCACCATGTTTTATAAAACTCCACAACACATAACGTGAGCACTTCTTGTCACTTCGATGCAACGCGAGTGCCATTGATGCTTCTGAGACCATTATACAAGATGATTTGGGCTATTTCACAAGAGCCAGTAACAACTACAGTTACTGGTTTAACACTCAGATTGATTATTGACACATATACATGATTTGCAAAGAGAATGCCAATACTCTTCAGTGTGTTCTTAAGCGCCTCACACAGTGCGGGCAGCTCACTACCTCCAAACCTGCCTATTTTTAACTCAGCCTCCCTCCCACACAGGAGTGGAGTATGAAGTGGCTTATAAATCCACACTTTGAGGATCCTCTTGGTCAAAGGAAAGTCACATGTGGGTACATACGCATATTATTTCTAGGGCTAAAGACCACACAGCTACAAATTCCCCGTAAGGTAGATAATCAAACGAGTGAGCTGCGACGCGAGGACGCAGCGGTGAAAGTGGAATCACAGCGGAATATAAAAACACAAGTTAGTTACATAATCACATAAACACTTAAATCAGGCAAGGCCATATTTTTTCAGACCCCATAGCTTCTGCATATTCAATATCTGTCTCACCTGAAAATCCTTGAAACAGTCATTTTGGCCGATAGAGCCACAAAAACACAGCTCTCTGAAAAACTTGTTTGACTGCAGTCGGTCCTGAACACTGTTTGCAAAGCCTTGTTCTTTCGTGGTGCAGTTTGGAGCTGCTATGGAGCCATAGCTAACGGTAAGATGGTTCACAGTCTGATTGGAGCTTGAGGGGGGTGAAGGAATTAGTAGCAGCCTAGGGTAGCATTTCTGCATTTCTCTCAACATTGAAGACCTCTTTCACCGCACTATGCTTGCGAACACAGCCGTGCTCATGTTAAGCTTATTAGTCACCCTGGATGCGATCTTGCTAGCTGAGGCTTTCAACACTTTCTAGTGGTGGCTTTACACACATACACCTACTCACTGCCATGAAAGCATTTCTGCAAATGCACATGCTCCAACACAGTAACTACCACTAACAGGTGCTCTGAAGTAGCATGCAGCCAGGCTAAATGAGGCAAGAGGGACATATTTGTGTCATGTAGTTTGGCTGCTCAGAACACAACACAGTCAAACAGGGCAAATTGCAGCACTGGACTCATATCCATAATTAGTCTGTCAAGCATGTCAAAGACTGAGAGTCATGGATCTGCTATTTTATCACCAAGTGTAGCCTATAAAAGTTAATGGTGAGAACATTCTAATTACTTCACCAGTATTCGGGAATCTAAATCCACTATTTTGATTCTAAAAGTACTAAGGGGAATTTTGGAGTTAAAGAGAGGAAAATAATAATGTTCTATTGGGATTAGTGGATGTTTTGGTTAGTGGACTGAAACTGAAAACACCAAGTTGACATGAATTGTCAAAGCTGTACACACCTAAAGCTCACATTTAACATGTGCTCTGCAAATTAACAGTTTGTTTGGGTCTTTATGTGTTATTTTGGAAGCCATTTAATTATTTTCCTTTTTTTTTTTTTACTTGGAGTGATAAGAGTGAAAGACATATTTATTATAATAGGAGAATAATTGCTATTGTTGGATCTATTTTCACACTTAGTGGCACAGTTTTAACGACTGCCTATAATGTAATATAATATAGAAAGGCTCTTCATGAAGAACCATCATGCAGCAGACACAATTCTGAAGACGACGGGATACATGCTGCCATGATGGGAGCTTAGTTGTAAGCACTCTGACACTCATTCCTATCTGGCCATCAGAGCTGTTAAAGGTGTCAGGCCTGTTCACAGGCACTGTGTGTCTCACCAGCCAAGATGGCTTCCACATTTTTTCTATCATGATTAATTATGGTTTCTGATGGTAGTACAGTGAGAAAGTGTAAATTATTCCCACATTTTCTTGTGCCCTCCGTTCAGTCACTGTTGTGTAGGAAGATGCTATTGACGCCATTCATGGATGGCGACCAAAAGGCATCTACATGGGGTGGCAAACTCTAGTGCCCATTAAGGGGTGGATTTTGTGGTGGGGGGTGCTTGGCGTGTGGGCTGAACCTAGTCAAGACTGCCAGTTGACAGGGCCAGATTTTCCAGTATGGAAGAGTCTTGTTTCAGTGGGCGAAGCTGGGTGTTGGGAGACTGGGAGAGAGGACTGCCCAGGGCTTGGAAGCTTGAAACAGAATATTTCAAACAGACAAGCACCGTCTGTGTTCCAGTGTCACCAGCCCACCCGTCTGACAATCAGGGCCATGTCATCACACGGGCACTGAGTAATTCAGGGAGCACTCTTATCACCTTGGAAGATGTGGCAATCTCAGACGTCAGAGCAGTCTGAGGTCCCAGCAGCAGAAATAGCATTAAACGATGTATACAACACAAGGTATGGAGGACACAAAAGAACAGTTAAGATGTTCACCTACAGGCAAAACATGAAGAGCATGAATAGCAAAGCTTGTAGAAATGCAACCACAATACTGAGCTTTGATTTGAATCCTTAACAAAATCCACAATGTGTCCTCAAAAACACACACTGTGCACGCAGCACAGAAAATCCTTAGTTTTGGAGAACTGGTTGGAATAAAATAATTCGTCTGACAGATCATTTTGTGTATGTTGATATATTTAGCGCTGTCAGAGAGGACATCACAAAGAATGGCACTTATATCACAATGCAAAAACTGTTATCAGAGGAGGTACAGGTTTATGGTTCAAGGGCTCGTACATTCATAGAGAACAAGCTCAGCCTCTCTGCCTGACACACTGATAAAGACAGCACAAATAAAACAGCTCCACGGCTCCATCTTTGCCTCTCCCCAAGGGAATAATATATCACCCATCTGAATGTGGCACATATTGAATCATTTCCAGCGTTGATGATTCATTTGAATAAATCAGCCTTTTTTATTTTGCCAACTTGAACTGATACTGAAATAAGGAAAAATTAAGTCACATTGTTAGATATGGGGAAGGACAGGTGTTAGAGTGCTCTATAGGACTGGTAATCCTAATCCCTTTTCAAGCAACAATTAATGACTACAGCAATAATCTCTGCATATATGTTGTTGCAATTCCTTTTTGACTGTCAACCATAACCTGCCTAACTCACATAGACCAAATCCAGGGGGATATGTCGCTGGAGGCAGATAAATCCACAGCAATAATTCAAAAAGCACACGGGACAGACATAGTTTGACCCAAGATATATTCTTAATCTGACCATACACTATTGACAAGACCTGCTCTCAGGAGCTTAATTTTCATATACAGTTGATCCACAGAAAGAGATCCACTTGTTATCTGCATTAATTCTTAACAAATATCAAATATTTCAGGGAAAGAAAATTAAATATGGAAGCTTTCGAAACAAAAACTTTCAATGTTTTCTACAAAAAGCTACGGATGCACAGGATCAGCCTATCGGCAAATTTGAAAAATCAGCAGCTTGTGCAATGAAAGGGTTATATCCGCATTCAAGCTAAGAGACATACTCTAACATACACAGACACAAATCCTGTAGAGCTGAGCCGAGCAGAGATACCCTACCAGCCCTCCAAGGCACAATTAGGATTTCACGGGGGGAAGAAATCTACATTCCTGCACACATGAAAAAAAGTCCTTTCTCCCTCCCTACAACAATATCAACTTTTTACTCAAGGAAAAACCTGAAGCACCACTCGATAGGATTTGGACAAAGAAATAAAAAACAAAGCCAGAAAAAAAATCTAAATTTAAGCTGCAGTTGTTAAAGAAAAAATATTATGGTTGAGGAAAATCCTGTCCTAAGCCTCCCAGTTCCAATCAATTTCTCCTATTCTCTGCGATATGAAAAGAAGCAACCACTCATAGTTTGTTTTAAGTACTTGTCTGTGTGGAGCGGTGCTGCGTTCAACAATATTTGTATGGACAGCCTCAGTGTATGATTTTTCAGTCCAAGTACAAGAGGTCAAGTACCTGTCAGTTTGAAAAGGGATAGAGCAAAACACTACATTTTACCCCATGACGTATGCTAGTAAGTGGATACATTTACTCATTTATTTAAATTCTGAAAAATAATATAGCAGAAAACAATTATTTATTATGCAAAGATATAGTGGAGTAATGTCAACCTGAACAGAATGCTCTCCTTCGTCGCAGAAGCCTAGCAGGTAAACACTGTTAGCTCTGTTAGCACTTCCGCCCTAGTTTGCACTGTTAGCGCGGTTTGCCCTGTTAGCTGTGAGCCACCGGCTCACCCTCCTCCATGTTGAGAGCTGTTGAGAGGCCATCAAAAGGCTCCCATATCTTGCACCTTTAAATCATTATGGTATAGCACATAGAGGACAGGGATAAATGTTTACTGTAAGAGTAAGTCACCACTGTGTGCAGCCAAACTCTCCTAAGCAGGTTGTTATTGTCTAGTTTGCAGCAAATACATTTCCTGCAAACTAGATTTGTATGTTATGCAAACTTAGCTATGCAAAGTAAGTTATCTCTGATAAGGTTTTGCTAAATACTGATAAACAGTCTTAGATTCAGTGATGCACTAGTGAGGGACTAAAACTATCTTCTATGCCTAGTGGAAAAACATCTAAATAACTATTGTTTTTATTATAAGTATGTGTTATGTTTCATTTAGTAATTTGTTTGATTATTGCTTTATAAAACATCTACCATTATTTACTCAAATGACAACAATATTATATTATTTTGACATGTATTTTCAAAACAGCCTCAAAAGAATGACAAATGAATGAAATGAAAAACATAATTGACAAATCGGTGCAATAAATTAGAGCTGATACGATAAGTTGATTAATTAAATCACAAAATATACTTTTAAGTAGTTTCATCAAGCAAAAACACCAACCATTCAAGTGTCTCAATTGTGAGGATTTGCTGGATTGATAATATTATTTTGTAAACAAAACAATAAATCAAGAAATGAATTGTCAGTTAATTTGAATATGAAAAAAGAAGAAACACAATGTATGTGAATTCACAGCTTTTTTAGTTTTTTTAAATATTTTGCTCTGTCATGTTGTTTTTGATTTTCTTCTGGTATGACACTGCAGCTTTTAAAAGCCACCAAGTATAGCACAGTGGACTAATATCTTAGTATCGAGCAAAACATTGTGAAAAAGTAAGAAAACCTGCTATGAACAGCTGCAGTAGGTGGTGAGTAAGCTATTGAACACCATGCACATTGTACATTGAAGATAAACGTTATTATTTGGCCTTACAGAATGAATGCTGTCTTAATTTGGTTAACAGTTCACCAAAAATCTAAATTTAACCCAAACAGATTTATCCGAGAAATACAAAAAAATTAAAAACTCATTGACAGAGTAAGTTTTAAGATCATTTTAAAAATGCCTTTATATTTCAGGCACTTATCCAAATCAAATTAATTATACTTGAAGCACATCAACACTTACTTGAATCTGACTCTTCAGGGCTAAATACCATGAAGACAATACATGGTCTCAGGCTTCAGCTACAATGAATATCTCAAAGTTTACACTTACAGTTCTACTGATGAGATCTGGCAAAACTAATGCCCTGGAGCACATACATAGAGCATTGTGCCAAATAAAGACATTAGCCGTGCTTGAGTTTGAACAAGACCTTTTAGCTGCCCAGCCTGTGAAGTGGTGTTTTAAGGAAAAAACACATTGTAACCGTCACTACTGATTCTCAGATTTGTGTCCCGTCTGAGGAAAAGGTTAAGCACATCATCTATCTGAAAATGCCCAGATGAAGTCAGGCATAAAGTTGGCATCCAAATAAATCATGCCATCGCTGAGCTTCAGCTTTCTCATTATCCATACCTCTCATGACATTCACAGAAAGAAACAAAGCATCCTGCCAACACCTACTCTGTGAGAGAGCTCTTTCAGTTCAGCTCAAAAGCTGAGAGCTCCAAACCTCCACACCACAGTGTGGGCAGTGCTGGCAGAGCCATGTGCCTAAGAACACTGACTGAGTGCAACAGTTGGACTAATAACAGAACAAAAAAAATAAAATGGACGCAGAGCGGGGACAGCCACAGCTCCACAGCTGAGAAGCAGGTTGACTTCTGCCCACCTTTCTCTTATTCAAGAGCGAAAGATGTCCACAATGCCTCTCAGGTCTTAGTGCCATGAAGGGCGGTGAGCTCGCAGCTTCAGCCACTTCAGGGTAAAGCAAATCACTTTAATATGTTAAGAAGATTAAGCTGGATAAATGTCTAGATCAATTTTTTGAAAAGCCACGTAAATCTGTAGTGTTTTTATTTGGGGAGGGGCGGTGTGTGAGTCAGTTGAGACGATCAACACAAGCCCACCAAAATGCAATGCTATTGGCTAGGGGAAATTGGGCTTATTTGAGATTTTGCATTTTAAGCTTCTTGAATCTAAGACCATCCCACCTCTTTCTTATTATTTTTAACACCAACCTTTGGGACAACAAAACTATCAAAAAAAAACACTGGTCACAGTTTCATGTGCCACTGCTCTCTCGGCTTATACTTAAAACTCCAGCACAAAGAAGAAGAGAGAGAGGTTAAAGTTGAAGGTCTCTAAAGTGAAGTACTTTCAAGGGTTTTCAGGATCTCTTTGTGCATTTTTCAGGTAAATCATTCAAGATAAATTAATTAACAGTAGAAGTATATTCTAAATACAAAATGGATGGCTGACATTTTCTTTTTCTATCTTAAGAATTAGCAATCTGAGGGTGTCCGCCTGTCAGCTTGCTGTGCTAGAAATTGAGTGTGAAAGCGAAAGGGAGAAATGGAACAAATAATGTAAAGGGATTAACAAATCATTTGCATAACATTTTCTCTGATTTTCTCTGCTTCCAAACTACAGGATCAGGAAAATGACAAGGAAGGCAGTTTTATTATCCCCTGTTCTCAGATCAATCAAGCATCAATGGACCTGATTGCTGCTACCATTAGCGAGCGACAAGCTTTCAATGTCAAAAGCAAAATGAATCTCTGGTAATATATCTTTAAAAAACAGTCAAAACAGACCCACAAGGTAACTAAACAAGTTGGGAGAAACAGCCATCTGATGAAATGCATTCTCCAAAGAAAAACTTGAATAGAGTGCATCTTAAAAAGATACTTTACTTTCACTCTGCCAAACGTGTATTAACCTGTTTTTTTTCCCATCCAGAGTTAAGACAATAAGACCACTGGGGAGATGAAGGGGATGGCATTATGGAGAGTTAAGCATTATGAGCAGCCCTGAAGCTGTTCCTAAAGAAGGTGAATCAGAGGATTGGGACACAACTGTAACTAAACCCTGCGCCGGACCACAAATGAGAAGCACAAAACATTTTGGGCAAAATGCCACTAAGCCAAGCATCTGGGTCTTAAGTAAACTTCAAATCATCACTTTTAACTTTGAGATTACTTTGCTCTAAAAGAAAAGAGGCTGTCAATGCAAAAAAAAAAGTAAATTACCTCAGTTTTAAGCATAAGAACCACAGTAATCCTGTCCATAAAGTCCTGAAATTCTGTAGTAAATATTTTTTATTGAAGATAAATTATAGAATCTATAAGAAAATGAATATGTTGATTTCTGTCCAGATCTCCCTCACAGAGGAAGAAGCTTTAAAAAAAAAGAGAAAAAAGAAAAAAACTTTAACTTCTTACATTGTTTATGGTAAGAATGAAAAAAAACAGCACACAACAACTCAATATTTTTTAAAGGTGATATGTTTGAGCGTATGAGGCTGCAGACATCTCCCTGCTGGACAGATCACATTAATAAATTGTACGAATTTCTTACTGTGCCAAAGTGCGACCCAGTCTTCTTCAGAGCTTACAACGATTCCCCAGTAAATGTTAGGTGTCTGTGGCTCATATAAATAGAAATTTAATCTTGTATGTTTGTCTAAGTATCCACAGCAGCAGATGCACTTCCCATGCAGATTATGAATCTCTATTTGAACAATCTTGCCGTCAATGTATATGAACCGACAAGATAGAATGTCTGTGTGACTGAATAATAATCAGGACGCACAGGTTCAAGCGGTATTTTTATTAAAGTCTGTCTTGTTATTGCCTCTGTGCTGAAGCTTCTTCAAAATTTTGGATCTAATTTATTCATTTTCATAATTGTCATGTTGGAAATGTGTCCCCCATTTTAACATAACTTTTGCATATTTTCTTTGTTAGTTTGCACGTGAAGTTGACCTGTTTATCGATATTAAACATGTTGCCATGTTCCCATTAGGGTCTGTTGAATCGGCTTTACATGTTAAACCACCTCTTTTCCTCTGAGCTTTTGTCAAGTGGTGAAAATCTATCACTTTCTCCAATACCGCTGCTTGCATAGAAACCTGACCATTGTCATCTGTAAGAGCATCCCAGAGCTTCCTTAATCTGTTCTTATCCTCCCATTGATAATACAATGCATTTTCATGGTAATTGAAATTATATTTTACTCACAGCCACAGAATAAAAAGTATTGCAGCCTACGCTCTTCAACCAAATATAAGGTGAAGGAATACTGTGATACTGCAACAACAGGGTACAACTGGTTCAAAAACATAAAATAGACTGTATTTTACAAGTCAATGCCAAGGTGAGTGGTGAGAAGAAGAAAACAGGAAAAGGAGGTGAGAGAAATAAGAAAAATATTAGTCATGAGATATAGATGTGTCAGGTGAAATCTCACTTAAGCATGTGAGACATTTGCACATTTATCCATTTGAGTACTTCTTCTTGCACCTGTGGTGGTCAACATGCCACAGCCATGCTTCACAAGGTGCCAATTATTCTTTTACTATGTGGAAAGGTGGCTTAGGGGGTTTATTGCCTCTCTTGAATCCATTGAATATGCATAATCAATCCAGTTTTCCTGGTAGCAGAAGGTTGTAATTCTTTTCTCTTCAGGAGGCTTGCATGAATCATATATGCTGAGTAGTAATGGGTAATGACTGAATGGAGCGGGACACGGGTCAGCTTAACAGGGTGTTATAATGACAAAGGGGAACATTAGCTAAGGAAATAAACTCCCTGAATCTCGGCCAAACACGCTTATTTAATCCAGCAGAGCCAAGAACACCCACCTGATGACACTGAATATGCAATTAGATGGATATTACAGAACATGTTTCACTTGTTGACCCTCACTGTCATGTAAAGGCTCAAGAGAGTGCATTGTCTGTTTATCTAAACATACACCCTTGACTCTTCGCTGAGTGAAGACCATCGGCGACTGAACATAAAATCCCTATCATTGCACTCTCACATCCCCAACATGAAGACCTATCAGGAATCCTGCATGGGTGGACATGTAGGCTTTCCTAGGAATGACAGGGTCTGTTAAAGAGGAACCCCACCCTCGCTTTCTCCAGCATGCCAACACAGAGGAGAGTGGGCAGCGCTGAGACGGCAGCCTGCCGTGGGCACTGCCAGGCTTAAAGCTGCCCTGTCGTCATCAGAGGTTTGCAGAAAAGAACGCTGAGATTCACCAAAAAAAGAGGAGGGGGATCGTTGCATTTAAATCCTCTCTCAACGCCCCCACATGTTTTAGCAAAGCATAAAAATCATTCACAGAGAGAGAGAAAGCGAAAAAGAAAAAGATAGAGGGAAATAGAGAGGAAACAGCTATTAGCAGCAGTAAGCAAGCTCAAGAGATCATAGTGAGGCAGCTCTAATCGCAGTAATGGTTTAAACCCTCATTCCATCCACCAGATGCAAGAAATGTCTACCCAAAAACAAGGCTTTGAAATCCCCCGTGTCTAAGAAGGTGCCCTATGGCTATGGTCCTTACTAAAAAATAAAAAAAGACAACAACTCCAAAACTGTCTCTACTTGTGGAAACTGTGAGGTAAAGATAGCTGTGGCCTGTGTTGTTTACACTGACTACATGGAGGAATGATGAGCATGGCCGTATCAAAATAAAGACTATTTAAAAAAAATATGTTGCCTACATTTATGTCAGTGAGCTGAGAAATCAAATATAAGAATGTTCTCATGGACACACATGAAACCCAACTCTCTGCCCTCTAAAATAAATATGTTAATTATGTAGTTATTTGAATTAAGGCTAGAGACATAACCTTGTATTGACAAAAAGGGGTACTTTTGCTAAATGTTGCACTGATGTCCAGGGAAATGCATCCAGGATAAATCCAGACTTTTTGAAGGACAGGATTATGATGGATGAAGGTTGTTTTGCTGTGATTTTATACCGCAGACACTATGATGTCCAATGCAAATTTCACACTGCGACAATAAAGTCGATTTTATCTTATTCGTGAATGGTGAGAAAATGTAATTGAAAGTGAAAAATTTTCAAACTAAAAGAACTGTAATCGGGCTGTTCACAAATTGCATTAAAAGCTTAATTAATCACAAAGGTTTAAAAAGGTGGAAACTCACTCAAACGTTCTTTTGGTTTTGCCAGAAGCACACCTGGATGAGCTGCCATGAAGCCAAATATATACACCGTTTTTAATCCTTTCAAGTTCAGAGTTCTTTGGTTATTTTTGGAATCGTCTTAATTTCCACTGTTCTTTTATTCTTTTCTTCAGGCAAAGCTTCATCTGACAGGTTTTCTGTCCTGTAGCCAAGTTTTGGGGTTTTCCAAAGAGCTTCCACCAACATAAAAAACTCATATAGCTTTTCCTTTCTGTGAAAAAAATTAATAATCCTAAAAGCATTTTGGCACTTACAGGAGATATTAACTTTGAACTGAGACACTAAAAGTCAATATCTTAATTAATATATCCTTTTGAGATTTAGAAACTACTTTCTCTCAATTAAACAAATTAATAATCAGCAGAAACGTAGTTTGAACGTACAAAAAACTCTTCTTTCGGGGTATCAGGATTTTTTTACCAAAAGTGAAATTTGACGATGATCAGTTCCAAGCATTGTTTTGTTTCTGTGATCCAAAGGTGAGCTGACTTACTAACCTCTGAGAAACCGTGTATAACAACACAAGAGAGTGGTTCTAACAGTTCTAACTTTCTAACTGAAGACATTTACCTTGTTGATCCATCTACAGCTTTGGCTCCTCATCTCCACAAGTGTCTCCAAAGACGGATGCTAACTGATACGTCTGGTTCTTACTGAGAGATGTGTCAGGCTGTGAGACTGAAGCAAAAGGTATAGTTTTTCATCTCAAGAATTGACCTTTGGACATTAATCGCTAAGGTCGCTGTAATTGTGGACATTAAAACTAGGACTACAGACAAGAAAAGCTTTAGATCTCATTTTAAAATATGATGGTTATCCTTTGTTGCTCTGCTTGGGTTTAACTCATTACATTAGTGTTTCTGATAATTTACTGTATTTTAACATTTAGTGTAACTAAATTCTAATCAGACTTATCTATTGCATTCCCCTTGAAACAATGAATTTATCCTTAAGTGCAAAACATTTCTTTGGCGCTGACAGCGCCTTTCTGAAAAGTTCAGAGATTCTCAACAAGAAGCGCTCGAAGCGGTCGCACAAAAAAGTGGGAGCTCTCTAAAAAAAAGACGCTGGGTACTCAGGCGCTCTCCCTTCGTTGATAACAATTGAAAAAAAAAAACACTGGTGCTGAGAAAAAAAAAAAGAGCTAAATGGACATTCAGCCATTAGTGTTATAGTGTTATAATTTCTGCTGTTGTTCCTTGAAGAGTTCAGACGTTATTTCATTCATAAAACTAAGTGAAGGAAAGTCCACGTCTTTCAAAGCTAAACATGCTCCCGGAAAATTATAAGGACAGGTCCGTTTGATTTCCAATCCTCATTACGACTTTGCATGAACTTTCTTTGTGAGCCTAATTGCTCATAGTCATGTTATAGTTTAGTCCTATTAGCCCATCGTGTTACACTTTCTTTTGATGCTTTTGAGTATAATTAAGATTTCCAAAAATGCTTCAATAACACATATGCCAGGTTTTGCTAACACATAAGCTTTAGTGTCGAATCGCTACTCTGAAGTTTGAACACATAAATCTGCAGTTTCTGTGGCCCTTTGCTTTTGTTTTTGGTTATGAGCACCTATTTAGAGGCGGGTTTATGGGACTACTGCCCATTGCGCTCCATTCCAATTACTCAGCAGGCATGCATGCCGTCCCAGTAATGAAGTGGGTGTTACAGTGGGTGGATTTGAAACTGAGCGGCCACTATTCTGTATTCTTGCTACTGGGTACAAGGGATGAGTGGCAGAGAATAGCAGCAGCTCTGGCAGCATGGCACGGTGACAGAAAGCGTGGTGGACCAGCAGACCAACCACAGAACCATAGGCAACAAACTGATCATCCTTGAATAGTGCGTGCTTACTTAAGTGTCAGGAGAAATGGAGAATTACATTTCAAAGCCCAGTAAATAAAGTTTGTATTGATTTAATCCAACATGTAATCTGTTTTGCTGTCTGACACCGATTCCGGCAATAAAAGAGAATCATGTAAGACAGCATTATAGATAATACGACCATAGATCAAATGGAGTTTGGACAAGAGAAGGGCAATAGATCATGTTCAGGCTAGACTGCTTAGCTCTGGAATTCATAAACTACCTCCTAAATCGAGGTGGCTTTCAATTTAAGTTTTCAATTTACAGATATAGGATTTGGTGTGCGCTTGGAGCAATTTCATTGTCAACTTCAGCAGAGGTTCTGTGTAGTGGGAGCTGTGTGTCTCTCTCAATTTGTTGCTCAACCACAAAAGAGCATGATCCACTGAAATAAACACATATAAATAAAAGAATACTAGATATCTGAATGAATCTCTGTGGTAATTTAATATCTGGCATAAAAACAAGAGTAAGTTTGTTACAAACATATCATGTCATTAAAGCCAGACTTCATGTACTGGAGACCCATTTTCCAAACATGTTTTTCTTTTCAGTTTATGTGGTATAAAACTAATTTAGGGGCAGTAATGTTAATGTAATTCTCTTCTCAAAATCATTTCCTCTGTTTTATTTCAGCAAATATCATTCTGACATTGCAATGTGTATCTTTTTCATCATATTTAGCACAATCATGGTATGAATGTCTAATCCGAATATTGTAACAAAACCTTCAAACTTCAAATTGTAGTTTTGCTGTGTTTCGTTTCAATTCCACACAAATCCTTTAAAAACAATAAAAAAATAGTAATTTATTTCAGTCTTAGGATCAAGGTTTGAGTTGTAAGTATTTTTCTTATTAAACATGAGTTACTACTAAAGAGTACTGATTCATAAACTAGAACTCGAAAGCACGCACAACTGTGTGTGCTGCTGTCTGCAACAATTCAATGTACTAACTGAAATTACACCATATTAAAAAGGTGAAGATTTAATGACTAGCTTCTCTAGTATGAAACAGAGATTAAAGGATCTATCAGACAAAACCAGTTACTCAATGACAGTAGTATCTACTTTACAATGTACATCCTGTGACATTCTGAACAGTATAAACTATGGATAGGACATCACTTTGGTTTATCTGTTGATTATTGAAGGATTTACAAGTATGAAGTGCTAGCACCACCATCTGGTGACAAAGATTACAACAGTGTATCAGTAGTCAGTACAGGTAATGCAGATATTACAAGTCCGCATAGAAGCCCAAAACAGGAGAGCAGCCTCATGTTTAAAATATTACTCAAACTGTATTTCATGTTTATAATTTTTCAAAATGCTGTGATCTTTGATGTTTCTTGTGAAAATCGTCCTGTTCTGTTGAGGTAAAGTAGCAGCTGGTTTTACCCATTACTGCACTCTAGTGTTTAAAAAAAAGGCACTTTCATGAATGCCACATAACATGATCTACACAAAAAAGAAAAAAAATCAACCTACAACTAAAATAATTCAGACCCCTTTGTCTCAGGAATTTGCTTTTGTTTGATAGACAGAAGGGAATGATAAGCAGACACAAAAAGATTGGAATTCCCTGCTATATTTAAAACAGACTAAAATATGCAGCATGTAGCTTTAGTATCAAAGACATGCCAATATAGCAATGGATATCTGTTTATAGTGTTGTAAAATATAAATGATATCAACTATTTAATAAACCATAGGAATTAAAATCACTGCACACGTAAAAGGACTATTTGATTACTTTGACAGCCCCCAAGCATTTCTTACCTTGTGTGCTCCAGAGAAGAAGATTTGTGGTGCTTTCCAAACTGTGCTGACCATTTCTCTGAGTTTCTGGTCCTTTGGAATTACGAGGCATTTGTCAACATCCAGTTGTGGATGTATGACCTCCAGCCCACCACTTTATTGAAGAGAGATAAAAGAATAAACTAATTCTAAACACTTCTGTTATAATCTGAATTGAGGGCAAAGTGAACAGGCGCCCACCCTGGGATAAACATATCCAACATATCCATCTTATTTAAAAAGGTTAAAGAACTGCCATTAGCAAAAAAAAAGTGCATACGTGCAACAATAAGAGCAAATTAAACTTCAGTGCTTCTGTCTTTGTCATGTTTATTTTATGTATGGTTTACCCACCATTACAATTGTACTATGATCACAGCTATCTGATGCATTATGGGCTACTTACTGATAGAAAGAAGAATCCAGAAAGCTCATGGTGTCTGGTGTTGCCTCCACATGGCAAAACCCCAAAACACAGGCACAACACATCAGCAACGGTCCTGGCACAGCCTGCAGAACAGCAGCGTTCAGTTAGTCAAGAAGTCATTATTATCAACAGACAAATTAGTTTTGCTTATTTATGTTTCAATCTGATAGATTTAAATTGTATATAATATATTCTGACTGACACAGATAATTACGTCCTGACAGTCGAGTTCAAAGGAGGCCTGTCCACACTGACAGCTTGGGAAGAGTGTCACAGTATTTTACCTTGTCGTTGCTAGTTCAGTAGAAGTTTAACTTCTACTGAAGGTCTAGAACTTCTTGTTCTAGACTGCTTTAATAGGCTTACAACTAATGAATCACCTTGCTGATTATTTAGTTATTGTTTGGTTTGCAAGATGTCAAAAAAATGTTTCCAATGCTAACGATGCCATTCTTTAAAATGTTACTTAGTCTGAACGACAATTACCAACTAATTAATAACAATGACAATATGTAATACTATTGAATGCAATATAATACAAGTCAAAGAAAAGCAGGGAACCTCAACCTCATTTGAAATGCTGGAGCAATAACATAGGCATGTTTCCTTATATAATGACCGAAAAAGAAAGAAATCTACATGTTTATATGATTTATATAGACTCTAATCCACCTGCTGTGTAGTCTTGGCCTGTCAGAGCTTGTTTAGACACCTGGCCCTGTCTACACTGGTTTGACAACACATCAGCAGCACTGCACGTGACGAGGGGAATCCTAATATACTTGACAACATTGGTCTTATGACAAATGTCACTGTTAAATTACAATATTTTAATTGGTATGCTTAATTATACTTCAACTATCTGAACACTAGGAAAAAAAAACCGCATTACGTGTTGCTAATGCTTAATAAACGTAATAGCAACATTTGGCTCCCGTTACATCCTGCCACGCGAGACCTACCTTTGGCAAACAGCGCCCTTTCGTGCCATTACTTTTAGTCAGCTTATTTTATTTCCTGACAACATGACAATTGACTCTCATTTGACTCAAAAAAATAAAAGTTTAGAAGTGACGCTTGCACTCCTATTATCTGGAAGTTAGCCTGCACTTGTTTTAGCTTGTTTAAATCCATGCAGTGTATCAGACGCTGCACGTCGAAACAGGTGGTTTATAAAGGGTCACGTGTCCCTTGAGACAGAGAGCGCAGACATTAAATACAGCACTGCATACACGCTGCAGTCTTCGTAGGGTAACGTTAGCTACATTAATACTTCGTGAAAAACATTACCATCTCTCAGAAGTTGTCCGCTTGTGTTAAGCTGCAGGTTGTTGGAGCTGCAGCTACCACGTCTGCGCAGCGCACGAGCCTATTTCGGCGTGGTCACGTGACACAAGGAGACACAAGGAGCTCTGAGTTTTATTTTACAATTTACAGTCTACGCAGTTTGTCTTTTTTGTTTATTCCGTCTTTTAGTACTCAAGCAACTAATGACAACATGAACCAATAATAATAAAAAAAAAAAAAAAAGATAAATAGGATATTATGAGCTACCCTACTCAGTAACATGGTGGCTGAAGCGATTTGCGATAGCCTGTCACACCATCGTCTGCTGTCACAGAGTTCCACGTGTGTGTGGACTATCCTATGCCCATGCTATGAGGGAACTGGGGCGAAGTGCCAGTTCCCCGTATATGTATATATATATATGTATATTTATTTGTATTTGGTTTAACCAGGTTGGTTTTTGCAGTCATTCAATTAATACAAGGTATAGAGACGGTCACGTTTAAAAGGTGGTTTCAGTAGCATGGTGGCTCAAGCGATTAGCGCTAGCCTGTCACACCAATTGGCTTGGTTCACACCCACTTGGTGGGTGCGGCCTCTCTGTCACAGAGTTCCTGTGTGTGTGGACTCTCCCCATATTATGAGAGAACTGGGGGTCAGTGCCAGTTCCCCGTATATGTATATATATATATGTATATTTATTTGTATTTGTTTTAACCAGGTTGGTTTTTGCAGTCATTCAATGCTAGCTGGCTATCAAACAATTAGTTAACTTTAATGCCTCTTAGTGTTCCTGTAAAATGTGCAGAGAAACGCCTATCCAGATATACCCAAAGTAAATTGCAAGCTTTAACTATTTGGAGTAAATGCATGGCCTTGGTCTCTTTTGAAAGGTAACACTGAAGCTTTTTTCCCTCAATAGTCAGAATCACTGTAGCCCGTTAAGCCCTAACCCTAATAACCCTAACCCCTAATCCTATTTATTGTTTGAGTTGTGTTTAGAGGTTGTACATCGGGATTATATATTATTGTAGCCCTGATTTTTATGTTTAATTTGATACCTAACATGTTTGTTTTCTTGGGGGGGAGGGATTTATACCATGATTTTTTCTTGATTTTCCTGATATAAAAGGGTTCCCCAATTGGGTATAAATCTAGGGCTCAACAGGTTAAGTGCTGCTGACACTGAGTTGTATAATTTTGAACACACTAAGGTATTAGGTTTTTATTTCCACCTGAACATTTCATTGCAAATAGATGCCTATAGATGACTATAAATGGGACTTATGGACTGGAAAACACAATGGGACAATAGCCTGAAGCCTTATCTAGTCTAAGTCAAAAGTAGATAACAATATCACAGAAAATGAACATTGTACACATGTTTTTCGAATGAAATATCTCGGCGTTTTTCCATTTTGAGACTGAAAATATTCATGATCTATATATATATATACTATATATCTACTTAAAAAGGCTTATAGTCTTGCAAACTTATAGAGGTACTATTCCTATTTACTACCAGTATTGCTGACACAGAGAAACTGAAGAATAAATGCATTTTCATGCTAATTCAATGACAAACTGAGTCTCAGTCAGCAGAAATCTCTTCTCATCAAGCTGAAGCCTGTTGTGAACAGGCTCATTCGTTAGAGCTGCGCCTCGCCTGGAATCTAGACGAGAGCAGGCGGCCGCAGCTGGAGGCGTTGACAATAAACTGCAATCAAGTCGAACAGTTTTCAGCTGCCTTCAAAGTAAACACAGGAAGTCACAGAAAAAATGACTTCCTGTTTGTTCCGAACTTTTGTCTACTTGTAGTTTACAGATCACGTTTGGATTCATTCATGTGTTTGTCAATATATATTTATGTAGAAATGTGTGTGTAGCTGCATCCTTTGTTCTTTTTATGTCTGCCTGTGAAATACATTACTACTCATTTTGACATGTGTTATATAAATATGATTTTGTATTATCAACCACACAAGATATGTTTTAAGATCAAACATGAGATGAATAGTCAACAAAAAGTATTACAACTACACATAAAATAAGGATTTTCTCCAACACGTGGTGTTTGCTGTCAAATCGAAGCCAGGCGTTTCCCATCATGCACTGGGCCACGCAGTCTGTGGAGAGCTACTTCGGCGCCTGACTCTGAAATCGACGGCCGGCTTGATCTCGTGAGAGTATCGTTGATCACATGTGCATGACGTCAGAGCAAGTCGGGAGCAAGTCGGACACAAATCTAACCGGCATGCATTGCCCGCCGATCGCCGCCGATCGATTCTGCGCAGAACTGGCTCATCTCGAATGAGCCTATTATGTGTACCCCCTCTTGTTTAGACCCGTTGAGCCTGTACTTCAACATAGCTTCTGGTTGGGTAATGTAGTCTGTCAGTCAGGACATGAAGCTCCTATAGGTTCAAGTGACGTTTCATTAGAAACGTTAGGTTTCAGCGGTCATTTTGATGAACCGTTTTCCACTGTGCTCTCATGCAAACTTGCTTTTCTTCTTAAAACAAAAAGATATTCTTTCATATCTTCCAGCGGATATGAAATGATGCAACTCCAGTTTGTGGATATTTATGGATGTAATCACGTGTTTTGGACTAAATCTTTTATGGGATTTTTGTTATTGTACCTTTACGACGTAACAACGCCATTGTTGTTGTTGGAATGTTATGGATTTATGGATCAATATGAGGCTTCATCGGTGAGTTGTCTGGCTTTTGCTATCATTTGTTTGTTTGTTGTTGTCTGACAAAAGTCTCGTTTGTAGCTGCTGTGGTGGTCTGAACTTGAAACGGAGTGCACATCTGGAATCACAAGAATCGTAGGACACTTGTACCGAACTCGTACCAAACTATAAATAAGAGGCACAGTGAACAATAGAATGTACAGTAAAGGATGCCCGCCGGATGGCAGAATGTTAAGAGAAAAATCAATTATGATGGTATCAACATTAAATAGTTTCTCTCTATGAATATATCTGATCTCACAAACTACAATATAAATGTGGTCTGTCACACCATCTCACAAAATACGATATTAAGTTATTGTTTATCTGGAATTACATTACTGAACTGTTGATGTTGATGCGAAGAATTGAATAAAGTAATCATTACCCACCCCCCAACTGGAATACATTTAACAAAATAAATGTATATTTTTATTTATATATATTTTTTCTTTACATAAATACAATTCTGAGGTACTTATATTTTGCTTTATTAAAGTATTACATTTCATGCTACTCCACTACATTTTGGAGGCCAATATTGTACTTATTTGGTAACATTAATTACATTGCAGATTCAGATTATTTTTACAATTACAAAATACTTGAATATTTGAAGTGGATTACGAACCACTTTAAAGTACCGAAAATGATGTCTGTGCTCTCTCACTATCAGTTTTCAACTAAACATATGTGCTTACAAAATACTATATCCTCATGAATGAAAAGTGAAAGCGCTGAAAAATCACTTAAATTAATTTTAAACATACATATTAAGACAATTAATACATTGGGTATTTCTTCACAGATTATTTTAATTGTGACACATTCTTGGTTAAAAAACACAGTTTGTTCAAGTATCACAATAATTTTTACTAGTCTACTTTGATCCATGCATTTTCTTGTTCTTTGTGGTTGATGGTGTTGATGTCGCCCTCGAGGGAAGCATCAGCGTCGTCCTCCTCATTTGGGTGTGATGACACATCCACCAGAGAAGGGACGCTCCAACGTCGCAGGATACCTTTGCCCCTCTGACTGTCGAGCCCTTCGCCCAGAGAGCCCTTAACCCTTCAGGGCCTTAGGCCTATTCTCGATTTTACATAATTTCTTAAATTCATCTTTTAAAGGCACTTGCATATGAGATATGTACCCATGTGTTAAATCAAAAAATGCAGAACAATCTCAGCTATCTATACAATGAGGCACCATTGTTCTAAGGCACAAGTGTAAAGAGATAATATGGCCATAAATCTGAAATATTGATTGATTTTTGAAATTCTTCATATCTCTTGTGAAAACATACCTTTACTCATGTGAACGGACTGTTTTGGTGGTTGAAATTGGTTTACCAAAGGTTTTGGGTTCCCATAAGCAGTGAAATATATGAATAAAATGGTAGATACATGTAAATAAATGTCCAAAACCATATTTTGTATTATCGTTTTTTGAGTAGAAATGTGGTCTGTCACACCTTTCACCAAAATGATAAAAATGGGACTGATAAATTACTTCATACTGCAGATCAAGCTTCATGGGGTGTGTGCAAATGAAAAATGACCATTAGAACATTTCCCATTAATTTAACCAGAACGTTTTCAACAATGTTACACATACACGCATTTACATCCTGCTCTGTAAGCCAGGGATCAGTGGCGGCTTTGCGCATGCGCGATTAATGTTCACTCTCTAGACGCGGAGTGAAGTCTCCTCTCTTCTCTGAATGCAGCTGGACTGCTGCGCGCGGCTCCTGTGAAACTGAGACTGCTCACGGCAGCACCCGCTGCTTGTTGAGGACAGTAACTGCAGAACAAAACGTGCTTTCACATCAGTCTCCAAGACACCAGAAACGTCTCCAGTAACACCATACAAAGTCGCTAGATTTGTCGCTAGTCGCTTTTGACAAAAAAGTCGCCAAGAGGGCTTTGAAAAAAGCAAGACAAAAAGTTATTTTGTTTTGTTTTAAACACTGCACACGCTGCTCTTTTTTTTATTTAGTAAATAGTATTTACACATTTTCAAGAACACATGCTACAGGGTTTCAGATTGACAGCTCCTAAACAATAAAAACAGGTCTTCAGAACAAAAATACCCGATGACGAAAGAAAATGTCATCCAGGTTTTGAATACTGAGAAAACATTAAATTTTTTTTCTTTTCAATAATTGTTTTGTTTTTTAATTATTTTATTTTTAACCATTTCTGAACAAGGCCTCTTAAACTATGCAGAAGTGATTGTGCAGCATATAATATATTCCTGGTGCTGCTAAAGCTCCCTTTGGTTTGTGCTTCTCTGCAGCGTGAAATTAGCACCCAAACATATGGAAAAGAGCTCCAGTGACAACTTCTTTGTAATTTATAATCAATTTTTTTTTCCTGATGTTGTCTACATATCTAATAATGAGGTTTCTATACCATCCAATGTAATTTGAATAGAACCTGGTGCTACAAAGCAGTGCAAGTTTGTAATTTCAAAGTCAGACATTTCAATATGCATAGTAAAAAAACATTGTATATGTTAAACTATGCAATAGCTTGTAGCAATTGCTATGTTAAGTTTGAATTGCAAGTCATCCTATAATTTATATTTACATGTTTGAGTTACAATCTCACTTCCAATTTCCACCCTGTCTCATCATTTTGTAATTATACAGACTCCAAAATTGGAGATAATTAGCATAAAGCCACTTTAAAATAATGGAACAGATTTGAAATCCCTGCATTCATTTCATGATAAATGTCAGAAATCTATGTTTGTCATTATGTTAGTGGCCTTGGTGGTCTGAGTCTTTAATTAGTTTTAGTTTTGTGTTTACAGCTTTAAAAGGGCATAAACCCTCCGCAGTGTTCAAACTAAAGCACATCGCATCGATCACACATTGATTGCTTTACATCCCAAATATGTAAAGATGATGTACATTTTACAGATACACACACAGCCTAGAGAGCACCATGGTAACTAAATATAGAGCAAACAGACCAGTGACCACAGCAAAACTACTAAACATTTGATTCCATACACTACACTGTACATTAAGGCATGAGGTGTTGTTGATGCAAAACATCAGCAGAGGACTCATTGAAAAATGCAATGCACTGAGGAATGAAATGCATGTCTATGAAACTTATCGATCACACCACCAAGGTAAATTATAACAATATACACCCTCCTGCTGTTAAACTATTAGAATATACTGTATTTTGTCTGAAAACGATCATTATTAGTTATTAGACAGATGGTCTAATAAATATAAACATTCATAATTTTGATGGCTCTCATCCTTCAGCTTAAAGTCTGACCATGTGTGCCAAAAAATGAACAATTAAAATATTCAAAATTACAGTTATTATGTTTACTTAACAATAGAGAAAGGTTAATGTAATTGAGAACAATTCAAAGCTACTGCTTAGAGCACCAGCACCACTACTCTATCACTATCTTACACATTAAATGAGAATTTGGCGAACCTTTTCATGCAGTGTAGTACATAGGTCAAACGTAATTCCCGGCAGAAACTGACTTTGTCATTTAATTGATTCATACCAATTCATCGTTTTAAGCTCTTTGTTGGGCTCTAATATCTGTCTCAACATAAATTGCATGGAAAAGTCTAACCATGCAGATGCAGGATTAAGCTAGCCTTCCTTTAACATATGCTGCCATAAGACTTTTTTTTATAACAATGACGTGTTTTATGGATGTACCAACATGTAATTTATATAAACATGTATTTACTGTACCTTACGCTGTAACCTTATTTTACTATTAGTCAACTACTTGCCTGAACTGCCTGTAATTTGCATGTATTCTGCAGTATATCATAGATGTAAATGGAGGTCAGCACAATATTCAGGTATTTTCAACAACAGTTTGTAGCTGCACAGTAACTAAATGCAAGTAAATTCTATATTCACTATATGTATTACCCAGTAATACTGTACAATTCTGCTCACTGCCTGCAGTGCAAGATATTAGGTAACAGCACATCCGTGATGCAAGTTGATTGCGGTTCATATGATATTTTGTACAATTTACAACATTACCCAATCTTCACTGAGTACAATGCTTATCCAAATAACATTGCAGTCCATCACACAATCAAGTACAACAGCAGATGACTATCTTTAAACATAGATTGTGATGTGAGCAAAACAAATCAATAAAAATGATTTGACCTCAACCTTTTTTTTCAAACATTTTAAATATCATGGTCTGCAGCCGCAGCATGCCATGATGATACCATACTGTCTTTAGTGCCGTTTACCAGTATACCGCTACTGGATGTTCTTGTGTGTGTCTCTGTGGAGAAGAATCCAAAAGGTGCTTGAGATGTGTAGAAGAGTAGGAATGACTTCACACAGGCATGAGGAAGCCTCCTGCATCTAGTGTCACACAGTCGCTTGCAGACAGTCAGGGGGCGAAGAAAAATCTCTAAAGGCCAAATCACTACCAGTGTCAGATACGTGAAACACACCATCACAGAGGGATGGTGCACATGATGAACGCGTGGTCACTTCAGCTCAGGAATGCTGCTATTGGCTCTGAGGTGATTCTTGTGTTTTCAGGATGACAGTAATCAAGCTGACGGTATTATGAAACTCAGGACTCAGGAAACATGTGTGCTAACAAGCATCATCAAGCAACACATGGGAAATAATAGGGATCTGGTTGGTTTTTGCTGACATTTTACAGAAAAATAAAGGTATTTTTCTTGATTTGGGAACTCTTATGTCTCAGGACACCGAATGCATTAATGTAAACAAAAGGCCTTTTTTGACAAGAGGCCACAAATCACAAGATCACAATACGATAATGCTGAGCGTGTCCACACTCACATCACTTTTAGCTGTGCAAGCCATACACAAACCATTACAAATGGAATGACTGTACACAAATAAACAGGAGTGGAACTTGCTAGTAATTTTCCTTATGCTTTTACGATAGAAAGCTGGATGGTTAGAGTGAACTACTTCAATCATTGATTCCTTGCAGGCGATACTATCGTTACATCCTGTTGACAAGATCATACTGTACACATAGTTGGGTAGATTGTACAAATACTTAAGGGCAAAGTGTTATTTCTCTGAGACTGAGAAGTTCTGTGTTTAATTGCTGGTTGTTGGAGCTGATAAGCAGCACTTGGTTATCAGTTCAGGTTATTTGATGATATTTATGTACGTTGAGAGCAAAGGAAAAAAACAAATTCCTTTTATGCGTACGCATAAAATATAGCTGATTGTGATTCTGATCATTATAATCATACGTGGAAAGTTCTGTGCCAGCAGAGTCCTATTTTTAAAACATAGAACAATCAATATGAATTGTTATTTGCGCCAATTACACTGTGCCATTTGTGAGTGAGGTTCACATCACTGAGGTTTGAGTCTTGTGTACACCAAGCTAAAAATAGAAGGAACAAAACTCAATATTTGAACCACCAGATTGAGCTGAGCTTGCAGACCTGGAGGAATTTGACTGCAGTGGCAAACAAACAGGAGGAGAGACTGTGTGCCTGAATAATTGGGCCATACATAGCCAGTGGTGCTTATCTTCGATTGTATCTTTTCCAACTCGCATCCACGCTGATGTACTTCAGAGTAGACCTGGCCTTACCACTTGGTCAAATGACAGCGGATGAGCCAGAAGAAGGAGAGTTTGAGTTAGGGGAGGAAGGAATGTTCCAGAAGAGCCACTTGCGTTTACATTGCCGTCTCTGGTACAGGTAGTCCTCCTTGTCACGCTCTTTGCGCGCTCTTTGGTAGTGGTCGTCCTCTTTCAGATACCACACAGGTGGCCAGCGATGTTTCTCAAAGTATTCTTGGTTTTCTGCATCAGAATAATCTGTTTTAGAAATTTAGTAGGAATTTCAAGAGTCCATTTCCCCACATTAGTTTTTGCATTTCACGGTCACAATAAGAAATTGCAGTACAAATAAGTAAGATGGAAGAAATATTTGTGATATATGCATATTTTTCACGATAATAATTGTACAATTCAGAGGAAGAAATCTTTAAGTTTTTAATGGCTAAAACTATATTTGAATATACAAACACAGCCTCAATCATGTAACAACAACAGCAAAAATAACAACATTCATGAAGGAAAAAGTAACTTAAGAAGCTATTGTATAGGCCTACTGTATTATTGATTGTAATTCTTGAATTCTTGAACACTAAACTGGCTAGTCCCTATCATATAATATAGTGTACTATGAATATATGTGTGTTACCTGTAGACTTGGCCTTCATCTCTCGGGGAAACTTGCGGCAGACACTGTTGTAGTTGGTGCAGATGTGGTGAAGACACCAGCCAGTGAGCTGTTGGGCGCCGTGGAACTGACAACATACAAATCATTATTTGTCATTTCTGTATTTGCGGACTGTTTTTGTTCATGACAGGCATGGTTGTCGCTGTGGGGTTTTGCTGTTGCTTTGGGTGAAGACACAACATTATTTGAGCTAAATCTAAATAGGCGGGACAAAAAAATCCATTAATGCATGAAAACTTTTATTCATATTTGACACAGTGTACACAGAGTACAATGGCCATTTTGGGTGACCTCGAGTTCAGATTGCCATGCTTACATCTTCTTGGTCAGACTTGGCTCTCTACATTCTCTGAGAGTTTCTTTAACCATCAACTTCAGCTGCAGTAGTTAATTTATGGGATCCTACTATACTGTAAGCTGCAGCTGTTCTTTGTTAGATGTATTGAATTAATTTAAGGTGTTGCTCATCAGCTGCACTTGGGAGCTTCAGTGATACTTTAACCTTCATACTAGCATCTGCATGCTAATTTTAGCATGCTGGCATTAGCATGGCATCTGTCTGAGAAAGTACACACATGGCTCCTCTTTAGGACACCACTCAAGATTAGATAGAAAAATGCAGGAAATTAAAAACCTCTCCCTTCTCAATTTATAGCTCATAATTCTGCTTTAGTGGTACATATTACCAAATAAATGATCAATTAATCAAATGAACATGTGGCCCCCGAGCATCTTTGCCCGGTCAGTAATACAGCCTTGCATATGACACTAAAGAGTTAGAAGTGAAGCAAATATGCAACTGAATGATGAGATCAGCTAAAGTGCTGTGTGTAACTCCTACAATAAATGCCCACTGACCCAAAGATCTGGTGCCATTCATTATGCCAAATAGCTGACTTGCACTCTGAAAGAGTTTCTTTGGCTCCACCTTTGAGGAGTAAAGATTATTTCAGCCTCCAGAGCAGCTCTCCCTGAGAAATGCCCTCATCAATAAAATTCCAATTTGCCAAAGCCTTATATAAGAGCTTTCAGTGTCATCCATGTTTACTGATGATTGACAGGTCACACTACCTGGGCCATGTCCAAATACACAAGCACATCTCCATCAATGTCAGTCCCCATCATCGCTGCCTCCGTGAATACTGTTACTGTGTAGAGCTCTGAAAGAAACATAGAAGCTAGTCACTGTTTACAATACCACAATGGCTTTGTGTAATACAATCCTGTGGTTTACAGGGTATATAACTATTCCAAATGTAGTACCTGTAAGTGCAACCAAGTGAGGGAGGCAAAGACGATTGGCAAGAACAATGAGCTCCATTGCGTCCAGGTCAGTCCGAGAACAAAACCGGCCTGTGTAGAGATATTCTAGCACAGCCCTCATACAGCTGCGAGTTGTGTTTGGAAACAGCACCTTAGAAACAGGAACATGTGACAGTCAGGACTTACAGGCCCAATCATTTTCCAGTATTTTACATTTTTTTTGAAAAACAAGAAGAAATCTACTTTTATTTTGATGATATAATGAAGATAAAATTAAAGAAAATCTTAATTGTTATCAAAATCGGGATTCACTTTTTTCAGTTGAACTTCAGTTGCAGTGGCAGAAAGTGCATCTAAATCTCAAACTACCATGTTTGAACTATCTTTCAGTAGTATTATTTTCTCTTAAGGTAGAACAACTAACGGAGTTCACAGAACTACAGTATATTTGGATCCCAGAAGCCTGTGTAATTGTATTAAGACAGACTTGCAATCCATTAATTTAATTATTCTTTGTACGCAGGCTACAGAGCTCATTGGCGCTCTACCTGGGTCAGCTCATGTAATGACGTTACCCCAACTGGCAATACGAATGCAATTACGAGCAACATGGAATAAATGTCCTTCCCAGTATTGACTTTGGTGTGTTCTTGAGCTCTGTTGGTCTGATTTCACATCCCAACAAACCAGTGATGTTGTTTGACTTACTTACCTCTTTGGTACAGCTCTCCACAAAAGGCCCACCAAACATAGCTGCCATCCAATCACAACTAGAGATGAGTAAAGGCTTGTGGGCCATGATGGTCCCATCATCTAGCTTGAATACTACATCTATAATATGGAGGTGAGACACAGATAACACATTACTTACACCTGCATCCACTATTTCAAGCAGAACACCTGAGCAATTGCTGATTAATTATTTCCACTCACCAGAAAAGGTGCCTTTGGCCAAACACTCTTTGACTCTGTTTGTGCGCCGTACATGGAAGGCTTTGGTGATTTCTTGGTTCATGAAGGCTTCATTGTTGAGTATGTTTGCCACCATCATCCGCAGGTCAAAGACCTCCAGCAGCTCAGCAATGTGTGCAATGTGCATTAGCTCTTTCTCATTCTCATCTAGCTGACCCGTGTACAGGTAGCGAAGGACTGCTCGAAAAGGACCGAGCTGCATGGACTGGTCCATGTGCACTACAGTAATGGGCCTGGGGCTGTATGTGACAGGGTCATCTACCAGCTCCTCCTGGATACTGACGAAGGCTCGGCTCCATGAAGACAGTAGTCGGCCTCGGCGGGCCCCATCAGAGTCTTTCAAGGTCCCATCACTAGTGCATGCCCTCAGGTTGGCCCTGTCGCCATCGTCGCTGAGTTCGCAAACATCAAAGCTAGCAGCACGCATCAGCAGCTCTCTGCCAGAGAGAGGGCCACGAGAGGGCCTTTCAGTCTCCTCATTATGAGTGTCCATTATAAAGAGGTCATAGAACTTGGAAGAGGAAGTCGCCAAGTATATCTTGTGTGCAAATATTTTCTGTCGCTCCTGCAGGACCAGGATGACATCAGCACAGTGTGGGTCCTCCAGAAGACCGACAGGATGCTCCTCTGTGGTGGTTGGGGGAGGAGGCACAGTGATTATAGGCGGGGGAGGTTTTGGTGGCAGGAAGGGCGCCTGAAGGAGAGGCCGCTGAACATTTCTGAGGTGAGATTTCCAAAACTGCAGGTGTCGGCGTGAGATGAGCGCAGCGCGGATAGCATTATCAAAGACGTCCTTGACTCCAAATTGAGCAACAACACTGGTTTCATAATATGGCACTCCCAACTCTTTGGCCACCTCCCGGCCTCTCTCTGGAGGAAGAATCTCATTGGATTTAATGGGTCTGAAAGACAAGAAAATATATCAGAGACAATTTTGGCAATAGAAAAGAGTAAATCTCAAACAATCTCTTTGAGTTTCGTTCAAACATAAGTTCCCACTACCTAGCTAAGGGCCTCCGTGCCCTGTTCACTGCATCCAGGTCTGCATAGCGCAGGTCCAGCTGACAGCCAACCAAGATGACAGGAGCACGGGGGCAGAAGTGCTTGATCTCAGGGTACCACATGGTCTTCACGTGGTAAAGAGAGTTGGGGTTGGCGATTGAGAAGCACAGTACCACCACATCAGACCTGAAGCAAAGATGCAGGAGACATGTACTTAGCACCAAAATCATGCATTGGTAGACTTACATTGAATTTGACAATATCTTACCTGCCGTATGCAAAACGGCGATCCTTATGATGGTCTCCAAAAGTATCCCAGAGACGAAGGGACACACTGACTTCATCCACCACATCTCTGGAGCGCTCCAATACCTAATAAGAGACACATTCAGGGATATTTAATTCCTGTCATTCACAAGTGTGAATGCTTTGTTTTATTTGTGTATAGATTTTGAATGACCAGAGATTTCAATCTTAAAAAGTCATGCGCTGTCACACTTACCTCCTGGCATACTCTGTACTGGTCAATTGCCCAGACTGTGGGCACATGTGTAGCGAGTAACTGGTACTGAGTCAGTGTAGCATTGCAGGCCCGGGCGCAGATAAGGCGTGTCTTTCCGACTGCATTGTCTCCCACCACCACACACTTGATAGTTTCAACGTTAGGCCTCTCATAGTCCATATCAGAATCTGTCTGCTGGGACCTGTCAAAATACAAAGAAGCAAAGAAAGCTGCATCAGCACCTGAAATCCTAAACGATTGTCCTGAACAGTACAGGAATATGGATCAATAGGGATATTAGACACTGACTACTCCTCATCTGCACTGCTCGCTCTGCCTACAGAGCTATCAATGAATGGTCTCGTGACTTCCCTGTGCCCATTCACAAGTTCCCTGTTCTTGCTCCTGATATAGAATAGTTTGTTAAAGGGACAAGCTAACCAAAAAGGGGAAGGATGTTTTTGGGAATCCTTAGAGTTTGCAACTCGACCTTTACTGACAAATAATAAACATTTTCTACATTTTAGTTCAATTGTAAAGAAATGCACATTCAGTTCCAAAACAATAATGCTTTGCTTGTCCACTATGGGTAAATAAAGGCTGATACAATTCTTACTCTATTGCCAACCATGCTTACCGTAAAGCTTTTAGTAGCTTAAATCATCACAGGGTAGATGACCCTGTCTATTTCAATGAGTATACTTAAGATATGACATGAACAAATCCGCCTTCAATAAATGAAATGGACGGAATAGGTAAATAGACTGTTTCTGTCTCTTGAAAATGGTGGATAATTTAGGTAGCTGCAATGGTTTCCAAGGGAACTGCAGCCTGTGTCTCGGTTTGTCACAGCCTATATCAGTAAAATCATGATCACGGTCATGTTTTGTCGTTAGTCTTGAAAAACAGCAGCATATAAACGTGATAGTTATAACTGCAAGTGTTGTTGCCTGATTTAAGTTCCAAGCTGTGCCACCACAGCACACAGGCATACACTCTGGGGTGTGTCATGTACAATGTTTGTCATATCTTAGATCTTTAGTCACTATATGCTCCATCTAAGTTTTGTCCCAGCATCGTTCCCCTTGAAATACTTACTGCCCAGGAAATGACAGCTTTTGATCAGAGGAATCATTCAATTCTCAAATAGGGCAAACTTCTTATGAATGAGGTCAGATGCTCATTGTTCTTGTCCCTCTGCCTCAACCTCAAGGACCTGCTTTAAAGAAAGCTGCCCCCCTTCTTAAAGCATCACCACTGGTACCTACACTAAAGTCACATTTCTGGTTATCTATGATGACATTAAGAAACATGTTTTTTTCTTGAAGCAGGATTTCACATTTTGATGTGTCACTATTACGGGTTACTATGATTTCTCCTGACGTTTGCAGCCATTCATAAAATCAGCCTTTTGTTGACTGCCCGATCTGCCTCCCTATAGGTTAGGTCTCACCTCTATTTAGGCTATATATAAAAGCATCTGCCAGGCTGACCTTAAACTAGGCCTGTCTGCATATTACAGAGAAACACCGCCTCTAATATTGCTCATGCATATGCCCTTTCCGGTTACAGTCTACACTGCGCAACTCCCGAACTAATTCATATATCTTTTTATTTCCAGATACTCTAATAATCCGTACACCAGCTTTTAGTATATCCTCCAAATCAAATCACCATTTAATAAGCTTGCATCTTAAATGATCATCGACCGCAAAGATGATACAATTGTGCATATCCTACCAGAAGGACCGAACAGTCCCACCACCACCACCGAGACACTAGTCATGAGGCTCTGCTGCATTACATCTTATGTAACACGCCGTCACTGACTCTTGAGCCTGTTTATCCGGCTCCGCGTCCATCGCAACAACAACATAAATTAAAAAATCAGCGATAAGGATACACAACCAGTTTGTTTCCTTTGCAGGAAATATGTTACGCCCCTCTTACCGCAACATAAGGAAAGGCTGCATCGGGCTGGTCGATGAACGAGATAAAAAGCAGGGCTCCATCGGATGCGGCGTGCACCTGACGGCAGCTCGGTTTTAACTTCATCTTCAAGGCAAGATGAACAAGTGTTGAAAAGAGGCGGCCAACCGCAAATGTTTCAAATAACTGGATCAGTGCGATTAGTCCGATTGCATTGCCAAAAATACGAACGCTGATCTGAAGCCTGTCGGTGCGATGCCGCGCTGCAGCCCTGACCGTCACGGAACCACCTCCACTTACTGTAAGGCCTCCGTAGCTAATAATAGGCAGGCACCGAGGGAAAAAAACATTCATTACAAAACACTGATCCACTTTAAAGTCGCACAAATCTCATTCCAAAGCTCCCAAGCAGCCTGGATAGACCGCCTGCAGCCAAGTGCTTGTTTTTGTTGTTGTACCTGCCTTAAAAATACTCTGGATCATAGACTTCTTTGGACAGTTTACAATATGTTTATGTTGTGATTGTAATGAAATACATTATCCTCATGCATTCAGGCTGAGTTAAATTACGTGTTCTAAGCGCTGCAATATTTCAGCATGAATGATGTTAACTGACAGTGTTGATGTAATTGTGACTGGAGGTAATTTTTTATTTAATTGTGTGTGTGTGTGTGTGTGTGTGTGTGTGTGTGTGTGTGTGTGTGTGTGTGTGTGTGTGTGTGTGTGTGTGTGTGTGTGTGTGTGTGTGTGTGTGTGTGTGTGTGTGGTATAGCCTACACATACATAATGGTTGCATGTGTGACAGACATATTACACAAATTCAATAAAAATTGAATCAGATGGCTTTCAAATCAAAAACTTCATAACTGCATGAGTCATGATGGCTGTTGAGCTTTAAATAAGCAATGAGCTGTTCCCTGTTACAAAATGCACTCTTTTGGATTTTTAAACTAAGTATGTACGACTCAATGCATAGTTCCTCTCATGGGTTTGAAGAACACTTTAAATATAACAATGTTAAATATGCAAGAAAGCTCCTGCAGTAGTTTTTTAATTGAGTGAAATATATTACATATTGCATATGTTTTATCATTAAATGTTATTTATTATACATTACTCAAATATATTATCACTGTTTTGGTTAATAAAGACTATCAAGTTCATTCAGAGTGATTAAATCACTATGTGTTTATGATAATTAAATTTCCAATACTAAAAAAGATTGTTTAAGAAGAACTGAGTCAATGCCAGGTTGCAATCATCAAACAGGCTCAGTTCGCATTGGATTCATATTGATCACGGTCATCTCACATGGGCCAAGACTAGTACGATGTTAAGAATTAGGAGAATGGCGTATTCCTCGTCTATACTCGTGTTGACAAATGCAGCTGTGGCTCTTATTGGCAGTTTAGTTATTGTTTAGCACTTTAGGGCAAAGCAGTTACTGCTGAGATAACTCAATCTCAGGATGCAAAGCAAATAAATGAATTGCCATGGTTGGAATTTGAAAGTCTGTGTGATAAATAAAAGGCCACTCAGCACTCACAGGTACTGACAGCCATAGTGCACAGATGGTGGGAGGTTTTGTCTGTTAAATAGAGGTTATTTCCACTGCATTTTGATTCAGTAATTGTGTATTTACAGCCTCAGATGATGTGGTGTAGGAAGGCTTTAATCTACAATAAATTAAATTCTTGGTTGGTTTGTCTTTTACCTCCGTCACTCTGCATTGGCCTGAACTACGTCATTCACATTACACAGTCTAACAATGCAACCCAGTGGTTGCACACCTTAACTCTGTCAGAGCAAGCGGATCTAATTACAGTTGACATTTATACTTGCAAATTTTAGAACATTTGTGCCAACGCTGCACTGTGAAATAAATGCCTCAACAGCAAGCAACATTATGGGGAAATGCATTTACAGATTTATATCCTATTGCATTTCTATTCCATTGAATTACTTTTCTTAGGGAACACAGTATTTCATCTTTACAAAGTGATATCAATCAGTTCAGGTATAGTTCCATGCACCTTTGGCGTGGTACTGATAAAATCTTCACTTTAACCCTATGTAAAGCATGTTTACTGTAACTCCTGCATTGTCCACTTTGGTCCACCAGGTGAGGCTGACAGTCTACTCTATATTCCCTTCAATCCTCTCTTCAAAACTGAACCACAACACAAACAGATATAACAACAGACCAAAGGGTGGAACAATTTCCTTCAAAACAGGTATACATGAAAACTGAAGTAATGCATTGTTCTGCAATATATTACATAATTATATAATAAGATATTGGAGCATTTGTGTTGTAAGTGTGGGTCTTCTACTAAAAAAAGAAAAAGCTAAGACGTGGAAGCTACAGCTCTTAGTAATACTGTTTATGTATGAGTGGTACCTGAATATAAACCAAAATATGAAACACAAGTACTCAGAAGTAAAACATAATTATTGATATATAATGATGAAAGATAAATTCAACTTGGTGTCAGTTTGTGGACAGAGAGGAGAACATAGGAGTGGGTGTGGTAACCGATCCCAGCTGACATTAAGCGAAGCAGATTACATTCTGGACACGTCATCAGGCTGATATAGAGACAGACAACTACTCAAGCTTACATTCACACCTACAGGCAATTTAGAGTCAAATATTAACCTAACCTGCATGTCTTTTGATTATGGGAGGAAGCTGGAGAACCAGGAGAAAGCCCACGTTGGTCATAAGAAGATCATGCAAACTCCACAAAGGCCAGCAGATCATATTTGGTGCCCTCTTGTGAGGTGACAGGGCTAACCACTACACCACTATGCCACTCTCTTTAAATATCCTCTTAGAATTCAGTTTTTAGTTTTGCTCATTGAGACTTTTCACTAAACTAGGTTGTTTGCATGTTTTTACTGTTTATACAAAGCAGCAGGCTGCTTTTACCTACTGCAACATCAATTTAAGATTGACTAAGTCCAAATGAAGTCTCAAGTCTCTTCTGGTTGTTATGAACATTACATCATCTGCTGCATGTCATCCGGTCTGCTTAGAACACGGCATAGTACATCTAAGGAATTCAAAGCATGCATGTTCCTGTATTATCATCACTCCTTTATCTATCAGCATTGATTAGTTGTTTGATATATGCTCACTTAAACAGGCTGTAACAATGCAATATGAAAACGACGCAATGAAAGCTTTCCTTCAAGGTAAAGAAACTATATTTTGCTCCCCAAAATGGATATAGACGTTACTCTGGGAACAGGAAAATATTACTAACTTTAAGAGGCATGCCCTAATAACCACAACCCATTTTTCTATAACGGTTACAGTACAACAGTATTATATTATTACACTGGGTTTCCAACAAATGCTACCTTATAATCTACTGTAACACATCCCTCGAGGAATCCCACATAGAAATGATATTATTTACCACACTAGTCTTATAATGTATACATAATTGATACTTTACATGTTTTTTGGAACTTAGGAGGAAATTAAAATAATAAATCTGCACAGCCGTATAATTCAACATGGGCTGATATAGAGCCAAAGTGATATGATGTTCAGCAAACTTAGTTCTGATTATAATTATAAGTGGAGGCGAAGAAATGATAACAGTGAAGCATGGATACGGATTTGCCAGACTTAACCTTAGAATTGTGCAATATCAGAAGTGAGGGATCAATGTGTAACTGCTATCGACAGCAGCTTTAAAGTGACCTCTGTGCCGGACTCCAGACAGATTGGAGTCTCTTGAACCATTCAGGTAGTCGCACGACCGTCACTGTCAGTGGGTTTCCGTTTCTTTCTCTATGGCTTCTGCTGAACCAGACTCCAAACCTTTCTTCTCTCTGG
Source organism: Taurulus bubalis (assembly GCF_910589615.1). Lineage (NCBI taxonomy): Eukaryota > Metazoa > Chordata > Actinopteri > Perciformes > Cottidae > Taurulus > Taurulus bubalis. The sequence goes on along the minus strand of NC_136596.1, from coordinate 14,158,495 downwards.
AGTCCTACCATGTCTCTGAAGACCTTGGCTTCATCCTCCCGGATCCTCTGGTAGGCGAATGGATTAGTTTCCATCTCTATCTTTTTAAACGTTTTACATTTAACCTTATACACAAGCAGTCATAATGAAATATCTGATTGTCAGGAAATCTTTGATTGTCATTTAACTGAACTTTAATGTTGTTCACATTGGTGAAAACAGTGCTCAGAAGTCTAGAAGTTATAAAACCACAAACTCGTGACTGGTGGTATTGATTGAGGCCAACGGACTGAGAGAAGTTTAACATTGTTTGCTTTGTGTAGTGAACTTTATTCTTACAGCAACACGTGCTTACAAAATCATAGTTCATCAAACGTCATATCGCAACATAAAACAATGAAATGCAAATTTAGGGAGGAATTCTAAATTCTAAAATGAAAATGTCTTAGAGGGTTCCATCATTTGCACCGTCACATTTGTGCACTGCTCTATTTAATTTCCATTTGGCATGGTGATCATCACATTTCCTTTTGACGGTCCAACTGGATTTAAAAGAATGAGCTTCCACCTTACTACCAGCCCTGGATGGATATTGCCTCGCGAGTCCCAGAGCTTGTGCACTCTCATGAGTTGCGCTTTCATATCGACAAGGTAAGTGGGGACAATAAACTGAAAAGGACAATGTAATATATTTATGGAGCCATGGTTAATACCCCGTCTGTCCAGATGCCACGGCTGAGCAGCCAGTTTCTCCAGAAACACCGGGAGTTACGCTTGGCCCACCTGGCCCTCAGTGTGATGACCATGGGCTACAACTGGCAGGAGGGAGAGAACAACACAGTGGAGGTATCTCTGTGCCAGTCTTTCTTATTGTCATTCTAACTGACTGGTGTTAATTGCACTGCAATCCACAATTAATATTTATGAGTTTCCATCTTCAATAATTTTCCTCTAAGATGCTACCACAAAACCTGGCGGTCCCATACTGGGAGGTGTCACAGCGTTTAGGACTTCCCCCAATCCTCACCCATGCAGATGCAGTTCTGGCTAACTGGAGGAAGAAGGATCCAGAGGGGTAGGGCCAGTTATTTTCTGCATGTTGTTTGGTTGCCTTCTGAAATGTCTGGTATAAAATCTGTTCTCTCTCTTTTTCATGTCCATCTTTATGTCTCCTGTGCCAGTCCTTTCGACATGGAGTAAGTATATATTATATCTCTTCAGTTCTGGTCCTCTACACATACCATACAATGTGTATGTAGCTTATTGTTGTACGTGTGTCACGCAGGAACCTGGAACTCTTGTGCAGCCTCCCAGGTGGAGACAGCACCCAAGGTTTCTTTTTGGTGACTCTGCTTGTGGAGCTGGCAGCAGTCCCTGCATTGAGGGTGAATACATATCCCAGTTCTTACAATATACGTATACTTGTGAAAGAACAGGGATTTATTACGTTTACGTTGTTGTTTGAAAACAATACAGTTAAACGAGAATTAAATTAATGAGATTTCAGACAAAGCCACTTAATTACCTGTGTTGCAGAACATTCCCACTGTGATCAATGGTGTCATGTGTGGAGACACTGAGACGGTGGCCAGAGCCCTGGAGGACATCAGCCAGTCTATACAGGACATGACAGAGAAACTCAAACTGATGCAAGGTAACTTAAATGAATGAATTATGAATATTTCCATTGAATATATTATACAAAACACAAGTATTTTGATTAATGTGATTTTTCTTAAGTTTACGTGGAGCCTTCGGTATTCTATGGCATTATGAGGATCTACTTGTCTGGGTACTTTGTTTTCATTTGACTGATTAGTCCTTCATTTTTAAAATGAAACATTTTTTTGAAATGTGTATGTGTGTGTGTCCATGAACACATACATAGGTGGAAAGACAACCCCTGTATGCCAAAGGGACTGGTTTATGAAGGGGTCCAGGCAGAGCCAATGGAGTATTCAGGTGGGAGTGCTGCACAGAGCAGCTTGTTGCACTGCTTTGATGAACTTCTGGGAGTCCAGCATGAAGCGAAAAGTGGTAAGATGGCTGTTTTTCCCTTTGATTGATTACAACAGTGGCAGAGATGATTCATTATTCATTACACATCACTGTTCCATATTACCCATTACATATCACTTGGTATTTAGGTGCCTTTCTAAACCGCATGAGGAACTACATGCCACCTGCCCACAAGCTGCTGATCCGGGACATCTCGTTGCAACCCTCCCTGAAGAGTTTTGTTCAGCAGCAGGCCAGCGAGAGGCTAAACCAGGCCTTTCAGCACTGTGTGACAAAACTGTTGGCTTTGCGCAGCTACCACATCAATGTTGTCAGCCGCTTCATCACTGTACCTGCTGCCCGCGCCAGAAAACTGAGACAACTGAGAAACCAGAGCCAGGAGTCAGAAGGGGAGATGATCAGCAGAGCACCCACAGCGTTAGAGGAGAGGGGCACCGGGGGCTCTGGCATCATGACCTTCCTTAAGACTGTGAGAGACCAAACAAAAGACACTTTGCTATCTGAGACAGGCAAATAAATGAAGCACCACAGCGGATGTGAGCCGTCGTCACTGAGGGTACATAGTAGAGTGTCAAATGCGTCACTTAAAACAGGCTTGTGGCAGAATGAGAGCGTGAGGCCTCTATCGCTCCTCTTACATGTAACTTTGTTCTATCTGTAACCTCAGACAGGAATAGACAGAAGTGGTACCCATCATTTAGTCCAAACCATAATTCAAACCATTGCTGTTACTTTCCATTAAATTCAACCACTAATTCCTCCTTTAATCTGAACTGGAATGCAAAACAATGCATCAGACATCTGCTCCAGACCATTGTATCTCGAGGACATTTGGACATTTGACAGCGGCAGTCATTGCTAAACCCCCCTTTGGGGGGGAAAGTGATTTTGAAATGCAGGTCAAATGCTTTATAAAATAAGGTTTGTCTTCTGTTGCTTGAAAATGTAGTAGCATTTAGCTTTTCTGTGTAATAACCCCCTCATGTGTCCTGGTACTGGTTTAAAAGTTATAATGGTAATTGAGAGAAGCTTTTAAAAAATGATAATGTGGAAAAATGAAAACTGCAATACCATTTGAAACCTTCGCAGGGCACTAAAGTTCAGCATTGTAATTCCACAAAAGACTATTTCACAGGTTTTTCCTTTACCTGAATGCCTGATTGAATATTATAATATTCTAGAAAAGCACAGTAATAGTATTCATCATTAATAATAGTAATTTGAAGAGGTTGCCTGAAGCCTGAAACATTAAAGTAACGACAGGCTGGAACCTGAACTTTCCCTCTCAGAAAATAATCCCTCTTTGTTGCATCTTTACTCGACAGCGTGTCCTCACAATGGGGTTGCCATGTCAAAGTACAATGCACAATGCAGTGCAGAGATACACCTCTTATCAAAGTGGTTACCTCAGCACTCCTGTCGCCCTCCTCCAGCCCACATCCAGCCCTCACATGCCCCTCTATACTTCCTGGGCGGAGAGTGTGGAAAACCCAGAGCAATGAAGGGATGGATTGTGCCATGAATGGGTAACGCTGTGTAATCTTCACATTTCCTGGCTCGTCTCCACGGGTGTTTCATTTCAATAACAGCCTTGCAAGATCAGATAAAGTAGACGATGCGGCAATTAGACATGACAATTCCCCTCAACCTAAGCGATCTACTTTATCTTGCCCTCTTTCTTTTCCCATGCTGGGTAGCAGGGAAGACAACAGAAGAGCAAATGAGAGAGAAAACAATTACACATGATTTTAGTAAGAGGGACATTTGTTAAAAGATTTGTGTAGCATGCATGAAGATAGATGTTTTAAGCCATTTTGATTGACAGCAATAACGTTTAGTCATTGGGTTGGTTATCATCCATGCTTTAATTTGCCGCAAACCCTTCACACAGACAGGTTTCAGGAACCTGAGATGCTGTTTGTAGGGAGACCCGAGGTGAGGAGGTGAAAAGGTAAATAGAAATGCAGGGATGTAGCGAGCGGGTGGCGAGGAGGACAAATAGTGTGTTCACATGTCACAGTGATCTGATTAAAACCTCCTCCACAGCCAGAGCAAATACTAATTCCCTTCCTTATTGCCTGAGTGTGGAGGACTCCCTGACAACCCGGCAGTAAACACTGGCCATCTCTAAGGATGTCTTCATTGTGTAGTCGGGGCTGGGCATTCACAGCCACTGAAGTTTCACCTCGCATCACAACAGTGGCTGGCTTCAGTGTATTACATGACACACACATTCATGTACAAACTTGCTTGTTTTGTACTGACAGTGGTGCAAAGTTTATTACAAAATAAAAGCATGTTAGGTGTCAACTTTATCATTATACATATTCAAAATATTTTGGCTCTGAATATTTGAGTACAAACCTGCCAAGCAAATGCAAAAAAAATGTGATTTTTGCGAAGGGCATCTAGAGTCACTCTTGTTTTCATGAAATCACCTCAAACATCCATATTCCAACTATCAGAGCCAACAGGATCAGAGGCGTGGGTCCTCGTTTTGGTTAGACAATTGGATATCTGTGCCTTGGTGGTTAACCAGGATATCCTGGATTCTATTATTTCAAAATTAAAAATGATGCTGCTGCTAACCTCAAGCCAAGCAAAGCCAAGACCTTTTTCTCGCCGTGGGCGCGAGTAGGCACGATGTGCCGCAGCTATTGATTGCCTTTGGCATGCACATGATGGGCGTAGCTGGGAATTGTGGGCTGCGAGTGCAGTGCAGGTGACTCTGGGCATTTTACCACTTATTCTCATGTGGGCATTACTATCTTTGTCAAACATCTATGCTACACACCCACACGGGTCAGACACGTCTTTATAATTCACTTACTGTTTGGACACACCCTAAATTTGAGCTCTGTATGTACTCTAATGAGCGGCTGTCATGTCCAGTCTTCCACAACCAATGTTCAAAATCTGTCTATAGAGGATAATTAAGATCTATAAATGTAACGCTGGCTTATATAGCATGTATACTTGAGACCAAATACTCCAGAGGAACGCTCTAAATATGTTTTCACTGTGATACCCCCTCCCACAGGGTAGCCATTTAGTGGTCGAAAGGAATTTAAAGAAATATGTTACAGTTCACCCCATGGGCAGAGGTTAGTGTTCCTAACAACTTTCCTAATGCCTTGATCACCTCCAGACTGGTGAATCATCTTTCCTATAGTAACTCCATTTGGTCGGTTTCCATAGAAGCCTCTCTAAACACAAGCAAATGTATAGCCGGCATTCACTGTGTTGTGGGTTTTCGGACTTCACTTTTCTGCCTACTTGTCACCGTTAAACAAGACATCAAGCTCATCTTTTACCTACTCCGTCTTTCAAATCCTTTTTTTTCTTTTGACCTCAGCTCCTCTTTGTTCATCACTTGTGCGGTATGTTAGAGCAGGTTAAAAGCTTTTGATGTAGTCAACTTTCATCACTTCCTCCTCACTGATTCCACTGAAACGGCATGCCCACATGAAAAAAGAGAAAAATAAGTCATGTTCACAGTTAGCTTGAAAGGCTTTACTGCAGTCATGATGGTCCAGCCCAGGTGACGTCACTGAATTGACAGGAAAGCACACGTCAGATTGCAGCCTTTATTTTTCCAGGGGAAAACCTGTGACATTTTGGAGCCTGTGATGAAGATACTGCATTATCCTGCTTTGTACTGCATTGATATCCTTGTTGAGCTGGAGAGATGGTCTATGAGTGTTCAAATGACTGTTGTAGCAGTTTTGTTGAGTCACCTGTGATGCTTTCTGAGCGGAGAGTCACTAGAGTGACTCTGTCCTGAGGCACTGTGATGCTTTGAGCTAAATGTTAACATCAGCATGTTAGCATGCTCACAATGACCATGCTAACATACTGAGGTTTAGTGGGTAATATGTTTATCATGTTCACCATCTTACTGTGGTATGTTAGTATTTATTAGTATTAGTATTAGTATTTGCTAATTGGCACAAAGTACAACTGAGGCTGATGTGGATGTTCTTATTTTTGCAGTCACGTGGTCAAAACATTTTGTATGAATTAATAATTTAATTCAATGATGACCATGAAATTCTGTAGAAAATTGCCTCGTAATTTATGCAATAGTTTTTTTTTTTATATTTCAGTTTGGACCATGCTTGGCTATAATATTTTAAATTCCTTGATTAAATAAAAGTTTTCTTCTTTCTGAGAATCTTTTCAATCTTTTGTTTGTTTTTTGAGTGTCTCTCCCCTTCTTGAACAAGATGGCCAGTGGGATTCTTTTTCAGGGTGGAAATATTGTCCTGCAAACCCTCGCTCTGTAGTGACCTCCAGCACAGCCATCTTATTGTCCGGTCCCCATTCCACTCGTGTTTGAGCGAAAGATTTGTCCTCTTTCAGAGAAATACTCTTATGCAATTTTAAAAGCTTGTGTTTTTCTCTTTCATGTATACTGTGAAATTTGCTCTGACAAGGTTAATTAAAAACATAAATGTGGCCACTACAAACTGTAACCCACGTGATCTGCTTCCTGCTTTCATTGTCTTCTTGCTTTGAAGTGGCTGCTGGCCAGACAGTGAATTCAAGGACAATATATATTTTATCAAAAAATGTGTAGAACTCCAGATTTGCCAGCCTTATTTTACTTAAACTCTACACTTGTGGAAAGTAATGATGTTAAAAAGAAGTTATACACATGACTTTCACTTTTTTTTCAATCGTGCTCTTTTATTATTTACCAGTCAACTTGAATTACTGAAAGACAGAAAGCAGCAGATCATTTTAGAAGTACAAGCTTCTCCTAAATGATTTCCTGTGGGCTGTGGGTCTCTTTAATTGAACTTTAGTCTACGTGTTGAAAGAGCAGGGACATTCACAATAACCAAAATGCCCGAACAATTTCGTAAGACTTTCTAGATGCTTTCTCCAGAGACCACAACCACACATTTTAAATCAGATTTTGATGGCAGCTATAAGAATACAGACATTAAGATGGTTTTCCTCACCGGATTAGCAGAAGCCCACACACGTCACAACCTTTTGTCTTAAAGGTTAAGACAACTTCGTGCTGTGTGACAGGGAATACAGCTCAACCTCTCACCACAGCTGACTCACCACTGGCCCGGCCAGGTGCGAAACAGACAACTGTGCGATTCCACACACATTCTCCCACACGCGCACACACATATGCAAATGCCCTCAAATGCGCAGACACACGCCATGCCCAAATGAGCACAGACGCATGCACGTGCAGATGCAGCGGCTCATTGCCTCTGACCTGCAGGCAGATACCTCATGTGTGTGTTTACTCCCACGTTCCCCACTTGGCTTTCCCCTCATGCCACATAGCTATTGTCCTCCTCCCTCTCGCTCGGCTGATTGACTTCCTCTTCCTCTGAGTTGTCGCTAACGTCACCTTCCCTGCTGGCGCCCACACGTTCATGTTATCAACAGCTTCTCATCCGGGTTTAAAAAATACAGGAAGTTTTCCAGGGGTCTTCTACGTGAAACATGTATAGACGTTTAAAGAAATATCCATCTCTCCCTGTTGCGCATTCACAAGTACCCCATGCTACATACTGAGACACACTGCATGCCAAGAGCAGATTGCAGCGTATTGTTTGAAGGTAATACCAGTAACTTTTGTGAAATGGAGTTAATACAAAATCTGCTCAGCATGTTCACATCCAGCACCAACATAGACTCGAGCGTTGCCATACATTAAATGACAAACTGGCAAATGAGATTACACTGATGAATAAAGGCATCCAAGCAGTGAAAAGAAAAGTGCTGTAATTCACAGCAAAATTTTGATATGGCAGTTACTCAATGGGCAGCAAGATGAGGAGAGTCTTTCTTCACAGACCCTTGCTGCAGTTCAGTCATGGACACTATGTACTGCAATTTGGTCACACAGTCCAGTTTGCTTTTTTTTGCATGGGATAAAGCTCATTAATCCACGCTGGCAAAAGGCTTACTTATATAAGGGGCGGGGGGGGGGGGATTCCTTTGGATTGCAGCTACCGAGAGATGGAATGAAAATCCTGCAATGGTCGTCTAATCCCAAACTTCCCAGTAAAAACATTCCACTTCCTCCTAGTCAAGATCCGGACTTGTTCCTATGCAGAGCCGAGGCAGGCGCCGGGTGGGTTGCTTCGGCCGGGGGACAAGCTGGAGACAGACGGGGTCAGACAGATGGGAGGAGTGGTCAGGTGCAATTTGCAGGCCTGGGGAGACCGCTGACATGAGGCTGCACTGTTCTCCCATGAACATGAAGACGTATGAACAGATTCATCCTGTTTATGTCTGCTAAAGAACAGAGGATCGTATTGTGCTATAATTCAAGATGAAAGTTTGAGTAACAAATCATCATACATTTGTTACAGCTGTATACAACAGGCAGCCGTAATTAAAGGGTCAATTAGTACTACACACAAAGTCCAGTGGAGTCTGATGGGAATGTCATTAGTTTTGGAAGGATTTGGTCATAATTCAATTTCAATTCAATTCAATGTTTTTGTACAGCCCAATATGACAGATCACAATTTTGCCTCAGAGGGTTTTACCATCTGCTCAACATATGATATCTCTAATCGGTTCAGGATAACAAAAGTATTGGACATATTAAAAATGTGACCTGCTGAAAAAAAGTTGAGGTACAATTTGTCCTGCGGGGGACTGAATTTCATGGCAATCCATCCAATAGTTATTGAGATATTACAATTTTGGACAGGCTGACATTCCCATCCATGACAAAAAAACTATGTTCTGGTTCGGTTGCCTTGGAAACTAAGATCGTTATGGCCATAACCTAATTGTGTGATATATCTTACAATGAATTAAACATAAATATTGGTTGACACCACAGTCAACATGCAGCTGTTCATATGGGCGGGATAGCTCCATACTGGTGAAACCGGTCCAGAGTCCCTTCCTGAGGTCGGCCCTTTGCTGCCCACACAGCGTGAGCCTACTTTGCTCTTCTCTGTTCCCAAGGCATCGTGTCCTGAAAATCTGCATTCATAAAAGAAACTATTACAATTTGTTCTGCCAAAACATGTTCACCTAAGCCAGAAACAACCAAATTTAGATTTAAGATACTTACAAAATTGGGGAAGCCAATATTGTTTGTTTCCGCAGTGGGCTTAATGTAAAGCATATAAATAGATGCTTGCCAAATGTACATGTTCATGGATAAAATTAGTTTCTGAGAACAAAAATATTTTTCACAAAAAAAAAATCAGGAAATCCAAAAAATATTGTTCCAGCTCTGGCAACCTCATCTGGATCAGTACTGTGGAGTGCAAATATACAGTAGTAGAGCGAAAAGGTCTGCTGCTGTATAATCAAACAACTGAACTTGTTTTAAATACTGTGAGAGGGCCTTTGTGCTCAGATATTTATATTAATCACTATATGCAGAGCTGACATGCAGGAACAAGGTAGACAAGTCTGGCAGAGAAAGAACATCTTCAGGACTCAAAGAGCTGCCATTTCAACCTCAGCTGCATCACTTTGCAGTACTTTTGTACAATTTTCAATCAAGTGGCACTGTGGTAGGTTATACATTTATTTAAATTCTTACTCATTTGTATGTGCGTAACTTCCAGGAGTTTCATTTCGTCTCCGCACATCATTTTCAGTCTTCCTCCACCACACGCTGCTGGTTATTGCTCTCCATTGAATGAAATCTTTTCCCAAAAAGTAAAATGATTCCCTACTGTGTCAGGACAGTGTGTCTTGCTCGATTCTAATTCAACCACTTTAAATAGGCTTGATTGTAAAAATAAGTGGAACATTTACATTGTTTGGCATTTTCTCCTTTTCTTATTCAGAGATTGCATGTTTAAATCAGCAGTGCATGGAGCAGCAGAAGTGAGAAAGTGCAGAGTGCACACACACACACACACACACACACACACACACACGCGCGCGCACACACACACACACACACACACAGGAAGTAAATCCTCCACAGCAAGGGGCCAAATCTTTTCAGCACCAGTCGCTAAGCAAGAGAGGTCTATTAAAACGTTATAGCCCTGAACAGACTGTGGTAACACTGCAAGGCGATGTGACCTGTTCAGCACATCCACATCTTCAAGATTACTGTTTAAATAAAATGTAAAGGATGTAGCCTGTGCCACTAATCACATTTGTAAATATTGAAAAACTAAGAAGTATTGAACTAAGAATGGATATTATGTTGTGAGGCCTGAAGACATCCCAATAACATATTCACATTAATATCGCTATTGGATCTTAGGCAGAAAACTCTTCTTGTATCTTTGAAATAGCAGTTTGAAAAACAGTTGCTATAAGGCCAATTTATTGGAGATTTTCCAGAGCTTTCAGCTGCATCTCGTGGCCTTTATCAAATGGTGAAGTTTCCTAAGATCTGCTGAGGAAGGCAACAAGATGTGACTGAAAGCATATGGACATTTCTCGGAAGTGGAACTTAAACCTTTTTTTGTCATGTTTTTTGTTATCATTGCATTATTCATTTATTTTACCTTTAAATGTAAAGCACATTGAGTTCACTTGTAGTGAAATGTGCTTTATAAATTGAAAAATCATTTTTGAAAATTAAAAAGACAGAGCTGCCCATGAATATGAGAATAATTTCCTCCAAAATTCACTTGGTATTTCCCTTCAATAAACCCAGCATTAAAGCAAGTACATAGGGAAAGATTCACGTTCATCCTCATGAAAGTATTTGTCAAGAGGAGCGACACATAAAACACAACAGGACATTGTGTCCCCATGCGGTCCCAGTATACAACACTGTGAACGGCAGATGCACTTTTATTGAGCTGATTATCCCCGAGCACATTGTCCCACTGCGAGGGATGCTTGTGCCTCAGCGCCACTGTAGCAGTACGCTGAGCGATGTTTATGGGGTTCAGTGACTTTTTGTCTCTCTCTTAGCTCAGCACATACAGCATCGTGTGCTAGTGGAGTGGTGAGCTTGACTCACATCTTTTTTTTGCAGAAATGCTGCAAAATTAATCCCTAAACCCCAGAATTTCCACAAAGCACTTAAAAGTCACTAAGATTAAAAATGACTTAATAGCTGTGTGTTTTATTTCTGAATCGATAAAAGTTTTGGAAAATATAGCTGTTTTTTTTAACAACAACAAATGAAATCCATACCTGTGGGTTCGAAGAGAGTTCTGAGAAATGATTTAAAAAAATGTTGTGGGAACCAGAGTCGAGGTCCTCTCTGGATAATGGGGCAGGATGCTCTGGCTGTGTTGTCCTCACCTGCTGGCCTGGCACCAAACAGACCCAGAAGAAATTATCACGCGGCAGCTTGAATTAAACGGTCTCATGCAGACAAGCTTGTTCCATTAACAGAGGACAACGGAGACAGGCATGTTTCACCATGTTCCTGTTGTGTCTGAAGTTTTAGGGTGCATGCTGGATGCCAATTAGAGGCTTTGTAATGTGATTTAGGTGGAAAGGATCTGACATTAAAGGCAGAGTGCGGCGCTGCAGAGAGCGACATTAAATGTGTCAAAAGTAAAGGAAATTGCCGGTATAACTAGTTTCAACTGTTTTTTTGTAAGTTATCATGTAATTAATCTCAGCTTTCTTTGCCAACTTCTGAATCAGTTCACTTCTTCACAATGCCTCAGGGCAACTCTTGCATCTTATCTATAGAATATTATAAACCGTTGCATTACACTGCTTTTTTTTCTAAAATACTAGTGTCATGGTCCCCTTTATGATCTCTGTCTCTCTCTCTCTCTCTCTCTCTCTCTCTCTCTCTGTGTGTGTCCAACACGTTGTTACACCAATGTATCGAATAACACAACTTGCAGTGCTCCTAAGCTTCAAACTATGACGCTACACCTCTAACATCAGTTTTGCAGGTGTCAGTGACACAGTGTCATGCTGGTAACAAGAAAAGAGTGTGGTTGACGTTAACTTGACTGACCAAAGACTTGTGTGACTAGAAAGTGACTAGTGACTCTTGTGAGTCATGTAATTAACAACAAGGAGCACTGACGAGTTGGGAGTGAGAATGGGGGGTGTCCATGTCTCTGTGGGCGTGACACTCCATTTCCCACCTGCTGCCAATCAACCTGCACACCTGCAACCATCCACTCCTCAAGCTCCTACAGTACCCGGTTCTACACTCCAGTCTTTGTCGGATCATTCAGTTCTCCGACGAGGCACTAACACTGCAGCCAGCCTCTAGTTCTAGTTCTCAGTATTTTCATTGTGTTTACCTGTGCTCTGAATAATTTAGTATGTACCTGAGCCTCAGGCCCATTATCCTTCTGTGCTCTCTGCCTCCTTCGCCCAGCACCTTGCCAGTCTGCTTCCCAGCCGGCAGCACGGCTCTCCTTGCCTCAACTCTCCAAACTTTCACTCCACTCACTTTTAAATACCCTCCCTCTCTATCTCCTTCTGCTGCTGTGGTTATCTGGATCGTGGTACATGCCTACTACTCATTATATGAATAATTTCTGTTATATTCATTGGATGTGTTGAAACTCTGTTATGTTGTTCATTCTGTACACATGACATCAATTGCTTGTCCACCCGGGGAGAGGGATCCTCCTCTGTTGCTCTCCTGAAGGTTTCTTCCCTTTTTACCCAGTGAAAGTTATTTTTCTGATCCGATGTGAGGTCCCGGGGCAGGGACGTCGTATGTGTACAGATTGTAAAGCCCTCTGAGGCAAATTTGTAATTTGTGATTTTGGGCTATACAAAATAAACTGAATTTAATTGAAATAAAGCTGCTTGTAAACTTTTGCAAAACTCTGTCCGAGTTCTTACTTTACGTCAAAATTCCACACAACTAGCCAACTAGGCTTTGTGGCTGCTATGCATTGTGGTTTATGTAGTCTGACAATTAACATTTTGTCACACAAGTATTGCAAGTGAAATGCTAACACTATATGTATTTGACTGACTTTTAGTTGCCTACTATGAAAAACTACCTGATTATGAACATGTCATATTGATAGACTTGATAGAGAGTGCTTGATCGAGTGATGAAAGAACTCCCAATCTTAAAAAAAAATATGCAGTTACACTTTAAAGCACATTACACAAGTACCATACTTTTTTTGTGAGCAGTTTCATGTAGGAACTATGGTTAAAACAAAATAGTTTCTCCAAGAAATCTATCTACCGGGTCATAATTTCCAGAGATAGACATTACTGTTGAGTTTTTCAGAATTTTCTTTGGTTCTTTAAGCACCACAAGCCGAGTACCTTACATTCCCATTATATTTGAGAGAAGACAGTCATCTATATGGACTATATCTCCAAACATACACCAAAACCATAGATTGATAGCACTACAAGTTAGAGGGGGGGAAGTATGTTTGATGTTGGGGAGTACTGTAAAGCTGCATTTCAAAAATTGCAGGGGTCAGTGTAATACGCTTAATTCTAACTTTTTGGCAAGTTTGTTGCCAATTTACACATCTATCAGGCATGAAGCAACATTCATTTGGAGTTGTTATCATGATTATGTGATTATGATAAATTGTCAATATAAACACAATACTTGCTTTTAACTAATATTACAAATATAGGTGATTCAGAAAAACTGCTGCTATAAAGTATGACACTGCTAGAAAGGAAATCCAAGCAGCCCTCTGAGCAGGGAAAAGTGGACATCCCCTTCTTTCTTCTCATGTTGTGGATAATTTCAACAATAGTATTTCTCTGCCCAATGTGAGCCAGTAGAATATCAAACAAAGCATTTTGTGATAAAAACCCAGACCCAGAGGAGCCAGTCCAGGTATATACAGCTCAAACAAGTGCCAACATGTACGAGCAAGGAAGTCTGGGGTGTTGATTAACTTCTTGAGGATGATGCGATGGTTTGTCACTTTTTCATACAACGATATTCCACCCTCGTGCAATCAGATTATATGTAAAGATTTAAATCAATATCCCTGTAGAGTCTTGCCTCTTTGACACAACCAAGAGTGTATAGGTCTCTAAAAACCTGAGACCTTGAAGATAATCTGCATGATAAAACACATTTGTCATTTGTCTCACATGACTGGGTTTTTGTGTCCATGTCTGAAGAGTTTGCTCTTGCCATTCTGCCATAGAGGCAGTGAATGGACTCATATTCAAAATGGAGACATTGAATCTCGCAGCTGATGTCAAGAGTAAGATAGAACGCTATTAAATCTCTCAAGGGAAAATAATGCAAAGTAAAGAGTCTGCAGCGCTGAGGGAGCAAATAGCATTTTTTCCTGTGGATAGGAAAATGAAGCAGCCTCTGTCCTACATCGCTGGTGGGAACGTCTGTCAGCAAGCCACTGCCGGGTCACATTAACTACCAGTTTTCCCACAATCTGGCCTTTATTAAAAGGGATATTAGCAACCTTAGAATCAGGTAGATCTGAACTGCCCCACAGAGAGAACAGTGAACACTGCTTAATTCATACAGGACGGCCTAAAAATATCTCCCTGTGTATGACTTGATGCCAAGGAAAGCAGTCAGTTCCTCCGCTATCACAAAGGATGTTGTTGATCCTGAGTGCGCGGAAGGCGGTAGAGCAACAATCCCTAGTTAATGTCAGACAGGTTAATACAAGGTTGCTGCTTTAAATTATTTATTCTTTAAATTGCAAGCATTGCTCCTTGGTTGAGGTGAGACAGAGCTGCACAGTGGGCAAGAGTGAGGCTTTGAATCTCATTTGTACCGCAGTTTTTAGACGTGAAGTGGCCTCAGTCCAGTTTGGTTTGGAAGGGGATCTGTGACTCAACATGAACACACACAAAGCGTCTGCACTCATAAACCAGAGGAAAGCACCGCTCTCTGTTGCCTCACACCGCTTCCACCTTATTCATGTTGAGTCACAAAGCAGAAACAGGAAAGGATATCTCCCACTTTACAAGTAACTCATTGTGGTATTTCTTGGAAACAATATTTGACTAAGATTAAGAAACGTCCAAACTGTATCACTTCCACACTTTCTTTATATCAGACGACAATTGTTTCGTGATTAATGTTCAAATTAACAGCTCAGTTTGGCCACATTACCACTCAAAACAACTTAAAAACATGAAGGGCTACAAAATCCCCACTTGAAGATGCTAGAATCTCAGTTGCTGATATCTAACCACCATGAAAACATACAACAGCATGAGTATGATGGAGGTGTAACTATATGATCTATAAAATGTTAGCATGGCACAAACACCTTTAACAGTCAAAATGAGCTTTCTGCATCGAGGACTTTCTGCATTTGCGGTGACCACCATGCAGACAGTTGTGGAAGATTTTCTTTGAACAGACTGGTCACAGATGAGGTTGGAGTCAAATATCAATTTATCAGAATTCTTTATTGAACATGAATCGTGGGGAGAAAAACACTGTTTGCTGGGCTGCAGAAGTCCTTCAACTCTCTGAAGAAAGCACAAGATCTTTATACCCAACTTGTCACATAGAAGTGGGGGTGAGACATACATGGGTGTCATCTTTATGTCCATTCATGGATGTTAACCAGCTTAGGTTTTAAGCTACAGGTTATTTACATTTTAGGGAGAGATGCTGAGTACAAGCATGCAAAACATAAATCCATATGGAGATGGTCAGAACAAAAGCATGCAATATAGATCTCTATATAGAAAAGAGTTGACCCTACTGTGACCCTACTGCAGATACACCTGTTCAACCAGAATGTGTCCAGTTACACAGAGTTTATCTGTGGATATCAGTGTGTGTAAATTTACAACAAAGCTAGAAATATACACTAATACATTGTGTTGAGACCTCTCAAACTGTTATAATATTACATACAATGTTATCAATCTAAAACATGTTTCTACAGGCGATATAAAATATCTCCACACACAGTGCACGCCAACATGCGTGAATATGTAAGTATATTCACGTTATCTACATCCTTTTATGGATAACAGCAGATTAGATAGATAGATAGATAGATAGATAGATAGATAGATAGATAGATAGATAGATACATAGATACATAGATAGATAGATAGATAGATAGAAAGATAGATAGATAGATAGATAGATAGATAGATAGATATCCTCACCCTCGTTCTTTGAGGGAATCCTACTTCCTTTTACACTGTCTGTCTGTAGCCGTGACTCTCAGCCACCAGAGACCCTGACTGCTGCACATACAATGGTTCAGTTTTCAGCATTGAGTAAACAGGGGATGCAGCTAATATTATCTGCACAAAAATAGACTTTCCAGCAAGCAGAGCGCAGAAAAGCAGCTGTGCATCCTGAGAGGACGGGAGAGAGGATCTCTGGGATGCTGATGAGTCCCAGTATAAGCGGGTGAGGATTGAACTGTTTTCCAAAAACATGGGAACCAACTTAAGTGTGAAAGGGAAAGACTATTTAGTGCAGACTGAAGGGCAAGGCGTTTGAAGTGTTCATGACGGATAGACTCGTAGAGGAAGAAACACAGGATAAACAATGCAGTAACAGCAACAGGAGGAATTGAAGTCAAGTGAACAGGAAGCTACCCAACTTCCCGTTCAACATGTGAATAATTGGTGTTAATGATTCTGAGGGGGCAGTCGTCACAGTTTCTTGGTATTTGCGTGCATTTATCAGTAATGCTCTCACACATAGCAATGTAATGCTTTGTATTTAATTGACATGTTGACTGTTTCATAAGAAAGACTTTTTATTTCTCTTGCTATTATTATTATTACTCTTTCTGTTATGGATTTTTGCAGAATCATCTTTACTCTTGATCATAAAAAACAGACTTTCCACAGAACCAAATAGAGGTGCAGTAACAGCAGGCATCATAGCAAAATAACCAATACTTTCCAGGAAGGTTAACTTTAAAACCTCTGGCACCTTCCATGGCGCCGAGGGGAACAGAAAATGAAAGCCAGACTTTGCACCCACTTAAAAGTATAAAAAGAAGAGATAAAATATGGCATTAAAAATATCCACTGAAGTAATTACTCTGTAATGCAGACTTGTTTTGGACCCATAGTATGACCTTGTGTTATCTTTATAGAGCTATATTCTATAGGACCAACATGGTATTTGTGAGTATAAGCACTGTCCGTATAAACATGATGACTTGGTAAGACTGCTTGAGGCTGCTTTACTTTATGTTTGGTTAGTAGAATTTTTTTATTAGCAATGAACCTGGTAATTATTCACTATACCTGAATCAAAACTCTGATGGTCTTATTCTATGTTCAAATTTTAAATCTATTGCGTGCAAGCACATACGACGTCATCCACAGATTAGGGGGCTTTTTTCACCACGATGTTAGCATCAGTCACAGTGAGCAGCATCACCTCAAAGAGCTCGGCCAAAGAAGGAGACATGAGAAATGCGAGTGGAGCACTACAAAATGATGTGAACTCAGCTCACACACGGTTAGCACAATGGCAGCATTATGTCTGTTCACAGGTGGCCCTTTAAAGTTTGTGACTTTGTACTGACTCATCATCACCAGGACACCGCTCTGTGTGCACCTGCATGCTCACACTGAGGTTGCCAAGCACTGAAAACCGCAGCTGGGAACACACACAGCAACCCTTACTTAATCTGTAATCTACTGAGAAAGTTTCAAATGTTGGAGCGGAGGTGAATTCTGGGCCAGAAGCTTCCTTCAGGATTATAGTTGGGTTTATTACAAAGGGAGCCCGGAGCTGTTCTTGTGCAGAAAAACAGAAGAGGGTATGTCAATGAAAACATAACAAGTAGTAATTTGTGCAAACAGGCTGGTTATCATCCCTGATGTAACTATGCTTCCCAGGACATGAGCTGTTTACAAGCTCATGAATTTCTTAATGGAAAATATTTGCCCCCAACAAAGTCACCGCCAGTGTTGTTGGATGGGTAACTAAGTGCACGCCTCTCTTTTTCCACATAAAACCGCTTTCTCTAAATTGTGCAGTTTTCTGTTAAACCTCCTTTGAATTATCATGTCTCCTCTCCAGCCAGTGCACTTGGGAGGAAAAGAGAAAAAAAGAGGAGAGATGAAAAAAGAAGTGAAGAAAAACGGAAGGAAAACAAACTCAATCTACTGTTGGATGGCTCCATTGTATGCCTGTGTTATGATGTTTGGGTGGAATAGATCTTTTTTTCTTTTTCTTTTAAAACAAAAGTATTATAACATGATTTACCAGTGGATTGAACATCGAGAGGGTAGTTATCTTGTGCTGTAATAATGGTGCTTGCATACTGAAGTTCAAATATCTTTTCCTTTACTCAGTGAATTCAACAGAGTTGCAACCACTAAAGAGAAGGCCAAGCGGATTAACTGTTCCACTAATTTGCCCGGGCTACTAATCAAAAGCTTATTATATGCTATTTAAATGAAATACTCTCACATTAGCCTCGACATGGTCCCTTTTCACTGTGATATACAGTATACAGTATTTCAAAAGAGAGGATGAATACAGTTGTTTTCTTATTCATATTACGTGACATCAGCTATTTGCTTTCAGATCCATCTGAGCTTTTGTTGTAAATTAATGTGTTTCATAAAAATCTGATTCATGACTGCTGTAAAAATCTGTTTGCTCATTTATAAGATAATACATCTTTCACCAACACAATTAAGTGATGTGCGAATGTATTCTCCGGATCAGAATTTGTGCCACATGAGTCCCACATGTGGCATGGTGAGCTACAATAAAAGTGTAACATAAAACAATATATAAAAAAACCTTCAAGAAAAATAAGGAGATTATCATCATTATGCCAAAAAAAGAGACTTAAACCAAGCACAGCCATATATAAATAATGTGAGGAAAATCCACTGGCTTCAAATCAGATCCGAATGATGGCCGCCATGCTGCAGGCTGCGTATGTAAACCATTACATCTTGTAGGGACCCGAAGGACCTCACCGAGGTCTAGTGAGGACATTTGCAGGCACTGTGGTTTACACATTCCCCACTGTGCACAAAGCCATTCTTCAATACGGCTTTCCATGCAAGCAAAGCTGGTTTATCTGTCATCCCAGACAAGAATGCAAACACACTCACTAACAAATACCAGGCGAGAACACCATGAATATTACTGGTGGAGTCTGTTGAGCTCTAATAATTAACTGAACATTTTAAATTTACTGGTCAGCGTATAGTCATCAATCAACTGTGACATTAAACCAACTTATCAAAGCTTTTCTGTTCACTTTTAGTATGTAGGAGCAAAGAAAGGACACACACTTACATATTCCCTAGCTCAAACATATATAACCCTATCAAATCTACGATTATGGCTGTTAAAATATACTGAACTCAGTGCTACCCACGTGCTCCGAAGCAATCTGTGAGCCAATTAATGCATCATAGCTCCAGCCCTTTCAAGAGCTTTCCAACTGGGCAGCTGAAATTTAAAATGTCTCAGGGAAGTTAACATGGATTTGCCAAGAATGCTCACATGAAAGGTTACAAGGACCCCTCTTGTTTTCGTTATTCGTCCCACTCACTGTAAGTGTTCGATGTGGTTTGTACTGCAAAGTTAAATAAACTCAGAAAAGTACAGAAAAGAGGTCATAAAAACACTCATTTACTTTCCCTTTGACTCACACATCACCGGCCACACAAGAAAATACGTTTAGTAAAGACTTTATTGTCACCTTTCTTCTCTGAATCTAATGATTGTGGACAGAAAAGAATAAACTGGTCTCTAGAGACTGAAATATGTCGTGAACATGCGCCAAACCCACTGGACACATGGTTTTAACTCCCTGATCGAGCATGTCTGCTGGACACATCCAACTGTAAAAATTATAAACCTACCTCAATGAACAATGAACATTAACTAATGATGACTGTGTGCTTTATTTCCCTGCACTTCAATCTTTCCTTTCATACAACATTGGATCCTGCCTGTTGCTCTGTGTCTTATCACCAGCTATTACACTTTAAAGCTGCGCTATTCCCCCAGCTGTAAGGATGGGAATGTCAGTTACTTTACTATTTCGGTCCAGACTTAAATGTCTCAAGCGCTATAGGATGGATAATACAATAGTATCGGCAATCATGTTCCCCTCAGGATGAATCGTAGAACTATATCTGTTATGGACTACTGTAGAAAAATAGCTGACTCGTGATATAAACAGTTAATTGTAAGGTGACGTAACTACAACAATTCTTACATGAAAGGTTCCATACTTATTGATATTATATTCCATGTATGCATATAGATCAACTGTAAATGCTTGTAAATAACAATTACACTTTAAAAGTGACTGGAAAAATAAATTAATCCTACTTTAATGGAATAGTTCATCACAAAACAATACAAATGGCATGTAGTACTCGCAAAACATAGGATAAACCAAACATGCTTTGTTTGTACAAGATAGAAAATATTTTCTGGGATCAGAGAGGAAGGTGAGTTATACAATATGTTCTGCTAATACAACTTTTATCACCATTCATAAAATAGTGTGTGGAAAAGATGTATTGTTTTGACGCCCTGGAAAATATTACACCCCATCAACAATGGTTGTTAATCTCATTTTTAGAAATTGTTTTGGTGGAGATGAGTGATGAGAGAAAAAATAACTGAGTGTGTCTTTTCTGAATGCATCTTTTCTCTTTGTGTCACCTTTTAATTAATCTGCCTTATCTCCCATGTGTGTGTTAATATCCGCTCTTCTGCAAAAGGAGACAAAGAAAAGAGGACATGACCCATCCTCACTTTGTTTGCACTTCCCTGGCTCTCACAGTTTGATTCAGTTCTTGATGGATCCGTGGAAAATACATGGCAACTTCCCCATATTTGCCAGTTGATGCAGGAGAATTTGGAAGTTGTAAATGGCCTTTCTGTCAGTAGAGTTGACACTGAATGGACTGAGGAAAACGCCTGATTCTGTCCACAGGCAGCAACTATTACATTTACTGTATGTTTTTTTTTAGCTGATTTGGCTTATACAGAGTGATTTACAAAGAGGGGAAAGGTGCTGTCACAGGACACGTAGCCATTGATGGACAGTGTTGGCTTTTCTGTATGTTCTCACTCAAATTCATTCATTCACAAAGGGACAACCTTCCTAATATCCATCCATTATCTTTAACCGCTTATCCTGTCACATCTCTCTAACTGTTTACCCTCTGTGATTGATTTGATTGGCTGAACTGGATTAGCTGTGCCGGTAGAGCCAAGGCGACCATCAAGAGTATTATCTATTCGCATGAATGTATCAGACAATGGTCACAGATCCAGCTTGATCTCTTACGGTGAAACATTAGCACTCTTGCAAATTGCCAGCTGCTGTCAATCAAACACAGGAAGGGACATGTCCCTCCAGCAGGCATTTTTGTTCCTTTTAATCGAAATAAACTATTAACAACATATTGAAAAAATACATTGATATTGTTTTTGACGAAAAAATGTGACAACTAAATGTAATTTTAGCTGGACAAAAAAGTTGATGAGTGTCCTGAGGAGAAGGTGGTTGTGTCTATTCTGTAAGAAGAATTAAAACATGACTCTTCAGCAATAATTTGTCCTCCAGACAGTCAAGGACATTAAATGCAGATGCTTCTGTAAAACACAAGCTTAGTCCACTGCCATTCCCAACTAAGCATCTAATTTTCCTGATATGGTACCTTAGGGCCTAACCTGTAACATGACATATCAGCTTTCTGGCTGCTCCCAGGGAGGGGCTGTGTGGTGAGGGAGTGGACTGCCATGAGCCCACAGAGGGCCAACAGAGCTCCTGGATCTAGGCAAGCTTCCAGCCCCCAGCACGCACACCAGCCCATCTTCCTACCCCCGAGGCATTCACTGATGGCTTAGACTGGCTTTTCACTGTGCCATGATGCTTTCATTAAGCTAGTTTATTCCCCGTTTTCCATTGCTGGGCATCTATCCCATCTGCGTTCACTCACAGTGATCAGCCAAGCTGCTCAGGCTCTGGAAGACACGGAGGCTGTATTTCAGTGAGGATGCACAAAGCTTTTACTACAAATCCCATTGCTTTCTCAATTATCCATTGTGGTCGTTATGTGGTTTGAGTGTCTGCTATCAAACTATAGTGGGCTGTGTATTGTTAAGACGTTTCTTGCCTATTTTTTTGTTCAGATTTGCAAAAGCAGGTCAAGGCTGTGCTGTACAGGCCCTAATCGCTGTGGCAGTGTATACAAGTAGTTTATGTTGCCACTGAGTGAATTATTGTCCTTTTGTAACTACCAGGATTGTTAATATCAAATTCTACTCTCATGAGCACTTTGCATAATCCAAAACAAGTTATGTAATACATCTCAACGGAACATTGGGAAAGTGAAACCCACACATCTAGTTTAAGCAGCTCAGATACATAAACAGAACAATGAAAAATAATTGATAAAATCAGCAGTTTATGACAAACAACTGTGTGCAGAGGTGGCTGCAGAGTCAGCTGCAGTTGGTGCAAGATTTGTGGAGCTGAATGTTCCTGGACTCCAGCTCAATTGTTCCTCGTAGTATTTGTAAAAGTTTTGGTTCTGTTGATTGTTATGTGATAGCGATCATCACAGCCTCTCACTTGTTACAGTGTACTTACTTGTACTGTCTATGATTCGACTGCAGTAATATTGGTTTGATTTGTGGTTGTCATGGTGGTTGCACTTTGGGGGGCAGATTTTCCATCTTTGAGATCTGCAACCTCACCGCCAGATGCCACTAAATCCTACACACTGCTTCTTCAAGTCCAATGCCATAAAACACAACAAAATAATAGGACACACTATTTCCTGCATTGACACCAAACATCGGTATTTAACTTAAATCCTGACATTATGTACGTAATTCCCTGAAATACTGCACAGAGTGTCTCAGTAATGGGTAAGGAGTCTGTTCCTCGGCACAGATTGGACTCCACCGTGACTCTGATAGTCTCCTCTTCCACTGGCTTCCTCGCTTCAACTTCCGCTCATTTGGATTGAGAGCTGGGGACTTTGAAGATAATGGCATATGATTCACATCATTTTCATACTCATCAAAGTCATTGACCCTCATGTAGGGAATCATCTGCAATGATTTATTTAGATTTGCACTTTTATTCGTCTGTAGATATGATAACAATAGACCCATTTAAGCAAGAACAATAATAAGTCTTGTGACATAGCGCAGTAATTCATGTTCATGATGCATATCACTGCTAACATCAAGTTCATTACTATAAATTACTGGAGATGTTTTGACAATAAGGATGCACTGGCCATGGAAAATTTGGCTGCAGCGAGAGACAGAGGTTGTGTACACTGCTGCCCACAAAGCAACAACCATAAACATCCTGGCATCTGGCTTATATTCCCATCATAAGCGATGTTCAAATTCAATTACCAAGTCAACATTCTCTGAGCGATGTTGAAGGGCTCTTGATTGAGTGCTATGTATATAACCCTGATTAGGAAGTATGCATATGTGATGAATACCGCAAGACCATTGAGAAACTCTCAAGCACCATATATCAAAACCACAGCGATACTCCAGATTTCAAGCTCTTTTTAGTTCTGGTCATAAGAATTAAAGCTGTATATAAAACACATTTAACAACACAGGAATTAGTGTAATGGTGAGACTTGTGGCTTGATGCTGTATGTGGGGAATTTTACTTAGTTTTTTAGCAACACACACTCAAATTCTAGTAGAGAACAAGACATCCCATCATAATATAATTCTGTAACTTTCTAAAGCATTAAACGATTGATTCTTAATAAAAATCTATTTCACCACTGAGAACTGACTGCTGAGGTACCCATGTATATGCAGATACATTTCATATTTAGACATATCAATTATAGGACTTAAAGCTTCCTGCAGTAGCAATGTTAATAAATAAAATAAATAAATAGCTTATTTTTGATTAAAATTGTGTTCATATTTCATTTGAAATTCATGTTTGGGTGCACTCAAAAATGACATATCTTCTTGGGTGTTTTGTACAACACAATAAACATATTTTGGATGAAATATTAAAGAGAAAATAACAGCAATATAGATATAAATTACAATAAAGCATGTTCAGCTTGGTTCACATCATACGAATAGAGCAATTGCCAATTAGGCTACCATCTTTGTTTGGATTAGGAAAAACTTGGGAAATGGGGTACAAATATATTTAAAAAATATAAAAATAGGAGTGTTGTTTTTATCGACCCCAGTCCGTCCAATATGGTCCTTACTGAAAGACTATTGAATCGATTGCTACAAAATATGATTCAGACATTCAAGGTCCCCAGATGAGGAATCCTCATGACTTTTGTGATCCCCTAACTTCTCCTGTAGCGTCACCATGAGGTTAACATTTGCGCTTTTCGAGTGAAACTTTTTCAACTTTAACTTTACCGTCATCGTCAGGTCAGAAATGTAAATTGTGCAGTACTTTGGTTCATGACCAAATACCTGCAAAACTCAGCCTTAGGTGTATTTTGTTTTTGCTAATTAACTAATGTTATGCATGCTAACATGGTAAACTAAGCATATTAGCACCACTGTGGCCAAAGCCTCACAATGCCACATGCATGGTTGTAGTCTTGAATTATTGTAGAATTCATTATAAAACAGTTGCTAATTGTATCTATAGATAATCAAACTAGGAGAGTTAATGTGCATCCAAGCCTTGTTAAGCCTTAACAAGCTTAACAAACTTATTACATTTTTATTGGCCAACAAAGTGCATCACAGGGTAACATTGCACTGTGCTCACAAACGTTTTATTTGTTTTCCCTTTGACAACCCTGCATTGTTGAGGTATAGCGCTGTTGTCCGTCTGAAGGAGGCCGTATAACATGTGAAAAAGAATATGAGGCTGAGAGCTGCTGCAGGACTAATGCAGAATAAATGTGAAAGACAGAGTTCTGATTGCCTGATGGGGAATGTATTTGAAGGCTACCACTGTGCAGCTCATATCAGATTAAATCTGCAGTGGTATTAGCATGCAAATTGAAAAAAGGGGGCAGTATTTCCTTTGGATTAACTGCCTGCGACAATGTATACTGTAAGTGCTCTTATCACACAGCCATGTAAAATACTGTAGCAGTGTGAGTACATGCCCAGGGGCATCCTGAGAAAGATCTCTACTGGTTTAGTCATAGCAGTCATTAAAATGTGCTGTTGGTCACAATTAAAAATAGATTCAGGTACTAGCGTCACTCTGACACAGCAGAAATCATCAAGATGAATTAATGTGTGAGGATATGACGCACACACTCACACAAACACACACAACTCTTACAAAAATGGGAAAGTTCTTTGTCAGTGATAGAAAGTGCAGCTGGCTAAGATGCATACAAACTAACCTTTGGTTTTGCTACATATTAGTTTATATTCTGTCATTGTACTCTTGCTGCACTTTGTCTATCAAAACTAAAGAGTCAGAAAATAATATACGATATATTTAAAATGAATTGTAGAAGGATATTCCAAAACATCCTTTATCCAATTTATTATTTGTATTAATGCAGCAGACTGGAATAAGCAATGGCAATAAATTGTGATTAAGAAATTGGTAATTGATGCAACATGCTTCACAAATTCAACGTGAGCCCATGTAAGGCCCAAAAAAAATGATAAATTGCTATGAATCTGAAATATCTTCTGAGTGTAATGGTACAAACCTCAACTATACATCAAGCTAATGCGTTCCTTTTGGTATGGGAGCTTATATCATCCTATCAGTCACAATATGAGATGAGCTCTTTGCATGCTTCTCATCATTTCTCGACTCTCCAGTTGCTTCATGTTGGCTAAGAGGATAATTGCGCTACCTCTGAACTCAGCAAACAAGGATATGTTGTGATCCTGGCATCTTTGTCCCAAAGTTTGCAAAGTTGAGCGGTGCCATGCTCCTGCCAGTCATCAAGGTGTAACACAGTTGAAGTCTTGTGTACTGGTCAGCCTTCTCCCTTTGAAGCAGCTCTTTTAAAGCAGTGTTTACCACCACTGCTGCCTTTAAAAAAAAAGCTCAATCATTTGGGTTTTAGAGACATTTAAAATTGAGTAATTGAAAACACTTGTCTGTGTGAACGGATGTGGGCACCCCTCCAAAATGTATTCCTGAGATGCCTGGGCTGGAGACAGATCCAGATGGGTCTGAACTGAAACCAGATGGCTGGGTGAAGGGAACATAGCCTAGGTACTACTGCATGCTGCATACAGACAGACTCCTTCTAGGGTACATGCACTTTGCTTGGTGTGTGTGTGTGTGTGTGTGTGTGTGTGTGTGTGTGTGTGTGTGTGTGTGTGTGTGTGTGTGTGTGTGTGTGTGTGTGTGTGTGTGTGCAGCGTTAATGCACAGATGCAAGTGTGCGTGCTCGGGCGGTGGAATGTAAAGGGGAATTACACTAATTATCTCAAATCCAAGGGAGGTAAATTGTATTTGATGTCATTTTTTTGGAGTATTACAAAATCAGCTTGTCTTGGTGTAAAAAGGCATGACAACACTATACTGCAACTTGCATAGATCACTTTATAAAACAATGCTCTGTTCTAAGTCACATAATTTTTGTTTCGACAGACACTGTGGCATTTAATCAATGGACTGATCAACAAACATTCAATGTTCAAACTGAGAAGCCATGACATTGGATATAAAAGGTCTGACACAAAAAATAAATCATTGAAAAGGTTGCAGATCTCAAAATTTGCTTTTCATATATTTTACTGCAAAATAGGTCGCTTGCCAGACACTCTCACACTGTGATAGTATATGTTTCCTCAGATGTTCTGGGGATGACAAAGTATCATCTTTAATTGCAGTTGGATTTAGCGAAAGCAAATGACTATGTTCATTTTTAGTGTATTATATTGAAACTACTGTTGCTGCAAACACACCTGTGGACAGATGATATAACAGACAAAAAACCTACCAGATGGCAGGTGTTTCGAACAGCAAATGCTAAAGTGCCGCTGCATGATAAGGAGCACTGACGCTCTGTGGATGGAATGGTATTGTGATACACAGAGATCTGTGAATGGTTCTGCCCTTTGGGAACTAGTGTGGGTCTGATAAAATAATGCATTTCAAATGTATCTTCAACAGCATAGCTCACGCAAGTCGACAATACTTTCCACGATCTCACTTCAAAAGCATTCCCATTAAACATGTTTCCAATCTAAATTTAGCCGCTTGCAACACAAATGTGGAGCAGAACACACAAAACAAGCACACACGATATCAAAGCCACACTCATTTTTGGGCTTGAAAGAGGTGACAGAGTCCTTCTTCACAGAGTCTCGATTGAGCTGTAACAAACACAGGACTTTCAATCAAGAGGCCGCTGCTCGTGTACCACAACCCAGTCTCACAGCTGTTCGTGAAATAATCACAAAATGAAATCTATTGATTTGTTTTAATGGACATCAATTTTCCATTCATTTTCAAATTGCTCATCACGATTTTTAAACAAACTTGGCTAGGATTAGGAAAAACATCAATTTGGCTTAAAAGAAAAAAAGTAAGTAATATTTGCTGATCTGGGGGAGCAACACCCTTGCAATTCCCTGAGAATTAATTAGTGATTTTAGTTGTTTTGTGGGAAGGTAAAACAGCAGGACCGGCTACAGAACAACACAGATGGAGATAGGAGCTGAGATTTAGCATCTTGCTCAAGTAAGTTGTATTCGACTAGGAAACACGACACTTAACTGATGATGAGTCATGGATGAACTCTGGTAAATGAAACTCAACCTGGATTGAGATTGAGTTTAAGACTAAAATACTACTCCATGAAGCTGCATTAAATGAACCAATCAGATTTGGCGCAGTCTCTGTAAATCTTAACATGTTTTAACTTTAATATAATATTTTTGTATTTAAGATCTGATTGTACTGTAAACACGTCAAGTCTATTTTAACTGAGGTTCTCAAACATCTGCAGTAATGAAGACAGTAATTGGTGTAAGGTTTTGTTTCCAAACAAAATTGTACTGTATAATAAAATGAAATCTTAAAGTACTCCTCCACATTCCTTCATCCATGTTGTTGAAACACAATCATAATATGCTTCTACGTGTTCTTGATTTTTATTCTCTTTGTAGAGCAGCGACGTAAGTCATCTGTAGTCACATCTCACACCAGTGCCTCGAGAATGTGAAAACATTTGGAGCAATTTACATTTTCTCGTGAAATGTTTGGTCTTAATGTTTCAAGAAGCAGGGCAGCAGTGTTTTCATTCCAGCTTCCGGATGTATATTCTTGCTATACTACTCATGTTGGATACACATTCAGATAATACCAAAGAAGGAATGAATTTAACACTCTAAAATAAGTATTCTCAATTACGTTAGAAATGTGTTTTCTCCCTGATTACGTTTGTGTTTGACGTATTACAAATACGTTGATTATACACGTTTATATTTAATGTGTGTTTGTGTTATTGTTTTTGTTTTCTTGCTTTCCCGCTGAATTTAAGCATTATTTAATTTCTAAAATCTAAAAAAGAAAATTTCTAAAAAAGCTTATCACCCACTTTAGGTTGCATTCCCAAACAACCCGACTCAGAGAAGACCGGGTCCCGATGCGACAGGGGCTGTTACCGGCCCGGACCCCGGTGCGACGGGGGGCGTTACCGGCCTCACACCGCCCCTCTTCGCTTGCCGCTACTGAGGGAACCCTTGTTAGTTTCTTTTCCTCCGTAGAGTTTAGAAATTAAAATATGCTTAAATTCAGCGGGAAAGCAAGAAAACAAAAACAATAACACAAACACACATTGATTATAAATGTTTGTGTAATACGTTAAACACAAACGTTAAAACAAACATAATCAACGTATTTGTAATACGTCAAACACAAACGTAATCTGGGTGAACATACTTTTTAGGAGAAAGGGTTGTTTCCTGACAGCACTGCTGGGTGTTGGACAGATCCTGGTTCTTTCTGTCATTACTGTGCAGCGCTGCTGCCAACAGCTAACCTCCTTTTCAAAATATTTTCCCAAAAATGAAGTGCTATTCCCATGTGAGGAAGACAAGCATCTGCAGCCAGTAAGCAAAATGCATTATAAAAAGCACACACAGTAGATTCTGCATCTTTTCCACTTCTCAAAAATGGCAAAAAAAATGTTAATGTTTCCCCTCCACCCCTTCAGTACACTTGAAACTGAGTGTTTCAAGGTGTTGCTTTACAATGACAGTCCATGCAAGTCAGCAACATCTGACAAAAGTCCCTCTTGTGGACACAGGTAGGCTAGCACTTTCCTTCAGGAGACATCTTGAGAGTGCTTTTATAGCACCCTTGATATAAACTCGTTAAAAAAGTTGCAAAGTGCAGACTTAAGCAATATTTGTGATTAATTTGCTTGTGCTTGATAAAAGATGCACTTCTCATTTATTACATTAATTTAAAATCTCTCACTCATAATGAGCAATCTCGTGATCTTATAATTAAGAGGAAGTAACTGTCAGGCAAACAGCAATAAGCTCAGGGTAAAATTAAACTTCAATGCAAAGTTATATCTAATCAGAGAATCCGTTCATCCACCTCAATGTAAATGAATTCAAAACTCTCACGCTGCATTTATCCTTTCAGTGAACTCTGCCCTCGATCTCCATGTCTTTAATATTTCTGAAAACAAGGTGAATCACCTTATTCTACCTGACAAAGGAATTCATTATCCTTTCCCCCAGAGGACACAGAAGTGGTCTTCTCAAATGTGTTTGTGGTATGGCTACGCTCCAAAAAGGAAGAGTCTGCAGTGATGTGTAAACAAGGACGAGACCGACTTTGAAACTCATGAATACACTCTTCACCTGTCTTCAGTTTCAGCGGAGACGCACCGAACCCCTCCTCCCAGCTTGAGCTAAAAAGCATAGGGAAGCAATAAATGCAAGAGCAGCAACATATTCATGGCAAGCATGAGTATCAGCTCAACATCTGATTCAAATCTTACATTGTTCAGATCGCTGTTTTCTTTAGGTCTTCTTTTCTTTCTTTTTTTGGAGTGCTGACAAGCAGGATGGTCTCCACAACTAATCTGCAGGGAGGCGAATCAGTCATCACTCTTGAAAGTCCTTTACTGTAACAGAAAGAGATGCTAAAGGTAAGTCATTGACAGTCCACATGTCTAATGAGTAGCTTATACACTACGTGGACTTGAATGTTGATGATGGTTGATCGTGACAGTAGATAATAGCCCATTCATTAAGTAGTTACGTTCAAATTATCTTTCCATTACAAAGAATATTGTTTCAGCTGGCAGGGGGCAATATTTGGTTTCCCCAGAAGAGATAGGGTGCCAACAGCCTGACATCGTGCCCAACTGACAACTCTCTGGGAAAAATTAGGGTTATAGCATAAAGATTGCCAAAGACAACCAGAAAGAACACCGAAGAGATACACAAAGAGGCCTTTTCTGTGATTTGACATAACATGCAAGGAAAAGACCATAAATCGTCTACTCATGGAGGGATTTATGTTTGGCATTTACACAAATGAACTGTATCTGATGGTAAGAGGACAAGCATGACTTGACTCACTTTGGAGAAGTTAGTCTGTTCACCGTTTCTTTTTTCCACATTCTTATGATCAGGACAAATCAGTTTCCTAGTGTCTGAATCTGTCTGTTTTAGTTGAGCGCTACACTGGGTGAAGAGGCGTGAGGCCTCCATGATTAATGATAGCTTGGAGTCCCACACATCATCCTCTGTATGCCGGCACGTGCAGCTGCAAGTTAGTGGACTCTGAGCCAACATTTCACAGTCTTGGAAGAGGAGAGTGGAGAATTAGGTCAACAACACAGGTAGTTTATCTCCATTTTAAGTAGATTCCCTTAGGTTAAAGCAACAACAATGTCATCATTCTGCACGGTACAGGAAAATGCCAGAGTGATGAAAAACACAAAGACATGTCATTTGAATATTATGGGTTGATATTTGGACAAAGACATTTAAGTCTGGCAAAGTATGTGCCACATTTGATTAAAATACCGGTTGGCTAGATACACTTTGGTCTGTTTGTGTGGAGGTGGACTTTGCAATTTTTTTACGTTAGGGACTGTAGACAAATTACTTGGGTTGGGTAAAAGTGTGTTATTAATATTTTCTTTGGACTCTGCCCTTAACCAAGAACAAAATGCACCGCCCTCCCACCAATGTCTCACAATAACCAATAACTAAATAGGTGAAATGTAAAAAGAAGTATGAAAATTAAACATTAATATGCTTTATGAAATAATGATTTTCACAACCGATACTAATACGCACATTAGAAAAAAGTGACAAATGGCAAATGTATGACATGTATACACAAGGTAATATATATAAATTAAGTGCCAAGGGAAGAACATAAAATAAGATGTATAAATAATATATTCAGATGGAAGAGTGAGCATTACAATACGTATCTGATTATATAAGTATACTCACACCTGTCCCACGTAACTGTAAGTGTAATTTCCAAATTTGTCGTTCCAAATAATTAATAAACTGGGTTATTAACGTTTCATGCTGAACTTTATACAATACATTTGATTAAAAACTAACTTTGTATGGCACTTTTAAATTGACACATTTTGAAAAGATATTCTGTTGTACTATTGATGTCTGGGGTAAATATACAGATGCACAGAGGTTGATAGTATTAATTAAGGTATAGTAAAAAGAAAGGACTATTTAACAAAGCTCACATTTATACGACACCTAACTATGAATTTGATCTTTTTTTCCAAAACAAATTTCAATAAATATCATAAGGGTAGACAGACATACAATATACATCTTGGATGGGGAGAAAACTAAAAATCCCGCCCCACAATAATTTTATTCAGAGCCTTGCCCATTATTTATGGGAACATTCTCTCATGTAAACCGTCAACACAGAAGAATTACATCACTTTTCAATATAGACAATCAGCAAAAGGCTACAATTATATACACATTTTGTCTTAGTGTAAGACAACTCATCCATACACCACTGTTGATGTAATACTGCATGTGAGTCAAGAATCACCTCAAAATCAGTGATCAAAGCAATTCTAGGTGATTGGGTATAAAATAGCCACTTGTAGCCTGTTACATACATGATGAGGTGATTTATTAATGTCTACCGGCTAACTTCTCAAATAATAAAAAAAAAAGTACATGTTGTCCTTATAGGGATATTATAAGAACTAATGGCCACATTCTCCGTGTTGAGCTGTGTGAGGTACAGTGTTGGCCGCTGTTAAATTATTATAGCAATTAGTAGTGGAGGGACCAGGACCACGGTCTTGAATACAGCGTTCTGATTGGTCCAAACGCAGAACTCGTAATGTTCAGTGCTCCCTTATAAACCCATGCAGACTTGACATCGGCGCTATCTGTCATGCAAGTCAAAAGGATAGTGAGGAAGTCCAGTGTAAAGATATTGCTGGCAGCTTACTTGTAATAACCTACATTGATTGTGTTTTCGGCGTTGCAGAAGCTTTTTGGAGCGTTATTTTTATGAATTACACACAAAGCAGGAGGCGTCTCTTTACATTTAGTTGTATTATCTGTGAGAGGACGATGCCTTTGAGGACGGGACTTTTTCTCCTGATGGTGCTGAATGCATCTGCATATGAATTGGATCAAAACGAGTCTTATTCGCCCAGGAGAACACGCTTTTCTGCCAATAGCCCTTGTAAGTAACACGCTGTCTCCATCTGCATATCTCAGAGTGCAGTGCTTGCTTTTTTTTTTACACACCATTTCCACAATGCACAGGCTTACCTTTGCTCGTTTACTATGTGGAGATATTTTTTCTCATATATGTTTGGCCTATGCAGCCTTTTCTGTCTAAACGAGCGCGTTGAGTCATGATAAAGGCTGCGGGATTAACCCTGTGGTTTTTGCCGGTGTCCTGCCGGCAACAGATGAGCATGGAGCTTGGTACTGACACCTGAGAGCGCAGGCTGTGTCATGCTGGTTGTCTCTTTCTCGTGGCTTGGGCTGCTGCATACGTCCCACTATTCAGCAGTATTGTGGACTTGATGGTGCTTTCAGTGCGTAAAACAGAAGGCTTCACATGTAGCCTTCCTGTGTAGCCTTCACATCAGAAACAGATTGTATGTGTTACACTGCTTGTCACTGAGGATGTGTCTTTTGGATAAATTAATAAAATCCTATTAGTTCACATGTCTTATTCATTAAAAAAAAGAAAAAGAATTGCTGATTTATAATCCCCATCAATAAATGACACTGCGAAGGGTGAATCTGCAGGCTTCATTCAAATGTTGACTTTTCCTTTTTAACAGTAAAAGGTGGAGCCCAGTGATAATTGGCAGTGGGTGACAAGGATGCTGATTCCCTTCGGCAGGAACTGCTTTATCATCGTAAGATTTGCAGCTCGCACTCTGTATTTTTAAAAAGCAATCTCTTGTCCCCGATGGCAGGCAGACTTGATCTGACCGTGTAGGTCAACATGGGGCTCCAGATTCTAAATCTGCCAAGTAGGCTTCGGCTCCGAGGTGACATTTCTTAATGGTTGTTACAAAGAATTTGAGTCAAGCTGCTGGCCACCTCAGTGGGTTCTTGCATGAAGAAAAAGGAAAGCCAACTATCTGGATGCACTGATTTACAGATTATGTTTTATAGCTCATTCTTGGTGTAAAATGTCAAGTCGTTTGCATAGACTTAGAGCTGTGTTCCCTATGGCCAAGGTCAGCTTTGGAAAAATGGATTGAATGATGTTTCAGGGTAGCTGTTTCATAGGTTTTTACAAAGATCAGGGATCAGGGTTACTTGTGGTTTAATCAGCATACTTATCCAGTCATGTGACCCTCATGAAATGAATATAGCTGCATTTTCTGAACATGTATTTCATGATGAGGTTCATAGGAGCATTTCTGGAATGTAACTGGTCTGTTATATGTGCTAAATTATATTACAGTGGTTTGGAGTAAGTGTCCTCAAATTGAGCTTGACAATTACGGCAATTGGAGACAGAGTAACTGTATGTATGTCTGTGTGTGCCAGTGGTACAAGTGTATGTTTGTGTGTGTCTACAGGCACGCCAACAATTTTCAGTAAACTCGTTGGTATTTCTGGTGCTGTTCATCCAAGCCCTGCTGAAAAGAACCAAACAGTGGAATATAAGTCCCTGCCAAGAGAAAACTGCAGTCATGCCAAATAGTGTCTGAGTTGTAAGGTGTCCAATCTCCAGTCAAGTCACAATTTGCCCCAAGTGACTGTATGTCTTTTGTGAATCACCAAAGTATGAAAATGTGCTTTTGTTCGCCACATATTTTAGCTGAAACCCTGGCAACCCTTGAGTAATGAGCTCAGTGACTGTGCAGTGATTCCCAGTGAACCCACTGTTGGCTACCCCGCTGATGGTTCATTCTCTGTGCCCACAGCAGATGTGGCACGCTGTCTCAACAGCGCCCTCCAAGTTGGCTGCGGGGCCTTCGCCTGCCTGGAAAACTCAACTTGTGACACAGATGGCATGCATGACATCTGCAAGTCCTTCCTTTACAGTGCTGCTAAATTTGACACTCAGGTATACACTTTAATTCATTTCACAAAGACTCCAAACAGTATGCCATCCTCTTTATTTCCACCGTGCACATGAGCTTGTGTATGATTATATGGGTGTAACTGTCAGGGCAAGAATGTGTAAAGCACTGCTGTGTTTTTACAGGGTAAAGCATTTGTGAAGGAGAGCCTTAAGTGCATTGCCAATGGCATCACCTCGAAGGCATTCCCCACCATCCGCCGCTGCTCCACCTTCCAAAGAATGATATCTGAAGTCCAAGAGGAGTGTTACAGCAAGCTGGATATCTGCACTATTGCCCGATCAAATCCAGATGCTATTGGCGAAGTGGCACAGCTACCAAGTCACTTCCCCAATAGGTGAGCTCTTCTTCTACTAAACAACAAGTTGATTAAAGTTGCGATCTGGTGGCCAAGGAGACATTGTTCTGGGCTTGCTAAGGGCATGTTAGAGTTTGAAGCTTATGATGTTCAGCAGGCTCTTTGACCACAGAGTAGATATTAAAAACAAGGGCTTATTTACCAGTAATCACTAAATGTAGCTGCTTGTCTTAAGTGAATGTGACATGCATTTGAATCTTCCTAAGAACCACAAATACATGGCTGGCATGTTGCTAATTCCACATTTGCCCCTGACTTATGCAGCATAACAGATGGCAAACTTTGTATTGATTTCAATGTTTTGGTTGGTGTCTGATTCATACATTCTTTCTACAATGAAAGAAAAGGAAACAGGAATATAAAGTTTGGACATTTTTGTTCCTATTGTTGCTGTCATACATGTAGGAGTGCAGTTTGGGAGTGATATAACAGGGAAATACACATACACAGAAAAAACGGGGGAGTATTTTTTTCCGAAGTTACTATTATTTTCCTCTAAAGAAATAATATGTCATCATTTTGGAGCGTAATTACTAGCCGTAGCCAGTAGGAGCAAATATTCAGAACAGAATCTATTGGGGTAAAACAGCGTGACCACGACCACTACGGTTCCTTAAATTCCGTTACCGCCACCATGACACCTCTCGCTACGCTGGAACGAACTAACGTTTTATGGGACGGAAGAGAGCTGAAGAGAGTTGAATCCCATTCTAGTACATATATCATCATGTAGAGTTACATATAAACACTAAGTAGAGTAAAACATACTCTGAATTATTTACTTTGAGGCAAGAGTAGATTTTACTCTCTTTAGACTGGGACAAATGTTATATATGAGTAAAAAAAATTAAATTTGAGTACATTTTACTTTGACAAATTTACTGTGTGGGAGGGTGAAGCTCAAGGCTTTGTAGTGGCCCAAATGGACGACGTCAGACTATAGGGCACATGTCCAAATACAGAGAAATACTTTTAAACAGATATGAACATGTTGCAGGTGTGTCTTGTTGCCATTCTGTACATTTTGTCCCTTTTGTCTTGGAGCTCTTAAACAAACGTTCTGTGATGCTTTGTTTTGTTGTCCTAGGTTTTATGGTAAGCTGCTACAGAGCCTGATGGACTGTGATGAGGACACAGTGGACCGCGTTAGGACCAGCATGGTGTCGCGGCTGGGCCCAGAGATGACCATGCTTATTCAGCTGCTGCAGAACAAGCCCTGCCCATCCACTGCTGTGGCTGCAGCTGCTGCCATCCCAACTGGAGTGGAGGGCCGTGGGAGCTGGCGCTGGTCTATGGGTCCCCATATGTACAAGATCCAGCCTAATCTCCGAAACAGAGACTCCGCCAGTCATTTTGGCAAAAAGCGCTCTGCCAGCGACAGCTCCTAACTTCCACTAAGATTCAGAAACTCCACTCACTCCTCAAAACATCATAATAGCTCCTCTATTCCCTAGGGGTGATAACATCCATTCCTCCGCTAGACTGGAAGTTACAGAAATATGCACCTCTAGGGAATGCCGGAACGCACATAGAGTTGATATCAGAGTTTGGTTGTTGTTATATTGTATATCCTACACTTTAGGCTTGAGAGAACCCCTCTTCCATCGAGTCCGCTCACAGTTAGTGTTAAACATGTGGCTGTTGCATCTGTGCGACATGGTCCTGTGCGCTACTCTTCACCTCCTCCAACAGAGATGAATCCTTAAGATGTCTTTTGATGCCAAGCAAAAAAAGAAAAGAAAAAAACAGCCATAGTGGTGCACAATAGAGCCTCTAGAGCACAAGTCCGTGCTTTAAAAAATAACACAATCTCATAATCTCAGCATTTTATCATGAATAGAAATCAGTAGTTGGATTATTATATTAGTTCACTGATAGGAATGGGATATTATTGGTAGATGTATCTAATATTTCAGCGATGAGACCAGTCAAATTGTGAGCATGAGATGTGAAAATGAGTTTCATATCTATTTTCTGACTAACATAGCAGTCACATGTACTGTATACCAAGTTATCTGAGACAGCCATAGCTTGCCCTCTGAAAGAGTGAGGTCTGTAGAGGTTTCACGATAACCTTTGAGTAACCTTAAACTGACCAAAAAACTTCAAACTGCCCTGAATGCTATTCATGAAATACCAAAATAGTGTATATCTAATAGCACTTATAGTTGTTGTTTTTCTCTGATGGCAGGTGTAGCCACTGTCATGTGTTTCAAATCATCATCCTGCACATAAGGATTGTCCCGGTCTAAATATCAGAAAAAGTCAATTTTGCATATCTTGTATACAGACACTGTATGCATATGACTGTTGAGCTCTACATAATATGTGGGACCATGTTTAGTATAATCTGTATCTATGTTCTTAACTGAACTTGAGGCAGTTGTGTATGTGCAGTAGCTGATTAGCACGTTCACCAATGAGAATGAGAGCAGCCATCTTCTTGCACTGAAGAGCATCACTCTCTGAGGTGAATAACGTGACATACACACTGGCTTCCAGTGTCAAGATTGAGAATGACTATTTAAAACAAAAAGCCTTGTTGGAATGATATTTATTTTCCTACTATATTATTTAATTGCATTATTGTAGTTTTTAATTAGTTTACAGATTTCAAAAGCAGTTCAGTCATGGCTCCTATTTGAACATGAGCTCTATGCCAAAAAAAAACGTGAGCTGACACTCTGGTGACTGAATGGGACCCATGTCATGACTCTGTGCTGGCCATAGGGGAACAAGGTTGGTCATTCAAGTCAGGTGATCTACTTTATGGGTGTTACAAGGGACCACAACAAAACAATAGCTTCATTTTGACACACTTTCTGGTTTCTGGTCATTGCAGCTGCTAGATGGACTTGTTCAGTGCTGGGGTATTGTGCACATTGTCGATGACTGACCATATAATCAAAGTATAACAAACACCAGCATCAAGTTTTTGTTTGTTTGTTTGTTTGTTCTGCACTAGTTTGCAGTGCGTATCTTCACACAGGTGGCTACATAGTTGGATCCTATTAGTAACAAGTGTCATTGATTATCGTAATCTCTTGCATTTTTTTCCTGTTACTATTTATTTTTTATGTTATTTTGTCAATGTATCAGTTCTGATATTACACAGTAGAGCAAGAGACAGGAAAAATGCAACAGAAAGATATCATGGGAGTCCATACTGCGGAATCCTTATCTGCTTTAGCCCTCAGTCACTAAATCTTTTTTAAAGCCCCTGAAAACCTGCTTTTTAATCAAGACTTGTTGTCATAACATTACATATGAATGGCTAAATAAGCAACAATCAAAGTTAACATTCAAGAAAAAATATCCTTGGTTGTTATTTCATCACCCAAGACTTAAATAATATTGAAACGATTTAAATGACAGTGGCCTGACAACAACAGCAAACACACTCACAACTCATCATAGTTTGATTAAAAGTACGTGATGTCACCCTTCTCCACCTGAGCCCCAGCCATGTCAAACCATATGAGCAAAGACAGAAATCTCTCCTTTGAAGTAGCAAAACTGTTAAAACTGAAAAATTGTTTGTCCGTCTAGGACCACATCACTCACAGGCCAATCAGTAAATCTCTATGTTCCGTAATGACAAAGAGGAACATTAATACTTAACTAACTTACTTAAAGTTGGTTTATATAAGATGTTTAATGCACAAGGTGTACTTTCAGCTAAAGCATGTTTTACAAAGACTGCACAAGAATTTAGCTGCAGACAGAGTGAGAAAGTAACCAATGTGTGTGAAGATATTTACAGGCCGCTGCTACTAACTTAGTTCACACACTCTTTCTGTAACATGTTGGTGGTACATTGTAAGAGTTCAGTTAAAATGACACTCAGGCGTTGTCTCAGTAGATAAGAAGCACATGCTAGTTTGTATTTATGAAGGGGCCTTGTAACCGTATATCAAAGTAACAAAAAGTCCCAGTAGACTTCATCTACTAAGCAAAATCAAAATTTTAAATCTAAGAGTGCATGATTCATGGCCTTCAGAGGTCGAGACAATTACTTAGAATCAGTTGATTAGCGCAGAGCCAGAGTCACTTCATGCTGGTGTTTGTTTTATCGATGCCTAGTAGATGGTGGTGATAATCAATGGCTTAAGTTAGTTTCTATGCTGACAGTAAATTGCAAATGTTTGTGCACATTTAAAATGCAATATAGAAAGTAACTTGGAACCAGGGCTGGGTTCGGTTCACTATTAAGCAGTTGGATCGAGAAAACACCCTCACTTCAATATTCAAACCTTGCAAATCGGTCGGCTTGAACATAGTTCGATAACAAAATTATAAAATATAGTTTTGGCTTCATGAAGGGAATTGAACCCAGCCCCGTTTGAAAGAAAAGGGAATTTATATATTTTCTTGGATTGATAAGAGTGAAGCACAGACCAGAAAAATAGTAAGAGATGTCAGTGTCAATTTAATAGCTATGTTAAGAATTCCAAACTATGCAATAATCTCACATTAAAGGATTCACATCAACACAGAAATTGACCTTTATTTCATTCAGTGCCAGCTGATGCTGTGTGAATAAAACAGCAGCTTGTTTGCTCTTGCACTGCGCTCACAGTGTGAAGGCATCGCTCCTCTATTGCTTTCTGTTTCTGTGTTTTTTGTAAACCGCTGTTTCTTTTTGTTCTGTAAATATGTGCATTTCTTTTGTTTAATTTGGTGCGAAAGGAAAGTTCTGAAGGAATCACTTGGGCAGTTAAGAGCTATAGTCACACTGTAGTATATCTAGATGACTATGTTATGTTAAATATGCACTTTG
Organism: Taurulus bubalis; assembly: GCF_910589615.1. Classification (NCBI taxonomy): domain Eukaryota; kingdom Metazoa; phylum Chordata; class Actinopteri; order Perciformes; family Cottidae; genus Taurulus; species Taurulus bubalis. The sequence goes on along the minus strand of NC_136596.1, from coordinate 14,118,992 downwards.
CTTCTTAACCACTATAAAGGGCATTGAAACATTCAGCACATGTGCAATTCAGACATGTTTTATTTACCCAGTGACAAATCAGTTAGAATATTTTGCATTCTGAAGGGTCAGGGCTTCTTCATGTACTATTGATACATATGTCAGTATCTTTGTTGTCCATGGGTAAATCCAAAACCCAACAGCTGCTGCTAAACTGTTACTTCCCTGTGTGTTGCTGTCCAGATGCCCCTCTGCTGTGGCTGCTCTGGACCGTCAACACACAGTGAGCTCAGCATCAGTCCACATTTACATTCAAATATTTGACTGTCTATCCATGTCTTCATATTTATTGTCTATGAACATTCCTCGTGTCAAATATATTTGGCAAGGGCAAATTGACTGTTTCCTCACCAAGTCAAATGTAATGGTAATTTCAGAGAATGTACCTGTAAACTGAATGTCTGTTTCGATGAGAACATGCCCAAGTTAGGTAACCCATTGAGGCTGTTAGGAAAAAACAAAAGTGAGAAAAGTATATGAGGCTTTCAGTTACTTTCTGTTTTAGATTGTGATAAAAGAATAGGGTGCTTAAGGTGGTACTGGAGCATTATTAAATTGACCCATGGTGAGTTTTGTGAAAATGTTTTTCCTGTCAACACTAGAGACTAAAGACTTCTCACTTCTGGCACTTCATGGTACTCTTTCCTCTCAAGACTTGAACTAGATAAATGTTGTGCTTAAACTAAATCAAAAAGCTTCAGTGACTAGTAAAGTTTATTTTGTATTCATATATAAGTGACAGTTATTTTATTATCAGATTCAGAAGGTTATCGAGGATTTAAGGATTTAAGGAGGTTACTGAAGTTCCTGATACAGATGCTATGTAACGCATGATTGACCCTTGTGAATCACTTGCACTTTAAAATATACCCATATACATATATATCCATACTGTGTATATGTTTGGGTTTCTCCTCTGTACTGAAAAGTCATGGAAGATACAAATGCATCAAGTGTGTGTATTTTGCTGATCAGAAATAAAATATTTATCATATCTGGCATATGGTATGAAATATGTTGCATTGCTCTTGTTTCACTCACTTGTCTCCATCATCACTTGCAGATTTGCATCTAAAATTCCTTTGGGCCTCTCTCATTCTCCATCAGCTGCCCTAAGACAGAAAGGCTCCTCTTGGTTTATCTATCAGCAAGCCCCCAAATGTGTTAATGGAGAGAACATCATGAAAACTGAGTAAAGATTCCCCTCCCCGACTAGTTAGATGGTCTTAGAATATGCTTTCTGTTCTAACTGAATGGTTCACAGCTTACAAAAAAAGGCTGTTTGGGAACATATTCACAGGTCTCCTCAAAAAACAAAATACACAAAGATAGAAGTACCAAACTGCTACAACCTCCCAATTATTTGTAATTTGTGTCAAATGTTGTGTGACAAAGATATTTGTTTGTTTTCTGGTTTGCTTAGTCCTTTCATCACTTCCTCTTCCACCAGACCACACAATCTACAATAAATGTGTCACTCATGAGACTATGATAACATCCAGTGCATTTCTAATTTCCTCAGCAACATAAAAAAGGGAAACAGGCTCAGTCCTCAAGTAGACATACTCACAAACACTTTGCACCAGCTTTCAAAAAGATGCAAAGATTCAAGACTTTCCAAGTGTGTCCCAAATTTTCAGTTGAGACAATTACAATGCTGGTAATCAACTTCTGATTCAAAGTACTGAAATGACTATAATGTAAATGTATAAATCACAGCAGCATCAGTAGCAGCAAGCGACAGCTGTAGTTAGTAGAGGAGTGACGTTTTAAACTTGCAAATATTGATTTTTGTTGACCACTTAGGAGAAGCAGAAACATGCTATGGATGCAAAAACTAATACATCATCATCTTTTAACTTGCTAGCAAATGGGTGCCTATTCTACATCCAACAAATATGGAGACACATCAGAATCAGAACCATTTATTTGCCAGATATGTTTACACAAACAAAGAATTTTTCTTGGCGGAAGGTGCATAACATTGGACATTAGACAAGACAATCAATGACAACAACAGTGCAATAGATATTAAGTAAGTATAAAATAAAGTGCTCAAACAGATAAAAGTAATGTAAAGTGTATGTTAAAGTGTAATGTTAAAGTGACGTCTGTATTTAAATATGAAGTGTGAAGGGATGTGCAGGGGAGTGACCGGTAAGAAATAGCATTAGCAATCACTTGGAATATACCTTATTCACAAAAGACATTTTGACATGTCATAGTAGGAAAAGCATGAGTCTTTTAATAACACTAATGATAGCTGCATTCCTCTCAGGGGAGGCCTTGGTATTGCACTAGAATATTAAGAGAGAGCTGCATTTTATAGCTGCATGCATTACTCGAATAATTACATAATATAAGAGACACAAAATGATTGTATTGTGCATTCAAATCTATCATTCAGCTTTTTATTTAGATTGAATCCGTTTCTTTGAGCTTTCTTCAGTAGAAAAATTAACAATTAGCTATTTATTAATAAGTTATGTAATGCAATGTGTACCCTGAAACTAACAGTGACTTAAATGATTTCCAGTGAATGATATTTAACACAAATCTTTAACATATTTAAACATTGCTATTAACCACATCTCTTCAGTACATGTGACAAATCCTGCAGGACCCACAAAGTAAGATGAAGGATGTAGAGAGCACCTTCTGATGAAAATGAACTTTCTTAAACTTGAACACAAACGAGCTGAAACTGCAAAGTGCTCTGTTTGGTTGGATAGCCTCAGGAAAAGAGGGGGCAGAACGCAAGAGGCTCCATGGACGCTAATCTCAGTCAGAGGGAGATATAATTTCATGCCTATTTAGAGAAGAGTCCTGAAGGGCTTTCTCATCATCCGCTCTCCAGTCTCATGTATAGGTGATGCAGCAGCTCTGCACACAGATTCTATCATCTATTCTTTAAAGAGACATTCACTCTCAGCTCATCAATGACTTTAGCGCAAGCATGATGGACAGAATTTCTCCATATGGTCAGTTTAAACATCTGTCTCTTGCTGAGTCTTTTTGCTTGGTTACATAGCTGCAGTTCTGTCGATGGCAACTTTCAAGAGCTTCGACACACAGAAACGTCTTGTTGCCAGGAAACATTTGAACAGATTTTTGACCCCGTCTATTTACTTTGTTGCCTGTTGCTTGGACTGCTGCCGAGTGTATAAACCGCGCTGACAATCACAAACAGAGTAATAATGAATAATGACGAAATTAGAATATAATTATGCAGATGCGATTCATACCATCTGCTTGTGTTTTTAATTCAATGATAATAAACCAGTGCTCCATTTGAGCCATCAGACACAACGTTATGGTACGCTTCATCATGTTGCCAAAATATGAGCAATGAAAGCATGCATTTCTTATAAGCATTTTCACAGTGGGGTGCACAGCATTGCGCGGTGATGTACAACCAGAGTGACCCTGGAGTCAATAATCACAAATGAGCCGCAAGCTACGGGAAAGCAACAGAGCCAGCTCTTCATTGTTTTAACCTCTTGATCAAATTCTGAGGGACGAAAGCAATGTGTCCATAGAGGATGCATAGTGTCAGCAATTTAAGGGCACAAATGAACAATGCACTGTGGTTAGTGCGGTACGGCAATTGCCTCTCCCCTCTCCCAGTGTGTTTTATATTCATTATGTCCTTCTCTTTCCCATGAAACTTGTGGCATATTCATCAGCAGTGTGACAAATTAGATGTGCAGTGAAATGGAGTATGACTGAGAGCAGTGGAAGATTAGATCCACTCCAATCTTACCCAGCAATCACCGTCCCTTCATTTCTGTGGGGAAATACCCAAGGATGGGAAAGAAAATTAGATCAAATTTTACTGAAGAAAGCGCTGGAGTGGCAGGGGAAAGAGATGAAACAGAGCATTTTTTCATTTCTGTCTTGGTATTAAATGCAATGCAGCTTTTGGTTCTGGATATGCAGAATACATTATACTAAACTCTTACTCATATATGTGAATAGTTAGTAATGGGTTCACTATCGCACAATGCAATGCTATTTGTGCCCCAAACATCTGCCTTAACCAATCAAAATTCTGAAGATTATTGAGCATCATATTCAGTCACTTCACCAGTGTAGTTCAAATGCTCTTGAACGCTCTCTTGTTGCTTGCTCTTGCAGTACCTGGCTATTTTAACAGCTCTCCAACTGAATGCTAAATATTGCAAATATTCATCATGGAAGAAGTAATGTTCCACACAATATTGTTGTAGATTTGAACAGTTAAGCCTTTGTGTAATTCATGGGGGAAATGTTGAGATTAGACAGGGCATAGATGACAAACTCAAATGTGGGATCTTCTAGAGAAAGATCTTGAGTTCAGTTTGATACTGATTGGTTGTAGTGGGCTCCCAGTGCTAAAGGGACAAAGCATTTGCAACTTTGCAGTCAAACACTAACTGTAAATTCAACAGCACACCGCAAGACATGTATTCTGATATATATTCTCTCACTTATTGATCATCAAGTGTGGATGAATTCATCCTTTTCTTGAGGCCCTTGGAATGAATACAGTATAGCAGAGACATCTAGTGGTTGAAAACGGGTTACACCATTTTCTTTCTTCAAACAGGACACACAGCTTTGTAATTCTATACAAAAGGACACATCTATAAGCACTACCTACTAGCCTAAGCTAGACTAAATAAAAGCACCTTCCAGGGTTTATGAATCAAGTAATACTTATTGGCAAAATATGTTCCAATACGTATAATCTCACACCATTAACCTTTCAACAAGCAGCAATATGAAAAAGTAATAGTTTTAATCTGCTGTGGCGTGGAAGAGCAGGAGACGATGCATGATTAGATCTGATTTTTTAGATGCAGAGCTTAAAAGCTGATGTAGGTGACACTAAGTATGCTCAGCAAAATGATTTGGATGTTTGTGTTATTATTAAAACACTGATTCTGATATGGGTCACAATAACCCACACACTGCCTGATAAAAGGGTTCTCTTTCAGAAGAACTATGACTTGACGTAATTCAAAGTAGTAAGATGTCCTAAAACCACACAAATAATTGTACAAGTATGCTCCGTTACACTATATGGTCACCGGCAAAGCAGTATTCTGGATATAACCATTTCAACACGAATGTGCTGTGCCAATCAATCCCCTTATATTACAGTAATTACCATGTTTTCATTATAAGAAAGTTTTCTAAGTTGCCTCCTTACAATAAAGATGGGTTCAGCGTCAATGTCACAAAATATTTTGATGAGTGTCTATCGTTGCATTTTAGCCATCGGAAGGCCGGGATCAGTTTCACTAAGTTTAAGTCAACTCTGTCTCTTCTTTCAGCTGCTATCAGCCTCCTATTTTGCTCTGTGATGAATTAGGGGTATTTTGTGGTAAACTGTACTTAGCTATTGCTTCTCATGTTACAGTGAGGGGACAAGTGGTGGAATCAATAGGAAAGGCTTTGATTTTAAGGAACAGGAGTCACAGAAACGTAAGAGGGAGCGTTGCTTCGAGCCATCAGAGAACACTGCTGTAGCGATTAAGTAATTTACCCATCAAACTGGACACCCTGAAATCCCCAAGTTGTCAAACAATTCACAGTTGACTTCTGAGGTTTTTTTCCCCCCTCTGCTTTTGAAGTTCAGGTTTCTTGGTTCGTCAGTAAAAGGTGTGCTTGTTTTACATACTATCCCTGTTGAGAACTTAAACATTACGTTGTCAGGTTCTGTTTTAGCATATTATTATTTTTACGTCTTACGGAAAGAGCAGGTCCAGGAAGCCAAAGTAGCATATACAGTGGATACTGTTTCTTTATATATATTATTTGCAATTATTTGAATCACATGAGGGGTGTTGCAGTTATGTGACATGTGCCATAACCATACAGATACCACAATTATCTAATTCTTTCCTAAAAGGACATCTTGTGTTTTACAGTCAAAGAGCGTTAATCTTAACTTTTCTCATCAAGAATGATTGGCCATGCATAGCTTATAATAAACGTGCCATGCACACCCAAACATGTAAAACATGTGAATATGCATGTCTTCATTTCATGTCGCATCCCTTTAAGTTAAGAATGTATTACTTGTTACTTAAATGGTTATTTCATTGTGTAACATGGATAAAACCATGTAGTAATTTGTCAATGAATGGCTGGATTTACTTTTCTGCACTTGTATGGGACATGGACATCTTTGATCACTAATAAAACCTGGAGATGGGGTAAAATATTATGATTGTGACTGGACTGTAACTTCATTAGGCTATTACTACATAAAAGGTCTCAAGTCACAGATACTGTACATGTTCTATCCTTAGAGTCGGCATTGGGGTGAGAGAAAATTCCACAAAAAATAAAATATAAATTGAAAAAAAAAAGTTAAATAAATAGATTTTGATGAAACTTATAGAAGAAAAAGTATGTTGTCCCATCGCGCATACAGGAATGTGGGCTGTTGTATCGCCCAAGCAGTAATTTACCATGGTCAGAGGAGGACTGTTCTTGCCATAGTTCATCAGTGGTGCTCTCATGGCCAGAGCAGCAGCAGTCACAGCAAGCTACCAGCTGCACTAAGACTGGTCAGCTGCTTTGATTTACATGTGTTGCACCAGCTACTTGTTCTTCTGCTCACTCTACTGCTGTGTTACTTAAATTACTCATTAATTACACTTAAGTAGTTATTTTGACAAACAGCCAACATCAGCAACCCTGGTATGACTGATCATACCGACTGCTGTCATGGTCTTTCTCTTGATATTATTCAGAGAATAAATGCTTTATTTCTCTGAATGAAAACGTGTCATTACATGGTGATCCAAGAGCAAGAGGAACAACAGGTTCCCCACAGAGGCCTTAAACCTCTGTGAGTCCATGTCTGCAGCAGGTTTAAGCTCAACCTTGAAACAGTGACCTCTAGTGGCACTCAGGGGATTTCTGCAGAACAGCAACAGGGTTTTCCAGTGTAGCGTTAGAAGTGGGAAAATAAATCAGCAGATTGTACTTGACATGATGGCAAACACAATCCCATCATGGCGTGATGCATGATGGGAAGATGGCGGCTACAGTGGCTCCGATTTAAATACTACTATTATAAACTGATCCTACTGCGGTTTTGTGATTTAGGCTATATGACCAATTTTTAAGTTACACACACCATCTCCATCTACGTACTGACGAGTGGCAAAAGGTGTTAGGACGGGCCCCAGTGCACGTTAGTTCTGAAACCCACATGCACACACCATCAAGTGTCAAAGGAACATCATTACATTTTTAATTGACATCTTTGTCACAGGGTGGTTCAAGGAGTGGACCCAAATGCCGATGCAACAGTTCAAAAGTAAATTTATTTTAACAAAAAACAAGAAAAGGCTACAAAAACACTAGATCTAAACAGAGAGTCTTATTAAGAGCAAGTTTTTCTTTGAACACAACGGTATTTCTGTGATGGCAATCTGAATCACTTCAGGGGCCGTTCTCTGCCAAACACATGGTTTGAGGGCCTGCTCTCTCTATGGGCCCCTAACCCACCACACAGGCCTCAGGGAGTCCCTTTGCTCTATCAAACCCAGGACGCTGAGAAGTTCATGGACGCTATAATGTGCCACCTGTCCTGTCTGTCCCTCTCTCAGGGATCCAGCTCTGCGCTGGATCTAAAGCCCAAAGTCAGCCCAAAGCCCAAAGCTCAAAGTTGATGCTAAAAATTACAGGGACCCCCTCAATGCAATCCAGTGGTTTTAAAGACATTTTCAGTTGTCATTTTTCCTCATTGATTATTTTAAAATATAAGATGATCCTGATTGGGGATTTTAATTGATGAGACCTCAAATTCTATAGCAGTTGAGTTTTTTTATATTTCTCCCATCCTTCAATCTGGTTCAACATGTCGATATGTGCCAATCAATCCCCTTCTATTACAAAATGATGGACCTCTCTGACTTCCAGTGTATTTTATTTCATAATCTTGCTAATAATACATATTAAATGTATGCCATAGAGCCATTACTACACCCTAGTCTTTTAAAATAGCCTTTATTTAGCCACTGCTAAGAGACCTGGCCTTGATCCATCAGTTAAAAAACATTTCAGACCAAGCTCAAAATTGCCATACATTTCCAAAATGTTTGATACAAATTGGACACTATCATGCTACACGCTCATTAATAGACCTACGGATTGGGTTGGCTCTGGTTCTTCTCCTATTGTCATACAACATTGTATGTTGTATGACAACAAGAAAAGGAGTGCGCTCAGGCCGGGCTGGGTGTTGGCCAGTGTTTTGGAGAGGGGTGACAGATCTATCTACCTTGCTCTTTAGCCGGACCCTTGAATGATTCAAATCTCCCCATGCCCTTCACTCATCAGCCAGTGAAGAGACAATCTTCAACAGTGAGCTAAAATTCCAAGATCAGACCAATGTTATTTTTCAGCAATACAGGAAAAAATGATTCACGCTCTTATTTCCTCATGTCTGGACTATTATAATGTCGTGTTTGACTGAATGCCTCAGGGCCCCAGATAGCTCAACTTCACACTGTGCAGAACTCTGCAACGGCACACTTCCGGCGAAGACCAAACACTCCTCTCACATCAACACAGTTGTTGCATCTCTGGACTGGTTACCAATTTCTTTTAGAACCTTAAAATCTTATTATGACTGACAAGGCAAACAAGACAAAGTTAGTAACAATTATTCACTTAACATGCACATATACACATATAGTGAGTTATGCATCCATTGATTGATTGTCCATTAAAGTGTTAACTAATCATGTAAATAATGGATTTGATCATTTCTAAATAATGAGAAACAGGAGTCAGACTGCATTTCATGCATTCAATAAGTGAAGCATTACAAAAACGTGTGTTTTGTAACCCTTTTATAATGACATCTGTTATTACTCCAATTGTCCTTAAATAAGCCATCACCATTTTCACTCACAGCTTTACAGCTCCTGCTCAGGCCTGTAAGTGCTCCATACATCTCCCCGTGTCCCCAGTGGGACAGGCCGTGTCTGTCCTTGTTCCTGTTTGTAAGGACGCGCCTCTCGGCCTCAGTCAAGCATTGCAGGCTGGCGCCGCCGCCTCTCCACTTCCACAACATCAGGTATAATGTTACTGTTTGTTGTGGCCTGAGAACACTAATAACGTGGCAGGAAAACAATGTTGATGGTAAAGCTGCTCGACATCACCTAAAATCACTCAACCCCGAGGACCTGTGTGCAGATTAGGTGACTTTACTTGGCTGACCAGAAGCGTGGTTTGGGTACACACTGAATAAATGACCCCCCTCTAAACAAGTTAATCAATGTGGGACAGTTTCACTTGTTTGTCTCTAAAGACACAAACGCGTTTGTTTCAACACATTTTTGGCTACAAATTAAAACTGGTTTATTCAAATCTCTGACTGCTATCATAAGTCTGGAAATATATATATATATAATGGGAAATTTCTTTCATATTTTATAAATTAGGCTACGTGTTTTCAGTTTCCTTTTCGTGTCACCCTGCCACTGAGGCCTATAATTTAAAAATTATCATTAAAAAAGTGTTTAACTCCGATTGCTAGCCAATTGTGTAATTAAATACACCTTCTCTCTCGGAGAGAAGGGTGGATCAATGAGGGGTTCCTGTAAGGTGAGAAGAAAAGGAGTGCGCTCAGGCCGGGCTGGGTGTTGGCCAGTGTTTTGGAGAGGGGTGACAGATCTATCTCTACCTTGCTCTTTAGCCGGACCCTTGAATGATTCAAATCTCCCAATGCCCCTCACTCATCAGCTAGTGAAGAGTCACGTCCGGCAGCAGCAGCAGCAGCTCTAGCAGTGCGTAAAAGGATCTAAAAGCTCTACAGCCGGCTGAGAAGGTTGGGATGCATCCCAGTTCCATGACCACGACGCCTTTTTCCGTGAAGGATATTTTGAAGCTGGAGCACCACCATGATTTTGAAAAGGAATTCCTGATGACTGATCAAGTTGTTCCGATGAATTATGAGCACGTGCACGCTGCCTCCCGGACCAGGGACGTCTGTGACTGCCAGCCTGAGCCGTGTGTCTCCGGGATGCAGGAGAAGCTCGACATGCACCACTCAGCAGCAGAAGAGGAGCTCAATGAGCAGGGTGAGATGATACATAGTGAGCATCATGATAATCAGTTCTCTGCTGTTGGTCGGTCAGGTTTAGGCCGAACGACGCAATGGGGCCTTGAACGCGAGATAGCAGGGTTACCGGTCACTTTTTTAATTTCCCTTGGAATCTCACAAATGAAAACATAAATTATAAGTAGACGATTTATCTTCAATAAACATAAATACGTGGGGAGGTCCATATATTTGCGATATTTTGCCACCAATCCAAAAGTGATCAAATAGGTAATGAGGAGGCGGTAACGGTGACATTCAAAACTGTAGTATTGTTTATTGTTTCCTCACTGTGATCAGTTATTACCATCTCTATACGTACTCAGTTTAATTGGAAAAGGGGCACAGAAGTGCTAGTTTTCCAATTGTCACAAGTACTTTATTAACTAAATGATCAAATAACAAATAACTACACTGTGTATTATTTTTGAATTTAGTAAAGCTCTTAGATTTCGGCTTTAAAACGTTAAAATAATCAAATACTTCTTCCAACTCATACCGTTTTATTAAAGGCATCTTTGTGGTTTTTATTTTTACCTTATTTAATTTAGGATAAAGTAGATTGTCATTTATTGTAATTTCACAAACAAATATATAAATAATGCGTGTGTTCTATTGTATAAAACAATTGATCAAGTACATTTTCTCAGATTTTAATTAGAAGATAATATTTCCAGCTCAACAGATATTTTTTGGGGTGTTCGTTTAGAAAAAAAGTTAAAATGATTGAATATTTAGGCCTATAAAGTGGATACAAAAATGTTGGGGGTTGGATACAGATTTCAACATTAGTAACATTCAGTGTCATGAATTCTGCCTTTGTGTGACTGTTTTCCTTTATATTGGGCAGAGATCTGCGGTCTCGACAGTTCACCTGACCGTGACAAAAACCCCAAAAGCAGACCCCGGCTGCGCAGGAAACCCCGAGTCCTCTTCTCCCATTCCCAAGTGTCCGAGCTGGAGAGGCGCTTCAGGCAGCAGTGCTACCTGTCCGCCCCGGAGAGAGAGCATCTGGCCCACGTGCTCAAACTCTCCTCTACACAGGTCAAAATATGGTTTCAGAACAGGAGGTACAAATGCAAGCGCCAACGACAGGACAAGTCTCTGGAGCTGGCGGGGTATGCACCTGCAGCGAGGAGGGTGCCGGTGCCGGTGCTGGTGCGGGACGGGAAGCTCTGCAGCGCAGGTTCCCATTCAGCAGCACCTTATAATGTGACTCTCGGACATTATAATCCCGCCTTTGGATATGGAACCAGCAGCGTGTACGGCTGCGGGTATCACAGTGCGTCACCGTCAGCAGCACAGGTGGCTAATAGCCAGCTGGTAGATTTAATAGGGAACAGCGAGGGGCCCTTCAGCCACGGACACTTCCAGGCTTCATTACAAGGCGTAAGAGGCTGGTGATTAAAGCAAGAACATGGTGTGTATGCTGTGATATCAAATATTTCAACGTCACATTTCGATCGTATATTTTGTATGGCCTGTATCTATTTGTAGTTTTCTCCTGTTTAGAGGCAAATAAAAAATCAGCTGATTAGTTAATGCTCACTGTCTTTAAGAGTAGCTTCTTTACGTGCATCAGTTTGTCTTCCATTATACATTTCAAAGTGTAGGCTACACATTCTGAATTGGGAATATCAGATAATAATATTACTACTAATAATAAAGTTCGTATAATTGTACACGACAAATAATCCACAAAACACGCATATGTTACTAATTTGCTTCCATGGAATAAACTTAAATCATTTTATTTCTGTGACAGTTATTAACCTTTTTTGTATATGTTTTTAAATATGTTTTAAATCGCGTCAGCTAACATTAACTGTTTAAAGCTTGACTTGCTGTCTAACTTACAAATACCGATGTGAAAATACTTTAAACACTCTTAAAAGCTGAACCCTAACTTGATATTATCACATTTGCCAGTTATAAAAGGTGTTGGATCCAATTAAAAACAACACTCCTTAATTACAAACTCTTTCGCGATCGAGTTAACTCTTTAGCTGTCTTCTGTGGAGTTTTATCAAAGGAAGCCATCAAAAAGCTAATGGACGAAGTGACATTTGACCTGACAGGCTGCTCTGCTCTATCAAACTGAGCTCATTATTGTCCCATTCACAAATCCGCTGATTAGGCTGGAGAGCTTGTCCTGTCCCGGAGCTTTGCTTGGTAAACAAACCCGCAGACAGAGTGGCTCTTTAACTTTTTCAAACTTTCAATCAAACGGGAAACAGTACCAGTCTGACCTGTCACTCACAGATGAGCGCAGCAGATAATGAAACCACTTGCATTGGAAGTTGTTCTCAGTATCATTAATGGCATGCGTTTGATTGGTTGTTCAACTTTAGTCCAGCACCTGGAAAACAATACCATTAAATGTTTAAAAACAGATCCACTATTTTAATTTCGAGGGATTTAGAATATCACATCAAAAGCTTAGTCATGGATATTTAAAATGTAAACATCTGTCAATCTTGCTTGGCTTATATGCTCCAATGTTATTGTCGTAAATGTAGCCTATCAAATAATGAATGGATGAATTGAGTGTGTCATGTTGAATAGACATGGACTCTTGAAACAAAAGGGCCTGAGAAGGAGAAACACTTCTGGGAGGAGAGAGGAGCTCAAGAAGCATCTCCGCAAAGATAAGGATGAGCTGTAGACAGAGAGGAGACCAGAGACACTTCAAGAGATCAGATAATGGCTCTGTGTGTGTGTGTGTGTGTGTGTGTGTGTGTGTGTGTGTGTGTGTGTACATATATATATATATATATATATATATATATATATATATATATATATATATATGTGTGTGTGTGTGTGTGTGTGTGTGTGTGTGTGTGTGTGTGTGTGTGTGTGTGTGTGTGCTCTAGAGTCTAGAGCAAGGGAGCAAGGGAGAGAGACTTGAATGAAAGCAGAAATACCAAATAAAGATAAACACTGTGATGATGAGGGTCAGTTGGTGACGTGATTCTGGCCACCAGTGAAAGACATATTATGGTTTAGTCAAAAAGGTTTTAACTCATGCTGTAATTACGTCAGTTTTAGAAAAGCAGATATGTCTCTGGCTATGTAATAGCCTTCAAATCCCTGTCTGATAATCTGATGTTTATGATTGGTGCTGTGATGATTCACAGACTCAGGATCAGAGTTCCTCTGTCCAAACATCCACCCTGTGACCACTAAATACTGCAGTTATGAGCTACACAAGGATGGAAGATAACTATTGACGGTACATAATCAGAGACTCTTCAAACTAATCCTTTGGTAAAATAGCTCATTGTGTGGTTGTCCCTGCAGCCACTTCAAACTGGCTGCTGGCTTTCTTACTCTGTGAGGACTTGATGTTTGGCTTTAAAGCGCCCTCTACTGGAAGACTCTCACGCTTTCACATGAAGTAAAATGTAATTATCCGAACATGATATCACACAAGTAGGCTGTGTGAATATATCTATCAAGATAAAAGTTTTTAAATATTGAAAAGGGGTTCAGAAAGAAATGGGAGGTGGTGGATGGAGAGACTATATGGTTATTTATACTCATATTCTTTCATATATTTTTAGTTCAAAAATCTAAAATGGATCTGTTGTAACAGAGGTTTGTCTGTAAACCTCTGATTGACTTGTTCCCAATCAGATGACATATGTGTTACACCATACAATAGACGGAATGAAACACTTGTGCAATAACCCAGGTGTGGGTTACTGTATAATACAACACTGATACTGAGCAGATAACACTTCGACTAGACTATATCTAACAGTTACAACAAAGTCTCGCTGCTCCTCATCTCAGACAAAGAAACAGCAGGAACACAACAGAAGATTGATGGTGCAACAACTTTCGGTGGCTCAAAGAAAACATCGTCACCACATAGTTTGTACTGTGGAAGACAAATGCCTCCCTGGGCTTAAAGGTCAGAGGTTCCACTGTGTCACATCTGATGCACAACTATGCAGTCAAATATCTGCGCAATGAATACTCAGAAGACAAGAAATAGGAAGGAAATGTCAGTGTTTTCAACTGAGAGCAATCATGTGGCTTGTCTCAGAATAAGGGCTGAGGATGACAGCATATGAGTCACTCTCACTGCTGGCTTTGTTTATGCTCTTGACATTGAGCTGACTGCACATATAATTTGGCCAAATGAATATGCTTCTGAAGACCATTAAACATGTGTTCAATGTCATTTTGAAGAGATATTGAAGTGAAGTTAAAATAAACCTATGGATTTTCAGTGGAATCAGAAAGTTGCTCAAATTTGGAAGCCTGAAGTATTTTGTTTTACATTGTATTCTATATTCAGCACTGTATGATCCAAACAATGCACAAAGGGGTTTAGACAATATCAAAAGAAAAACTGTGCAGAGAGAAAGGGGGATGAAAGCTTTCTGGGCTTACAGCTCAGCGTAGAGTTGCAGACAGACGGTCACAGACAAAGAATTCAAGGTGAAACGTATCATACTGATGATCTTAATGCTCTGTTGACAAGACAGCAGCTAATGCTTAAGAGGAACCTCAGTAGATTTAAAACAGATGGCTTTTATATATGAGGATGCACAAACCAGGACAGGTCACACATCGTTCAGTGAAGCTTTATATTTCTATTGCACATTAAGAAGTTTACATAGCACTTAACACTAATGAAAATATGATAACGGAAAGTTTAATTGTTTCACTTTCATTACATTAAAGCAGTGATAATTCAAGCACTCATCTAGGTGACATTGTGACTGCTTGGTGTATGATTGGTGGCCAGGAAGCTGGAGGAGTCAGCGGGGCCAGGGGCCACAGAGAGGATCATGTTTATCATACCTAAATTCATGCGTTTTCAAATGAAGCATGAACTCCCAGAGGAGCACAGACACTGCTAGTAAACGTCTCATTCTCTCAGAGAAAGCCAGGCTGAATCACGGAGAACAACAAATACACAGCCAACGAGCGGCGACTGAGTCTGGTTCAGGAGCCGGCCTCAATGTGTCGAAGTCATTAGTGCTCCAGTAGGTGCGACCACCCACTCTGCTGTCCGCCGGCTCTCCCTCCTGCAACTCAGTCCCTGCAGCCGCAGATAACAGGGTTACTGCTGAACTGATGGGGGCATGAAGACACATATCCACTTAACTATGACAATCAAGTTGAGAGCGATTATCCACTTTATATTCCAATAAAAGTATTGCCTGGACACACATATGTTGTCAAAAGTGCCCTTTTCTCCATGAATACACTGGTTATCTGATACAAGTTTATTCACTCATTTGTTAATGTCTTGGAATTAATTTAGCCCAGATAATTAGATAAGTAGATCAAAACAAATATGGGATTAAACTACAGAACATAGAGTATAAATACACTTTTGATATTCCATTATACAGAGAGGAGTTTGTAATATTTTGTCTTACTAATTTAAAGGATATACTTAATATTAAAGACACCTCCGACTCCAATATTATATTTTAATCTGTTGTAGACTGTATTAGTTTAGGTTTACTTTATGAACTCACAACTTAGTGTATTGATACAATATTCATAAAAAAGGAGCATAATCATATATGACAGAATGTGCATAATTTATAGATTAAAGGACATAAATTGTCCATTTTGTTTTCATGAGCATTAGAATCGTTGAAACACATCACGTGAAAAAGTTCAATAGATCTTTAAGATAAGACTTTATTAATGTTTAATCTCAGAAATTCCCATCAAGTTGATCTAAACAGGCGAACAAATGAAAGTTACTGAAACAGTTGGCTGCAGTAGTTGGCCCGCCTCCTTCACTTGCCGGTGCAGTCGGAGTAAACCCGCCTCTGTTCTTGTATAAATTCAGACCGTGTGAGTGTGTGAGAACACACACTGCTTCCACCACGTGCCTCGCTGTAGCCCTCTGCCCCTGAGAGGTTCTGATTTGTGGATTACTGGATGGAAATGTCTGACACAGTCAAACCTGTGACCTCGTTCCTCATAGACGACATCCTCTCCGTTAAGGACGGCACAGTATTTAATGGCAAACGCTGTTCACAGAAGATGGAAAGATGTTCACAGTGGAAAGAAGGATCTGAAAAGTTGTCAGAGCAACTCTTCCCTCCCTTTGGAGTGCAGACAGGTGAGATCCTGCAGACTTTCAATCGCAGGAATGTAATAGATAGACGACCCAATGGATGTGTGTGTATTAGATTTTGAAATGTTTCAGAAGATGGCATACATCTGTGTGAGATACATAATAGCTCTGTATCATCAAGTTGTGGCAATGGTATATAAAAAAAAAATATTTAAGGAAAATAATTGTTTTTTTATCTGAGAGCATGTTTAATTGGCTGTTTATCTTTTTGATTATCATAAACCTCTCCACATCCGGACATGTATACTCCACTAAGCTGACTGTTACAGAGTATTTTACCCCCTTGATGACTTGATCACATCTGTGCTTCACAGGGTCCCTGAACACATCCTGTCCCAGCACCTCAGAGTCCAGCGGTTTTTCCTCCTCGGCGAAACAGAAGCGCTCCAGAGCTGCGTTTACACACCTCCAAGTGCTTGAACTGGAGAAGAAATTTAACCAGCAGAAATACCTGTCTGCCCCAGAGAGGGCTCACCTGGCCGGCACCTTAAGACTAACCGAGACCCAAGTGAAAATCTGGTTTCAGAACCGCAGGTACAAGACTAAACGAAAGCAGCAAACATCAGAGTTCTGTCAGGACATGTACAAAGCAGAGGGCCTGGGCCTGAGAGACGAGCTGGTCCAATCATCACTGATCACCTCCTTCTGCAAAGCTTACGAATGCAGACCCTACATGTGGGACTACAGGGGCCCCTGGGGGCCCACGTTGTGGTGACAGTGAAATTTTGTATGAAGCTATGATTTATAATTATAAACCAACTTTTAATATCCCTGATATTAAGGCTCTATGTTCACTATTAAAGTTGATTATTTGTTATTTGGGCATTCATTTTGAACCCATGAGTTACAAGTACCCTCTCTGAAGTTATTTTGTTCATACACATTCTGTAATTTTGTATGCTTTAAGAAATATGACAGGGTTGGGTAATGGAGACGATGTGGGTTTGTAGAATTAAACATTTGATCACTGATGTCAGTTGCAGCATTGTTGATTAATTCATTATCAAATTACTGTTTTCTTGAAAGCTCTGTGTTACAACAGTACAGTACCTCAGTTATAGACAAGCGCAAGTTGACCTTTAGCTTATTTGTCCCATAACTATTTGTACTTTCAGCAAACCTTAATCATTTTGTAGACATGTAGTACTTATATTTGTAAATGGTAATGCTGGCTTATCAAATGTTTTGGGGGATTTATAACAACCTATAAAGGGAACAATTATTTGTAGGTAACTGTGAAGCAGCTGGATATTAACAGTCATACGATAATAGTGACAATGTGAGTGATTCATACGGGAGACATTTAAACCATCTATGTGGAGTTAAACTGTGATAATACAGAACAACTACTGTACATAAGAAGATAAGACCAGACAGGCCTGAGGGTGATATTGTAAATGAGATCTGATTCCTTTAAAGAGCTCCTGACCTGATTATGTGAAGATAAACTGCATGAGAAACGCTGTGAAACTAAACTGCAATTTCAGGTCTGAGTCATCTAGTTTAAAATTATCGTTTGATAATGAAATAAAAATCATAAACAGATAAGTTCATGGAGCGATTATAGCAGTTTCAGGGACAGATTATTATTATTAAGACCATACAGCAAGTAAACAGTACTGTAGGAACACATGAGAAGAACCACGTCAACGTCATAACTTCCAGACGATCATGCAGCTTAACATTATTGGAAGTTTTAAGGTTGGTTAAATGGCGTATTTATCAAAGACTGGAGAAGAAGACGCCAGTTTTTCACGTGATCATGGATGTGATAATAATTGTGATTACCACTGTGGGACATATGAAGGGCGAGAGAAGGTGATTGGAATGCCATCTGACAGTCAGTGTTGGTTATTCACCAAGGTTTACTCGGGCCAAATGTTTAAATGTACCTTTTTCTTATGGCTTTAAAAAATAAACAAAAATAATAATGTTGTCAGAGTTGCAGTGTATTGCCTCTTCCAAAAATAGATTCTCTACATGAGATAGTATTGCTGCACGTAGTTTTAAATGCATTGCCACAATGGTGCAATGTGTAATGCTCCCATGGGCTCTATACTGTGGAACATCTGTATCATCTGGTCCCGTGGCAATTTTGCCATTAGCTTTTGGGACATCTATCAACCACCTGCAGGCGTGTGCCAGAATGACATGTTTTTGAGCTGTCCTGCCAGATAGAGACTCAGGTAGATGCTTTTTATCTGACAGTGTTCTGATATTATCGATGCGTTGAATATAGAGTGTTGTGTTCTTTTGTTATCAAATGGTCGCTGCCTCCTTCATCACAAGGTTGAACCTTCAGGCTTAATGGTTTTTGAGTGGTAGTCATTATGTGTATAGCGGTTAAAGTTATTTATAATGTATAAATAAAACATGCAAAGAAAAAGGTACATTTCTGACAGAATAGTCTTCACTGTAAGTCATGCGTCACAAAATGCTGCCATCTGACAGCTTATCATCCATACCTATTACATCTCCATTTAAATTGTTCGATTAGTTTGATGCATTGCATCAAGACTGCAAGACATTTCACTCCTTCACAGTATCTCCAGTATTTATGGTGAGTATTGCTGAAATAGTAACTTCATAATTGTCAAGTGTGCCCTTTTGAACTAACTATAGATTGTGAAATATTTCCACAAAAGATTTCTATCATTTCTTCAAAGATGAGTTCTACTCTGTTTACTATCTTTGTGAAAGCTGAATAGCAGCAATGTGGCTGAAGAAGTGAATAAGAAGAAGTGAATAAGAAGTGAACTTCGTGCAGGTTAGCATGCTGGGCTGAATAAGTACAGAGCCGATAAGATGGCATGCATGATTTAGGGCGTTACATATTTAAGGTGGGTAAGTTTGTGGTGACACAACCAAAGTGTGGGCAGAGGACTGATGGAATTGATAGAGGGAGACTTGAGATATCTCCCGCCAGTAACCTGTCTGACTTTGTGAAGTTGCTGCCCTCATGGGGATTAGTTTTATACCTATGGCAACATGTGTCATGACATTGTTTTTCTTATTCCTTACTGTTGAAGTGGTGATTCCTCTATCCTTTTAAATCTTACTGTTGAGAGTTTTCATCAACTCAATTTTCCAATCTCGAAATTTATATGAGTCTAAATTGTACTATACAACTGTCAAAACTAATCTTAATGATTTCCTTCGAGTGAATTCTTATCAACAGCATCGTTCATTCTAGGTCCTTGGAGTAAACAGGTAATTAGACATGAAGAGGGCAGATAGCATCTGTTTTGACGGCATTGAAAATCTGACAGTATCTCTCAGCGTCTCTCAGTGTCTCAGGCCGTTCACGAACACGCTCATCAGATAAAGGAGCTTGTTGAAGGGTGAAGCTGAAGGTTAGGAGAACTATTCTTTTTTGCACTTGCCATTGTAAAACCTGCACTTCCACAGGCTCAAAGAGACACGGTACATTGATTCACAAGCACAGAAGACTTAAAAACAACATCCTCTTGTCTGTTTCCCTCTCTGGTTCAGGGAGTGTCTCTAAATATGTCTGTGCACACCTGGATTAACTGGATTTGGCAAGTAAATGATGAAAGCAGCAAGGAGGCGCGTATAACATTACTGCCTTCGCTCCACTATAATTGGATCATAGGTTTTGCCAGTACAGCCACATAGAGATTTTCTGGGATATGAGAATAAAGCAGGTAAATGCCAAGAAACACAGTGTTAAGTCTCAGTTCTCAAGAGTTGATCTTTTTAGTTTTTAGGGATCTGATTGTGAGGTGCAGTGTGGTCATGGAGCCTGTGTCTTGCTGTTCAAGGTGGCCAAAGATGCTTTGAAAAACAAGCAGATCTTCACAACAGATGAGGAGAAAAACTAAACCCGACCACAAAGACAGCCTTTGTCACTGCTCCAATATGCCGTGACTGTCTGACAAATTTGTTGGAGTTGATAAGGAGGTTTAAAACAGCCCTGATCTTTTCACATGGGAACACTCGTAAACTTCCTTGGTTAGTGTAACTGGATCCCTCATGTTACGGTACCAGTAGAGCAGCTGCTTTTCTTCTCCCATAAGCAGATACACTGCTGCTTATCCGATGGTTAACATTGAGTGTGTGTGTGTGTGTGTGTGTGTGTGGGTGGGGGAGTGTGTGTGTGTGTGTGTGGGGGGGGGGGGGGTGTGGGGGAGTGGGGGGGGGGGGGGGGGGGGGGGGGGGAGAGAGAGAGAAACAGGAGGAAGACTAGCAGACAGAGAGAGAAGAGTCATTTTCCAGTGTTCTTATCTGTGGGATAAAGATATAAAGTGGGACAGTTTACTTCAGATTAAAATGATTAGGGAACAGTATGACCAGGAGAGAAGGCATGGGCTGAGGGGGCGATCATTGTGCACTTCAGATAAACAACCTGCTCATGGACAAGGGCGAAAACTAAATACATCAGGGACAACAACCTCACAGCAAGTGTACGTGTTCTGAGGCATGCTGGTTTGGAATAAAGCTCTGCACTGTCTCCATCTCAATAGAACATCTGATTGGCCTTGTTTTTATGTCATTACATGTAGGATACACATGTGGAATAGAGCATTCACCTAAACAGCTAAATAAATAAAACTCAGGAGCAAAACCTTAGAATTACTGTGAACAACATGAGGTAAATGAGGACGTGCAAAGATTGAAGTGTATGCATCTAATCCTGTACTTTTAAAGCAATGTGATATTCACATGCGTATTGTGTGATCGCCAGTACTTATAAGAGTGCAACAGCACTGGACTGATTATGACATCAGCATGTGTACCCAAACAAAGTGAAGTTTCAAGTCAACATCAACTCTACCTTTGAGGAGTGTTCCCTGTGTGTCTGTGATGACAACCTGTAAATTATACTACATTGCCCTCTGCTGGAGCTGTGTAACTCCTGCAGGATATATACTTTAAACTAAAGGGTTGATTCTCACAAATTGCAAAGAAACATCTTTTCTCACTTACTGGTATTAAGTTAGGCAGATAGTTTTGGCCGAACAACTGAAGTGAATGGATTTTGGTGTGTGGTGCTCACAGCACTGATAATGGCATTGAAAGAATTCAGCTACAACTTCTCTTTCCTGTAGACTGTGTAGGTTATGTGTACCAACAACTCTGGATAATCAATCAACACTAAATCCTGCAAAACACCAAGTGGACCATTTCCCCCTCATGATCAATTATGGTTGGTTTATATTTCTAAATATTTTACCTCAAAATGTGTCTTCATTTTCAACCTCTTATCATTTGTCACAAACTGGCTCAATGAATGTGACATGGAGGGTAAAAGTGCAAATGGAATGTTTCTATTCAAGATAAACAAAAGATGAGAAACGTGTGTGGAGAGACTAATAGCATCAGCAGTGGGTGGAATGTATGAATGAGTGACGAGTGTGTGTATAACCTTGGTAAAGGCATAAACAGGTGTCCCAAGTTAATCAGTGCAGGCAGAAAGAAAGGGAGAGGTCATAACTGCATTCATGTTCATGGCTTTCAGTCTTTTAAATTAATACTAATTCAAACTTGTTGTATTGTATGTTGTATTTTACTTGTTATAAGAACTAATTTGTCTCAAAAGCAGTTCGACTCACTTGTCTCATTTTTCTTGTAAAGGAAGAAATGTATGTAGTTGCTCTGAAAAGGTAGTAGTTTCAACTAAAGCCCCATTAACTTGTAAAGCTCTTGGGGATTTGATTTTTATGGATTTTTATGGAGAAAGAATAAAGGACTCTGAGACCGGACATAGAATATTTCAAAGCAAATACTGACTTAGTTCAGAGACAAAACACATAAAAACAAGTAATTCTTCACTTGCATGTTTATTTCAGCTCCAGTGTTACATACTGTAGCAGCATTATGACAATCATTTCATATTTGCATGGTAAATATTCTGTTCTGGAGAAGGCCATCTCTCAAAAAACAGCCAAGCTCTCATTTCAATTATTTCTGTGTACTAAAACTACATTATGAAAATCTCCATCTAGAATATCAGCTCTACTGTCTCCTTTAAAATGTAAGCATTAGAACCACATTAAAAGTACTTTGACAAAGTTTGGGAATGTTGATTTACTATTATGAATCAACATTCCAAAAGGAATGATGGGGGTGGAAAAGCTGTTAGCAATTATAATGCAATGAATAAAAAAACTAATCTGACTGGCTTCATTTTACTTTTGTTCATCAAATGATTCACTAAATATCAGGAGTGAAGTTGTCAGTAGCCCCAAAGGGCAACAAACACAGTGAACTGCGATTACACTTAGCTTAGAATAAGAGTTCATGAATCTATGCTAATTGAGACACATTCATATTCAAGGTGAGAAAGCAGCTCCTTCATGTGAGATGGAAATCACTTCTACAACTGACTTTGAAACAAGTAGTTAGTCTAAAAATGAGTTACAAAAAACAATAGGTCACCATGACATTTTCCAAACATATTGAAAACCTTCCAAAATACCATACAATTTGTACTTTTCAACTGTTTTTTGTCAAGTACTTTAGGAGTCAATGAAAGATTTTAAAAAAGAAAATGGAAATGCTTAGGGCAGAAAATCCTTTTCTGACATGACATTTCAAGCCGGCAGGCAAATACTCAGGTTAAAAGTAGGATGCATAGAATACAAAGCATGTCTTTGGTATAGTAACAATTACCCCCACTGAAAAAGCAGAAATAATCTGCTGAGGGTTTGTGAGACCACTGGAATCTGATGAACTTTCTGAACTTTAACAAAAGGAAAGAAAAAAAAAACTCCATAATTAAAAACAAATAAATCTAACTGCTTGTTGGATAACATCAATATCTGGAGGAATGTCTTGACTACTGAAAGGAAAATATTTAAGAGGTTGGAGAGAGCAGTGAGCACACAGGAAATGTGAAACTACAACAGGATGAGTGACAATAAAAGAAATAGCATTGCCTGCTCACCAGCTGATCTCATAACAAAGAGATCACCCAGTTTCAAAATGAAATTAAAGTTACGGATCACAGAAAGTGTGCACTAAAAGTTTCAGTCATACTCTAAAAATAGTTAATATAGGTTCAAGGTCAATATGACACACATAAACAAAACAGGCCACTCAAGCGCAAAACATCACACCAGTACAAATGAATATCAAGGTTGAGACGTCCTGAGTAACAGCCTTATTTGATCCACCTTTGGACTCATAGAATGCAGTTTCTCAGAAATAGTCTCACCCTCAGCCGAATATATATAAACAAGCTGTCGTCTTTCTACAACAGGTATGATTCTTTAAATGGGACTATTATTGGGCACGATTCAGGAGCAATGTTCGGTTTAACAAGGCAAATAACTGGACTAGTACTGCCTACGCACCTTGATACGGCGAGGAGGGTCTCTCAGTAGGAACATATGGTATTTTGCATTTAAAGCAAAATTATATAACAGAAAAATAGAAGTGCTGCAGACTGGCCTTTGCCAGTGTGGTGCAAAGACAATAATTGAAAAACAAATAAAACTCAATTAAGCAAGTTCTACTTTGACCTCATGCCAAAGAGCCATGATAAGACTTCCTCTTATATCAGAATAAAATGCTTCTTTACTAGAATTCTGCTAGAAAAAATGAACAAGGAAATTAAGATTTTGTGTCAAAAACCAAAGGGCAAAAAGAAAAAAATGGTGAAGCATTGTTTAATATTCATGAGGCACTTAAAAAGTGCAACTGTTGTGAACAATGGAGTGAAAAATGATGATTGTGTTGTGATGACTTTTTTTAAATATAAATACACAGTGAAATAAGCAAACAAACAGCATTGTGTTTCCTCCACATCAGTAAAATATAAGCCTCTGAAAGCTAACAAAATAAATAGAAAGTTCCAACATTAAGATCTATAAACATCATTCAAGACAACTCAATTCTACGACCTCCACATGTAAAAAAGAGAGTTTGGTGCATGTGTTTGTGAGGTGATGACCGCTCAACTCTTCCATGTGTATCTGTTCTTATAACAATATTATTCTCTGTTCCTGGTTGTGCAACATCTTAAACTTGAAAACACACAGATTTAGGTGAGTGAACAATAAGGAAAGCCATTGTGTGCCACTCCACCATGACGACTTCCCTGTGAGACAACAACTGATGTTATTTCCTCAAACAGCACACAGTGAGCTCACACAGCTTCAGGTTGGAGTCTTCTTCCATCAGTTCCAGTAGTGGTGTGGTTTTCTCCGACACACTTTCCATTACATCGGTCCAGGTCCTGCCTCCTGTTCCAACTGCTGCTTCGTCAGGAAGTACTTGAAGAACTCGTACACTGACCAGGCGATGGCAGTGGAGGGCATCTGGTATATAATCCGAGCTTGGGCCCCTTTGAAAAAGGCCGCTAGACCACCAAGCCGGTACACTGTCCTGATGGTATTAGCCATCCCCGATAAGTGGCCGCTGATGTTCATGGAGTTCAGCGCTACATTCTCTTGTGTGTTAAGCAGAGTTTTACAAACGTCGAGTGGAGTGGTTATTGCTGCGGAAATGGCTCCCGCTGCTGCTCCCGACACTATGTGGCTGCCAGGGTGGTAAAGTCTGTGAGGGTTTAACTGTTCCTGCATCAGCTCATAGGTGATGAAGTGAACGGCCTGGAAAGGGATGTTCATGGTCAGCTGCGTGCTGTAGCTGCGATAGAAGGCTCCCAAACCCTCAGTACGCGTTATGGTTTGGAGACAGTCCAAAAGTCCTCGATATGGCGAGTTGTACATTTGCATCCTCTGCTTTACCACTGAGCCAAGGAAAGACACAAGTAACCGTGTTAGCATGATTCATCACATACCTTTCATATGCATTCTATACAACTTTATACTTTGCACTTCAAGTAATGATCTTGAAAAAGTTCCTTTTGCAGAATGAGGGGACACAAAGGTGAGTGAGTCGATGGCCCACTTATTTTAAAGGATATGGCTGGGATTATTTTATATTTTTAATTCCCGTCAATGAAAACAAAAAATGAATCCGTTTGTTTGTGTGACCTCCCACCCACAAGGAACCGTTCTGGCTCCATTCCTCTTCACCATATACACCTCAGACTTCAAACACAACTCTGATAACTGTCACCTGCAAAAGTTCTGACGACTCTGTAATCGTCGGCCTCATCTCCACCGTTGATGACAGGGAGTACAGGGAACTAAACCAGGACTTTATAGGATGGTGCCAGCGGAACCGCCTCCACATCAAATCTGGTAAAACCAAAGAGCTGGTGGTGGACTTCCACAGGGGTAAATGCTCTCCTAATGGCTAAGCTATCATCCCCGATGAACAACACCTCCCACCCTCTCATAGTACTTATTTTGATTTTTCACTATGTTTCTTGTGTGCACTTTACCCTGTTTGCTGCTGTAATCCTGCAAATTCCCCCACTTCGGGACTAATAAAGAAATATCTAATCTAATCTATGGGGTATTAGAAACACAGATAATACTAGTCTCATTCATTGAAGGTTATTTTCATAGGATTTGTTGACAATAGGGAAAATCATAAAGGTTGAGCAACCTTTGCCATTAAATGGTGCAAAAAAAAAGTCTTACCTTCAGCTGGGTTCATGACTGCATCATGGAGAACAGTGGCCACACTACCCGCCAAACCTGTAAGACATTAACATATCTTTACAAGAATTTTAACAATATTTCACATTTGTAGTAGCGATTGGGGTGATTTACACATTTTTCATGCTATTTAAATGCTAAAACACACTGTATGTCCCAGCATGTTTGAATTGTTCATACTTCAAATATGGCTTTATAACTCCTTATGTAAACAAGGTATGGCATTCAAATATTTTATCCTAACTCTCCTCCTCCGGGCCTTGTAGTGAAATCTGTTAGTATGACAATCAAAAGATCTGTGTTGAGACGTGGGAGAATGTACCATTGGCTAAATGGCTGTTGCCTCCACTCTGAATGATGTCACTTAGTGAACGTTTGACCCGTTCATAGCAGGCAAAGTAGAGCGCATGTGCGGGTCCCGCTCCCATCATGGTGATGTTGAGGCCCCTGAGCGGTCTGAAGATGCCCTCTGTCTGGATGATCCTTTTCAGAGCCTGATACACACCCCTGTACTGTGCATTTGGGTCTGGCTGCAGGCTCTGCATCCTTGTCTGAAAAAAAAAAAAAAAGAAAAGAAAAGAGATTTTTAAACCATTGTTCATCAATAGCTAAAGAACTAAAGCCGGGGCTCTGTGTGAATGTGACTCTAAGTGGCTGTAAAGTGTGCACCTGTACGCCAAATGAGTATTGATGCATTGTTCCCACTCATGCCGTCACATTGTTCTGACATTAAGTGTACTTGGCAGCAGTGAGGTCCTGACTGAGTGATGCGTGTCTCTCTCAAGGCTGGTGTGGGAGGCTGTGGCAGCTCTTTGTTTGACTCAGCCATGCCAAGTTATCTGGACACCACAAAGCATGTTTTTATTTGCAAAGAGATTTGGGGCTGGCTCAAGAGATAGGCTACATCTATCTTCTTCTGCATGTTTCCTTCCTTTGGATTAACAACAACATATCTATTTCATTTCCTTTTGATTTTGGTACTTGGGGCACACAGTACTTGGTAGCACAGTTTATATTTTAAGGTTGCGTAACTGAATTTATGCACTACAAATCACATTGTTCTTTTGAAGGCAGAGGGAATATATTGTGATTTTTCAAGATAATCTGAAGGGTAAATTATTCTGGGTGAATAGAAAGCCAGCCAGAGGCAGTTCAAACTGTATCACAGGACTGTCCTTTACTTGATGATAAAATACATCTCATTTAAGAGTTAAAATAGGTACGTCTTCCATAACCAAAAGCTTAAAACTCAAAAGCTATATCAACAATGCGTGACAAAGTGGATACATTGGTGTGACGTCAGGTCCAACTTTAGAGCAAGCATGCAGATAAGATCATCATTAAGTTCTCAACAGAATATGTTTTCTTTGTTTATGATTTACTTGCAAATTAACATTTACAACATTTTTTTAACAGTACTCATGTGAAACATGTGCACGGTCTGAATATAAACATGTCATCTTTATCATTGTCCACCTTATACAATCATTGAAGCATAATACTAAAAAAGGAAACTCCCCTATCTATTACACATCTTCAACAGTCCAGGCTCAGTGGCAGTTTACTAATCAACACAACAGAAGAGCAACAGCATACACACACCCTTCACTGCGCGAGGCTGATCCCAAATGTGCTCAACGCCGATAAGATCCGCCTTCTTGCATGAGCACAAGACACTCCCGAGTCGTGATGTGTGTGTTATTTATTATTTTACTTCTGGGAGGTTGAAACAAAGAGTTTGAAACATTCAGTTGAAATTGCTACAAGTAGCCACTAAAGTCTTATTAAACCGAAATTCAGCTAAATTCACCTCAAGCTTGTTGTAAGATACCAAATAATCACTTAGCCAAACTCAACTTGGAAAGAAATGGATAATTCAAGTGTTGACTACATTCACAATAGGTTTTCTGTCAACTCCGGACACACATGGATTAAACTAAAGAAGCACGTACTGCTGAAAGGTGCTTGTGCAAACTTCAAGAAGAAATAGCAGCAGTGGTTTGTGTA
Source organism: Taurulus bubalis (assembly GCF_910589615.1). Classification (NCBI taxonomy): domain Eukaryota; kingdom Metazoa; phylum Chordata; class Actinopteri; order Perciformes; family Cottidae; genus Taurulus; species Taurulus bubalis. The sequence goes on along the minus strand of NC_136596.1, from coordinate 14,091,184 downwards.
ATAGAGGCACATGGGTTCATTTGGAAAGACTGTAACACTGAGACAAAGAGGACATAATGTTGTGGTTTTTCTTGCAGTATGTTAATGCAGTTGTCTGTGCCACATCAAGATTGTTGTTAGCGCAGAATGCCAAATTATCAAAACAACACTACATTGTAACCACTGAGCAGAAGAGGAGGATTGTAGGGGCAAAGTTCACATTCAAACCAACCGTTTGTGATTTGCTCTGCAGACACAAGCCAATTTTTAACAAGCTTAAAACTAGCCAGTCATATAATTCAGTTGCTGAACATGAACTTCAACGTTAGGCTGATGGAACTCATTGATACAAAATGTGTTTTTCGAGTTGCTCTACATAAAAAGTGCTTAAGTTAGGAGGGATCCCTCTGTTTATGAACTCATGTGATCTGTATTACCAAGTCTGGTCCAACAATTGGAAATCTACCTCAGTAATTTGAGCCTGAGGTATGAATCTATGAATGACGTTAAACCAATGTTGAGGTTTGTTTGAACCATAATGAGCTCCAAATAAATGTAAATCCGCTGTGAATAAATAAATATGCTCATATTATGCACATACACATGCTATTTATACACACTGCTTGGATATTGTAGGGCAAGTGAAGGTTCTGCGTAGGGCAAGTCTGGATAACTCATTTTGTGACATTTATTACCTTAAACAAACCTAGGATATGGCGTCAGGATAGGTTGGAAACGTTTTCACACAGCCAAACGATCTCGCGATTACAATGACGACAACTTAAATATGTGACTTTAGGGAAATAAAGGTGACACTGGACCTTCAGCTTGCTATGTTAGCAAAGTTAACCGTTACACAGGCTAAACCCAGTGAGGCTCGGTTTAGCTCCGGTAACACGTGGTGTTTTTACTCCGGTTTAAGTAACGTCACCTTGCTCAACTAGTTTGTGCGGTTGAAGTAGACTGCGGTGCTTAAATTAGCTACCGCCGAGGCTAACTAAGGATGGGCAGGGTGAACGTTTCACGGCTAATGTTCGTTAGCAGCGCGACAGCCAGCTGTCTTTAGGGTTAGCGGAGCTTTGAGGCGAGTTAAGTGAACGAGCCGCCGCAGCGGCAGAACGAGCGCGAGCGGCGTGCGTGCGCGCGCGTTACCTTGACAGAATCCACGGGGTACATCACCGTGTGCTCCAGGATGCCCGCCACGGCTCCGGCTGTCATGTGGGTCGCCACGGAGACATGAGGTGGCAAGCTCTCGTAGTCGCCGACGCTATCCGACGGCTCGTCGTCTTTGCTCGGAACCTGCGACATCTCCAGTGTGGCCACCGCAGGGTCTGAGCTCAGCTCCATGCGTGGAGAGCTCTCTCCCTCTCGGTCTCCTGTGCAAAAGATAGCGCGCACTCAGAGAGGTGTCGGCGGCGTGGACGACCACAACATCATCTCTACTTACGGGAGTTCCAGCGCCCGTGTGACGTCCACCGCTGGGGGCGTGGCTACGGTGAACGCAGACCAATCGTTTTTCGTACTCTTGGTTCTTCGTCTGAGGCGGCCAATGAAAAGTTTCCGTGGTAGATTCCTCTGACACTTCACTGCGCTGCTGTGCATCCCTGCTTGTCTCTGGGTTTGAATGGGTTTGACAAAAGTGTAATCGCAGTGTTCCTTCTTGGATAGATTAGTAGGGTTGGTCTCCTTATCACGCAACATCTGTCTGTGTCATTACTAAAGAGAAATCGTACAGCTGTCCTTTTTTAATAAGAACGTATCTCTAACTTTCCCTCGCTCTGAATATGGTCGTACCAGTAGTGAACGTAATATGCAGACCCACAGGCTACTTGTGGTAGCATAGTTTTGCAAAAGTACAGTACATACATATGACAGCAAATATGTATTATTGGCAAAGTGCTCATTATGTAGAAAGGCCCCGTTCCAGAGAGTCAAATTAATAATATATTGGATTATATTTACTGAATCATTAACATATAAGCGTTTATTTAATGCTGTTGTTGATTGAAGTGAATCCCATTCTTACTACTATGTATATTGTCTGATTATTTAATAAAGAACATTGCATCATAGTTTACCAACTGATATGTATTGTAAATAAAATATCAAAGACTTGCCAAGTAACTTCGTACAATTATCTGAAATGCGTCACACCCTCTTCTCGCCTGTAACTCTTACATTTGTACATTCTGATCCGCACACTTCATTTCTACATACTTCCCGTCCAACCACATCCATGCTTTAATTTCAGTTCCTTGATAAGAATTGGGTCTTTGTTATCACACTTTCTAACTCGTAGATAAGATGATACTCAGATAATCAGCTGATTTGACAGAATAAAGATTGATTGGTTCTGTCCATCCACTTTTAGTTTTACACATAATAGAGAGATATGACCCTTTGTTTCTTCAATAGGTTTATTTGATTTGTAAATGATATGTCAAACGATGCTGTGTCACTTTCCATTGGCTGAAGCACAAAGACGACTTCAGTGTCACTGGGGGCGTGTTGGCCAAGCAGTGTGACATATCAATGACTCAGCGTTACAGGAGCCTTGAATCTTCAAGAGACATTTGTTTGAGCAGTGTTGTTACAGCTAGTATACACATGTTTAGTAGGAAAACTACATTCAGAGCTGGAAGACTGCCAACCTCCACCTTTTAAATATGCAGAAGCAAAGTAGTATAGTCAGGACCACTTCATCTTCATACATAATTTAACACACTTAAAGAGTTAATTGATACAATTACATTGTTACTTTATTTGGACCAGTCTAAATTCTAATTCAGACGTATAATATAACGAGCAAATGGTCAGCCAAGCACTTGTATCATAAGAACTGTGAACATGTTTACAATAAAAGTAACTCCCAATCCAAGTTTCAATCTGTAAGTGCAATAATATACAGATTTATAATGGACCAAAGTTATTTTTCTGTAGAAGTTGTAATAAATGAAGACTATTAAGGCTACTAATATAATTTGGTGGAGACCGCACAGGATGGTCTAGTGTGTGTCCCCACATGCAGAGTTAATCAAACTCTGCTCTCACACAGTATGCATTAAGTGCTGGATGATGGGAACCTGGAAGGCTCCATTCATGGTTATTTTTTAGTGGAAACTTTTTCATCAGTTATGGCAAAACTGAACACTGTAAGTAGCCTTGATGAAGACATTTGTTCAGCAATTGTAATTATATTCCACACCTGACGACCCTCACGTTATTATTATGGCATTTGCCCAATTTCCATCCTAACAACACATCTCTCATTTTGTATGTCTAAACCAAACTGAGAGACCTAATTCCCATCGGAGTCCACATTTCAACCTAATACTTGTCCTGTGGTCATTACAAGTGTGACGATATAATACTGTAAGAGATTTGTCTCGTTCCTCATTGTCAGAGTGGGATTATAAAATTGCCACAGCAGTGACAGATTACTACATTTGATTGATGCTCCATAGTAGCTTTTAAACTCAAAGTAAAATACATTAATCTTTAAGAACCACTAGTTTCAGATCCACTGCAATAAAATACAGACACCGTTGGATTAGTCGGATCTCTTCCTCAAGAAATAAACAGCCAGACAAATATACCATAAAAACTTTATTACTGAATTGTAATGTGACAACACTTATTTCGCATTCCATCTGTGCAAACATTTCCCTATAGACGATTTTCTTATAAATAATGGGGCATGTGCACTCATTTACAATCTCCTCACAGCAGTGATACGACGGCTTCTGAAAATGAAGTCCAACATAAATATATGCAAAGCTATCCAACTTTAAAGTCAGATGACCCACCAAAAGAATTTCAGCAGGGCTTTAAGAGAGATCGATACTCTTGACAAAAGAAAAGACATGTTTTGGAGAGTTCCCCAACAGTGACAAGACATGTATTGCACTAGTACAGCTCTTAAAGGCTAATTGTCTTGTTGAGGCATCACAATTTGAGAGACGCACAAAAAAAAACATTCCAGCTTGGAAGTGCATCTCAAGTGCTCCTTCCACCAATTATAATTTGCATTGCATTTGAGGTTCCTGTAAAAAAATAGCGAGTGCATGTACCATTTACCAACTATAAAAAAAAAAAGAAAAAAGATGTGATCATAGACATAAAAGGCAGAAAGAAAGGCAAATGTCCAAGGTTTCCAACTTGGTGAAATTCAAAGTATAGAGTATATTTTAATTTGGGTGTGGATGAGTTGATAGTGAACAAAGTACCGTTATGTTTGTCTTAATTTCAAAATAAAAAAAGACACCTGGAGACAAGACCACGCAAGAATGTCTAAAAAAGACATGTCATTCTTAAAGAACTTTAACAAAAATATTGCCATGGTTCAGGTAAGCCTGAAGACTCATGTATAATCTTCCTATATGCCCAATTCTCAGTAGCATCTCTGTTTCAACTCGTAGAAGGGTTTTCAGGGCAGCAGACTTCAAAAGCGCACCGAACAAGCAGATGTTCTCAGAGGGAAAATTAGATCGGCTTTAGAAAGTCAGACATGCTTTCCAGACTTTAGGCTCTAAAAAGTTTAGAGGTTGATAGCGAGTGTGGGTGAGCCAAGGCCCTCCTCCAACCACGGCATAGAGGAAGGGGTGTTGCGCCGATGGATGCGGCGGAGTCGCAGTAAGTACAGCATAATAGACAACACCACAACGAAGAAACAAGCCAGGAATAAGTAGTGGTTGTTGACAAAGGAGAAGCTGTGCCGCCAGTGAGAATGCACTCCTTTCAGACTTTCCTGAGGGATGTCCCTGGAAGAGACAAACAAAAGCATAGAAACATTTTAGACCTGCTTTGAAAAAAGAAATACTGTGTATAGACAAATTCAGTTCAGGGCGCTGTTCATTATATGTTAAGACCAGAGAAGGTTTGACTTGATATAGATTCTTGGAAGCATGCTTTAAATGTATGCAGAGGAACATGTGATAAGAATCAAACCTACCAAACCCAATCTTTTACAAAGTAAGCTGGATCAGGACCCAATAGTTCATTAATGAGTCACCAAGATCATGAGATTGACAGATACCGGTTTTGTTGGATAATCCCTCTAATAGTTTTTGTCGTTCGGGTTAATATATCATTTGTCATTAATTATAGGCTTTGACAGAGTTTTGTTTCACAGTTAGCATATGCTTGAGACCAGCAACCTTCCTCAGCTTTAGCTTAAAGTACCTCCGGCTGCTAAATGCAGTAGAAAGACACCTTCTCAGTCATATTGGCGCTAAGCCCATCACAAACAAATCCTGGGTACCCATCATTATTTAAATTCTCCACTCATGTTTAAAATTAGAATGTGTTATTGTCAAAGATAGCTCTGAATATTAGACAATCATTCCAACACATTTTTTTTAAGCAAGAACAGGTTATTAACAATCATTACATTACAATCATTACTCATTACTAAAGTGTTATCAGTAAAGTGACAAACGAGGAAAATGTGAGAGAAGATCCATCTTACCTCAAAGGCAGAAACCGTGTTCTGTAAAGAATAGCGCCAAGAGTCCATTGGACCTCCTTATCATAGACCAATAGGGCAGTCCTCAGGTTTGTATAATTGGCTGGGAAAGAGAAGCCTGAGTGCAATACTTCATACATCCATGCTGATTTAAAACACTGGTACCTGCAGGCATGAAAATAAAACCGTGGTAAACAATCCTTTGTTCTGTAATGAACAACCCTGTAAATTAGAGCAGTTTGATAATCCTGTGTCACTTACTTTAGTCTGTGATGGTCAGCATGGGAGGCATACAAGCCAGAGTCAAAGCGCTCCCTCAGAGTCTTCCACTGGGTGGAACAGTAACTCTATAAATGGTAAATGAGAGAGTTTCTAGTGGTAAGATATCAATAAACAAGACCGTAACAGTCGTTGCTCTCAAATAATTAGGGAATAACAAGTAACGTATTGAGGGTTTATCTGGCATGCTTCGTGAGAGAAGATCTGATATTTCTATGTAGGATATACCTTGGCAGCCTGGGCATATTTGGAAGCGTTATAATCCCCTCCCATGCGCAGCACATCCTCTGTGCAGTAGTAGAACTCAGAGAACCCGTAGAACTGACTGTTGATGTAGTCGATGGATGGCTGGTAGATGCCGCTGAGGGAGGTTAGCGTCTCATTGGTGCGGTTGAGGAACGGCTGGAGAATCTGTCTACACTGGTCAAAGTCTCCTGTGCCTCGCAGATACAGCTTCTGTGTGGATGGACCAATTTCATCCTGCAGGTCTTCAGGTAGACAAGGGTCCGGGAGGGGAGACTCTGCCGTCTCACCCATATTCTTACCCAACAGCCTGCAGAAATCAGTAATACAGTGTAAGTACACATAATACTCTGTACTGACTGGTATAGTCATTTACAAAACAAAAAAAAGATGGCTGTGGCTCTCACTTGTTTCGAGTGCCAGTATTTCTAATGACACTCTCCTCATATCTTTGCCGTGCTGCATTTCCTCCAAAACCCAGGAAGGTGGACACATAAACGCGATAAACATGCTCTGTGCGATGTGCATCACACCCCAAGTTGAACTCAGCCAGTAAATTCTTGGCAACTTCCTCCTAGGGAACAAGGAAAAATCAGCCTGATGACACACTCATAATATTAATATTTAGTAAAAACAAATATTAATATTTCGCATTTAATAGAAGCTGAAACTATCCGACAAGATGTGGTGAAAATTCAAATCGAGCATCATGTGGTGTAAAGAAAATACACTGGGCCTCATCCATCAACTGTTCGTCAGAAGAAATATCTTCTTAAAACCCATTTACACACATTCACCAATGTTTTCTTATTTGATAACTATGCGTCTACGCACAATCAAGAGCACACTTGCGTACATTTGAGTGCTGACATATTTGTGCAAAATAACTTTTCTTCAATCCTACAGAATAATATAGAATATAAATTACTCTAAAATATTTAAATAAGTATTTGAATTAAAGTGGAAACCTCTCATAGATGACAGTCCACTGTATTTTACAAATCATTAAGGTCTTTTGAAAATAAATAAGGAGTCCTGTGGTCCACCCTCTTTAGACTTTTTATTTCTGTGTATGCACACGTCCCTTTTCTGGGGATTGGCAGGGCGTTTACCTTTGCTAATTAAGATTAAATGGAACACTCATTAAATGCATGAGAACATTATAAGAACACAGATGCAAACATTTCTGTGGTTAAAGAACACATCATTAATCTGACTTTTCTTGGAAACCTTCTCAAGAGCAAATTTAAGGAAAAAAAGATATTGGTGAATGAGGCCCAACGAGAGCAAAAATGATAATTAGTGTATGCTAAGCCTGCTTATGTACGTAAATCACTAACAACACAAACGAAAACTCGACATGGGCAACCTCCATCGTATTTGATGGTCACTACGTATATGACTCAATGTTTTCAGTTCAAAGATCCTGCTATGGAGTCATGCAACAGGCTTACATATGCCTTCAATAGTGATGAATGGAGAGCAGACCATCTCCACGGGACAAAAATGGTGCACAGAGGGTTTAACCAGGGAATGACAGAGGTTGAAAGGAGGGAGAAGAACAAAGGGTGAGTGACAAAAAACAAAGACAGCACAAAAACAGAATTGGTTGTGTGTAATAATAACCTGCTGTGGAGAAGCAAAGCTTACAGTTTTCGGAACTTCATATGCGATCTGTGTGGAGACACCGCCCATGTCCAGGACACCGGCAGTCCTTTTCCTCATCAGCGCCTCCTGCTGATCGCTGCCTGGGACATGAACCTCCACTACAGCTTCGCCATCTTGAAAGATTGACAGCGGAGAGGCGATAGTCAGGCAGAGCAGGGATATCATGTAAAAGAATGTTATACTACTGTGCTACAACATATTTGATAGTGTGGCAGACGAAACAATTCACTTAAAAAAAAAAGGGGATACTGTTGAAATACTACTTGCTTGGGTCCTTACCATTGTGCACATGGTTAAACCTTCCGAGGACAAAGTTTATTCCAATCCATGCATAGACACCTAAAGCAAATGATTACAAACTGTTATGTTAATATATACACTTTTACCAGCCTCTTCAATCTTGCGCTACTTTAAAATCAGGGCCTATCAATGATAATTTGTTTCCCATGTTAATTTACCTTGAAAATCTTTCAAGGTCAATGACGTGGTGAATCAAAACTATGGCATCATATTGAATATGCTACAATCAAAATGTTTGATAAAGTCCTCAATCGAAATAAAGCAGTCGCACTACAATACATTTTAGCTCAGCATACTCATTTTCATTCCCATATAATTATATTATCCCTTTTCTGTACCTTCCTGTTTTCCAGAAATCACTTCCACATGGGAATCGGAGAAGAGGAAGTTGAAGTGGACTGGGATGTCAGTCCGCAGATCCTCAAGAAGTGCTTCTTGTTGACTGAGATTAAACAATCACAAAAACAGCCTCATAAGATATATGGCATGTATAACATTAATGCTTCTCTCTTTTAGGTGCAACATTGTTTAGACCGGCTGAATAAATTTCTTGCAACTATATTCATATCTGGGGCTTCTGGAAGTAGTGTGGGTAACATTATGAGATTATGCTCATTAAGCCAGACTCTACCTTTCAGGAAGGATTCTCATTCCGGCTGTGCACAGGATGTACAAGGGAGTTTCTTGGTGCTTATTTTTAGGAATATGTTGGGATGCAAAGCTCAGCAGTGGATAGATATAGTCACTGGCTTTCTCAGGTGTTTTAGCCAATTCAGAGATACCTAAAAGGAAAAACACACGGACCAAAAAGATATCTCATAGTGGGTAAACAACAAGCTAGAATGTAAGGATTTGATTTACATTATCTTTCATCAATTGATAATCTTTAAACAAACAGTGCTAATTATTAAATAATGCACACGTCCTCTCCTTTAAATACCGTATTGATTAACGAGAAACCAAGCAAGGCGTTCAGCCAGGCGTATCTTACCTGGTTTGATCTTCATGACCACTGGCTTGCGGTGTTGATCTCTCATTTGCCGAATGTCCAGCAGTTCATGGGGATTACCATTATGCCGAGGCCAACAGTACACAAATACCCTGGAGCCACTGCTGCCACAGTCCACCACCAGGCCATAGTTCAGGTTGGGGTTGCTTGTATCTGTTGCATCCACATCATTCACCTTTGCCAAGTGCCTTTTGAACAACAGAAAATTGTTAGGACAATATTGCCTGTGTCCATCATAATATATACACTGAGCAGATGTTGAGCAGCTTACCTGTGGAAGTGATTTTCCTCTCTGATCCAGCTGGCGTGCCCCTTTCCAGTGACAAGCAGCAGGTAGAGCAGTCCAATGAGGCAGAGCACCAGGCCGATGAAGAGCAGCTGTCTGAGGGAAGGTACCAGGAGCCGAGGAAGAACCTGGGACGAGAGGCTGAAATGCCACGGTGCTGGGAAAAGGCAGGAGAAGCTGATCCTGTCAACAGATGTAAGAGAGGAGAGCTTGAGCGACGTATATCTACAATTACCCCAGATAGGAGATATGATACGAGTTCACGAAACAATCCACATCCCCATAAATGACAGCAAACCAACCTTCCCATGATGTAGATCGTCTTCTACTTGTTAGTGTACTTAAATTGTAAATCAAGAATCAGGATGCTGCAGATCGGAGCTTGGCTTGTTCCTCGGCTCCATCCCATGTCCCACACTTGTCATCATGACCTTTCAGGGCAAAAGATTGAACATTTAAACATATGTAAGGTAACTTCAGAGGTCTTGAATGAGAAAACAGCCTAACGTTGGACGAAACGCAGGGACTAGTGATATATTGGGTTACATCACTAATCTGTTGGGATATATTGCTACGTATCGCTGCTGTAACGGGCGGTTTTAAACGAATTAAAATCGAGCCAAATTGAAAGGACGACAGGGGAACACCATTGCAAAAATAAAATAGTAACGTTAACCAACGTTTACAGACTTCTGTGGATAGCTACGTTGACGTAACGTGACGTGTTCGGCTGTAGGATTTAGCTAAAGGAGCAGGATTTCACACCATGTCAGTGTCAACACAGTGAAGTCATATGTCCGTGGCCTTTTAATCGTTTCATACTTACTAGCAAACATATGGAAGTCGCCCCCTTTTCTGGAAAAACGTTACATTTCGGTGCCCCCAAATGCTAACCGCTGGGTAATATAATGCTGAGACCGTATGTGGCAGGTCTCCGGTGAGTGACGTGGTTGTCGCGGCCACGGTGCGTTTGATTTTGACTCCACGTTGCCCGGATAAGAAGTTGAGGAACCGAATGCAGCAGGGCAGCCTGAACCGCCCCTTCCCTCATTATTATTGTTCTTCGTTTTCTTTTCATCGCGGATTGCAACAAGTACTACGGCGCATTACTGTCACCTACTGGTTGGAATGTGAACCAGGAGAAAACGACTTGATAAATCAGTCAGTCAAATATTCAGCATTGAGACAAATATAGTTTAAGAAGATAAACAAAATTTATTACTAGAAATATCTTGGGATGTTTTACTTGTATAGTGTACCGAAAGGACACTACACAACCTCACGCATACAACCTCACGTATTTTGATACATGTTGCGTGTTCAATTCACCCATTACCTAAAAACAGTATAGTCAAAAATATTTATTTAAAACACAATAGAGAAACTACAATTCATTCAAGGCCCTACAGGAATAACATGTTTGGATTTGAGACAAGCATTAAGAACATATTGCAGTTTGTCAGTGAAAAAAAAAAAGTTAAATCAATGTTTAGCATATAATAGGACTAAAAATAACAACATTTCTAGAGTTGTACTCATACAAGCTGTGATACGAATGTAATTGACATGGTGAAAGGTGTGGATTGTATTTTTATCTGAATAATTTAAAGCACGATTGATCCACCTTCACCAGTGTTGCTCCTGTATTGGAAGCTGCTCATCTCTTCACTACAACCAGACAACTTGGACTTTACTGGACGCCTCGCAGTTCAACCACTCAAGCTGACTGATCCGCCAGCAGTAACTTACATCTACATAATTGAGTCTCTCGCTCCGTTGCATTAAACTTCTCACTGTTATCATCTCCACATCAGTGCGCGGCAGGTCAATACGCTGTACCCGTCCAAGTGGCATGGGAGGTGAGTTCGTGGAATCTGCAAAGAGATACTGGTCCAAGTCCAATACGTGCAGTGCATCCTGTAAAACGCAGTTTAGAGTGCAGGGCAGGGAGACCAGCGAGAGCTTCTCCAGTAAAGGAGAACCAGTCAGGAGACACTTGAGCACCCTTCTCAGGGACATCCAGGACATGACCGGCTTCATTTGGCTGTGCTCATAGGAGAAACTTTAGACAAAGAGATAGACAAAGAAGATGAGTTATTAGGAAGTAGTAGTTATTGGTCATGGTTTACATAAAGACCTTTATCAAATTCATATTTAAATTAAATTAAATTTAACCTGCTAGGAAATACAGATGTATTAGCATCTGAATGACAGAAAGACAGCCTTGTTAAAAGCTCAACAAAAGGAACTATTGAGTCTTAGTGTAGATAACTAACTAAAACTGACTGGATTAATGTCCTGGTTCATTTTAGAATACAGATGTGCTGGTATAAAATAGTGCAGAAATTACTACACTTATTTTTAGAAGAAAACAAAAGTGTATACAGCACTGCTCATCTACCTTACTTACAACTGAAGTACTTACTGGTTGACTTTTGTGAATAGCATTAGTTTTCAAAACAACTTAGACAGCGAGTTCAGAGGTCAGAGTTAGCCAAACAACTGTGTCTGTGTTTAGTGAGGTAGATGCACGGATAAAGACCACTTCCATTTTAATTTTACTTAGATACATATCATAGATAAGATATGTGTTAGGTTTTTGAAAAATACCATGATTTCCCATGCAAGGCACAGCATAGCTGTGTCAAAGACATGCTTACATGTGCAGTCTGTATCAGGAGCAAACTGTAAATCCACCATCTCACAAACATGTTCCTAGTGTACTACGTAGCGTATTAATAGTGGCCTTACTTGAGTGTGAGAGAGCAGAGGTGAGCCAGCTGTGGAAGATCTGGTTCGTCCCCCTGATTATCCTCGTCTTCTACTCCCTGTGGGGTGGTGGGAGGTTCAGCAGAGATGTGCAGATCTCTGAGTCTGGGACAGGCCTTGATGACCTCCAGTAGAGGGGTGTGGGGGCTGGTTTTCACCCCCTCCAGGGTGAGAGAGACCAATGAGGAACCTGCAACTTGCAAGGCAGGAAGGAGGTCCACTAGAGGCCCGGGGTAGTGTACTGAGAGGCTCCGCAGCTGGCCTGACCATGACTGGAGGCCTGAGGCTAACAGAGACCCCTGGCTTCTTCCTCTCATATTTTCAAAAGGATCAACGTTCACAGATACGGAGTAAATGTTTGGACATGCACAACTTAAACTATCCAAAGAGACACATGATAAACCCTTGACGTCCTTCAGGAGCAGGAGCAGGCGTTCATCACCTGACAAATCTCTTCCTCTCTTTTTGTCCTCAGTTTGGTTCTGAGAGCAATTTGGCCCTTCATCTCTAATTGCATCTTCCTCACTCTCACTACCATACTCATCCCACAATATCTTCCCCCCCTCCTCTTCTTCACCTGCTGGTCCTTCTCTCTTTTTCTTGTCCATGCCTTGCCTGAGCCTCCACTTCTTCCACACCTCCCCCAGCCTGGGAACTCCTTCCCTGTCAGTGAACTCATCTGTCTGGTCGAACTGTCTGTGCTGGATGAGACAGCAGGCCTGCGCAAGGCCCTCCAGGGCCACTCTCTCCAGGCTGGGCAGGGAGAGAAGGACGTAGGCTGCCGCCGCCACAGAGTCTCCCTCTTGTTCCTCAAACCCAATATCCAAAGCCAGCAGACTGCTGAGAGGGAGAGGAGACAGGGGTGCAGAGCAAGAAGAGGAAATATAAAACTGGGAGGTCAAAAAGGAACCTCCACCTCCAAGAGGAAGAAGCGCAGCAGGGGAAAGTAAATGACAGCGGGATATGTTGAGATGGCGCAGCAAGCGACAGCGATGGGCAATCGTCTTGATTACACATCTGTCACAAGGTGTACCAGCCAAAGAGAGCGAGCGCAGGGCTGGAAGACAGCCGAGGGTTTCAGACAGAACCTTTGAGGGCAGCTGCTGGCCTCCAGATAGGTCCAGGCTCCTCAGACCCTGAGACAAAAAGGAGGAAATACGGTATAAAGACATTAAGGAATTAAAAGCCAGGACAAAATATATTAAAAGAACAGAACAAATTTTGCTATGCTTAAGTATTATTTTAAACCCGTACAATATTGGCTAAAGACACAAACAATATACTAAATGCATATACGGTGAAAATGGTCTTATTACCTCTCTCATATTTAGCATTTCCTCAAGTGTAATAATCTGCCAAACTGTGAGAAAAACTGATTTGATCTGACCTGGCAGCGTGCAGCAATGTGGGCACAGAGGGCGGAGGTGACCAGACCAGGACACCTTTCCAGAGACAGGCAACGGAGTTGGGGCACCAGCATGAGGTGGAGGGCTGCACGGGACATCTGCTTTCTGGTGCACAGAAGCCACAGCAGCTCCTCAACCAGCTCACCCGCTACATGGAAAGTAAAAGATAGAAAGAAAAACAGACATGAATTAGAAGTGATCAATCATGATGTAAATCACTTAATCAGTAGAGAAAGTAGAGTTGTAAAAGACACTTGTGTGAAATTACATGCCAAACATCTGCAGCCCCCTATTCAACCTCTGACTCAGCACAAAATAAAAAAATATATATAATTCTAGTTATTTCCAGACTTTAATTTCCATATATATATATAAATGTAGCTGTAGTTAAATAAACCCTGACACACTCACGCAGTAAGTTGAAAGGCCCCATGATGTATCTGAATGAATAATGATCCAGGTAGTTATCGGCATAGTCCTTCGCCCACACTTCCTTCATGTTGTCTGCAAGGCTTAGCAGACAAAGACGTGTCAGCGAAAGGATGAGGCCATTTTCATCGGTCTTCCCGCGTCTCCCCATCCACTCCATATTCCTCGTCCTCCTCCGCCTGGGCCGGGCCTTTGCCCCATCAGGTTCACCCAAAACCCGAAACAGAGGCATTGCCAGACAGGAAGTGGGCTCTGTGCGATAGAAAGATTTTTTTTTTAAACTAATAATAACTAATAATGAATTTCTTAAGGCTTCTAAAGATGAAAGTAATGAAAAAAAAGTAAAAGTAAATCATGTGTTCATATTGGGTAATACAGGAGTGGCCTAACTTTTTTGACTGGGGACCGTAAAGGAAAATACAAGTCACTGGCCAAACAATAGTAAATGTGTAGTTTTCATTCAGTTACACTACAAGTAAGTCAGAGTATCTAGACCAGAAAATAACATATCCCATAACAAAAAAAGACAAAGCACAACTAAGCAGTTTAACGTTTGACATTGCAGGCATTTATTGGTGAACCCACATATTACTAAAGTAACTAAACGGAATGGTCAACTATTGGTTTCTGTGCCAGTTTAGAGATGATTTCACAATTGTTGTCGATATCAAGTGCTTAAACAAGGATGTGCAATGAATTTAACGTTACAATGCAATTGTATTAGACATATGCTCAAGCAATATTCTAAGGAACAAAAAGGAGCTCTCATAAATCATGTTCCTCTGCCTCAGAGATAAATGTTGATATAGAAGATCATTACTAATTCCTATTTGATGTTTACTGTTTTTAATCTTGTTGAATCTGATACATTGAGACACTCGGCTGTGCAATAGTACTTAGACTAGTTAGAAATAATTAAGCAGAGGAACAAACGAGACGGACAGAAAGAAAGGGAGATATGAGTGAGTGAGCTCAGGTTATATTTGTATACAGTAGGCCTTTGAGTTTTATTACTCAGTGTGGACGGTATTATCCAATCATTTATATTTCATTAAGACTTACCTGACAAATCAATTAGGTCTTGTAATTTAAATAATCCAATAAATAAATAAGGAATGTATAGCAGAAGAAGTAAGTTTGGCAACCTTTGCTCTACAAGATTCTCAGCGACACTTCCTGACTTAAACATGGGTAAAATGTGGGCCAGAGTTTGGTCTCTAAGGCAGAATTTCCACTCAAGAGGTACGGGCTGCTGTCTAACGCGTATTATTGAACATAATCTTGGTTTCAATGCTAAATCAGAATATGAATGAACCACACGTCTTGACAGTGTAATTGCTGAAGTGCACAGTCATTTGCAGATTGTCTTCCTGAAAGATGTTACTCAGGGTATAATTATCCCAGGCTCGATGGGACAGGAGCTACATTCAAGGCCGAAATGCAGTTCCAAAATGTTATTCACCTTTCACATGTCATTTGTTTGTCATGTTTTTGAGACTATCATAGATAGAAGATGGTAAACAAATCTGAGAATATTTTTCTGTAATTCCGTCAAAGTAAAAATGGTGCTTCAATGAAATGACACACATATTTTTCCCCTTACCTCTACAGGTATCAAGTCACGTCAATCGCTTTGGTTTCATGTTGTATGAAAAAATACAAAAAATAGCAGACTACCATGGCAAAATAGTGAAAAAGTATGGCTTCCTATATTGTGATGGTTATTTTCTCATTCTGAGAGATATGGATGTGAGTCACTATTGAGACTTCTGTGTCCTCACACAAATGTAATAATCTCAACATAAACTGTCTTGTTTTTACCTATGTAACCTGTAAATTATAACACTGAATGGACATTGCATTGGAGGTATATGTGATGTATTTTAAGTACAGTGCCCCCCCAGTCTGACCTTGATATCAGTAGGACATCACATTAGCTTTCCTCATGTGTCTCTTCTGCTAACTAGCCCTCTCAGCTGCCTGGCCCAGATGGCGAAGATCATCTATTAAAGAAGTTATAGACTAGTCTGTTAGTGGGCTGGAAGGGTCATTGGGAAATTTGTTAATCCAAACGTGTTACCTACATCCTGGGTTATGATCCTTGATCAATGGTTGCACACAAATATGAAGACAGCCTTAGTGGTATTCTTTATTTGAATCTTCCATGGTGCGACATATTAAAGAATTCCTTTAACATATACATTTTGGTCGAGAGTGATATGTTGTGATATAAAGTGTAGACATGTAAATATTCTCAAGACAAATACATATTCATCAAGCTGTCCACTAATTTTCCTTAATTCTCCAACATTCAGATAGTTAGCAATGGTCATATAAATACATCAGTAAATAATCTCAGTAGTAAAACTTTGAATTGATCAAATCTAATCTAATTATATGATGAAAAAACTGTATCAAAAATAAATCAGCTTCTGATAACAAGGCACCAAGGCATATATTCACTTCACGCAATGAGTTAAATCTGGATGTGGCTTTTGAGGTAAAATCACTGCTACATTTTTGTTTAAGTTTATAAAATGAATGAGTTATACTGATAAATAGCACCACATGTAAGAGGAAAATATGTACTTTGGGGGTGAACTATCCCTTTAACTTGACAGACAATTGTCTAGTTTAAATTTCTTGAGGCAACACAAAATGATATCAACATGAATATAAAATATGTTGTTGTTGTCACACTATAATCACCAGTATACTTGTATATTACTTAGTAAGATTTTTCAGTAAATATAACAAAAACTCTAAACATTGTGAACATGAACATACAGAGTGATCTTAATAAGGAAAAGGCTGGTGCATGAATATATTTTAGTATACGCAAAAATGACAAACAGCAAGTGCAATTGTTAGCAGATGTGGATTGTATAGCGATCCTGGCGTGTATGCCCAGTGTTAACACAAATGTAATAATGGAGGAATAAGACAACATGGGGCATTACTTCAGTTTCAGTGGAACTCTGTTATCCAAAATTAAAACTTTATTGTCACATGTCAACTTCAGCACCTCTAATTGGCTATTCTATTTGTCCATCAAACAGCATCTGAATTAACCCTATAAAGCCTGCATTTGGCAATACAAATATATATAACATATATTTGAGAACACATTTCCTTGTGTATGTTAACAGCAATGTTAATAAGTCCCTTATTTCCTGTTTTAAAGCCCAGTAATAATCCTTAAAGACTTAAAAAAAAAAAACAGACTAATGACCCTGACTAAAACTCATTCAAATCATGTTTCATCTTCTGTCCTCTGTATCTAAGAGTGAAATGGTAACGATGATAATTAATTTCTTACTTATTTGTCTTAGTATTAAAAGGACAATTGTGCAGGTGTGCAGTTCGTGCAACAGTAGGGCGTTTCCCACTGATCCTTCTTAAGATGCATATCTTGTATATTTATCAGATTAACATGTATTTTGTTAGTTAACGCCCTCTTCAAGCTGACTTTCCAGGGGGTTTAGGCTGTGAGACGAGTGCAAAGCATTTATTCTGTTGTTGGCTCTGTAAATGGCACCACCTTCCTCCCGGCCACAAACACCTCTGCTATGTTACGATCATCACCTGTCAAACAGGAAGCAACGGACACACACATAAAGTCAATATCAGTGGCACATTAGAGTCTGAAAGGTTTGGTCAAATTGAACTGAAATTGACACTCACCCAAATATAAGAACTTTTCCAAAACAATCTGAAATTGAAGTGATAATAAATGAGTGCTACATTAGACTCAAATGTTCTGCTTTATTAATTTGTGTGTAAATGTGTGTGAATAAATTAAGCCCCCACAACTAACCTTTGGTTCCTCAAACTGGACCAGGTCGATGGGTCCACCAGGAACAGCTACATTCACCCTCAGGGCGTCAAAGTCTTTGCCCACTTCAAAGTTCCCAGTCTGGTCATCCAGGGACAAGGCTACGGACAAAATGCATCATAAAAGAAACTATTGTAGTCTCTACTCTACTGTAAAATTGCAATCAGTCATCATCAAAAATATCTCAATCCCAGATGGATACATTTGTGTTGAATCAGGCATTTCTTTCTCTTAGTGTTTTACCTTGGCTGCCTCCCAGTGTGGCCAGTCTGAACACCTCCTCAAAGGAGAGCGTTTCATATTCTGGGTCCTGGATGGTCAATACTTTGGATGTGTCCAGAGTTCTCCTCACAGCATCCAGCATAGAGGCAGAGTAGCCCCCCGCCACGTCTGACACCACAATCACAGACCGGATGAGTCAAATTAATACTAGCATGCATGCAGACACAAGCATTCACAAACCCGCATTTTGGATATGAAAACGCGTCACATCTTCAGATTTATTATGATTTGAGGCTTGAAATTTCGTTTAATTTCCTTTCAATTGGACTTTTAAACCAGCAAAATCAGAGCAAAGTGATCTGCTACTTGTCAGCTGGCCTGAATGCCAAATCTTCAACTGCACTCATTAAAAACAGCAGTTTTTAGCAGTAAAACCAAATATGTGACAATGTCTTAGCACCTATCTCACAACCTTGCATGATTGAATTACGGGGAAAGGATCTTCCGAAACAAAGCCAAATCATCAATTCATCAATTTCCTGCTTCTTGAGATTGTAACCGCCTGTGGAGGTGAACATGCACACAGTTTCTCTGCTCCTACCTGTTCCCAGCCCCAACTTCACTTTGTGTTTAAGGACGTTGCGGACATTCAAAATTCCACTGCACAACCTGTGAAGATATATATAGAGAGAGAGAGATAGTAAAGGTTAAGTTGTTACATATCCTTGCATTCAGGCACTTACAATGGTATGTTATACTGTATTGCTAAAGTGCTGTTTCATTGTAAAATCTGTGTCATGCAAATCTTTATGAGACTTTATGGCATTTGGTCAGTGACTTACGAAATGTTGGAATTGGGACAGTGAGACAAAGAGGCTCCTGTCTCTCTGAACTGAACCAATTCTTCATCACTGAGGTAGCATCCATGAGCCATCACTGTCTGTAAATCATCGTCATGATCAGCATTCATATTTTCTACAAGAGGTCTGTCTACCTGTGAGTGTGCCAGCAGTGAGTGTCCTCACCTTGTCAGTGAGCAGGTTATGTTTGAGATAGACGTCTGTGTACGACTCTGATTCAGGAAACAGCTCCTTCACAAAGTTAATTTCCTCTATGTTTTCACTGATGTGACTCTGGAAATAAACACACATATGTCAAACATTAAATCATTGTTTTACCTTTGCTCTAACCATTCAGATCGAGCCTGAGGTGTGGTTGCGCAATCACAGAATAACTAACAGCAAAAGTTATTATTGTTTTTTCATTCTTCCCTGTCAGCATTTTGCCTAAGTAAATTGCAGGTGTGTGTATTTATTTCACTGCACAAACCCTCACAGGTCCAACATTAAACGGTCTCTATGGAAACAGTCGTCTGTGGACATAGCCCGGTTTGGTTGCCACAGTGAGCTCACCTGAATGTGCAGGTTATTGTTCTTTGCGATTGCTCCCAGCTGTCCGAGCAAGGCTCCTGTGCAGGATAAAGCGAAGCGGGGAGTCACCACTGGTCTCACCAGAGGGTACTATTCACAAAACACCAGAGGAGACAAGGGAGTTACAGACGAATTGAAAAATCTTTTCAAAATGCCGGCATACCTTGATTTTCTTTTATATCCTAATGTTGTTCTGTTTATTATATCATAGAATCTTACCTTTTTGTTCAAGAGCTCTGCAATGAACCTTGAGGGAACAAAACAATGACTGTAACTCATTTGGCGCAGCCACATGTTCCCAAATCTTTTGAAGTGAGTGAATGTAAACTAAGGACAATTAAATCTGTGGAATTAACAATAAAATAATAAGTGTGTATCTTTCCATGAAAATATGTAATTTAAAGGTCTATCTGCATTTATTAAAACACAAGACATTGTATATTTTTTCCGAAACAAGATGTATCTACGTACTCTCAGCCAATCATTTTAATTGCACTCAAAGAACACACAATGGCAAGGAGCCATCAGTAACAACCTCCCCTCTGCAACGCTCTCCCCATCCACATCCGTCAGACTCCCACCCTACCATCATTCAAGCAAGCCCTCAAAACACACCTCTTCCAACTCGCCTTCACCTGCTAAAACTCTGCACCTATCCTCCACTATGACCCTCAGCTTCTCCAGTTTTTCTTTCCTTTCTTTCTTTGTCACAAAAATGTTCTGTTTTTTTGTTTTGTTTGATTTGTCTTTTAATTTTTTGTTCTGCTCCATTTGTCATTGTCTCTTGTCCATAATGTAAAGCGTCTTTGTGTATCTAGAAAAGCGCTATATAAATTGAAATTATTATTATTATTATGAGTGTTGCATTGGACCAAATGAACTCTGGCTCTTTCAAAACAAAAAAAACTCACGTTTAGTACAGAAGGTGCTGTGCCTTGTAAAGAATGTTTTATATCACTTGAAAAAACAAGTGCCATACATTATTCACATGTTAGCATATAAAGACAGAAACTGTAGTAGTATTTGAAATACATATCTTGAAGGTAATATCAATGACAAATCGATATTATTATTATTATTGTACGTACATACATCATGGCAATGTACGTATGTGTACATCTTAACTATCTGCAGCATATCTGTTGCTATTACATATTCAGATATACTGTAGGAGCTTTAAATGCTAAAACGGGAAAAACTGCCTTGTGCTCACTGTAAAAGTAAAGGCCTTCCTAAAAGCTATTAAAAAGTCAATACCCACCGGCAGGTTTCCTCTTGAGACTCCTGATTGGTCTCTTTGTAATGTTTTACAGAATTGTTCCTGTCCATACACACTTTGCCCACTAAGGCACGCTGTCCAAAGTCATCTGCAAAAACAAGAACGGGAATAAATATGAGTCTGTATTCGCTTTTTTCAAAAGGAAGCTGTCTGTACTTTGCTTTTTTATGACATTTTGTTCATCTAGTCAGTAAACTGGGAATTATGCTCACATCATATGTGTGGGAATTATATTACAATGTTTTACATATGGCACATGCGCTTCACATCATGACCATGATAACATCATAAAATATGAACACGGTTTCTGTACAAATATTTACAGTTCCCATTGATAAACCAGGAGTAATTCAGTATTTCATACAGATTTCTCTGTATGGGGTAAAAACATAATTATTATTCCATATAGGAATTTGCATTATTTGTCCAATTGTTCCTCTCGCACCTGATAATAATTTCAGTTCTGCTAAAATATTTAAAATGATCTCGTATGAAAAAGGACCTTTTGAATTTGAGATGATCGTTTGACAGAAATGCTCACCAGAGTAATTCTTCGACATTTAATATTTTAAGAAAAGTTACAGTACAATCTTTACATAACTGAGTGATTTTGCTGACTGCAGCTCTCATTACTGTATGGGCATGCATAGACTGTTCTTGATTGCATCCCTCTGATTCCCCTGGTAACTTTGTTTCACAAATTACACCTCTTTCATTCTTATCGGGACATATGCCAGCTCTGAATAGTTCAACCCACCTTCAACCTAATCAGATGTCTGATAAACCTTTTTCACAGGAGAATTGTTGGCTTGTCATAGCAAGAAAATCCCATTTGGCAACATCAAAAACAACTGCATTCAATTTAGGGGAGCTAGATTCAGCATCCTGGGACCATGCATACTGGTGCAGAGTCGTTACTAAAAATGATAAACTAGAATAATCTAAAAGTATGAAAAACTGATGATTTTTGTGACCACACAGGTGGACTACTCAGCTATGGCCAATGGAGGTATGTGAACCATTCATACTTTTGTTGATGTTCATACTTTTTAATTAAAATTAAAACTGTTGATTGGTGATATTTATATTAAGTGCAGACGGCAGAGGAAGGCATGCGAGTATAGTTAAGTATAGAAAAAGTGTTTTGCTTCAACATGTTTAGTGTGACATACTGTGCATAATCATCAGGTCACTGAGGGACTGTGAGATAGCTTTGTGCTACTGTGACCTAACATTTCCAGTCAATTCATGCAGAAAAAATGTACTGTTTATACACACATCAGATTTCTTTGGGACCTTGAACGTTTGACTTTACAAGATCCTTCTTTTGGGAAAATATAGTACATTGGCCATATATTGTTTTATTCTTTACATAACTAATAAACTAATAAATTCAACAAGCAAAAGGAGACATTCTGTATAAATTTCAAATATGTGTTGGAAATGATCAAACACACATGCTTACGCTGAATAAAAACACGTTTCCCACTAAATGGACAGGGAAAAGGTGAGCGTTCAAAGACCCTGCTAACACAGAACGACCGTATACAGTATAATCATTAGTGTGTGTGTGTGTGTGTGTTCACTATTGCAAAACATGACACCATGATGATAAGGACAAGGTGTAAAGGTTAACCAAATAACTGTTTCTAACCCAGTTGAGACAACCAAGAAAATCATCAGCAGACACTCGGATCTCTGTGGTCACATCGGCTGCACCAGAATCTGACGTAAAAAAATATTCAAACGGGCGGAAGGAGTCACGGGACCCAACATCCGGTTTTCAAAATACTAACTGATATGAATGTGTTCAGAACATTTCTGACCACATCCAAACATATTAACTGTACTGGTCTGACATAAAAATTGTAATATGTCAAACACAATGTACTGTTACAGTTAAGATGTTCTGAACACATTCATATCAGTTAGTATTTTGAAAACCGGATGTTGGGTCCCGTGACTTCTTCTGCCCGTTTGATTATTTTTTACGTCAGATTCTGGTGCAGCCAATGTGACCACAGAGATCCGAGTGTCTGCTGAGGATCGCAGTGGTTTACTGGACTAGATGGAGTTCATCACACACTTTGGGCTGCATTCACAAACAACCCGACTCAGAGAAGACCGGAGCCGGCGCGAAGGAGGCTGTTACCGACGGCCTGACGGCGGCGGGCAAGCGTCTGAAGACCGAGCCCTGGTGCTAGCAGTCTGAACACCGGCCTAACAACGGCGGGCAAGCGGTCTTCGCCTACCGGTGCGGCCGACTCTCGGGCTCCCGGTGCGGCCGGCGCCCGGCCCGGCCGGCTGTCACTGGCCGGCTGTCACTGGCCTCACCCCACCCCTCTTTTCTTTTTTTCTTTTTTCTCCGCAGAGTTTAAAAATTAAAATATGCTTAAATAAAGCAACAAAACAATAACACAAACACACGATTATAAACGTATTTGTAATACGTCAACACAAACATAAAAACAATAAAACAAAAATAAGTGTATAATCAACATATGTGTTTAATCAATGTATACGTGTATAATCAACGTATGTGTAATACGTCAAACACAAACATAATCAGGAAGGAGATACTTTCTGATCAAACGTAATTGGGAATGCGTATTAATTCTGGGGGAACGTAATTTTTAGGAGACAGGGTTGGTGCGTGCGTGTTTGCGTGTAGGACATCTTACTTGCAATCTGCCCCAACAAAAGAGAGGCATCTGTATGTATGGTAGCAAAGTAACATGCCGTGGTTGTTCCGTTTCTCAGGGTCCTTTTCTGTAAGGCACAGGGGTCATATTACAGGATTAAGACAACATGTAAACGTTCTGTCTCTTTTCACCTCTTTCACAATGCCAGACAACTCACCACGATTTGAGAATAGACCTTGTGGGCAAACTGCAAATCCTTGAATTGTGACTCCACAGGAAAGATGTAGGTATTGAGCCACTGCAGTAAGGGCATGTCCAGTGCTGTTCCTGCATAGCTGTACTGGGATGCATGGATGTGGGTGTCCACCAGCCCTGGCATGAAGAACTCACTGCAGTGCAGCAAGAAATGAAAATGGTCAACACATACAGTATTGTTTTATAGGTATATCCAAGAACTGATTTATTATCATATACAATTTGTATATATTCTACTTACTGTTGTGCCAGCTGAATGACTTCAGTCGGACTGAAACCAAAGGTCTGAGACAGTCTGTCTAGCTCCGCGCCTCTCCCAGTGAAAGCGATCTGATGGCAGAATGGAAAATCAGCAAAAAGTTACCAAAAAAGTAAAATAGTTGTGAGAGCTGAAAACATAATACATATTGGTTTGTTTTTCTGCAGGAAATGCTCATAAGGGCCAGCAATGCAAGTACACCATATTTAATTTTGGTTATTTCCATGTTCTCTGTGTGATGTTTTGTAAATAGCACCCTTTGTTGTGTAATGAGATCGTGCTGAATCGCAGTTCTCACCCTTATGATCATATATATATATATATATATATATATATATATATATATATATATATATATATATATATATATATATATATAATATATATATATAGTATGTGTGTATATATATTACATACAATATGGGGACATTGTGGAAATCATATATATATGACCAAATTGTCCCCACATCGTATTTCCGTATTGATAACAATCAATCGTCCTATGAATTTTAATCCCAGCTGTTGTATTATAAAAGGGTACTTCAAACTGTTATTTAGGTGTTTTAAATTGTTCTGCAACAGCTCACTGTAGAAGACAATTCGTTGTTTTTTAAATCAGTTTGTCAAAAAACGGATTTCATGTTTTAAAACCAACGAATAGTCAAGTTTATTTGAAATAATCCTAAATCAGCTGTTACAGAGTCTGACAAACCTTTCCGTCTGTATCCACTCCCAGGAGCTCATCTTCTAGGATCTGCAGCGCTGTTTGCTGGGTCGAGTGGATAAATGTTCCCCTGTAGACGTTAGCAATTTTTGTGGTGAGTCTATTCGAGTGTGCCATCCTTGCAATAGCTCAGTCGGACGCGATCAGCACAGATGGCTGCAGCAGCACAGATCCCCACGACTGCAAACGCATCCTGCAACCAATGAGAAGAAAGGGTGTGCGTTCACTGCTGAGCCATCATCGGCAGAAACTTCGGTCAAACCAGCCGGGGCTTGAATTGTAATGCTTGTCTATTTGTGGTGTTACGGTACGGGGTCTTGGAGAGCCTCAAAAGCACGGAGATAAGCAATAATTTGCCCATGTTGATATAACAAGTCAAAAACAACATTACGGTGCACATTATATCAAATCAAATTAGTAATATCTGAAGTTACATTACTGTACGGTTTTTATTTTTAAAAAGGGAGCTTTTAAATTACAATATTATCAAATAATACTATTTAATCTGTAATAACTATATCACATTGGAAAAAGTATTGCCTAAATGTTGGTCTATCTTCGTACTTTTTGGGCCCGCTGTCTGACCGAGGCTCCGCAGAAGACGGCTCACTTGACCGCAGTGTCCGAGGTTGTTGGGGTCTCGTCTCACGTATAATACGATTCACTAGTCATGAGTCTGAGGGATCAGCTATGGACCACGTTTCTGGTTTCTGGTTTCGTGCTTTTGTTTTTACAGCCGAAATCACACACCTGGGAGCAGTGAAAATCAGGTGCAGCTCTTACTGGAAGCGTTTGGACTTTGCCAATAAGCAAACAGCCTAATTGACCTATATCACGAGGTGCTGCTCCTCTTATACAACACCAATAAACATATCGTCAGTTTGCCAGATGCAGTGACTGCGCAATTTTCCTGCGCTAATGCATGTATGGTAGACCCCCACCCCTTAAGAGAACAATGTCTATTTTCTTTTTAAATATACTTCCGATAACAATACAACATGTACATAAGCAGTATGCTCAAGTAAACACATGTAAATTATAACGGACTATAGTTTTTTTATTATTATACAGCTAAATGTAAAATCATGTGAAGGGGAAGCCTAACATACAAACTTGGAATATAAAGATTTACTGTATTTAAATGTTGATGTTGCTCTTACAAGTGCACATTAAATGCTAATGTTGCATAACACCCACACACCCACACCCACACACACAACCATGGATGCTTACTGCAAAGAGCTTTAGCATGAAGCCATTCAAGGATGTCTTCCTAAAAAATTCCTTCTCTTAATCCTCATTTTACAAAAAAGTAGGTATATTTGTTATTTTTTTGTTCAGCTAATGGATCATCCTCCATGTGATTCTGATATTAACAATATATTTCATCAAATTACCTCAAAACACAAAAAAAACAAATTCCTCTCACCAGTAAAATTCGCCACCAAGAAAAAAGTCTACTGGTGTAAAAGGGAATAACCCCGGTCATCTTTTCTTAACCTCAACGGACGAGTGCAGTGCGTTGGTATCCTGGCATCACCTTATTGTCACCTTGGAAGACAACAACACATCACGCACCATGTCTGATATAGTGACGGTAACTCTAAACTCAGAAGGTCAACTTGAAGTGGATCTGGGAGGTTTTAGTTTCACATGAAGCTATTATAAATAGAGGTGTTTAAATCCTCGCCACAACACTGGGGCCTTGAAATCAAACTGCAGTTTTGGGTAGTAAACTGTCGAGAGAGAAGGATGTTTCGTGGAAGACAGATTGTACAGAATGCCCTCTATCTTTTTAGATAGAGGAAATTCTGCCTTCTGCACAAGGGTACACAAACAGTTTATTGCACTTCCTTAAAAACTTGAGCAATAACTTAAATAATGCAGACTCTGCTATCATTTTGTGCCCGTCAGGCAGCACACATTTCTGTTGGGTTCTTGGGTGGTTACTTGTTCCTCTTTCTCAGTGCCCATCCTCATTTATCGATAATATGTAGCTAATATCATATTGGCACCAACAGTGAAACTTTTTTGTTAATGGTATGGTTTTATTTTCAAAAGTGGGAAATAACATCTTAAAGTATAACAATGGGCAAGAATTTATGGCATAGTTATAGTGTGGTTATAGATCAATTTACAGTACGATGTAGTAATTAAAAGGCAAAGAAGACATGTCAACAGAAATGTCTCCTTTATCATTTAAAGCTAACAAATTATTTAGATTTTCGACACAAAGAGTAGCTTTGAGTTTCCTAAACTTCTTAGTTGGATGATGTCTAAAATACCAATGAGGAAGTAAGGTTTGAAATACTGCCACATTGTTTTGAATTTATTACCCCTCACATGATGATGAGAGCAACATGCAACTACAGGTTATTTGAGTGACAGGAATTATAAAGGGGATCTACAATTATTGACAATAAAGTAGAACTTGAGCATTGTAACTTTTGCTAGAAGTGCATGACGGCACTGCTTTATAGCAGCCTACAGAAAAGTCTCTAAACTTTTTGGGCATGTGGAAAAACCTTACTTGTGAAGTGAATCACTTCAGCTGGTGACTGAATAAACATGTGACTGAGTGTAAATATAATATTTGACTGGTTTTAAGTCTTCTTTGGAACTGAGTCATTTGCAAAGTCTTCTCCCTTATCATCATCATCATCATCTCCTACGTCACTTGAGTCATCATCATCATCACTGTCCAAATCATCCGAGTCCTTCTTCCCTCTTCCACTTCCTTTTTTTTTCTGTTCATCATCCTCTTCTTCTCCTTCTTCCTGGTCTTCTTTTGAGTTTACTCTACACAGTGAAAGAAAAACTAAATGAGGCAGTGACAACGGCTTTCATGTTAAAATGGCAATCTTGAATATTAGAATTCTAAAGCCGAATGAGGTAAGAAATTGCCATGATGAAAGTATTGCAATATTTTTATAGTTGCAGTATTATGATAGGTCGTCTGTTTTAAACATTCTGTTTTAAACACATAGAAAACAAAACTAGACACAATTATGTAAACTTGAAGCTCATGTATCAACCAAAAGGCATTGTTTTCACGCTCATAAAAATTCCAAAATCAACCGGGACTGAAAACTTCAACTCACACATCACATTAATTTTCATGTTCACACTTGTATTTTAGGTTTATACTTGAACATGTTCACATGCTTGACTGTTCAAAAACTTGTATTTATCACTGCCGTTTTAGCAAATTTCTACGGAATTTGCGTTGCTTGGCAGCGGCGTGGGTCCATGTTTACTTCACAGGAAAAAACGGAGGAGTAATTTTTCCAGAGTTACAATTATCTTCCTCTAAAGGAGTAATATTTCATCCTTTTGGAGTGTAATTACTAGCTGTAGCCAGTAGGAGCAAATACTTAGAACAAATCTATTGGAGTAAAACAGCGTGACCACGACCACTACGGTTCCTTTTCTGCCGCCATGAAACCTCTCACTACGCTGGAACGAGTTGACGGTTTATGGAATGGAAGAGAGCTTAATCCAATTCTATATAGAATTCTATTTAGAGTTGAATCCAATTTTTATATATCCAATTTTATATATATATATATATATATAAATTGGATTCAACTCTGAATAGAATTAAATATATAATTGAATCCAATTCTAAATAGAAATTTATTTATATATATATATATAGAGAGAGAGTTAAATATGAACACTGAATAGAGTAAACAAATACTCCGGGATAAGAGTATATTTTACTCTATTTAGACTGGGACCAAATGTTATTATTTTTTTGGAGTAACTCAATTTGAGTAAAATTTACTTTGACAAATTTACTGTATGTCAGCTGATTTCTAATTGGAAATAAACTAAGAAACATTTAGGATATTGATGTCTAAAACTGTGAAATGGTCTCTATATTGTTGTGCGATAAGTCCTGTACTGAAATCCTGCCATTTAAAAAGGCTGTTTCTGAACACAGGCTGCATGTATTTCGTCATGGGTTGAGCACTTTAATTTATGCATTTATAGAGCACTTACTGCTGCTTTATCATAATAATAAAAAATTACATTCAAATACAATCTTCTACAATAGGGGACTTTTAAGAATTAACACTTTTACTTTCCACTCCAACAAAAAGAAAAGATCCCTCAGTCATTGTTTTGAATGTCATAATGTCACTAAAGTAAAAGTAAAATGATACATGAGAATATATTGGTGCCAACATGTTGAATGACAATTATTGAGAAGGGCATTAAATGGAGATGTAAAGACTGAAACTAAAAGGCTGTCAATGAATTGTCAAGTATTTTCTAAGAGTCGGTTGTGATACATCCCATTGTCCACTAGAGGGTAGACTTGTAGTAAAATGTACTGATTGAGCATGACTATGATTAAGAATACTAAGATTGACTTCTTAAAACCTCCAGATGAAGACCACATGTAACACATTTCTTACGGTCTTCATATACAGTGTGAGGACATGTCGTACATAACATTGGCTACAGTAAAAAAGAGATAGATTTCTATAATAACAAGCAGTGAAGTTGTTAATTTACGCATGGTCAGAACACAAAATGACTCCCTAGTCACCAATCCTCTGTATGCATGAATCTGCACAAACAAAACACATATATGCATGCATATAGACCACTCACGGAATAACGATTTCCTCTTTCTTCCCACACTTGCAGCAGATCTCCAGCTGTAGGGAACAGGGCTTACATATGATGTGATATGCATCCTTCACTGTCCTTTGAGAACACTTGACACTGAAAGAAGTATACATGAATGCACAAATGTCATCAATTTTCACATTTGAACCAACTACAACTGTCTTTAACCCTCCCGTCGTCTTGGGGTCAAAATGACCCGTGTACGAGTGTATATGTATGCGTGTTGAGACAACGGGAGGGTTAAAACATGAATAACAAATACTAACACAACACTTTACCGCACAAATACAACAGTGTGACACACCTGCAAAGATTGTGTTAGTCTCACTGTGGTTTCCCATGCCAGTACAATATAACTGGACAACAGCAGGAGGACGTCTGGAGTTTTACTGAGTGTCAGCTGACCTGTGGACCCACAGTGAGTCCAGCAACAAACAAAATGCCCTGCATTTAACTTCCCCCCTGGTTTACCACAGGCATGAATGTGGCATTCATATCACTTCAATCAATCGTATTTATATTTCTAGTGTGATTTTTTTTTTTTTTAAGTATAATCAGATGATGCAAAAGCTTGCTTGAAGAGAAGCAAATCATAGCTCTTGTGAACATTTAATGATAAAGTGTTTAGTTGATAAATTAATGCATTCATTAAATAACTGTTATAATCCATGTTGTTTTTCTTGCTGTGTCAATTTCTCACGAATTACTTCTGCAACAACTACTGGTGTTTACAGATGTGATCAGTTGAGATGGTGCAGTCATGAGCAGTTGTAGCTGTGCAGTTACTTTTCTGTTATGAAATTAATGATTAGTGTAAGTTAAGTGTACTCACCATTTTTTAGGCTGTGTCAGAGTCTTGTATTTGTTGTACTTCACTTTCCACTCAAGTACCCCCTTACAATGTTGACAGAGCCCATCGTGGGTCTTTGAGTTTGCCTTCTACAATTGTGATAACGTAAGCAGAGACACGATACAAATGTTATAGTAATAATGTTACAACACAGCTTTGATATAACAGCAGGTTGTAAATGGCACGCATTGCCCATTACTTGATGAACATTAAAAACATCTTTGATTTTACTTGTATTCACGTTTTCTAGACAATGCTACTACAATATCGTTTCAGAGCAGACACAAGTTACCTATAGCCTCGACACAAGAGCACACTGTCAACAACAACAAAAATGTAACGTTCGTCAATGTTTTTAATGGAGCTCAGTATCTATGCAGGCCAGCTAACGCTACACACACATGACATCTATTTTCACACACCTGCACTTGTACAGTCGCTCCGTACTTGTTGTTTTGGAAGGCAAAGCTGTTTTGATGCTTCTGGCTTCGCGACCGAGATACATTACCTTTCTGCGAACTCATTTTAACTTCCAATTTTAGTTACACATGGTATGTGGGGGGAGAAGAAAAAAAAATCCGAAACCAAACCATGCCGGAGAGCACTGACCCGGAAGTAGTACGAGCACATCCTGGCTCGTCACGGATGTCGAAAGAGGAAGCCTCCAATTTCCTCAAAAATAAATCAAAACGAAAAGATATTTGTTGGAATAAAAAACGAAAAATAAATAAATCACAACACTGTTTCAGACATAAAAATACGCAAAATGAAATATTAATAGGCTCGTTCGAGAAGAACTGCGCCTCGAGTAGACGAGAGCAGGCGGCATCATCAGGGGGCGTTGCCAAGAAACCGAAAGTCACAGAAACAGCTACTTCCTGTTAGTTCCGATCTGTAGGCTACTTGTAGTTTACAGAAAACTGACCGCAGTATTTTGTCAACGCCCCCTGATCATTCCGTCTGTTTTCCAGGCGAGGCGCAGTTCATCTTCAACGAACCGATTGGTAGACTTGTTTCACCACTCGCTTTGCTATTGGTCCACGGAACTGTCAATCACAATTCCCTCCTTCCGTACAAGCTAGAATAACAAGCAGAATGATTTTCACAACGAAAAGAAAGCAGTGATGTTTCGGAGGCAAGCGATACTTCCCAGAACCGTCTGTCTTGAGACAATCATTTAGTCAATTTGAGCACTTTATTGAATTTACCAATGTCGCTGTTGAACAGAATATACTTGAACGTTTTGAATGAATAGACCTCGTTATCATTCAGGACCATATGTTGAGAAAACCGAGCGGAGAAAAAAAGAAGCAACGACAGTTTAGGAGGCTGTCTGGACCCGGACCCGGAGGACGAAGCGTCTAGCTAATAGCAACTCACAGCTGTGGTGCCAGGAGGGATATACACACTCAAAGTGACAAAGCCAACGAATAGGACACGGAACAGAGGATAATCTGTCAAAGGTTAACCGTGTCAATCTCTTGGCGTCGAGAAGAAGATAATTTAGTTGGCTTGGAGCGACCATAACACCTGACGTTGGCCAACACTGTCTCCTGACAACGGAAAGGAAAACAACACGAGCATCCACCGCCTTCCAGGTAAAGGTTGTGCTAATAACAATTCCGCTCTGTGTCAAAGAACACGCGCATATTTGCATGTCATTGTTATCTCTTCAAACACATTTCTGCCTCCACCACCATTTTACAGTACATCGGTGCGGGACTCCATTCTATCTCTGCAGTGGGGAGATAATGGACTGTTTTGGGTAACATACAGTGTTAAGCAAATAGCCTTCACTGTGTATTTAACTGCTGCGTGCAAATGTCACAGCATCTTGCTGAAGTTGCATCCATAGATCACAAGTGGCTACAAAAAGTCATCTTCTCTGCAACAGCCAATTGTTATAGAAGTGCACACAGGTAATTTGTGTGTGTGTGTGTGTGTGTGTGTGTGTGTGTGTGTGTGTGTGTGTGTGTGTGTGTGTGTGTGTGTGTGTGGTCAAGATGTGTTTTTTGTTTTTAAGTTTACCCCATATATTTGAAAGGTCTGGCGGTTAACTAAAAAAAAAACATTCCAAAATAATTCACGACAAGGTTGTTGAAAATATAAATGAGGAGAATGATGCACCTGACAATTTCCAAGGCTCTGAGTGTAGACCGTTATTATAATATCAAAATAAAAAAAACATTTGGAAATCTGAGAAACGCAATATAGGGAATTAAGTTTGGGAGAAGTGTATGGGCGAGGAAGGCCACAAAGAGGCATGAGGGATGTGCTTCACCATTCATACTTGTTTACAGGAGTTGGTCGATGCTGGGGGGGACAGCATTAAACAATGTGCAATAGAGATGCTGTTCTCCAGCAGACCTGCAAAGGGACCACAATAAAAGAAATAAGCAACATGCTGGTGTATCCTGGCAAAAAAAGCCATTGCAGACTGTCCCATGATTGCAACTTTGCATAGATTGGAAGATGGTATTGCAAAGATGTAATAGCAGGGTGTCATTTCTTACTTCGAGCACCTTCATTGGAAATACAATCCACACATTGTCATAACCCCGACAGTGATGCGTTTCAGCCTACTTGGACGGGCATGAGTAGTTACGCAGAGTCAAATTACTTACTTGTAAAAGGCATTTCCTGGGAGACATTTTGTGATGTTGACCAGCTTCAATTTCTTCAAAATGAGCTGTGCTGATGTGTGTAGTGCTGCCTGGCCACTACAATTTCAAGAGCAGCTGGGATATCCAAAAGGTAGCCTTCGGTGGGGGTCCAGGTGCAGGATGAAACAAGAACGCCTTTTAAGTCAATACTGTCTGAGCGGTTGTGGAGCCCCGAGGTAGACGGAGAACAAACACTCAATCAGGGTCAGATATCTTTTTTATAATACCTGCCTTAAAAGAGCTATGCATTCTGGAGAAGGGAATTTACACCAGCCTGGGTTTAGCCCTAGTTCGTTTTTTCACTTTACAAGGACACGTATTCATGTTCTTGGAGAGATTCAAGAGTTCTGTGGAAATGTGGCTCTTATGGTGTTTTCCTTGTGATCAATCTGCAGGGGATGCAGAGGCAAATTAGGGTTTCAGTTCAAAAGAGCCCAGCCGCGATTGTATGGTGTAAATATACCAATTTTCTCTCTCTCGTTATAGTTTAATTTAATGTGTCCGTTTCAAGTATAACAATTTCTCATTCACAGCGTTTTGAGGATGAACCACTTATCCCTCAGCGAGCTATGTTGCCTGTTCTGCTGTCCACCGTGCCCCAGCAAGATTGCCTCTAAGCTGGCCTTCCTGCCTCCAGAGCCCACCTACAGCCTCATGTCTGATGACAGTGGCAGCCGTTGGACGCTGCACCTCTCCGAGCGAGCTGACTGGCAGTACTCGTCCCGTGAGAAGGACGCCATCGAGTGTTTCATGACTCGCACAGCAAGAGGGAACCGCATTGCCTGCATGTTCGTCCGCTGCTCACCCAGCGCTCGATATACTCTATTATTCTCCCATGGAAATGCAGTGGACTTGGGCCAGATGAGCAGCTTCTACATTGGCCTGGGTTCACGGATCAACTGCAACGTCTTCTCCTACGACTACTCGGGTTACGGGGCGAGTTCTGGAAAACCTTCCGAGAAGAACCTGTACGCTGATGTCGATGCCGCCTGGCAGGCACTCCGTTCACGGTAAGGAGAGATGATGAAAGGAAGGGGAGATGGACACACCTGTAACCAGATGTTGAGACCGCCTGTAGAAAAATGATGCAGTGTTTCACTAGTACTCATGAATGCATTGATACTAGAGTAATTGAATAGCATGCAGACCCTAAACTTGATTTCTCACAAGGCGGCAAAATACAACTATAATGGCAATGTTAAACCTTTAGAGGACTTTAACTTGCAAGCAGAAAAGGGTGTCACAACCCCAAACTTAAGGGGAAAGGGAAGTAACACAACACACACGTAAATGCTGTACAGTGCCGTTCAGTGCATGACAATAGCAGGAAAGAGTCATATTAATAACCACTCTGGTCAAGTCTTTCTCGTTTGACAGCTTTTGTGAGATAATGTTGTGAATAACCACAATACCAACCTTTCCTTGTTGTCTTATGCTGTGAATGTCTACAGATATTTGTGAGTGTGAATAGTAAGGAAATGGGGACTTTAAGATGGAATAGAAAGAGTTGAAGACATGAAGAGTTGGGAGAAGGAGCTTAGTGGAGACTATTATTGGGCCTGATAAAATTATGGGTGGAGATGACGGGAATGGTTTAGAAGGGACGACATTATGTTTTTCTGGGTGGTAAGAGGAGTGTGTTTTCTATGATTATGCTGGCCAGCCATATGTAGGTGTGAGTGGGTGCTCTGCTGCATCTTTTTGCTCTGCATTGCTACGAATAGAAACTGACATTTATTGGTCAATATTTGACTTCCAACAAGAAGCACGGCATATGTAAGTTTGACATATTCCGTGGTTCTTGTTGACTGTATCTGCATTTGTAATGATTTTGAAACGAGGAATCTTGGACTCTTTGTTTTAAGTTGCTGATGCTGTAGAGAAAAGTTCAGTGTTTAATATCTGCTCTATTACAGTAAATTAATTAATGTAGTTTAAAATAACTGATTTACTAAGATGCCCTAGAAAACTAATTCTTAATTTCAGTGTTTTCTTAATTTGTAACTCTTTTCATGATAATCAAAACTGAATATAATTTTTCATGAAACGATGACAAAAAAAATCTCTGTCTGTGGATAAATATTGTTTACTTGAACTTAAAATAATTCTACTATATCTGTCCAAGATCCCAAAAGGTATATCACTACAAGCATAGTCTGATTTGTTCTGAACGTTGTTCATCAGTATGTTTAAATCACATGTCCTTCACTTCCCTCCATCTATGTTCTTGTGTCCTTTTTTATAACACCATTGGCTTTGCACTCCAAGTCTTTGGTGCTAGTTAGCCAGGAGAGTCTCTGTGGTTCTTCACACATTCGATACGCACATTTATTGAGTTGAACCAATCAGTTGAGCAATTGGCAATAATAATTTGATGGGGCAAACGTTTTGTCATTCCAACATCTCCAAATTTCACATGCTCTCAAACTAAATATCTGAGTAAGCAATTTGAAGATGACATCTGCGTGCGTGTGTATACAACGTATCATATTTGTGCCTCTTTGTTTACAAGGATGGGGTGGAAATTAAAGTTCATCCAGTAGCCCTGGATGTTTCTGTATATGTCCTGCTGGAAGACAAACAAATGACTAAAAGAGGAAATGGGGAACTTTGGCTCAGAAAAACTAAATGCAGGAAGAGAAGAGCCAAAGAAGTGTAAATCAACCATAAAGAGAAACACTAGGCTACTAGTGTGGAGTGCCACTCCTGTGTGGCACTGCATAGATTTAAAAGTGCTAACATATAACATGGGTAGGGCCTCTGGCAACAAATTGGTATTGTTTCTTAGTTACCAACTTTTGCTGTGAATCTCTCTCAGCACTACTTTTACACTTTTTCAAAATCTCCCATTTTAGAGAATATACAAAGTGGCCTTCTGTAAATAAGGACATTTATATAAGGAAGCTGACAAGTTAAACAGGAAATTCTTGATTATAAAGGTTGTGCATACAGGAAATGGGCCACTGCTGTGAAGAAGAACGCACTTTCCTGGTGGCTAGCCAGACACTGTCTACAAATCCATTCCTTTGCATTAAAGTAAACCTTTCTGTCACTGGTGTTTAAATGAAGCACGCTTCACTGCCATGAATGTCTCCTAAACTGTTTAACCAAAGCTTTAATTGTCGAATGTGATAGAAAGGATAAGTGATGAAGGCATTTGAAAGGCCTTGAGTCTGAACCTATTCTTTATTTACAGCACTTCCTTAAAAGGGAAAAAAGCACTTAAGGCTGCTGTGTTGTTATGCTTTTTAATGTTTTTTTGTTTTCCATCTTACTTATTATTTTTGTTGTTACACCAAGGAAACTCCTACAAACAATCGTGACCGGTGCTGAAATTTGCTTTGAAATTGAATTTAATCGGAGCGAAGCAGAACAGATGCTTCATATAATATTTGATTACGAGTCAATTTAATTTGTCCTTAAATAACAGCGCTGTGATCATATCTAAATCGATTTGCAAAACCTAATTTGCCTTGGCCAATTAAACTTTGTACGGTGGGCTGGCTATTTGCCTACTAATGTTACTGGTTATAATACCGTTTTTGTACATAATGTTAATCAGCTGTCTTTAAAAAGGGCAGAGCCGGTATCGACCCACATCAATCTCCGTTAATGGATCACATGTCTTTGTAGGTTAATTAGGAAAGAATCTGGTAAGAATCTTCAAGATCTGATGAGCTGCTTTCTGGAACCAGTAAATAACTTGTTATTGAAGAAGCCTCAATGTGCGTAAAAGCCAAGTTGCAAGTCTGAATGCCAGCTTGTCATGACATTTAAGTAAGAGAACGTACATTATGAATTATATGACATGGCCGTCTCCTTTTTTGTGTGCAGAAAAAATGGCATTTTCATTTTATATAAATACAAAAGATAAGAATAAGGCTAGGCGTTAGAATATAGATCTTTTTATAAAGAAATCTATACATTTATGAAAACTATAAAATAGACACTCGGAAGGAAATGGACTGACAGACTGTTAAAGGGTTAAAAATGGACAGCAACATTCTGTAATATGTATGTATCTCTCGGCACCTTCCGATTCAGAAGCCTTGATTAGATTACTAAACGATTATCGATTCATAAACATTTTTCAATACTTGATTTATTTGTTCTCACTGACTATCTGCTATTTTTAAAACGCAGCATATTTGTAATGATTCATAGTTGTAAAAAAAGTATACATTTACTTCCGTTATCTATTAATTCAATATTAGTTACAAATGGAAGAAATGTGTCAACTGGAGGCTTACATTTCTCAGCACTGCAAAGAGAACCAACTAGAAAATAAATCAAATTGGTCTTGTAGCAGCATCCTTGTAGAAAAACACAGAATTCAGCATGTTCTGAAACATTTGACATAACAAGCTGCCCTTATTCACTAATAAATAATATAGACTTCTCTTCTCTTCAAACAAATCCCCCTGTTATAGGCAATGAACATTCAGCTCTCGTACAAAAATAACTCTGGAACATGTGCTAAATCTATACATAGAGTTAAAGTGTGCGTTCTCAATGACGAGCTTTTGAGGCGGTTGTCACGCATAGCGTGTTACTCCCACCCGACCAGTTTTCCTCAGTAACTGCATGATTTTAGTTTTGGTTTTGTTGTTCAGTATCTCTATGGCCGTAAAAACGTTGTGATGGATGTTGTATCTCGGTTTTCCGCTAGAATTTAGTTTAGAAAGTAAATATTACGTCTGTGGCGTTCAGGGGCAGCGCTAATGAATGGACAGCCCGGTGTCACAGAATCATAAAGTTGATTATTCGGTTTAAAATATCAGGTTATTGAGTTTTCTGCATCGAGTCATACATGAGAATGGTGACTAGAATTGCTTTTTTCTCCCCCCCCCTGATATGTTTAACTGTAATGGTGCACATGGCATTTGTCTGGATGGGGTAAATATAATTGAAGATTGTATACAATTGTATCAATAATTTGGGCCTTTTATTCTATTAGATTTGAATATTTAGAGTGACTAAGACCCCTCGTATCAGGGGCGATGAGCCTTTTGGGCTCTGCTGTCTGTATCTGATGGTTTGAGAGCTGTGCCAGATTCATAATTGTCTGTCTGTGATGGAAGGAGGGTACAACCCTGCCTTTTGACCCTGACAAGCACAAATCATCTATATTGTGTTTATCACATCAAAAGGCATCTCTGCATGGCCTCACATTGGTCTGCTTCCTACATCGCTCGTCCATATCTCTAATGTTAGATCAGATGCACAGCCTGAAGAAGAGAACGGCTCTCGTGCCTCTTTCACTTTCTCTGCTTGTTGTCTTTTCTGATTATTTGGCATTTTGAACCTGTTAGGTTCAGTCTTGTTCTGTTTTGACTTTCTGTGTCATCCAATCGTTTTCTGCGTATGATTTGGTAGATGGCAAATTACCCTTCTCTTCAGTGTTGACACACAATCATTTGACAGAGGGCAGCCACTTGTCACATTGTGAACAGGCAAACCCCAACTGCTCAGCCAAACAAGCAACACACTCTCCTCCTGTATTATTTGCTCAGCCACGGTGGATGAGGCACTCCCTGAGCAGGGAGGGGATCGGATGATTCAGGTGTGTGTGTGTGTGTGTGTGTGTGTGTGTGTGTGTGTGTGTGTGTGTGTGTGTGTGTGTGTGTGTGTGTGTGTGTGTGTGTGTGTGTGTGTGTGTGTGTGTGTGTGTGTGTTTCCTAGCAACACATGTCCAATGAGCTTTCAGACAGAGGTCTTCCCACACTACGGCCACTCAAAACAAATGCAAAACCCACTTCCTCGTCAATTAGCAAACTGATCCAAATCAAAACTCCATCCATCGTCTTAGACAATAGTCTTTCTGATAATAGTAGGGAGACATTCTCACAAATATGGACACGGAAAGGCTACCCATCACGACTGTTATGCATTGTTTATTTGAAATATAAGTTGTGGTTAGGTTCATTGGGTCAAAGGTACACAGACGCTGCTGTGTATGTTAATTAATTTGGTTGGAGTGCAATCTCTCACCTGACTGTCCTTAGTGCAGAGCAACAGGAACGGAGCTTAGTGCTGGTACTTGCTTTTATTTTTTATGTGTGGGCATTAAGATCTGAAATTAAGACTGAAGCAGTCTAGCACTGCTGATGCTCACCAACAGCATATGTTAAGTGTTTATTTATTGTAAACTAGTATGCTTATATAACATTATAGTTGCGTGCTATTTTATCAGGTTTCTTATGTTTATTTTTAGAATTCTGTTCTCATTCCTTTAAAGGTCATTGTTGCTGATAATAGTAATGTATTATTTGTACTGGTAAAATCTCATTCCGTTACAACCCTAACTTCAAAGCTTCAGTGAAGGATCCCCCTGCTGTAGTGCAGATTGTACACTAATCCTTAAAAAAAATTCAGAATATCCTGAAATATATATATTAGTCATAGCGACTGTTATGGATGATAATACTTTTGCTCATCAGAGCAAGAGGTGGGCAGCCAAGAGGGGTCGAGAGACATAATAAGAGAATGCAGGAGGATGTGATGCATAATAGATTGGATTTCTGTCAGGAGACTAAATTGATGAAGGTTTGGGGGAGGGGCGTAACCATGGAGCATGGCTGGCAATAGTCTGGTGAAGTCTATTCAAGCTGAAATGCAATCGAGAAAATTGCAGGCTTGTGTTGACCGGTCTGGGGGGGTTGCATCTTGAGTGGAACTGGGTTGGTCAAAGCCAGTCATAGTGCCGTCTTAACACGAGTGCAGCTGCAGAGCTGCACTGCTGTTATCCTCTTTACCGAATGTGTGAGCAGAAGCCACAGCAGTCCATCGAAAAGAGCCGAGATGGCAGGATGGGTTGGAGATTCAGAGTGACCTTGTTGTAAAGCAACAGGTCACAGGTTCAATCCTTGCATTATTCATTGTCCTCGAGCAAAACACTCTTACAAGCACAAGGTTTGTTAAGTAAAGATGACAAGTTAGGTTTGGGAAAGTCTTGCTGCAGTATACTATGTCCCTCCACCTGACGATTGAGCTGGTTCCAATTCCCCCTCTTTGTATTGACATCGTATAAGCTTTATGTTGATCTGTGGTGTTTTATGTGTGTCATGATTGGCCAGGCTTTAGTGGCCTGATATGGTAAGAATGGAGATGAGCACAAGTATGTGATAAAGGTCTCGCCAAACAGCTGCTGGTAACAGTAAACAAATAGGCCACACCTAGGTGTTGCTGTGCACTCTTCAGCATTGCAGTGGAGTTATGAGATTTAATTAAAATTACCTAGTGCAGAAATTCTTATGACTTGATGCTGCCTGTGAACAATTCTGACAAAGTGAAGGAGGCAACCAAACCAGCTCTTTGTACCAAGAAATTTACGTTAATTGTTCCTGGGAGGAGTTGCTATTAAACAAGTGTTCATACATCAGCTGAGTGGCAGTCATCGCCCATATTACTTGGCAACTTCTGTTACTTATCAAGTTTCCTTTTTAAGATGCAATGTGTTCACTGCTCTGGACAGGGAAGATTTGGGTTTGATGTTACTGAAAGTATGTTGCCCTCGACCTCTGTTATTACCTACTTCACATATTGTTGTCTGTCACTACAGCTGAGCTTAACCCTGCCTTGCAACATAAAACGTGCTTTATTAAATCATGCGATGTTGTGTCGCCACATCAACACATCAGAAAGCACATTGTCATTTTTTTTACAGTTCGAAAAAATACTTACTGCGATTTTGGCCTCCTCACTATCGCTCACCTCCCTGAATCAGTAACATCATTTTGAATAATTGAGATAAGCTTTCAGTACTATAATTGTGTATATTATCATCAGCAAACCTTGAGTTTTTGGCGTTGTTTACACCACAGTACCCAACAGTTTTTCCCATGCTGTGCCAGTATTCATAATCGGTGAAGGCCAGCTGGCACGATGCTCATATACTCCTTCAAATGACTGTATGTTGAGGTTCTGGCATTGTGTCTGCACTTAAGTCTATTGCCGCGTCATAGCAGTACGGCTACATCACTGCAGATTGTTCCTTTGCAAAGGTTGTATTATACTTGTGTTGTGGCGCTCCTAATTATAATAATCCATCACCGCAGTGTCAGACTTCGGTGTTCATGTTTGTTCAACACTGTGTATTGTAGAACTGCAGTGGCAGAGGCTGTACCGTTAAGCCTGTAATGTTAGTGTTTCTAATTTTAATAATTAAGTAGAGCAGTGTTTTTTGTTAGGCTGGTTGTGGCTGTGTACTATGTACTACCCAGCAGTACAGACAGTGATGCAGTGTTCTCAGGCAAGCTTTCAGGTTGTCAGCTGACTGGTTGCTTGCGAGAGTGGGTCACACTCTCCATAATCAGCTGTGGAATGTCCCTCACCCTCAATCCAGGATCAGTGTCTTTTCCTGCTGCATTTCTGCTTGTATGCTGTTATTCCCCCTCCTTCCCTCTGAATCACGAGACTTCAGCTGCTTTGAAAAGCAGCAAACAGCCACTGAGTGGCTCATTGGCTGTTTGCCATCTTTGTGTGCACATTTAAGGAGGCAGTGTAATCACTGAGTCATTATTGCATGACGTTTCAGCCTATACTAGAGTATGAGTAAGTCTCATTAAGCACACAGGTGTGTGCTTGCATGGAGTAGCATGCAAACACACTAACCCAAACCCAACAAAAGCCCTTTGAATCGTGATTACAAACCGTTAGCCTTTTACCTTTTAAAAAAAATGGTGGATTCCACAATACAATATTTGCTTTTTCAATTATGCCAGAAAATCTGCTTTTTATAATTAACAAAAGGCCTAACTGGACGTCTGGAAAAACACATAAGATTGACCTGCATATATCTGGCTACTAGTAGAGTAAACATCCTGAACATGATCAGCGAAGTGAAGTACAGATATTCTGTTTCCTTTTTGCAGGTATGGCATCCGTCCAGAGCACGTGATCGTGTACGGCCAGAGCATCGGCACCGTGCCCTCTGTGGACCTGGCTGCTCGCTATGAGAGCGCTGCAGTCATCCTTCACTCCCCGCTCACCTCTGGCATGAGAGTGGCCTTCCCCGACACCAAGAAGACCTACTGCTTTGACGCCTTTCCAAAGTGAGTGCACTGTGTGAGACAGATGGCTCCTGTGAAAGCCAGGCTACCGGTATTTGTATCACAGACAACCACAGAAAGGCACACATTCTCCCTGCACAGCTATTAAAACAGCATAAACACATTTATGAATCAATTTGCATTAAGAAAAACACTCTCACAAGCTTGCAAAAATTGATGTATGCCTTTAGATGCATCTGTTTGTTTTCTTATTGAACAACAGTGCTTAAGATATGTGCAATAGTTCCCTCTGGTGGTCACTTTGCGAACTAGATCTGCCTCTTTTTGGTGATATTTTTTTAAATAAAAAATAGTTTAATTTATGATTACAATAACTCAACCCAGGTTTTACTTTGTCTGCTTCATGCCCGTATTTTTTATCCATACCACTCATCCTAACTCAGTCTTCTTATTTTCTTACTCCAAAGCATCGACAAGATTTCAAAGGTAACGTCACCAGTACTGGTGATCCACGGTACGGAGGACGAGGTCATCGACTTCTCCCACGGTCTGGCTCTGTATGAACGCTGTCAGCGCCCCGTGGAGCCGCTCTGGGTAGAGGGGGCTGGACACAATGACGTAGAGCTCTATGGACAATACCTGGAGAGGCTCAAACAGTTCGTTGCACACGAACTGGTCAACTTGTAGAGGAGCTGGAAAAAAGGTGGAGCGGGAAGAAGAAAAGAAGGGGGTTGGAGGATGGCGAAGGGGTACAACTTTTATTTTTGTGAAGTGATGCAGGTAAAAGTGGTGTTTGTCTGTGTAGTACTGACATTTTGGTGGCAGTCTCCTCTCTTTTGCGAGCACCTCTTCTTCCCCTTGGAGCTCCAGTTTGCCTGTCGGTACCCTCAACTTCACATGCTGCAGCTGTGGACTTACAAGTACCCACCATTTTGTTTTTGCGTTTAGATTTTATTTTTATTATGTTGAAAATTGCACGTTACGAAAGTGCATGAATGAAAGAAGTAGACCTGTGCAGAGACAACATACCATGTGTGTACGCAGTATGTGAGCGAAAGAGAGAGATTGTGTGTCACATTTTTGCTGCCTTTTGAGAAGGACATGGTCCACTGTTCTTAAAGGAGAGGTTCTTGAGGCTTTCAAGGTTCTGAGAAACAGCTTAGCTACAAACTGGACTGGATCAGAAGTGGACCAGACTCTCTCTCATCCAAATGAACTCCATCCGACTTTAAGGTCAGAACCGGTCCTACACTCGGCAGCCTCCATGAATTTCTTTTTTGGATTACTGTTTATTATATTTTTTATATTTTACATGGTATTTTGCACTCTTCAGCTGTTATTCGAGAACTGTACAAGCCAAACTGATACTATCGAGCTGGGCCAGTGGTGCCAAATACTTAGTATATAGCAGAGAGTTGGTCCCACAAAGAACTTTGTACAAAATACATTAAGAATCGCCTCTAAAGCTCTGTAGGCTGTACTCTGTCTCTACTTCTCCATTTAGTCTTAAAAAAGTACAATTTCATGCAATCCTACAGTCAAGAATATGATGCTAGAGGGGTCTCAGTCTTTAGCTCATGTAGTGCGTATTGACCAAGTGTGGGTTACTTCCTCACTCTTTCTTTTGAAAATTCTTACTTCAAGGTAAACTCAGAAGTATTGTTGCTGAAAGAGAAGTGTCACTACGCTGTAGACGAGGAGCTGGATGTTGTCAGGACAATGAATGAAAAATGGGCAGTTTAATGGACAAAATATCTGACACGCTTTGGAAAGGACAAAGTATTCGCCTTGATAAAGTAACTATTGTGAAACCCAGTGTTGAGGTTTTGTCTGTCCGTAAGTTATATAATGTATGCAGTTATTACAGATCTTTCTAGAACGTTTTTTTTATATATGATAACAACTATGTTGACTACTGTGACAGCAGCTAATATTCTGTGCGCTGATCAAGTCTTAAACCACTAATGCCAATCAGGACTGAATGGTGAACGTTATTAACACAGCTGGTGTTGATTCCTTTTGAGTTCAGGAAGTTGTTTAAAATTAAAATGTGTTTTAACTTGAGAAGCATTTACATCATTTGAGCTTAAAATGAATGGACGAAGGCTTATATCGGCGTAAGTGGCTCAGCATTTAAGCCCTCCATCATGGACAGAATGTTTTGTTTCCGTCTTAACTTTATCGCGTCTGCATGGTATTTCTGGATCCATTGCTGTCTGTTGATTTGCCCTTTGATGCTGAGTGAACCAGCTGATGACTCCACTGAGGCACTGAAAAGCAGAGTCAAAGTGCTACTCCATGCCATGAATTGTTAGTTGTCTGTTTTTGATTTTTATAACAAACTCAATTGCATTTTAAATCTCAATAAGTCATTTTCTTAAGGGTGTTTTTGATACCTGTGTTAAGCCTGTGTTCACAAAAGGGGTCAAATACTGGTAGGAGACAATTAACCAATATGTCAATGGGTGCTACTGTAAACCTTCAGGTTGAGAGGAAGTTTGATGTTTGTCCGATTGACCAAGATCCAGATCGGGATTGGTAACTTGTTTGTCAGGTGATTGATTGTTGTTAGGAAAACTACTTCTTTTCACAACTCATTTGTCCTATAAACAAGATTTTGTTTTCTTTCATTTTCACTTTGTAAATAATATTTGTACTGGACATATTATTTTATTTTTTTCTTATGCAAGCTTTTGTTAACTGTCCTCATTTTACTTCTCTAACTCTTGATATGACAACTGTTAGACAAAGGTAGGCCATCATGTCGGCTCTCCGACGACCTTTGTACTAGTCACTTTGACTAATGTCCTCTCTGACTTGATTAGATTAATTTTGTATATCATATTTCAATAAAGAAGGAACTTGTATGTAATAACAATATTAATAAAGTAATTCTAACATGGATAGCGCAAATAAAATGGTATTTGAGAAGCAACCCAGTCTGTGACTGAACTGTTGATTTTTTTTTTTTTTGGGGGGGGGAAATGTTTTATGTTTCTTGATTCCAGGTCTTTATTATAAAGATGGGTCTCATGCCAGGACAACAAGTTATCTTG
This sequence comes from Taurulus bubalis, assembly GCF_910589615.1. Taxonomy (NCBI): domain Eukaryota; kingdom Metazoa; phylum Chordata; class Actinopteri; order Perciformes; family Cottidae; genus Taurulus; species Taurulus bubalis. The sequence continues at coordinate 14,046,485 of NC_136596.1, read as the reverse complement.
TATATAATAAAGATGATACGTAACAGTATGATGGGCGTTCAGGACCAGAGACCAGGAGATGCAGAAATGTAATTTGGCTGCACCACCTCTGTCAGGATCATTGGCATGGCCAAGGCAGTTTTATCAAACAATATCACAGGGATTACTATGTGTTTGGGTTCTTGTGCTTTTCAGGAAACTTAATTTTCTCTGGTCATATCATCATATCTTCAAATTTCTAAAAGCTGGTTTTTGGTCAGGAGCTTTTCAACACAGTCAGTGAGAAATTTGTAGCTTTGAATTCATGAGACTCTAAAGGGGATGGATACATTATCAAACACCTGCCCAATTTAATTAAATCCAACACAGAAGTCTTGCATAAAATATGACTTTTGTGCGTCAGAGGCAGTTCATATTTGAGTGTATATTGTGGTATTACTGTGTGTCGTTCATAATACTAAACCCTCTTTGTTTAGGTTGTATAGTTGAGGCATGTGTGTCAGTTCTGCTCTTTGTGATTCTTTGTGACCAGACTACTGATTCAAAATATGAAAACATGATGCTGCTTTAGGTCAAAAGGTCAACTCTGCTGCTTAGACTCTGGGATAGAAACAGTACATGGCTGATGAGACCATTGGAAGATTAGCGAGTTATGGGAAAAGGATGTGACGGTAATCCTGTGGCGTGACAGCAATGAAAATGAGAAAATGTAAAAGTCATGTGAGTTATGCAAACTCTTACTGCATCTGGGCTATTATCAGTGTTTACTCATTTTAGAATGAATCATTTGGAGCATCAATATAAGAGGTTTTGTCCACTTGTCTGGGAGGATATAGAGTATTAGTCTTTGATACCAGCAGGCGGCAGTGTGGCCCGGGTCTAAGCCCCTCCCCTCACTTCATGCTGCTCAAGCGCTCCTTGTGACACATTCAATGACTCCTCGGAAAGCCTTACATTCCTTCATTAAGTCCAAAGATGATGATCTGACCCAATTTCAGATACCTTATGTTGGGGATAGAAACGCACAGGCCACATTAAAAACGTCCATGTTTGCTTCATCATATGAGTAAACTGCTAATTTGTGCTCCAGCTGCAAAATTACAAGTGCGCTCGTGTCGGAATATACATTCTGCTTTCACACTTTACTGTTAATTTCACAGATGTTTTCCTGTTGAGGAGCCAGGGTATCAATCGTTCACTGCAGCAGAGGTTAATCACTGTCAAACTGTCATTCTTTCAATCAAGATGTGTAACATAACCATTATGCGCCTTATTAGAATATTATCACAGCATATTTACAGCAGTAGACTGTGTAGTACTGCTGGTGATGTATTCTCAAATTAGATCCCTCCACCAAAGTCCCCACATTTTGTCATCTTTTAGTAGAATTATATCTATGATTCAATCATGCTGGTCTTCCCATACACACACCAATAACACTTGTGTAAATTAGCAAACAATAAAATAGACTAGGCAATAGTGATGATAACAATGGTACAACTACTACTATAAACAAGAACAACTATTATGTATACAATTCTTACGTCCGAGCCTGTGGTTATGAAGATGCTACAGCCATGTCCTAATAATAGTTATGTTTCTATGAATTTGTGTATTTTAGCAACCTGGAGGGACTTACAGACTTAATAGTGAAAAAAACACAATGGCTAAATAGGCTTTTAGTTTCCTCACAAATGTAAAATAAAACAATACTAAAATTGTATCTTGGGTAAGGCTGTAAATGCAATATCGAAATCCTTTTGGTGGAAAATAAAATGTACAGAAGATGGAACATAATGAATAATGTGTTGTGAAAAATCCAAATAACTCTGTTTAGTGAGGGTGGAGAAGTGCGTTTTTAAGATTTGTAATCATGACCGTGGTACGGTACCACTCCTAAAGTAGTGACACTACTACCCTTGGTGTGTTCGTCATACTGTAACTCTCATGCGCCTCCTCGATTGTCCGACAGAACATGAAGGCATCATCACTTCCTCCTTTGCAAGCCGCGCCTGCTTCCCTCGCCGGGACAGTGAGGGGTGACGGGGGCTGCCCGACGGACCAACGACAGCCCATCAGCAGAAAAAAACACCATGTGAAGAAAAAGTATATAACAAGGGGGACACAGAAAGCCAACTTGAGAAGGTGAGGACACGCTTCGTTCGTCTCGCCACCACCACCACCGGGTCAGAGGGTTTTTAACGGCTCGGCAGAGCGCGGATGGACAGAGCGGGAGAGGAGCAGGACAGCCAACGGTACCGAGCTCCTAACGTTTCACGGTACACCGTGTCTGTCTGTCAGCCGGCTGGGTGGAGAGGAGCCACCGAGGGAAGCTTTGAGTAGAGGGCTGGTCTCTTGTGAAGAGGCTTCTCGTGTGTGTGTGTGTTAACTGTCTGGTAAAACGTGTCAATTAGTGCTTTTTGTGTGTGTCCGAGTCGTGTGTCGCTCACGTTACGTACCCCGTACCTTATCAGACAAAGTGGAGAGAAGCCCCTTCAATGGACACGAACATCTGTTTTAATATTTCTAAGTTAACTTGTGTCACCTGCTGTCCGTTTATGACTCTCTTTTTATGGCGACACGTTGTTGACAGACGACCCAGTGACGTAACCATTTAAACAAATAACTCTGCTGTTTCTTTACCGTGGTGTGGAAGGAGTCTCTTCGGGCCAAAGCGAGCCCATAAATCAACATAAGTACTACAATCATCCTTTTTAACGAGTCTTAATCTCACCTCCATATCAGTCAGTGCGGGTCAACTCGCTCACCACACGTACTATAAACGTGGTGGTCATAACTTCGTGGCGAGAGTTGTGACAGCGTTGTTTGGGCTTAATAGTTTCGAGTTAACATGGGGAACACGTGGCTTACTATTTGTTACACTACCAGTGTCGTTTTTCAAAGTACAAGCTGATTTTACAGCTGAGGAATTTGTGATGGTCTCCCAGTGTTTCCCCCACATCTGGTTGATATTATTCAGTAGCTCTGAGATCAGGAAAATATGAGAGTGAGGCGATGAGTGAGTCCCTGGTTATTATATGAAATAACATGAAAGCTGTGTGATGAGCCTTGTGATGAATGTAGTTTCCAGAAGTTGAATAACACCAAGGTGATGAGTACACAGCTTCTTATGCTCCGATAGATCGGTTAGTAGCAGGGGAGCCCTTTTTGATGGTGAGGAATGTGAATAAAAACATAGTCTGAGATAGAGTTATACAGACTGATACCTAGGGGATCATCCCATCACAAGGCTCCCACTGAGTCTGAGGGCACAGACCGTGAGAATATGAGCATCAGAAGTAAGGGTAATAAGCATGCCTTTCTTGATGACATTCCAGTTTAGGTTAATAATGAGAATGATCTGCTAAAGTCTTCAAAGGAATGGTTCAGAGCCACTAATGGGATGATTCAGGGTGAAGTGGGGGAAACGACTGCTCTTGGGCCAAGCTCGTATTGTGGCCGACGTAAATGACTGAACCCTTGTTGAGCAGCCCTTGATTGTACATTCCTTTGTTTATGAATTGAAGAGGTTTGTTGTGCTGTGGGCTAAGATGATGACTAATTGGCTTGGCAAGACAATGGTGTGTTGTGTGTGTCTGTGGATTGGCAGAGGAGTGTGTAAGTCTGTTTGTGTGTGTGTGACGCGATAGACACTCGGATGATTTAAAGTCATAACTGTCATGGTGTCTTCATTTTAAAGGAGCAGTTTTGCGCTTTAACAACCTCTTAAACGACTGGGTCATTCATCAAGTCATGTGGCCAGAAACTGTGTGAAAGTTTGAACTTGCTGAATTACTATTGGCACGCTGCACTGTCATTACAGTGGTAAAGGGTGTTTGTGTTAAAGAAAAGTGCTATTGCAGCCTTTTTTCCTGCAGTGTCATTTCCTTTACCCTTGCATGTTTGTGTGTGCACTGCAGGTGTGTACATATGACCCTTCTGTGTGTCCGTGTGTCCGTGGCTTCAGATAACGTTGTTCTACCTCCTTCAGTTGTGTGAAATACAGCTGCCGTCCTCTCCTCCTTCCCTACTGTAATTGGTGCCATCTGTTTTTGCTGTTTTAACATGAACAGGAATGTTGAGATCCATTATTCATAACCTCCTTTTCGGCTGTAGACAAGAGCAGCTAATGCCACTCTGTCTGAGTAAGCCCTAATAGATTGGTAGTCTTTTTAAGACCCACACCAGGATATTTACCTGGAGGTTTACAAGTTAGATGCGTTAAGGGTAATTGTCTGTTTCCCCAGAATTAGCCCGTTGTCCTCTGTCACCTGCTACTGTTTTTACACATTTTTTGTGCTCTTTTAGTGTCTTCTTCCTCCGTCTTGACCTCTTCTGCATGACCTCTTTATTTTTTTTTATTTACTCATTTTGATATGTTTCAAACTTTCTTATGTTTTACCAACTTCTGCCTTATGTTTAGTTATGCTTTTATCTGTGTGTTATTCAAATAAGTTTGCTGATAACAAACCAATGACTCTGTTTCAGGCTGCCATCAAAGAAACATTGGATAACTGTGTTTATGAATGAGTTACTATTGAGTAATCATGTTGGAATAATATTTTATAAATGATGAATTCATTGTTTGTTCATGCTTTACTAATGCTAAATAGTGTGCACTTATTATAAAGTGCTATCAAAACATTTTGTTCATTCAACATCGGATGTGACCGAGAAAATCAGTTTGTCGTCTGTCTTTGACAGTGGTTCGAAACTTCACTGAGTACCCCAAAAAACATGCTTAGTTGATCCACATTTTTCTCCCCTCAGGTAGCAGACACTTATACCATGCCGACGAGTGATGGTCCCAGCCGCTTCCCGGTTTTTGTGGCTCCGCCCCGCGGCAACCACCAGAGGTCCCCAGGTTATGTTCCCGGGCGGGTAGCTCCAGTCCGCTCGCCACCACCAGAGCGTCGAGCCACCTTCAACCTGTCAGAGGAGAACCAGCGTAGGGGGCGGGCTCAGAACCTCCAGCAAAGAAAGAACACATTTATCTGTTTTGGAGTGTCCATCGGGGCTTTCTTATTCACCCTCATCCTCGTCCTTAGTCTCTCAATTGGAGATGTGTTAGATGGTCAGTTTTACAAAGTACTTATTCAAATATTTATGATTTAAAACATTTGATATCTCTTCTTTTAACCCATGGCTTCTCAACTTGCTGCACATGTGTTCCCTCTTCTGTATACCATCTCTGTATGTTTTTGTATATCCCTTTCTAATGAGAACTATCAGGTTCTGTAATTTGTCGCTGATTGGTCATGTTTGCAGAGAACTGTCCGGACCACAATCCATCACTTAGTAGCTGGAACCCGGGGCACCAACCAGAGACGGCTGTTCTTGTCAGGAGGGGACATTTGCTTAGATTAGATTATTCTGCTACCTTTCATACACTAACCATCCAGTCAGGAGGTAAGCACATCAAGGGGCATGATTTGTTAAATGGCATTTTGAGTTGTAACGTTGATGGATTCTCGTTGATTACATTTGAGAAGTGACATTGCTCAGCAGATAAAGTTCAGTTTATGGATGTAACATACAGTACAAAATAATTAGTATTTACTTATTTTTCTTTCTTTTGCTGCTTCTTCACAGGTCGGGTAGTTTTTGCAGACAACGCTGACGGCTCCAAAAACATAACTTTGAGAACTCGTCACATCCTTATAGAAGATGGTGGAGCCCTTCACATCGGTGCTCCCAAATGCCGCTACCGTTCTCGTGCCACCATCGCCCTTGTGGGCCGCTCTGACGACAAGGCAGTCCCTGAAGTGCCTGGCATGGGCCGCAAGTTCATTGGAGTCATGAGAGGTGGGACTCTGGAGCTACATGGTACTGAGAGAGTTTCCTGGTCTCTGCTGACCCGAAATGTCCCGGCCTCCGGTCTGACCACGGGGGGTTATGCCTTTCAACGGAACTTCAGCAGAGGCATCAACTTGCGCGTTGTTGACCAGGACACAGCCGAGATCCTGTTTTCTGAACGCTACGACACACACGAGTCTCGTAATGACAGTCGCCGGCTCACCCAGTTGCTGCGGAACCTGCCAGTGGGCCGCATTGTCACACTGGCTGTAGGAGACTCTGCAGTCAAAAGCCTTCTGGATGAAACTAAGAAGGCCATTGAAGAAAAGCTCGGCAGTAGATTCATCTATGATCTCAAATACAGGTAAAGCCAATTTCCTAATATGGGAATGTTATTTTTTTTAAATGAAATAATGAACAAGTTTGTTGTTGTTGCCCTGGAGAGTGTGTCTGTTGTTCAACTGTATGAAACTTACTTGCTTACTGTACTCCCCTCACTTACTTGGACTGACAATACTAGCATTCTCTACCATCGTCATCTTCCGTGGAAAATGTTCTTTCATGTATCTTTTTTTTCATTTGTGATTTTCCTGTGAATTCCTCCTAGTCATTCCTCTTCCTGTTTCCCCTCTGTTTCTATTATATCACGCTCTGCCAGAAAAAGAAGCACAAACAGGATAATGGGGTGGGATGGTTAGAGTTTCCACGATTTGTGCAAAATGTGGCGATACAAAATATTTAATGTCCGTCATGCAAAAGGACAGATACTGGAGGCTTGAGTGTCGTCCTGTCCACATGGGCTAATGCTTTCTTTAAGCTCATAAAGTAAGAGGATTGGATTTTAACTTTACATGACATTAGGTCTTCTGTTCAGACACTTAAACACATGTATGCACACATGAGTTTCTTCCAATGGAAAATCTAAGTACAGCATTTCACTCCGAGTTATTTGTAGCTTGGTTTAGGCCTTGGTTGACTGAAAAGCCAAGTGCTACGCCAGATTGTCCAGTGTCCTATTTCATCTATGGGGGTGGTTGCCAAGTCTTTAAACTAATCCCCTCAAATGGAGCAGATGATGTAGATCTATGTATGTCCAGGGGTGCTTTTGCGGTACCAATAAGTTAGTGGTGTACACTCTCTTATTCAACATTTATTGGAGTGGAGATTTTTTATCTTAGCATTCTGTGAATTTGCTAGTGGGAGGAGGAAACGCATAGCATGCATTTACGAGAGAACATGTCGTTTAATATCTTGTTAAAGTCACAAATTGTTAGGCTGAGTGATTTGAGCCTGAAAGAGTTTAGTGGTAAAGGCATATGACCTACAGGATTGAGCATAAGGATGAAGTTTATGACCTGTTATGGCGTGTTGCAGACAAACGGAAGAAAAGGTAGCTGTCGCATACTTGGAAACCAATTGTGGTGCTTGTTTTATTTGTTATTTTACGTCAGTGCTGGAAAGCCATTCATACCTGGGTTCCCCTGGACATGTTTCATGAACCTCTTTATCCTTCCAATTCGCCAATTCCAACCAAAATATCTTTGAATAATAAATGGTTTTCAGGGTGTTAACCATCTTTCCTGCCACATATAAATGGTTGCGTTGGCTCCTTTCATCTTTTGTCTCTCATGAGAGCACTCACACAGACTTAAACACACGTCCATGCTGATCTGCAGTGAATTCACTTCTTCCTTCCTCGCATGAGCTATTTCCGGTAAAACAATGAGGTTGTTAAAATGCTGGTGAACATAATAACAAGGATGGGGCAAAAGGAAACGGTGAAACAACCACTCCATCAGAAAGCCACACGCCATAATGACAGTTGATCCTCAGACAGATCCTGTTTGTGTATTAGTGACACGGAACAGGATCTCCAAGAAGATTGTTAGTTTGTGATTATGCCAGTGGAAGCACAGAGACAGATTTGAACACAGGGGCATGTTGGAGATGATAGCGTTATAAACTGCTGATAAACTTTTATTTATTTTTGTGATTTTTCAATTATTCCTGAACATGTTTCTCCAAGGAGAAGTTTGAGTGCTTTATCGCTGTTGTATTGTGTTCAAATGTGCAGTGAGTTGCTGGTTTACTGCAGATCCATCATAGTAACTGGAATGGAGCTGGAGAGATGAGTGTAAAGCTGCATTTGGGATCGTTTACTGTATGTGGAACAGGCCAAGCAATTCCTCAGTGTAAAAGAGACTTCTGCAGAGATAGCTTTCCTCTGGTCTATCAAAGTTTGACTCATTTAGCACCAACTAATTCATGCTTAAGAAGCTAGAGGGAAGGACATGACGTTTGAAACATTCAAGCTGCATGTCTCAGTACACTCTCTTGTTTTAGGTCATACACCCAATCCCTTTCTCCATCCACACCCTCAAACTCCTCCAATCAAATTATTTTAAGCCTCTCCTTCATATTTAATCATTTAAAAAAAAAAAAAAAGAAACACTCTTAATGAAATGCTATGCAATGGGAGAACAGGGAGGATTTGGAGCAAAAGTAAAAGTTGTTTTTGAAGGAAGTTTGGGATGTGGCAAGTACGCCCATTATTCCTCTGGGATATCACCGTTTCTGAAATCCTCTGCCCTTGTTTTTTTATATAATCCCTCTAATTCTCTAATTATAAGTGGCTTAACATGGTGGTTAGGGCCATTTGTCGCAAATAATGGGGTTTGGTATCCTTTATAACATTTTACATAAAACTGGAATGTAAATAGGCTTCATGAAGTATCATTGACTTCTCAGCGCAACTGTAAAATGATTAAAACATTGTTATTTGTATATGTTTGTGAGCCACGTCAATGATAAAACGAGTGATGTAATATTGAACCAGGAAGGAGTGTTAATGAGAGTTTGGAGTAACTTTCAGCTATAGTTCAATGTCAATCATTTCATCATCCAAAGAGAATATATGGAAAACTAAGGTCGAGAACCTGATCACTTTTTCTCTGAGAAGGCTATGTGAAACTAGTCCATTTACTGTACTGTCTGAAAATGACTCCTTTCTGTCTCTCTCCCACTCTTCTCGTCATCCCTCTGGTCTGTCCAGAGAGGCGTGGGCGTTGGTCTCAGTGGTGGGTGGTGGTAATGCATCATGCTCAGAGGATGTCCGGGAACATGAAAATCACGAAACGGGAGGGAGGGCTCTGGCGCGACAGAACTTCACCACTGTGAACGGAGTGGGCTTCTCGGTCACTGCCTACAGCGAGTGGAAAAATGGTGAGAAACGGCCTAAGATGGTATCGAATTCAAAACTAGTTTATACATACATGCATACATACATACATACATACATAGTTCAGTGTTGACAGAAATTATATAGCGTTCGGACATTAATTTTAGTGCTTTGACACCCTACACAAAATGACCGAAGGCTAAGTTTGATGCTTTTTGTCTGTAGTTATTCACAGTAATGGGCTTCTCTAGTATGAAAGCTGTCCAGATGAAATTGACAGGCTTCTCCCGCTTTGAAGTGTAAAGGGTTTGGAGGAAGGTGACAGGTTGAGAAATTAGGTTTACCACATGCCAACTGCCAACTGCTATACAGATCCATCACCTGAACATTAAAGACATTCTTGTGCCTCAGTGGGTATCTGTGGTTTTGTGACCATGCCGTAATTGCGTATGTAGCGTCTGTTTGTGGTTCGGGCGAGGCACTAGCACACCCGCTTTATTTATTGCGGCCGTGCATGCCCACACCTTGTAAAAGACAATTTGACAGACTCAACTTAACTGAACATAAAGTGTGAAATGAGGTTATCGAACTGTCTTTACATAGTTATTTTTCTTTGCTTCACAATATCTCCGAAGGTTATTGAGCTATTCAGAAGCCAGGATCTAAACTGCTGTGCATATACATTTCTTCACTATGCAGTACTGTAGAAAAATCTTTGGTTCTGTTATTCTCATGTCTTTCCTCCTCATTTGATGTTTATTTTTTATTTTTAGAATAAGCTTTTGTTCTTACTTTAAGAGAACCATCGTAAAATTATTTATGGCGAGGTCAATATATGTGTATTAACAATAATAAAATGGCATCAGTGTTCTGTTTCATACTATTTGTGTTGTCTTGTCCTCCGTGTTTCCCTTTCCTTCCCTTTAGGTTTTCCCATATCCGGCTTCCAGGTAGATTCGGTGGACCAGGTGGTGCTAAACCTGCAGGACAAAGTGCAGAAGACCTGGCAACCCGGGGATCAGATTGTAGTTGCCAGCACAGACTACTCCATGCACCAGGCTGAAGAGTTTACCTTGTTGCCGTGTGCTGACTGCCACAGCAAGCAGGTCAGGATACAAGGTGAGAGAGAGGTGCGTGTGCGCGTGCATGTGCACACATTTGAAAGAATAGGTTTGGTTGCTTTGGCTTCAAACTAAAGTTTGGCTTTGACTGTGTCGGTGAGAACCAACTTCATTAAAGGGTCTTCTCACCCCAAAATCCAAATACATATTTTTACACTTGCATGTAGTGCTATTTATCAATCTAGATTGTTTTGGTGTGAGCTGCTTTGTTTTGGAGATATCGGCCATAGAGAGGCCATGTAGGAACTATGGTTGAAAGAAAATTGGTCTTGTGAAACTGATGACAACAATGTCTGTGAACGTCTTGCGTAACCAGCTTATGATTGCTGGAAAGAGATATTGCTGTTGTATTATTTTTGAGTCTCATTATGTCTATCTCCAAAACTACATAACTCGCACCAAAACAATTTAGATTGATAAGTACCACTACATATAAGAGGACATATTTATTAGATAGATAGATAGATACTTTATTCATCCCCAAAGGGAAATTTGTTTGTCGTAAATAAAAGGGATGAAAGATGATCAATATACACAGCAAAACTCAATATGTACAACGAAACAAGAGAGAGTATTAATTTAAGAAATCCAATTTAAACAATAGAGAAAGTGCAAAAATGCAAAGTATGTGTAGTGTTGTGTATATAAACATGTACAGTGAGTAACAAACAACAAAAGCGGTGCAAGGGCTATTGATGTTGATTCATTAATTTACAGAGGATCTGGCCAGAGGTGGCCTATTGTAAAGTCTTGTTGCCTTGGGCAGGAATGTTTTCCTGTAACGGTCCTTGTGACAGTGAAGCTGGATGAGTCTTTTGGAGAAAGTGCTCCGCTGTCCCTGCAGTAGGTGGTGGAGAGGGTGGTCCGGGTGTTGAGGTGAACTGTCCCTTTTTTAATGAGTTGTTTGTAGTCTGACCTCAGCTTTGTACTGCAGTCATAATTTTGAGCTATACAATTCTTGTAAAATGTGTTAAAGGAAAGACGGTATGTGGGAAGTACAGTCATATTTCTTTTTATAAAGCTTGTTGGAAGACACATGGACATAGGAGATCTTACACTATTTTTGTATTAGTCAATAAGTGTGAATGTATAATATTCTACTATTGTTGTGGTCTAGAAAGATCTGTTTTCCTGTTGTGGTGATGTAAAATAATTGGAATAGCTTTAAAAGAGATTGCCAGTTTATGTTATTATATTAAGTAACCTTGTCTTATAATAACCTCAGTTGATTTAAAAAACATCACTCCTGCTTCACAACCTCCTTCTTCTGCTCCTCTAATGTTGTACTCTTACAATCTTTTAGTTACTTTTTGTACATCTCCCTATCAGAGATGTATCCTAATCTCATTCCGCTGTTGTCAACAAATGCCTTCCTGGACGTGCGTGCCTAGATTTTGTGTTGCTACCATGAGGAAGGGCTGAGCAGCTGAACTGCTGCTGTGTGTTATCATTGGCAGCTGCACCCTGTGGGTATGGGTACTCTCCGCATCGCCGGAGAGCAGATTAGTTTGCGTTTCATATGCATTTGATTACTTATGCTTTTACATGTCTCTTATTTTGTTAGGTTGGTTTTGGGGTGTGGGTCGTTGTTTATGTTTGAGTGCGTGCTGCTAGGCATACTTCCTGTGGTTGACAGTTGGAAACCCAACATGTCCAGAAATAAAACACTGTAGTTTAACTTAAATGCCACTTCCTATTTATTTTAACATTTTATATTAAGCCGGTATTTTAGTGAAAATGTCTGACCTTAGAACGGTTTCACAAGAATTTGAAACCAAGGTTTTTTTTTATGGTCTTCAGCTAAATTAAACAAGTTTCCTCCAGTGTTCATGTTCTTCCCTGCTTTATTTGGATGAGATGGAATGCAGTGATTAATTTACATTTGTAATCATACCAAGTAATGACTTCCACCTTTTCCATGTTTTGTCCAATTGTGCACCAGATTTTTCTTCATTAAAGTCACTTTGTTGCACGATTTGACCAAGAAGTCTGTTCTTACCAGGGAAGCCTCAGTATAATCATGTCGGAGAGATCATGGATGGGGTCGACATGCGCGCTGAAGTGGCTCTGCTCTCCAGGAACATTCTCATCTACGGAGAAATGGAAAAGTCGTGCTACGGAAACAACCTGTGCCAGTTCTACAGCCACGACACCTATGGGGGCCACATTAAGGTGTGTGTGTGTGTGTGTGTGTGTGTGTGTGTGTGTGTGTGTGGGTGTGTGGGTGTGGGTGTGTGTGTGTGACTGCAGAGACATCATACAGTCTCTGTTTATATGCGGTCCTAAATGAGAGGGGGTCTTCATGGTCATAGTTCAGTTTATGCTACACACTTCTCTTAAATGTTTGTATAGAAGATGGACAACATATCAATCTGAACAAACACTGACGACATCTGACAGATTTAGATTACACATGTTCATAAATGGAGCATAGTATCCTCCATTACCTACATGTGTCACATAAGCAATGAGTTCACAATAGTTTGGTTAATGATCATCAGATTGAATTCACTTTGGTGGCAAATACACAATAACATTCCTTAGCTTCTATGTAACTGACACCTCTTGTGCTTAACAAAATAATGTTTTTTTTCCTTCTTTTTTTTTTGCTACAATAACTGTACCCAACCAAAACCCATTGACTTATGTAACACAATCTGCCTCTAAAATGATTGCTCCCAAACAGACCTTCACAACAGAGCCATCACACACATGGCACTTACCATTGCATATTTTCTCAATCCATTTTTTACTCACTCCCATCTCGACAGCAATGAAACACTTATCGTTGTATGAATATTTACAGTATGTATATATGCTTGTTTTTTCATTGATGTATATACCGCAAGAAAACTGTAAATACTGCAGAAACGATTCGCTTCGTCATCTGCGTGCGTGTGCGTGCGCGTGTGCGTGCCGGTCTGTGGGTGAGCTACAGTTAGTTGGAAGGATTGGCCAATACGTTCTTAACAGGAACCAGACTGTGTGGATTTTGCCATACCCACAAAAAGATCTCCTAGGGAGCTTTGTACAGCATATCTGTATTGGATTATTTATTGATTCATGTTTAACTTTATTTTCTCCGCAGTCCATTTGTTGTTTTGCTTGTGTGCATTTATGTGGGTTTAGCTTTTAATTAAGTAATTCTATAACTGCGCAGTTTTACTTACTGGAGCATGATGCCAATAGAGCTATATCCCATGGAGAAACGCAGAGAATTGTACTGTTGACCTAAACCTTTAATTGGACCAGAGTGGGTAGACAGTTAGTTTACTGTTGTAGCACAATATGAACCTGGTGTAGCGGTGTATATTAGCTCATTGTTCTTGCTTGATTCATTTTAAAACCATCCTTTCTTGTGCGATTTATCCTCCACTCTGGCCTCTCTTTATTTTCTCTTTCCCTCACACACCGGAAGATCTTTGCTAACTTCTCATCGGTGCATCTGTCCCACGTGGAGCTGAAGAACATGGGCCAACAGGCTGAGCAAGGCCACTACCCCCTCCACTTCCACATGTGTGGAGATGTGGACCAGAAGGGAGGCTACTTGGAGCCCACCTATGTGGACGGACTCTCCATACACCACTCCTTCTCCCGCTGCCTCACCATCCACGCCACCAACGGTTTGCTGGTTAGTAAATGATGTGTGATGAGTAAGTCTCAAATGTATGCGAGGGCTGTATCTGTATATTTGGAGGGTGTCTAAGACGGTTCCTATTAATGAGAACCATGCAATGTTAGCCATCATTAATTACATCAATTACAGCCTCCATCGCTGGATTACTGTAATGGCTTGTTTCCTCCTTTTCTTATGCTTCCTTTCAATCACCTTCCTTTCCTTAACCCTCTGGGGTCTTGCATCACGCTGGCATGATATACAGTGTAGAAAAAATATACAGTGCAGAAAAAATAATCCGCTGCTGTTTGATCTGCCAGACTCTGCAGTTTCCGCCCCCTCCTCTGTGTGTTCCTACGTGCTTCCTACGTCCTACAGTGCCTGTAACAGGAACTGAAAGGCTGTGGAGTCTGTGTGGAGCGCCGCCTTTCACCGTGATTTGTCAATTCAGGTGTCCGTCGATATTGTGTGTGAAACTACTACACTCAGGAAATCCCTAAGGACCTACCCACCCACTTACACTACAAAAACACACTGGTTTTCACTCAGATAGACAGCACACTACCCGCCTGAGGAAAAAAAGACAGTGTTTTCTTGCAGTGTACTAAAACACAACACTTGCTGCAAAGAGACGGCACCTCTGCTCTGCTCCGATCAGCTGTTCTGTTTTACTCTGCGCGACGCGACACACGGCGATGCACTGGTAAACAGTTCCTAGTGCACACATACAGAGTACATACATACAGAGTACATATGTTGTTCTTGTTCTGAAAACTGTTCTTAAAAAACGAAACTGAAACATGCACATTGTGTAAACATTGTGATTAGTTTATTTGTTTCTATAGTACATAATTTGACTCAAATATATAGTAAATCTTTTGCTTGAAAACACACACCCCATGAAGCTTGGTCTGTGTATGAAGTTATTCATCAGTCTCATTTTATCTCAGTCCCTCTATCATTTTGATTAAAGTAGTGACAGACAACACTTCTACTCAAAAAACAATAATAACAAATTTGGTATTACACAATGTTCCATTGTATTCATATATTCCACTGCTTTTGTGAACCTAAGACCTTTGGTAAACCAATTTCCATCACAAAAATGTTTCGTCCACATGAGTAAAGGTATGTTTTCATAAGAGATATGAAGAATCTTTAAAAATCAAACTTCAATTTTTCAGCTTTATTATCACTTTATATAATGAGGCAGGCACACGTGTAGAGAGCTGAGATTGTTCTGCAATTTTAGATGTAACACATGGGTATATATCTCATACGCAAGTGTCTTAAAAGGTGACTAAGAAATTATATAAAATCAAGAAAAAGGCCTAAGACCCTGGAGGGTTAATCTCTCTTTTCAAACCTCCCTGGCCCATACTTGTCTGAGTTATATAATTATCTGTCTAGAAGTCTCTTTGGAAAGGGAATCAATAGTTTACAATTGGTCCGTTTCATCCAGCAAATATATAACATTTACATGTTCACAGTATTTCTGTCAACTGCAAAATCTCTCTGTGTGTGTCTGTGTCTTTTGTCCTTGAGGCCATTGGATTGAAAGCATTTTTCCCATCTGCATCGAGGAAATGGAATTCACTAAACTTTGGATAACATTGTTTGACTGCTGTTTTTTCCTGTTTCCCTTGCACAATGGCCATGTGAATATTCTCGTGTAGGGTATCTTCTTAGATCTGTCTCGATACCTCCCTTTTCAACATAGCATCAGTTTAAAACAAAAGTATTTACAGCGGTAGCCACCTCTATCAGTAGGAACGTGCTTGTTAATAGCTTTTTCTGCATATGCAACCTACCTCTTCCTTGGAGAGGGACAGCTTGCCAGAACTGGGATATATAACTGTATTTATTTGCCTCTTCTGTCAAGAAGTATGCTCTAAAAATCCCCATTTGTCTCTTTCTCTTTTTTAATATTGCATGGTCTGCTTTTTTTGACCCAGGTGAAGAACACTGTCGGCTATGACACATTGGGTCACTGCTTCTTCCTTGAGGATGGGATCGAGCAGCGTAACACTTTCTACCACAACCTTGGCTTCCTCACTCGACCCGGGACTCTGCTGCCCACTGACCGCAACGAGACCCTCTGCACCAGCATAAAGGACAAAGTCTACGAGGGCTACACTCCCTCACCCAGCACAGAGTGCAAGTAAGAGATTAGGACAATTACTTTGCGTGTCTCAGGCTGGAGAGTGCAGAGCAAAGTGATAAAAGACAACACGAGTTTCTACACCATCGTCAAGAGAATGTTTACGAATATTTACAGTTTATTGCTTAACAACCACTGCAAGTCAAGAACTTTGGACTAAGACTTGTGCTTTATTACTTTATAATGCTGTTTTTAATGTAACAGATCTATTACTGCTCTGTCGGTACACACAGGTTTAACATGATTATCTCAGTAACGGTACATTGCACTTACATTTTAGAGTGTGGTTTTTACTTTTTATTATGAACCATCATCATGTACACATGAAGGTTCATTTATTGCACTGAAGAGAAGAGGCTATTTTGTTAGTATACTTTTAATATACAATCCATCCACCAGCAACAGTTGCAATACAAAGACCCAGGGATCTTCTTCAGCACAAGACTGAGGATAATTGTAATGACAGATAATAGTTAACAGCACTTGCCAAACCCTGACAGCTGTGAGTTAGCAAATATCTGGACTGTAGAGAAGCTTGATATATATATTGGGAAATATAATAGACGCTGACCAACTGTCTTTTCTTTGAAAACGCAGTTGTCCAGTTGGGCCATATCAACACAAATGATTTGTGCCATTTTAAAATCTTACTTAAATAAGTCTTTCACTCCCGGTCTCCTCTCAGAGTATGGCTACACTATTACCAGGTTTCCCACACAGACACTTCTGTGTGATATATTGGCAGGGTGGTTTTATCCATGTAATAACAACCTCTACTCTCCACGGGATGTTTTTATGTCGTAGCAAGAACCAGAAAAGTGCCTTTGTAAGGGAAGCAACAAGGTCTGTTTCCAGGAGGGAGAGGGAGAGAGAGAGATAGTCTGTGTGTGTGTTGACAGAGCTGTCCCTATCCAGTGTTTACATTGGAGAAGTGGATTATTGAGGGAATTTCGAAAGATCACAGGGTTCTTTGATCTCTGTCTTCTGCTTATTAGTCATAGTCTTTATGCCAAGGTACGGCCTTTTTTAAATATATTTGTCTGCATTCTTGTCTGTGTGTGTTATGTCTCTGTCTTTATCTGTTTGTGTGGTTGGTGTTATCCAGGGCAGTTTCCACATTCTGGATTGCCAACCCCAACAACAATCTCATCAGCAATGCAGCTGCTGGTTCTCAGGTAAAAACATCAGAGTTATGTAATGAAACTTGAAGATCTTCATGCTCATAACAAATTGATCCATCAATAAAATGGGATTTAACCGGCTTTAAAGAGGGGTGCATTAACATGGTGAGACGACTCTGTTGAAGTGGAGGACTCGTCCCATATCTTTTCAATTTTGGTATAAATGGCGTGGAGGTCCACTGGGGAGGGCTGTGTAATACATATTTGTAGGGGGTATGCTTGTGAAATTCAGGTTGTCTGTCTATGTCT
Source organism: Taurulus bubalis (assembly GCF_910589615.1). Taxonomy (NCBI): domain Eukaryota; kingdom Metazoa; phylum Chordata; class Actinopteri; order Perciformes; family Cottidae; genus Taurulus; species Taurulus bubalis. The sequence continues at coordinate 14,029,204 of NC_136596.1, read as the reverse complement.
ATTGAACGGTAAACTATAAGGAACCGTTGAGCTCATATGAACTTGTTCACCTGGTTTATTCTTTCTAGAGGGCTTGACCCACGTGAAGTACTGTATAACATCCTACCCGGTTCCACATATTGGTTATGTATGTTTCTATAATGCTCTGCCTAAAGATGATGCGTCTATGACCCCAGATAATGAAATTCCTGATGTTGCCCAGCTGTACCAAGAACATGGTTTATCCCCTCATCTTTCTTCCTTCCTGTTCCAGGATGCTGGCATATGGTTTGTGTTCCACAGCTCTTCCACCGGAGACTCTCATGGGCTGGTACCAGAGACCAAGGCAGAGCTCACTCCCCTGGGGATTTTTTACAACAACCGCGTACACTCCAACTTTAAGGTATCATCACAGTAGATTATCAGTTTTTTAAAAAAAATGTATTGTTGTTGTTTCATGCCGGTTTGTGCTCTCTCTTCCATAAACAGGGCAGTATACCAGTTGCCAAACCTCTCAGTGTTTTCTCTGTCTGCTTCTGTTTTTTAGAGAAACAAGAGAAAAATAGTAATCATAACTTGTTAAGAAACATTGGCACAAGTTAATGCCTATACACTTGGTTCTTGCAAGAAGACACACACACACACACACACACACACACACGTGTGTGCGCGCGCGCGCGTGTAGACTCTACAATAGCGCTCTGTTGTATAATGACAGCAGTCGGGCAGGTGAACTGTAAGTTCTTTGTTCAGCCTGACCACAGCAGCCTCTCTTATAGAGGAAAGAGCCCAGAGGTTTAAGAGTATACCTTGCTTATACAACAGGACCAACTCAGAGCACAGTTTTCCATATACATAAGACACACAGACATACCATTTTCCTGTAATTTATTTTACAATTCATTTTCTAAACATACAAAACTAATCCATATGGTATAGACCATGTAACTATACATTTCATTTTCATAAACATTATAAATTAATTACAGGTGTTCACCACCTTTCATACTTTACACAGTACCCTGCATAGCATGGACTCTATAAGTCTGTTGGCCCAGGATTTAAATGTAGTACATTTATTATTGCCTCAGGTCCCACACTGTAAAATAAACCAGTCGTCTTGTTTATGTCAGTTCAACAGAAATACATCTACAGCCCCTCTTGGATATCTAATTTTAGTTGTAGGGTGCTTTCACACGTGTAGTTTGGAACATTTATTCCATACTAAGGAAACAATTATACATTGTAGCATTTTATTTCTGGTCCAAATGCTGTTCACATGGACGTTTTGAAAACAAACCAAAAGGAATAGACACAAAGTTATACAGGCTGACTGGTGACTTGTTGATTGAACAATTCTGGCAATTGTCATTCTGCATAATCAGGACTCGCAGGAGGATATCCAATTCTGGTAACAGACAGAAGTTTATGAGGCACTTTAATTCTTCTGATCTGTATATTTATGTTCTCTGGTGTGGCAAAGAGCTCACAAAGAAATAAAGGATTATAGGCATTATTAGTATACTGCAAATTCACTGCTCATTATTATGAATAATGACTAACCAGTCGAGAGAGGATTTTGCAAAAGCACGGATACATGGATGAGGCTCTTGTAGAGTAATGATTCCGAGCTTATCACTTTCACGATTTATTAAGTCCATTTAAAAAGTGTGTATCGGAGATCCCAAAGTACACAGGCACAGCTATTTCAAACATTTTTGTCTTATTAATCAGGGAGAATAACGTTGCTTACATGCACACAGGTTGATTTATATTAATAGTTTATAGCCTATACATAACATTATACAGATAAATTATAAGGTCGCTCCCTGAATGATTTTATGATCAGCAGATGGATTTATTATTATAACTCTAGTTTTTAAAATCATGATAGAATAAAATGTCTGGTGTCATAGGTTTCTGTAGGTCTGAAAGCCCCCTTAGAAAACATTTGGTGTTTTACTGTAATCAAACTTTCATCTTCCCAGGCAGGGCTGTTCATTGATAAAGGAGTGAAGACCACGAAGGCTAGCGCTGCGGACCCCCGGGAATACCTGTGTCTAGATAACAGTGCCAGGTGTGTATGTATGCAAACGTGTTTGTGTTTGCAATAACATTTTACAATTTGAGGAAGTACACAGTCAGTCATTTATAAAGTGTTAATATTTAGTATTTATAGTTTTGTATGATTTTTTTTTTTTCTTTTTTGGACGGTCATGCATGTAAGTATATTGCTAGTGACCTACAACTGACTAAATTGCACTGCACTGTACAGTGTGCATGTTTTTGCACAAAGTGTATAGCTGTATCTATCAGGGGGTTATACTCGTTGATCATAGGTATCATGCTGTACAGTTATGCAATGTAAATATCACGGTATTTGTGGTTTACTAATGTGTAAATGTTTGTGAATTAAGTTATTTATATCCCCCTGCTGGATATCTTCTCGTATACGGCCATTGACTGGGATAGATGGATGGCTTTACTCTCTGTTTCTACATTTTAGTGGAAGGCCTGTCAGGTCTGTTGACAGAGAAAACAAGGCTTCACAGATACAGTTTCCACTCTGCCTACCCAAATACAGCCCTCAAGTAGACGGAAAAAAATCTTGCGTGTCCACTGAGGCTGCTGGCCTGCCTCTCTCTCTCTCTCTCTCTCTCTCTCTCTCTCTCTCTCTCTCTCTCTCTCTCTCTCTCTTTCTCTACTAAGTATTAATATTTCATGAGAAGGCGCGAGATATTGATAGTTCCAAAGTATTCCCTCGGATTTATGTGATCCACTGACCTTTTCATCCCTCGACACATTCAGGTTAATGTTTTCCCTTGACCAACACAAGGTCAAGGGGTCCAAGACAATCTATATTCTAACAGCCAGGTTTTCATAACATTCGTGGATATGAAATGTATCCAGAGCATAAATACTGATGTTGAAGGAAGGCTCTAATCTGAATTGAGCGCCACCAATAGGCTGAAAAGAGAGGATGAGCAGGAACACAAATCTCCTTTTCAGTTTGTGCACAAGATATTTCCTAATCTGTTGGGAAGATGGCTGTACCTCCACACAGTAGGACTTTTAGTCTAGTTATGAATTATGTCTGTGCAGAATTATAGTATGATGACGTTATGATTATCAGGTCCATTAGTCACTCAAAACCCTCCAAAAGTTAAGTTGGTTCAATCTGTGTGTGTGTTCTTGTGCATTGGCTTTCATGAGGAGCACGTCTGCAGAAAAAGTAGGTATTGAATGTCGTTGATGGAAAGTCCCGAGGATAATAATAGAAACGCGTGTATGTTTGTTAGATTCCGACCACACCAGAATGCTGACCCTAGCCATCCACGGGTGGCGGCAGTCATTGACACTCTGATCTCCTTCAAGAACAACGACTTAGGAGCGTGGATACGGGGAGGGGACATCATCATCCAGGACTCTGGGTGAGACTACTCAGTCATCATAATCATGATGTGATTAATGCAAGTCTTCAAAAGAATGGAGGACTGGGGTGGGGAAATTAAAAACAATGTCATCATAAAAACCTAAACTGTCATATTTATAATGCAATACAATTTATGTTATATTTGCAAATATTTGTTATGAATTGCTTTTATTCCAGACTTACCATTTGACCTAACTTTATGTTCAAAGCTGGCTTGATTCTTATAGCTTTGAAAGTGGAAACCATTGATTGACATTTCAGTTTTTATTTTCTGCCGTAATTTTGAGCACACTCATCTGACGTTATGGGAGGAAAAAAATAATAAGATAAGGCCCATGTTCGGAGGAGCAACAGTTATGTTTATCTTATTTTGTAACCTACAGAGAGGTCACCATTATATAGAATCATTATATAAACCTATCCAGTTTTTGCATTACTATCAATTATGTCCATAACTGGTCAATACCACGCTCATCATAGTTCAATGACATACATTTGTAAGACTAACAAATATTTATTTGATCTTTCTCTGAACAGATTTGCAGACAATGGAGTTGGACTGGCTTTTGCCAGGTGTGTATTTTCTAAATCACTCTGCTCTTAGCATAATGATTATTTTATTCAGTCATATTGTCTTTTCACATCTCCCTGCCAGACAAACTTGCCAAAAACCCTGTGTTTTGATAGATACTGAGCAAACAGCAGACACTTTCCTTTCACATGCATCTCTTTTCGAATAATATCGTGTCAGGCACTTTCTTCTCCGCTTGGTTCATCTATTAAAAAGTATAAGAAACATTTGTCCTGTAAAGTTGTCAATATGTGCATGATTAAAAAAAATGAATGATAAAAACATTACATTTCTCCTTCTTGTTCTCCAGTGATGGCAGCTACCCTAAGGATGAAGGGTCCAGTCAGGAGGTGACCCAGTCTCTGTTTGTGGGTGAAAGCCGAAACCGAGGGACCAACGGAGGGCAGAATAAATACTGGGGCTTAGGAGGTGCTGATGCTAAGATGAGGACACTACCTAGAAACAGGTGAGTGGGAGCAAACAGAGGAAGGGATGAGTTGATGAAAGGAGGGAAGATGTATGCCAGTAATTCAGGGAGAATCCAAATCAAACCAAGTTTTCTCAAGAATTGGGTGTTGGTAGAGTTTGCAAAGAAACATGTGCTGGGAAAAACCAATGGGGATGAGAGAGCCAGCAAGCCCATCAGGCAGTTGGACAGATGGACAGCTGGGGCTGCTATAGCTGCTTTAAGCCGGAGGTGTGCTTGTGAAAGGACGTTCTGTGTTGACTGACTTCCCTCCAGTGATATTTTAGGTAGTTTATGAAAACCTGGCAGCAACACTTGCGTGGTTTTGAGAAAGGGATTACTTAACAGTAAGGAGAGGATTTTTTTTTCTGACCCAGAGTTCCTATTAATTTCAGCCGTCTGTCACCAATCCCTTCCTTTTTATTTCTATTATTTTGAGTTTTTGATAATCTTTGCAAGGGAACATATTAAGATCTCACTTATAGTCATGTAAAAAATCCATCTGGTTTACCTTTCAATGGAAGCACTATAAGGGTGTTGCACTACCTTTTTTCTCACCGACTATTTTTTAGATAGGACTTCCATGAGGAGAACGTGTATAGTCTCTCCATGCTGTAATGCCATGTCTGACTGAGTGGACAATCCTAATGAGAGCAGAGTTTTGAGCTTTATGTCTCTTCTTTCTGTCTTTCTCTCTCATTACAGAGATTGTTGTACAAGAGTGGAAACATAAACAAGAGACTGGCTAATAGCGGCCTTTTTGTCTCAAGAACTAGAGTTTATGCCAGTTTGTGACCACTGTGTACAGCTTTACAGACATTTTACAGGCTTCCTGACCGCGCTGTGACATCTGGCTCGTCTGTCGTCATCGTGATTACTGCCAGATCTGCTGTCACTCTTTTTTTTTTTCTTCTTTTTTTTTGCCAGAGATTAAATAGTTCCACTAAAAGAGATGAATATTTTGATAATTTAATTAAAATTCCACATGGTTTCATTAATAGAAATTAGAAAGCAATTGTATCCTTTACTGAGGCAAAGTAAAAACAGTCTCTTTCATTTATTTATTGCTGTCGCTTGACCTGACTCATTCCCTCGCCTCTGTAGGACTTTCCCAATCCGAGGTTTCCAGATCTATGATGGTCCGGTGCGGCTTACACGGAGTACATTTCGTGGATTCATCCCCACACCAGAACGTTATACCAGCGCAGTTGGATTCAACTTGAAAAACACCTGGCAGCTCACCCCACAAAATAATCTGTCTCAGCTCAACTTCCACTCCACTGTGAGTAAACATACATTTTTGACATCTACTATACAGTTACAGTTTTAATATTAGAATGACATAGATCATAGGTGTCAAACTCAAGGCCCGCGGGCCAAATCCGGCCCGCCGCGTAATTTTATGTGGCCTTCGACAGCTTGAAAGGCATATGATCGTCTTAAAATTAAAGTATATGCTGCTTTACAGTGTACAGTGACCATAGACTACATCTCCCACAATGCATGTCGACTTTGTGACCTGCAAATGAACGGCATCCTACTGCGAGAAAAAGCACTGTTTCCATATTGCCGTTTAACTTGTGACAAGTGATTACATTTTAAAAGATCGACAAATAATGCCAAAATGTCCAAGAAGAGTGGAATTGATGCAAAGTGAAGGCCATTTAAAGAAGTTGGGAAAGTACATGTTTGTGCTTCAAGGAGAGAAACCGTTAAGTCTTCTGTGTTATGAGGAAGTGTCGGTGATGAAGGAATACAATTCACATCGCCGTTTTGACACCAAACACGAAGCCAAGTACGCTAAATTTATCCTCCAAGAAAAACATAGTTGTCCAAGGTGTGCCCCATGCCACACCAACGTATGTGAGCAGGTTTACTGTTCACAATTAGTTGCTGGACCAGTTATGTCCTTCTCAACTGTGACAAAAAAAGCTTTGAACAGAGTTAGTTAGTTACTTAGTTAGTTAGTTAGTTTATACAGTGTTACAGTTACAATCGTCCCTTTCAGGGCAACCATAATGATGATGTGGCCCAGGGTGAAAATTTGTTTGACACCTGACATAGATGAATGCAGTGCAATACATGAACCTGTTAACACTGAGACTGAGGATCAACATAAAACTTTGGAAGCAGTTACGCTTGCATACATATTCATTTTACAGTATAATGGCATATTGTGTCATGTTTACATTGTGGTATGCTTTTATTAGGCCTATCATAGCTCATAACAGCCAATAACTAATAGTTAATATAAAGGTTTCACTCCCGGCTTGTTGTGTTCGATCATATGGCTTGGGGTCATGTTACATTTTAGGTACTACTGTGACTCCTCTAATCCTGTTTTAAAAACATGTTGTTGGTCCTTTATTTTTTATTCTCTCTTCCTTCCTCTTTATCAATTCTTCTTACTTTATTGTGTTTTTGTTCCTGTTTTTGTTCTAGATTTTTTTTCTATGTACTTTATGTCCCCATCGTTTTGGTACATTTGGTCTGACTGTTTCCTCTTTAAAAATGTGTTTCCTATTTGTTCTTCAACCCATTAATCATCCCCTCATATTGATTAGATCACAACTCGGATCAAACTTGGCAGTTATTTGAAGCATTAGTTTGAAAGGGGTCACCGTTTCTTGTCCTCTCTTCTCAAGTCAGGCTTGTAGAAAACTATTGTAAATCACTGATGCCATCCTGTGGCGGTATAGTAGTAAGGCAGCACAGTGCATTGCCTTTACTTAAATGTGACTAATTAAAAACATTTAAAAGTAAATCTGTACTTTTTTGTTTATCCTCCGCTTATTAAATTGGATGATAAGTAAACATTTCCAAATTCAGTAAATAGCCGCTGCGTTTAAGTGAGCAATCTTTAATATGAACCCCAGCAGCCCTTCTTCATCAGGAGCTCTTCCTCACTCTCAAAGTCCTCGTACTCCCATGAATCGATACCAAAGCCACTGATGTGACATAGCAAAAAAAACTGCAAAGCCTGGCCTTACAAGAGCATATAAGTCAATTTGACATGTTTCTAATACAATTCAACCATAAATATTAACATAAACCATAAATATGACTCTAAGGACTCGAAAGTTACTCGAACAACTGTACCAATTCAGATATTTTACAAAGTAAAAGTCCTACATCCAAAAAAGTTAAAACATGTTTATCAGTCATTAAATATTCAGAAATTAGATTTTAGGACGTAGAACTGTGATAGTCTGATTTGACCACGGAGATCCGAGTGTCTGCCACGATTTGAGCTTGCCCTCTCTCCAAGTCCACTGTCAGACAAAGCCTCAGCAAGATACCAACCACATTGCATTTTTTTTCAGCCCAAAAACTGAAATATGACTTACTTATGCAGGGCTCTCAAGTGTCACGCATTGAGCGTGACTGTCACGCATTGCGGTCTTAACAAGGTTAATGACACCACTGATTATCTCCAGGAACAGTCGGGGCCCTGTATGAAGTTAGCCTTCTTAATTCTTGTCCTGACTTATCGAAAAGGAAAGGTGAGGCTATGAAGAAACATTAGTAAATCTGCAAATTTATCCAATTTAACATTCATTCCTCGTCAGCCTGTACAAAGAAATAGGGCAAATATAGTTTTAAACAAATTAAACTTAGCTTTATTAAATGTCAGGTCTCTGTCAGGAAAAACATTTTTAATCAATGATTTCATTATTAGGCACAAACTTGATTTTTTGTTTTTAACCGAAACTTGGTTAGACCAAGATAACAGTGCAGCTGTTCTTATTGAAGCAACATCTCCCAACTTCAGTTTCATGAGTGAAACAAGAACGCATAAGAAAGGAGGTGGAGTTGCTATTTTATATAATGAGTCTCTTCAATGCAAGCAGATGTCTTTTGGTCATTTTACTTCCTTTGAATATGTGGCTCTCAATTCCACGCAAGTTTTATTCCTCAACATTTACAGACCACCTAAATACTGTGCAACCTTCTTTGATGAGTTTACTGAACTGCTGTCTATAATCTATATTGATTTTGATTGTGTTGTCATTGTTGGTGATTTTAATATCCATGTTGATAATCCCCAGGACAGAGGGTCTATAGAGCTATGTGGTGTCCTTGATAACTATGATCTGCCTCAGCATGTAACAGGTCCCACCCACAACAAGGGGAACACTCTAGACCTAATCATCACCAAAGGTCTGGACATTTCCAAGGTTGCTGTGACGGATGTTGCACTCTCTGATCATTCCTGTGTTTTCTTTGAGAGTGCAATCTCCCTGCACACAAATGTCCAAACCAAGGTTGTGACAAAGTGTTACATCACTGAAAACACCAGTGAACTATTTATTCAGAAGTTCTGCTCCACACCAGGCCTCTCTTGCATCTCAGTCAATGAGCTTGTGGATGGCTTCAATTCTAAAGTTAAAAATGTTATTGACGCCATTGCACCCACTAAGGTGAAGGTTGTCTCGGGTAAGAAAAGATCCCCTTGGAGAAATGCCACACTGGTCAGAATAGAGAAAAGAGAGTGTCGGAAAGCTGAACGCAGGTGGCGAAAAACTAATCTCCAGGTTCACTGTGGTATCTATAAAGAGAGACTTCACAATTATAATTTGGAACTTAGAAATGCAAGACAGGCCTTCTTCTCTGACATCATAACCAAAAACAAAAACAATACACGCGCCTTATTTGCTACCGTGGACAGGCTAACAAACCCTCCGGTGTCGGTAACGGATACGCTCCAATCCACCTGGGCATGCAATCAATTTGCCTCCTATTTTGCTGATAAAATTCAGAAAATTAGACAAGCAGTCGGTGGCTCCACACCAACCGCAGGATATGTGTTGTCCCCATCTTTAAATAGCATCCATTCAAATATCATGACACAATTTCACTCAATGAACCAAAGAAGCCTAGAAGACATTATACAACATCTGAACACATCCTCCTGCTGCTTGGATATTCTACCAACACACTTTTTCAAAAATATTTCACACTACATGACCGCTGATCTTTTACAAATTGTAAACACATCCCTTCTCTCAGGTGTCTTCCCACAAGCCCTAAAAACTGCAGTTATTAAACCACTTTTAAAGAAGGCTAGTTTAGACCCCGGAATATTGAAAAACTGTAGACCAATATCAAACCTCCCATTCTTCAGTAAAATAATGGAAAAAGCGTTTTTTCAACAGCTGAACAACTTCTTGGCCGAAAATAACTGTTTCGATGTCTTCCAGTCCGGCTTTCGTCAGCACCACAGTACTGAAACTGCTCTTGTTAAGGTTTTCAACGACATCCACTTAAACACAGACAGTGGCAGAATCTCAGTCTTAGTATTACTGGATCTCAGTGCTGCATTCGACACGGTTGATCATGACATACTACTAGACAGACTGAAAGTCTGGGTAGGACTCTCTGGCGCAGCACTTAACTGGTTTGAATCCTACTTGAAGGACCGACAATACTTTGTGTCGGTAGCTAATTACACATCAGAGCTGACTAGGATGACATGTGGTGTTCCCCAAGGTTCAATACTGGGGCCTCTTCTGTTCTGATCTACATGCTTCCACTGGCTCAGATTATGAAAAACAACAAAGTGTGTTATCATAATTATGCAGATGACACACAACTCTACATAACTATATCACCACGGGACTATAATGCATTGAAGAAATCAATAACTGGATGTGCCAGAATTTTCTTCAATTAAATCAAGATAAAACAGAAGTAATTGTTTTTGGTCCCAAGGACGAACGATTGAAAGTCAGCGCTCAGCTTCAATCACTAATGTTAAAAACCTCAAACCAAGCTAGAAATCTAGGTGTAGTTATGGATTCAGACCTCAACCTGAACAGCCATATCAAGACAATTACAAAATCAGCCTACTACCACCTGAAGAATATATCAAGGGTTAGAGGACTTATGTCTCAACAGGATCTGGAGAAACTTGTCCATGCATTTATCTTCAGTAGACTTGACTACTGTAACGGTGTGTTCACAGGCCTCTGTAAAAAGTCAATCAGAAAGCTGCAGCTGATTCAGAACGCTGCAGCTCGAGTCCTCACTAAGACCAGGAAAGTGGATCACATCACTCCAGTTCTGAGGTCTTTGCACTGGCTCCTTGTCAAACAAAGAATTGCCTTTAAAATCCTGCTGCTGGTTTATAAAGCACTGAATGGTTTAGGGCCTAAGTATGTTTGTGATCTGCTGCTACCTTATGAACCATCCCGGCCACTCAGGTCGTCTGGGACGAGTCTACTTTCTGTTCCAAGAGTCAGAACTAAACATGGAGAAGCAGCGTTCAGCTTTTCTGCTCCACATATCTGGAACAAGGTCCCTGAAAGCTGCAGGTCTGCTGAGACCCTCAGCTCCTTTAAGTCCACATTGAAGACTTTTCTGTTTGCTGCTGCCTTTAACTGAACCAGATTCAATTACTGCATCTCACTACTGCATTTTATTTCTTAAACTGCACTGCAACTTTTATTCAACTTTTATTTTTTAAGTTGCTTTTTCTACTTTTATTTTGTTTTTTGATTGTTTTAATGTTTTACTGTTTTAATGTTTTCTTAACTGTTTTTAAATCTGCATTATGTTTTGATGCTTTTAATGGTTTTATGTGAAGCACTTTGAATCGCCTTGTTGTTGAAATGTGCTATACAAATAAACTTGCCTTGCCTTGCCTTAAGTCACGCCCTCCCGCCACACATCGTATTTCTCACGCTGAAAAAAAACTCTAGGCTATTTGGTGTGCCGCAGCGCACAAACATGACCTAGTCGCGCTGCCCTCACCATGGAGGAATCAAGCACGTCTCCCCAGAATCCCCTGGACTCATCAGCCAATCAAAAAAAAGAAATGGGCTACACGAATAGCCAATCAGAAAAACGTATCTGTTGTATCTGGGTAAAATGTAATCCAGCAACCAATGAAAATAAAGCTGATAATAATATGGGGGTGAGGGGGGCTGGTCTGTGGGCATACGGCATGGGCGGAGGGCGGGGGAGGATATGTCACTCTTACCTGTCTTTAAAAACTTGAGAGCCCTGCTTATGGATGAAACAACACTTGCTTGGTGTGTATTTGTGCATCTGCTTGAGCAGAGGCCATCTGTTGTGGAACCAGAGGCGTCCAAGGTCCAGGAAGAAAGTTAAGCATTTTTGCTTTCAGCAGACTTAAACCTACGGTTCACGAAATCTGCACTAAAGTAATTACTACAAATATTTAACTTCACTTTATCAAAGTCAAACTTTGCAGAGATACTGTTAACACATAGTGCTATAAAAAAGAAAAGAAAAGGCGATGATATGCATAATTAAAAAGAGGAAATGCATCCTTTTCTTTCCCGTGTTCTATCACCAACCAATTAACCAGTAAGACATATACTTATATGAACCTCTTAACTAGTCTCACAAGTGTTTTCTGTATATTACACCTTTTCAAATTATTTAAATAGCCCTTGTGGTTGAGGAGATATTTTGTATTTAGTATGGGTATGCAAACTATTTGGAATTTGAAAAAAATGTCTGGGGCTCAACTGGGGTTAAAGAAGTTCTAACAATGACAGAGCTGGCACTTAACCTGAATTTATATAGTGCTAAAACAAATATGCTTTGCAAATATCATCCTCAGGTGGGTCTGCAGACGTTCTTTGGTCGCCCGGGGCAGTGGTTTGAAGAGAACGACCTGGATGGAGACAAAAACTCCATCTTTCACGATGTGGACGGGTCAGTAACCGGTTATATGGACACCTACGTTGGCAGAGCAGACAATTACCTGATCCAACACCCTGGCTGTGTGACTATGCCCCAGTGGAGTGGAGTGATCTGCAGCGGCCGTTACTCCCAGGTACAGCATGTCAGGGTCTGCCCCCTATTCTTGTTGGTCTGTACCTCTAATGTAAAATATGCACTCTTCCTGACACTTGCACTCCATCACATCCTCTTCTCATTCAGGTGTACATCCAGACCCAAGGAGCCCCCAACCTCCGTTTATCCATCAGCAGAGATGAATACCCTGATGCTCCTCTGGTGCTGAGAGGGATCAACAGCCAGGGGGCACTGTCCCAGCAGTACCAGCCCATCCTAATGATGAGCAAGAGCTACACTCTGCACTGGAGTGGGCCTGCACCAAGAGAGGTTGTCCTCTCTCTCATCAACTTTGATAAGTGAGTAACATAAAGTCAGTCAGTGCATGACTAAAGCTTCTGCAAGTCACTAGATTTTTGTAATATCTCAAGATAACGAGAATATGTTTTTCTTTCTAAGAAAGCCATTGAACAACGAGACCTGATTTTTGTTTATTGTGTTCATCACATTAGAACTATTCTGAGCTGAAAAACCTGATTGTTGTCATAACATTCTTAATAGTTCCAAATGGTCTTTGGAGAAGCTTTGTTTGATAACCTTTCTTTCTTTCTTTCTTTCTTTCTTTCTCCCTCCCACTCAGAGATGACTGGGTGCTGGTGGGACTCTGTTACCCATCAGACACCACATTTCAGATTATGGCCGACATCAATGATAGACAAAGCAACACCTTTGATGACCTCACAGACTATGGCACCGTGGTCTCCCTTATAGAGTTGGAAAAGAGGCCAATGGAGAGAAAGTACTTCTTTGACCAAACTGTTGGGTGAGAACAAACAAAGAATCCAATCCTCTCTATTACAGTATGCTCAAAAAGAAAGTGTGTTTAAGCTTTGATAGTTTGACTTGTGTTTTTAATTCTGACCTGCATTGACCTAAAAAGGTCATCCTTCTCCCATTGATGGCTAAGCAGTCTGATTTCCTTAAATTAATTAAACTCTGTTTCTCCTCCCATCATACCCAGCTTATTGTGGCTCTACCTTCGGGCCCGGCATGGGCGGGATGGTCACAGCTACTGTTCAGCAAAAGGCTGCGAAAGAGTGAAAGTTCTGGCCACCACTTCCTCTAAACAGACCTGTAACTGTACATCCAAGGCCTACCCCAAGTACTACAAAACACCCTCAGCAGTGGTACCTATGCCAGCCCTCAATACACAGCCCTGCAAAGAATGTGGTGCTAAACGGGTATGAGTTGCTACATTCAAGATGATGTCTGTTAATCTGCATTAAAACACTGCTGACCAATGTGTATCGGTCTTAGCTTGTGTTTTCCAGTGAGCCATGGACCTCCTACCTCCAGACGCAAGTCAAGTCTCTCAGTATCAAAGAGCAGCAGAAAGGAGACAACAGCTCATTTATTACTGTGAGCATGCCAGGCCAAACACATTACCTTATCTATATGACTTGAACTTGTGAATCAGGGTTTATTGAACCAATTGTTTTCCTGTTACCTGCCAGGTGAATGAGGTGACCATGCCCTTCACACGGCCTGGGTACTTCTTGGTCTCAGTGGATGCCTGCTCTGGGAAAGTCACCAAGAAAACCTCATTTGCCAAGATGGATGACAAGATGGAACAGTACTTAAAAACGGGAATACCAAATAGGTGAGCCAGGGAAAATAGCTTCACCCTGCTCACACAACAGCATTTGCATTTCTGACATGGCCATACAGTGGTATCAACATCTGAGATCGACTTTCCTCATTAGTATAACTATTTTGCAGCCCAGTATCGGGGAGTTATACATATTCTTGCTTAATTTACAGAAGTGTTTGTTTGTTTGTTTGTCAACAGGTCTATAGTGCTCATGGCAACACGAGGTCAACCGGAGGGCTTGGTTGCTGTAGCACCATATCTGGTCTCCTTTGGTGTGACCAAAGCTGCTGATCTGCACAGTAAAGGTTTGTAATAAACATCCAGAATTCTTTCCCTTTCTTTGTCTGTCCAGTTATTGTGTTTTGGGGTAAAGTTGCTCTATCTCATACCCTCTTTTTGTTGCCTTTCACCCCAGAGAGACTGGCACTTTGGGGGTTCCAGGGTAGTTCTTCACCCCCTCCGTGGGTCTCGCTACAAGCCGGGCAGGGGGACGAGTTCCTGGGGCTGCAGGAGCGGTATTTGCCTCTGGGTTTGGATTCATACGGCTGTACACCACCTGAATCTCAAATGCGCAAAGACCTGGAGCTCCTCAAAATAGCCACGGGACAACAATGATCATTGTGAACTATACAACTTGACTACCCAGAACACTCTTGCACACGGATACACACACAACCAGCTGATGAATGTGAACTGCTGAACCTTTTAATTTATTAACAATGGCAGAGATGTTTACCATTTTCAAGTGGAGAGAAGGTATTTTATTTTGAATGGGCTGAGTTTTTTTTCTGAATATTCTTCTTTTTTTTTTTTTTTTTGCGTGTGTGTATGTGTAAGTAGACCTTCAGGCCATTGAGTCAATGCACTTTCCTTTTTAAAAACACAACTTTCCTTATCAGCCAAAGTGTTCAATGGAGCTTTATAATAACTTGTTTGTTTATCATGGAACTGAAAAAAACAAACTCAAAGCAACCTTTAACATTTACCCACCAATCGTATTATTTATTATGTAGTAAATAAAAACCAAATTAATTGGATTGAGTCTGAAAACGGAACACAATCCATTAGATACACACAAGCCAAAAGGAAATTCTGAAAATAAATTGCATTGTCCCTGAAATGAGACCACATTCGATTGGTACAGAAAATTTAACAAGATGGATTAAACAAGCTCAGGTCAAAGGGAAATAATGAAAATACATGCAATAATCAAACGGCAATATTAAGCAAAAAATTATAATCATGTAGTGTAAAACAGTGCCAATGTGTTGGCTATAAAAGATTATGTGACGCAAAACACCTATATTTAAAGACCAAGTCATAAGCCATATTCATATTGAAATTTTTAACATTCAAAAATGCCGTTAAATAGACAAATTACTACTATGTAGGCCATTACTCCTTTCTATCAATCCTCACACACATCTTTTAGCTTTTTAGTTTGTATCAACTGAATCTTTAACTGGAAAACCTCTCCTCTTCGTGCAGCTGTAAAACTAAACTTCAAGACTTTAAGCACCTTTTTTATGGATTCCTACATGGACTTACTGGATTTCTTTTTTTCTTTTTTGTATTTTATCGCTTCAGTGATGGTTTCTCAAGTGTTGTTCACAGGTGCAGCACAAATATAAATGTATATGACATTTCTTTTAGGTTTTCTTAAATATGATTGAATGTTTTACCTTTCATCTGCCTCATTCATGAGCTTTTCATTAGCATTATTGCTAAACCCATGTTTAGATAGTGTAAAGGGTGCCTTTATAGAGTAAGTAACCTGGCTGCACAGTAGTGAGAAGCAACATGTACAATACAGATCATATAGCAGCTGTAAGGTATACAGATTTATAAAGTGTGTGTAATCTTTGAACGGTTGTTTGGATGTGAGCAGGGCTCCCCCACTGAGCAATGATAACCTATCTGTGACTGTGTGTGTGACTGTGTGAGTGTACGTCTGATCATGGGAGACGGAGGGATCCTCTGGAGGACAACGACCCTGTTGCCTTTTAACCACTCTACTGTTAAAAAGAGAAAAAGAACGAAAGAAAGGGTTTTCAAGCCCTTGCCTTTTGTTCAACAGATGCTTTGAAGATGCACAGCCTGAGATTTAATTGGAACTGAGCTTTGTAAATATGGTGTTAAATGTTATAACTCAAACAGTATGTGTAATAGAAATGTCAAACAGGTTGTGAATAGTGTCTGTCTTTACTGTGTTTCTGTTTTTGTCAATTGCTAAGTTGTTTGGAAACTCAGCATTTGTTATAAAATTGCCAATTAAACAAACATTTATGCTTTGTGATAAAATACATTAAATGTTTTGCTTCCAGCAGTAGTGAGAAGATAATGGAATTTGAATACAAATGTATTGTATTCAATGGGTTTGCGTTTTTGTTCTTATATGGTTATACAATTTCACCGCTTGGGGGCAGCCTAGTGTTGTTGAGTAATCTCCTACTCTTCTTAGCACAAATCCACATTTCCATACATACGATTCTGAAATGAAGACTGTTCATTGATTCCAAGTGACAATGTCTTAAAGTATGTAACTTTTATATTAAAATGAATATTGTCAGTTTTTACAACGGGGTTAGCTTTTGGTCCACGAACAAAATCCCCCTCAAACTAGCCTAAAAATAACCGTTTCACTGTTTGTCACCATTTAAGCCATCAACACAGAGGGAAGGGGCCACTGTCTTGGGGGGGGGATTGTAATGAGCCTCTGGAGAGCCACTTAACGCTGTTAGATGTACAGTGATCATGTATGGCGAGATGGAGTGCAGCAGTTGCTTTTACTTGTAGACATTATGGATGAGAGATAAGAAGTTGCAATAAGAAATGTATGAAATTATCACCACGAGAGGCACGGTTCTAAAGTCCGCCGTAAATTTACATATGCCAGATTAACACGAGGCACACTGCCAAGTGAGACGGATGGTTTCTGTGTGTGCTAGTGTGTGAAGAGCCTTCACAAAACTGTCACTGTCTAAAGACATTTGGTGCAATCCTCACGGCCCACAGCCACCATATGGCTCAGATAGGGAATTTACTTGTCCATAAAATGGTTTCTGACCATGAAGACTCTCACCGCTCCCACACACTTTACACCATTTTGGAAATGAGAGAGGACAGATTGGTGTGACACAGTTAGCAGGCAGAACGATGCACATGAGGACAGCAGCTCCTTCTGACACCAGGCGTCTGCCTTAAGGAGAAAACACAAAGGCACGCACGGCATCATCCTCATTGTTTATATGTGTATATATATACATATATATATATTTATATATGTGTGTGTGTATGTATATATACGCATGCATATACTGTATGTGTATATATATATATATATATATATATATATATATATATATATATATACATACATTCAATTATTTATTTTTTTAATCCTTTGATTATGGGTGGACTGAGCATGCTTTACAGCTGAGTTTTAATTATGTAATACTCAGGCTTTTGAACTGTGCAAATACAATTAGAGAAATGCCAAGGCTAAAAATATGACACTGCAGAGACGTGCGTGTGCTGGATTGTAGGCGGTAGCCTTTACGCTATTGCAATACATTCTAGTGCCCTCATTTACTGTATTTTATGCTCTATTATTAATTTTACACCAAAAATCTAGCAGGTTAACAAAATGACCGCACTCTGCATTTGAAAAAACTGAATTTGAGGGGAAAACACAGTATCAACATGCAAAATGTGTTCAGCTTCTCAAATCACCATTTGTTAATAATATCCTTGAAATATAATAAACTCATTTAGAATGTAATACAGTTAAATGTGTGATTTAAAAGTAGCTTAATCACTCAAGATCATAAATAACTCGATCAAAATCTGATGCGGCATTAAACGCTATGTTAAGCTAGGCTAGTTTTAGCATTACTGACGTTAGTTTGGAGGATTTTTTCACCATAGAAAGCTACGACCTTATTTATGTGGGATAACAAGTTAATTCCATCGCTATCGCACCAGCGAGCTTTACCCAGGTTTGTAGTGTATTCATTTTACATTTCTAGACCATGAAATGTTTTTATATATTATGGCAAATGTGAACATGTCAGGTGCTGGTCTTAACTGAATTTATATTCAAAGCAATAGATGCCTCTAGCAAAAACTAACATGAGCACTGTTATTAGAAAGAATAGCGTCCTATCTGCCTTCGATTAGTGAATTACTGGTCTGATCATGAGCATATTTGCTTAGAAATGAATTGTGTGTGCGGAGCAACAAATACTCATTAGCTGAGTCAACCCAGGAGCTTTGTCACCCAACAGTTTAGTATATCCGAGGTAAATTTATCTGGATTCCCCAAAGGTTTCCACATTGTATAATTCTTTAATCTCACCATTCAATTGGCTCAGCGGTTCCAGTAGATTCCCTGCTGATGTTCGGTGATGGTGGTCCTGAATAATTAAACCATTTTGACAGCCGTGCAGGGGTCCGTTTCCATGGCAGCCCCTCTCCCGGTGTCCTCGCTGCCCTGAGAAGTAATGTAAATATCCTGTTTCCTTAATGTCACAGTAACAGCAGATAAGTGGCACACAAAGACACGCAAGATGAGCTCAGTGTGAGCTTTTGATTACGTGTCCATATCTGGACCGGGGTCCAGGCCTCGATTTCCTCGTCATACAGGGAAGGTGTCGCGGATCACCTGTGACCACGCTGGGAAAAGGTTCCTGTGTTTATCATGACTGTAAGAGTGGCTGTCTGGGGCCAGGTGGGACAAGATGTAATGCAATCACGCTGTGCATAGCTTTTTGCTGTGTTTATAAAACAGTTGGGAGGAGGCCAAATATGTTTTGTGGTTGGCTTCCTTCAACATGACTGATTATGGTAGCAACCTGGGCAAACTGACCACAAACGAGTTCTTTACGAACTGATGAGTCAGTGCAGAGGTGGCTGGGATCGCTTTAAGGTCACAGAGGGAATATTTTAATGATGTCTGATCTTTTCTGGCACTATGTTAACACACACACCTAAAGTATCCTGATCTCCCCTCACACACAAAACTGTTCAGACATAGTCAATTACCCTTTCACATCAAATGGTTGATCAGCTCCCTAGCCCTTTAGACAGTGAGTTAACCTTATCTACCTGTCGATGAAGAGGTATGGGTGTGACTGTTATAGGCTTGTCCCAGTCAGAGCTAAGAAAGTATGCCATGTACTTTCGACACAGCATGATACTGGCTAATCAGGCCCAGAAAAATGCAATAAAAAAAGGATTATGATGCAGTTATTTGTTGTCAAAAGTGCTTATTCTGTATTTTAATCATTCATTCAATTAGTTTGTGGCTACGTGTTGACTTTGGGGACTCAAAGGGGCTGTAAGATGTTTAAACGCTGAAACCCAGCATGGGATTTTAAATCCAAACTTCCAGTGTGTCTCACCAGATGTGTGCATTGTGCACAGAATGATCCAGTAGACAATTCAGAGAACTGCAAATTAAATTGCTTCATGTGTGTAATAACATTAAAAGACCTTTTAATTTAGTCATTTTCATTTTGTCGTAAAGTGACCATGTGGAGGCTGTTAAGGCTAAATGTGTTGCTTTGAACAGAGTCACAGTTATGCATCTTTGCTGAGGCCTTGCTGGAGGGTTTTGCTGCGGATGCTCACTGGTTTGAAAACAATCTGCTCTTATGAGGCCATCCAAATGTCCATGGAAGTGTACGGCTATTAGTGTTTGGCGGTGGTGATGTGGCTGATGACTGAAAATGAGGATAATGATGGCAGCAATCATGCTCAATGCAACTTGCCTCAATCTCCAACTAACCTAATTCTTGCTGTGAAACCAATTGACTGTTCAAATCAAGTTGAGACATGAAGTGTGGTTACTAAACCAAGATAATCATTTTTCCCCGAGAGAAACTGTACCAGATTTGTGTTTGCTGTGACTGACCAAACAACAGGTCCTGCTGCTCTGCTGAGAACTATTGCTCCAGGCAGTCACTGAAACATCTGATCCCACAACCACGCTTCAAACATGTTTCATTCCACAGGGACCACAGGGTAGATCCTCAGAGACACTTGCTCAATAATTAGCCAGAAGACATACATTTAGTTTACAGAAACCTACTTACCCTGATAACCTTTTCCGTTGGCCAGCTCAATATGGAATGCAGTTGCTCAATATCCCCCCCTCCCAAGATAATATAACCTGAAACAGTTTATTTATTTCTGATTCTGTGGTCTATGTATTGAGGACGGCAAACTGCGCAAAACCCTAAGGCATCCCCACGCTTTCTGATTACATATAGATTTTCTATGTCCTTAAGGGAAAGGCCATACCATTTATGCTTTTGCACAGTGTTGATCGATTGTCTATAATGTCCCTGCCCTTCAATTGCAGATGAAACACGAAACATCTATTCAACCATACAGAGATATGGAGCATGGAAATACATATTTCACACAAGTTTCTACAACTGCTTCAAAAGGTTCTCTACTGTCACGTGCTCTGCCTTATGAACACACAAAACACTTTTTTTAAAGCCATTAGCTGCACAGGTAAAATTTGATAAAATTACTTTTTTATCCTTCTCCTTAGGTTTTCAGTGACAATATTTCCCATTAATGTTAAAATTCTTGTCCACCTTTTAGCAAATGTAAAACACTCAATCCTTAGTTTTACAAATTCAGGTCACAAGCTTTTAATGTCCTCTTTATTTCTTCACTTTTCTATCCACACTGTTCGTCTTCCCCCTCAACCTCCTCCACCTCATCATAATTATTATTTATTTGTACCTTACATAGACTATTTGCTATAACAAGTTTGTTCAAAAGAACCACCCACTCACACTGCTACTCAAAGTAAGGTAATTGATTACTAATTGCCGTGCTGTTATGTGGACCTGTTGTCTAAGATGCTAAGCATCTTAATTGCTTTATCTTGTTGACGCCCTCTTTTCTTCAACCTGTCTTTCCTCTCTGATGCGATCATGTATGCATTTAATTTAAGCTTGAGGAAGATTATGTTCATTGTGTGTATGTACAGCAAATGTGTGTGTATGCAGCAGGTACACACAGTGGCATGATGGAGCGGTGTGTAAATGACTGAAACCCTGATCAGAACCAGTTTGTACCTGATGTGACAGGCAACAATTGGATGAGCCACTTTGCAATCTCACAGCTGCATCGGGGCAAACAGGCCATGTTGGGAGAAGGAACAAAGGGATGGCGGAGAGGATAGGATAGGATAGGAATAGGATAGGAATCTTGAGAATGGATGGAAAGGCAAAGCTTGGCAGGAAGATAAAAAAAAAAGATAAAAAAAAAATAAGGATGAAAGAAACTGGCAATAAATAAAAGGAGGAAAGTAGATTTGTTATGGATGGATACCAGTGAGCCACCAGTGAGACGTTATGTCATGTTCATGTTTCCAGACAACAGAGAGGCATCTCAGGGCCCTAAATTGTTCAGCGGCTAAACAGGGGCCCCTCACTGATCCTCCCCTCTGTTGCTGTGGCATCCAAGTGATCTCTTCATTAATTCATAACAGAGCACCAAACTAAATTAGCACTCGTTAGCCACCCGCTGTTTACTTTTCTTTATTTGCTATCATTAACCCTCCTCCCTTCAAACTGTGTGTGTGTGTGTGTGTGTGTGTGTGTGTGTGTGTGTGTGTGTGTGTGTGTGTGTGCGTGCGTGTGTGTGTGTGTGTGTGTGTGTGTGTGTGTGGTCATGTGTGTTTGTGGGGAGTGTGAGGGATTTAGGGTGGGCATCATAACCGCCTCACCTAGCAACCTACCCTGTGAGATGCTCAAAGGGTCTGGATCACCGGGGGTGACATGCACACTGAGTCTCCCACCCTGCAGACCTTAAGAGAGACTGGGGTGGTTGTGTTGATGACGTTCCACCTGCCACATGTCCATCAGGCCCAGAGAGCAGCCAGATCTGCAGAAACAGGTCCTCTCGAGCACCTCCATTTTTATTCTCTTTCACTCTGCCCCTGCTGAAACACGAGGCCTCGCCAACTTATCACAGGAAACGACACGCAGACCGATCGGCTAATGAGGAAGAGCAGAGGAGACGAGCCATGTCATTGACGGAAAACGGATGCCATTGCTTCATTTTCATCACCTTGGACATGTCATGGCTGCCAGATAAGAGCTGTTTTGCATAGAGCTGCAACACAAGAAGAAATCCTTTCTTTTTCTTCTTCATCATCGTCCCTTTGCAGACTTTTGAAGCTCAAACACAGACACAGCTTGCCATAACCAGCACGTAAACAAACCAGCAAGAGTTTTCCGATTATTACAGTACCTGATAATAATATTCGGTACAAGGTTTTGCTGATTTTGGTGTTGATGATGTAACGAGATGATTGTGGAAAATCTGGATCTTCATCCCCATCCCAGCTTTTCTCCTGGACCTCCAGATGTGTTTCAATAGAGATTGACAGTGACACTCACACACACACATCACACTCACACATACATACACTGGCTGCGTCATGCCCTGTCCTCCAACACGCCTCCTCTAGCAGAGGGACGTCTTGCCCACCTGTGGCTTCTGACTCCTGGAGCCAGCCATCTTCTCTCAGCCACCGTTTCTCTCTCCTTCCAATCATCTGGCTTTTCCCTCTTTCCTCATCTGGTTGAGACGTTACCCAGCACTCCACCTTTCTGTTCAAAGTTTTGTTTTTTTTCAAGGAAAAAGGGACCTTTGCTCAGAAGAGGATTCAGAAGACTCAAGGTTGCGCGAGAAGGAAAGTGATTCCCAAAGGAGACTCAGAGACCTTCAGACTGGTAAGACATCGGCCATTTTGAATTTGAATGCTCTCTTGGAGATAAAGCTTGGGCTAAGTGTGTAAAGAAATATGGTTCAAGGGCCAATTATAATGATGATTTAACACATTCACAGAAAGTGCGATGAAATCATAGTTGGGGAAAAATAGTGCAAACAAGGACACAGATTTGGCATATAACTAAATTGTTATAGGATCATTTTTCATGTGTTGAACATTTATTGGGTGATAATAAAAAATGCATTATGTAAGCTGTGCTAACAGATGAATGCTGAGAAGTCGTCGGCTGCTGGGGTGCTAAATTAATGATAGTTGTCTCCCCATGTTCTCTCTCTTTCTTGCTTTGCGCCTCCATCTGTTGGCCATGGACTCTGAAGCAACCATATGCTCTCTATGTATAAATCATCCACAATGGCCTGATCCCTGTTAGTCTGATAAAACATGGATTTAGCACATTTCTCCAGAACAAGCCTTTGAGGATTCTCTGCCCACAGAGTGATTGCCTACTTACTTTTCGCCATATGTGATGTTCGATTTCTCCTTTACACCTCTAACAACTACAGCACAACATCATTTTCTGCCTCAGTTGAGGGCCGAGAAAAGTTTGATACAAAAGTGGCTGAAGACAGAAGATTCGGTCACGACCTGGTAATTCTCACTCAGCAGAGTATTGTCATTGAAGATCGTGTGTGTGTGTGTGTGTGTGTGTGTGTGTGTGTGTGTGTGTGTGTGTGTGTGTGTGTGTGTGTGTGAGATAGTGAGAATGTAAGTGTGCTTTGGTCTCTTCTGTCATTAGTCTGTTTCTGTCATTTAGACAGAGATGAGCTGTCCCTCATTTGTGTGCGTGTGTGTGTGTGTGTGTGTGTGTGTGTGTGTGTGTGTGTGTGTGTGTGTGTGTGTGTGTGTGTGTGGCTTGGAAAGAGAGCAAGCACTAGTGAGTCAATCAAACTCACACATTCACACATGCTCAAAAATCCCCAATGCTTGTGCTTGTGAGCGTATTGAGAGAATCATGGGTTTGCTGCCTGATATTCAGACTGTTGTCAAACAGCCTGCGAGATGTGTAGGAGTTTTAACAGCACTATAGACTGCATTTGCTTTTGGCTTATCTTCTATTACAGCTTGTCAGCCAGTTGAGTCCCAGCTGAATTACAGACAGCTGCAGAAAGGTTGAAACAACAGGAGACAAATAATGCTTCTAATCTTACCATGGGTTCATTGATTTTTGAGGATGCAAGATGACAAATGATTGCTCACAAAGTTACTGCTGTAGCTTCAGTGTTGATTTTGCAGATCTCTTTATCTTTGGCCCAGTGATACTTCACCAGTATTTGAATACTTGATAGAAATTCCGAAATTCTGGCACAGAAACACACATATTGTCTGTGGATGCTGTGCGTGAATTATTGATGGCATCAGCCTGCTAAAAAATGCATCCCCAACCTTTCTGTCGCACAGAGAGGAAGCAGTAATTAGTTAGGATGTGAGAGGAGACGGAGGCTAATTATCAGTGGGGTAAACACAGCTAATAATAAACAAATAAATAAAGTTTAACTTTATTTTTTATTTCCAACAGATTTCTGCCGGTATATACATTTTATAAAAAAGCTAAATTGTTATTTTCATCACATGACCCGCTGGTTGTCAAGGGAGAAAATGGGGATGAGGATGAAGGAGATGTATTTTCCTTTTGCATAAATTTACAGTTAAGTGTAAAAAAAAAAAGAAAAGAAAGTTGTGATGTCTGATTCGGAAAATATAAATGCAGAGTTGGAGGAATGCCTCGAATGGGCAACTTAGAGGACCATTCCATGTTCAAGGACAAGACCAGATCCAGAATTCATTATACAAATTTCCTACATTGATTTGCTCATTTGAGTGAGGTGGACTCTGAGTCTGGCACTCACAGCTGAATAAATTTTAAAAAGTATGAAGGAATGGATGGATGGGGAGTGGGAACCACTGTAGACGGTAGAAAATGACGAGTAGTTGGAAAAAGTGAAATCAGAAGAGCAAAGAACAGTTCAGCTTGCTCAAGTCTGGAAGCTCGAGAAGTTGATGGTCAGATCTTGTGGAGGGAATGACCAGTGAGACTGAAACTGTGCTGGATTCTCTCACGCCTGCCTCCTGCCATGTACCAATGATATTGAGTAACTCCTGGAAGGATCCGATTTCTCTCTCACTCGCTGAACACCGAGTGGGATTTTTCTTCAGGAAATGGTTAGTTTAAGAAACATAAATTAGAACTGCATTTATACATTAACTTAATTAATAATGTTTTGCAATTGTTTGCCTCCTGCAGTATCAATATGTGCTGTCATAAATCAGGATGTTCCCCACTGTGCTGTCAGTTAATATATGGCCAGGACACAGATGAGAAAAGAGATTCCTAGCAGCAGGAGTGGTAGCAGCAGTTTTTAAAAAAAAAGCACTGAGGCAAAGTTCAGGAGGAGAATATGTTAAATCATTAAAATCCTGCTGGCTAGAACCAGATCAACAAAGTTGACCTACTCTTTAGCCTTGAAAACATTGTATGCAATTATTTTTTACTTCATATCACCTGGCTTTTCTCTTAGAAAGGAATAGACTGAGTGTGTCACACAAGGTGCAGGTTTTCAACACATTGCATCATGCTTAGTGTGAAGGCTGTAAGACCAACGGATCCTTGGAACGAGACATACTGCAGACATAAAACCACAACTTTAGAAATTACAGCCTTATCACTATTTTGTAAAAGAATGTCAAAAATGTGAGAATTTTATGAAGTTAGAATCAAACATTTTCATTTAAAGTATAATTTCAAAGATTTGAAATACAATTCAAATGTAATTAACTTAACCGCTGTCTGCAATTGCAAGTCATTCAGATTATGAAGTACAATGTATACTTTATTCCTTTCTTTTCTCTCCCTGATTTTGTCATACAGAGGAAAATGACGAGGAATTCTCACACTAGAAGAGTTCTGACCCCCCTGTGCATAGAGCTGAAGGTAGGAAACACACTTTCTCCAGGATCTTCAACATAATACACAGACAATGGAAAAAAAGTCGGAAAAAACGTGTCAGTTTTAGAATGAGTTCACAATTATGCATGTATTGACTGAATATATTGAGATTCACATTAATTTATTTGTATGCACAATATAAGCTGATTAGCATCTGAAACGATTTGATCAATCTCATCTGCAAAATTGTCTGAACAGCTGATTTAACTGCTCCTAATTATTTTCAGAAAGATGCTTAGTCATGTAATTAATTACCAACATTTCAAGGGAAAAATAAGTTTACAACCTGACAGAATGTGTTCACTCTTGAATTTGAAGTAAGAGTGTGAGACAATGAAGCGTTAAGGCCTTCTTCAAATTATATATAGTACATATACATACTCTTAAATCAAACACTTGTGAAATTAAAGTGGTTGCAATCAGGCTTTTAGTCTGAAAACATTAAATGGTTCTGTATGTTTCACTCGTGTCTCACAGTTTTTCTTACATTCTCGAGTGCAAAGATTTCTCACTCTGATATTCATGTTTAGTCAAAGCAGTTTTTTTTCTGACTGTCAGAAAGGGGCTTTTTTGTCGATGATTCTGTGGAGAAGATTTTATGTGCAAGGATTTAAAAGCTTAGACTTGACCTGAGCAATGGAAATATGAAAGTTAGATAAATTGGCGTTCAGCTTGAAATGAATGTGTGTCACAAGATCAATTTGTTCATTTAAAAAGGATTGAAACAATAACGCCACAGACTTCTGGGTTTCTTTGTGGTGGAGATGCATTACAACACTTCAGCTTTCAATATCAAAGCATTTGTTAATCTTGTTTTTCTTAAGAGAAAAGATGCACTTTGCTGAACAACAAAACTGCAAACTGAAAGTCTGCCATTGAGTAGTGTCGGAGATAACAAACTAAGTGAGCCATTTTCTCAAGTATTTTGATAATCCTTCAGCAAATATCCTTTTGCATGGGGAATGTTTTTCTCTTTTCTTTCTTTTCTCTCTCTAACTTGTTAGAGCTTGACACGACACAACCCCAGAAAAAAGGATTCCGCGCATCAGACAGCCAATTAAAAAACCTTTCAAAGTAAAGTTACTTACAGACTCGATCTGAGCTCAAAGGGTGTGTTTTGGGCAGGCGAGCAACTCTGTAGGTGATTCTGCAATGTTTATTTTTTTAGTGTTGGATCATTTAAATATCAGCTTCAAGAACAAGATATACTCCTCTGATGTTTGCTCCAGTGGACTGCTTTATCATTTTTGCATATTTTTGCATCTTTGTGTGCACGTTTATATGTGTGTGTCTGCGCGTGGTTGGTTGTTTGTGTGTGTGTGTGTGTGTGTGTGTGTGTGTGTGTGTGTGTGTGTGTGTGTGTGTGTGTGTGTGCGTGAGAGACAAAAAGCATTAATATTTCTGCGAGTGATTGGTTGTTTGTCTGCTGCTGGTGTGTTTTAATGGGTGTAATGGTGAGAAATTATACTTGAGCGCACGTGGTGCTACATGGGAGGATTATAATGAAGCACTGATGATGCAACCCAGAGTTTTCGGTTTAGTAACCATGGCAACCACACAAACCTATGTGGGTAGATCTTTGATGTTAAATAAAGGGGGTGATGCTGGGTGACAGGAGGATTGTATAGAAATTAGGATTTGGGAACACCTCCATCTCAAAATCAACATATCAGTATGATGTCCTGCATTCCTCTCTGTTGATATCCACTGTGTAATTGATATAATTGCTTTAGTTTCATTATCGAATTTGACAAACACCTTTTGCATAAACATTTTAAAAGCTAGAAAAACCACAGTGCAGTTGTGCAAAAAAATAATAATCACTGAATGTGTTTATATGTAAATTAATTGATTTATAACTGCTCTATGAGCACGGATAGATCTAATTATAATTACATTTGTGTATTCCGTTAAGTTAATGTATTGCTTAATGTATTCTTATTGAATAGAATATACTTTATTCATTCCCTTGGATAAATTAGGTCGTGTATGATTATGTTTTAGCCTTTCAGCTGATACCCCACAATGTGAAACAGAGTTGGGGGCGAATAAGAAATGAAAATAAAAACATAATTCAAGGTGTTTATCCGGCTACCTTTCATATCTTATAATCAACCACAGCAAACATAAAAGTGCCTGAAGCAAAGCAGGCGATGCATACAGTCTGCACAACTCACACTGCAACACACCTGCACACATAAGTTAATATATGATAATATGTACTGATGTTGTGTTATTTAGGTTAAATACATGCCATGTAGTGCTGTTGGATTGTGCTGTTGCTGGACCTCCCCGTTACTACAGGTTGATGTTGCATGCAGGAGACCAAAGTTTTTTTTTCCTTCTAGCTCAGAAAGACTAAACACCAATATGGATTGAAGTAGAATACAAATCTTTCATTTTTTATTTACATATTGATTTTTGTATCTGCTCAAAAATCAGTTTCACACCGCTGGGTATGTAGCTTAAATAATATGGCTAAACTATTATCAGACCTTAAGAATACATATGCAGCACATTCACAGGAATACACACATGTAATCAGTCAGATATCTTTCACACTCTCGATGGCGCAGTGGCATTATGATTATATTTTGCCAGCCGTCCTTCCTGCATTTAGCAGTTAACCCGGTGTTGTATTATTATCTGGGGATCCACGGAGCTTTGATCGATCGGTTGCGGTGCTTTTTTTTAATCTCACACATAACCGTCAGCAGCAGGTCAGGTGCGCGTCATACGTCACGGTGATCTACCCCGGATGGATAGAAGAGAACAATTGCGCTCGGACTGAAAACCCATTTGTTAGACCTGAAGTTACCTCTGCGCTACAATATGGGTGACTCTCCGATTAATCTTGACCCAATTTGGCCGCAAATCGATTTCAAGGTATTTTTTCTCAGGTCAGGTTACATTGAACATGTTGGACGTCGCCTCCTAGTGGTCATATGTAAAAAGACACCGCGCCAGAAAGCTGAGAACAAATGTCGTCTAGAAGTTGTTTGTTCATTTACTGGCAGGTAAGACAACGTCGACGACAAAGTAACTTACTTAGACACGTTATAGTTATGTCAAGCAATGTACTCGTTGTCATAGTTAGTGAAGGTTTTATTGTTGAGCAGGTGAGGTTTTGGTATACAACTGTAAACTACGTTTTTAGTCTCGCTAGCTGACATGCTACTGCATGTCAGCTAGCGAGACTAAAAACATAGCTAGTTTGCATGAATGATGTTAATGTAACTGAGAGCAGAACAACAAAAGGTTTACATGAACCAGTAATCTTCCAAAATGTCCTGCAAATTAGCCACATTAGTTGTTGCAGGCCAACACATAACTATAACTATATTACATTGCATTCATGATGTATTATTTGGTATTGTGGGCTAATTGCAGGCAAAGAACTTAGAGTGTGCAGTTAGATTTCATTTTACATTTCATTTTAAGGATGAAACATAAGGAAGATGTTTCCTCCTTAAAATGCATTATAAGGATGCTAGGAAGTGCTCTGCCCTGACACGGATATTTATCCATATCTCCGTTTCGGGGTGTTATAATAATAATAATGTTAGTAATTCATACTATTAATAATTCACAATACTATTATTAATAGTAATAATAATAATAATAAACCCGTGGGTTACATAATGCTGACTAGTAATATTTACTTGATTTGTTTCAGTAGCGTTGTACGAAAATAAACTTGAGCAGACAAATGACTTATTAACGGTATTTGAGAAACGTTTGCCTTTTATTATCAGGAAAGCTGAGATATATTGTTTCAAATGAAGATGTAGGTGGTTATTTGTATTTTAATGCACCAAATTACTATAACACAAATGTGTACATAGGCTAGACCACTGTCTGTAATATTGTAGCACATGATTACAGATAACAGTGACCACTGGGCAGCAAACAATTATTTTCATAATTACCTTGATAAACCGGCAGTGTTTTCTCAATCAACTCGTTGTTTTGTCTATAAAATTATAGAAAAGAAAGAAAACTGTTTAAAACCCAATAACATTTAGTATACAATGAATGATCAAACATTTAGTATGAATCTAATCAACTAATTGTTTCAGCTCTACTGTCAAAAGTCGGATTTGTGTTGTGTTTACGGGTGAGACTAAACAATTATTATCAGTCGGAACACAATATTGTATTTTGCCATTTCCATTCAGCTTTTCCGATGAAATATCTTATCATTGGCCAAAGGTTAGTTATTGTGTCAATAATTCAGTACAGTAGTGAGGGCTGACTTTGAAGTCCCCATGGTGTCGTCCATGCTTGATCAAAAGTAGTGATTATGTGTTTTCACACTTGTTCACTCTCCCTACTCTCCTCCTCCAGCTCAGTATTACAATCTCTCTCTCTCTCTCTCTGTCTCTCTCTCTCTCTCTCACACACACACACACACACAGAGCTTATTCCCAGGTGGTTAGCGGTTGCTGGGAGCTACGAAGGCAATGTCCCTGATGTTCAGACACTCAGTCACCTCTCCTCACTTTGTCTTCCCGTCTTTATTCCGCTACATCTCTTGCTCTCTCTCATCTCTTATTGGTCTCATTTTCCTTGTTTTCTTGTCCCAGATTATTTTTCTCTTCTTCTACGGTTAAAATAGAACAAGAAGCGTTTTAAAATCTCAGAGAGAAACACTCACACACTATTTCTTCACAAATACACTTGAAGAATAACTACAATTCTCACCTTTTGTCAACTCTACAGCATGGCATCCCTTGTAGCATAGCTGAAGACTTTGAGTGAGAAGCATTGGAGCGAAACAAGTAATACAGCAGGAAATTGAAAAAAGTGGAGAACATCACAACTGACAGTTTCACTTGGTATCGTCCTTTACTCTGGAAATGCAACAGAGAAACTGAGGCTCAGGTGGCTTAACTCATGAACTGTGAACCATGTACATCAAAGAGGAAGAAGAGAAAGAAGAAGAATAGACATGTGAGACATGTGCCCTGCTCCGAAAAGAGGAGTGAGATCGTGAACGTAAGCTCAGGAAACAAGAGGAGGAGAAGGAGATGAAGATTTAGTAGCTGTGGGTATTCAAAGCGCAGTGTGTATTGTGAGAGAGTGACTTACTGCACAGGGTGTCTGTCTCTGTGCCTCTCAGTCATCTTAAAGCAGCTCTGCACTATTGTCAACAGGAACCCTGCACTCCAGAGACTCTTTCTTGTCTCTTTGTTATTCTCGTCTGGTGGCTTTTCCATTTTTCTGCTCTCCACCTGTCTTGCCTATTTGCTATTCTATCCATTTTCTTTCTCTGCCCAATCTGTCAGCTTCTAGTTAATATTTTGTCTCTTTCACCCCGTATTTTGATATCGTACCCTCCAACCACCTCCCTCTGTCCCTGTCTCGCTCTTTCCCTTGCCTCTCTCTCTCTCTCTCTCTTTCGCTCTCTCTCTCTCTCTCTCTCTTCCCCCTGTGAGGAGGGAAAACAGCATTAACGGCCAAGCCACAGTAACAGCACATGCAACAGGGTGCAGACAGCACCTTCTGCTTTGCCACCTCCTCTCTGACTCCCATCCCTTTACAGAGGAAGGCTTCAGGGAAGAAAAGAAGAGCACAGGAGTGCAGCTGAGCAGGTGAATATCTGTTGTCCCATTCCTTTGATCAAAATATCAGAAGAGGGGAAAAAGAAAAAGAAACAGGGAGAAAGGAGTTGGACATTTCTCTGGCAGTATCCTTTAAAGTGAGGGAGAAGACTTAAAGAAAGAAAAGAGACCAAGAGACTGAGTGAACCAAGCTTCAGGAGGCAGCAGAGTTGAGGATGACTTGAAGATGCCACCTGTGGCACTAGTTTGATTAAAGAACAGCCTCCCCGTCTTAGCGTGGGTGCCTCACTTCCCACATCTTTTTTACCACATTTTTAACACCCATGGCTTCCAAGAAGAAGTGGAGTGAGCGGAGGGAGTTGCGGAGGGATCGTCCGTTTTCCACGCGGGATGATTCATCTGTTGCGTCCGGGACATCTGGGCCGGGGCGTCCCACCAGCAGGGGGCGATTCTCTGAGTCGTGGAAGAGGATCAGCTCCAGAGGAGGCTCCACCAAGAGGGGAACGCTTAACTCTCAGCTGCCACCGGTAAGATGTTTTGAGGATACACTGGCCCCCAAAGATAAATCAATGGCCAGGGTTCTGGGGGGTAAATGGGACAGGAAAGGCTGCTATCATATAGCACTCTGCCTGGGAGGGAGTTAGGCAGCAGTGAGGGATTAGAGGGTAAAAGGGGGAGAGAAATTATGAAGACTAACATGTTGCCAGTTTATATATTAAGAATTAAACATCCTCAGTAGATTAGTCAATCTGTGTGGCCACTGAGTGATAAATCAAAGTGAGATGCTCTCTTTGCTGTGCAGTTGTTTTCAGCTTTCAACTGTCTTCCACCTCCTGTCACCTTGGAAACCAGGTACTGCAGTCAGAACACAATATTGTATTTAGATGTAGTATTAACTGTCATCAACTTTACAACCTAAAAATATTAGATTTTTTACCATTTAAGCTGTTCAAAATCTTCAAGGCACAACTGTAGTGTGTAATAATGATTCCTATGAAATAACTATCTGCTGTATGAACCAAAGACTAGGCGAGAAAGGATAAATGAGTGCCATGTCCAGGGCAGCCATCTTTTGAAAAGCAACTATCTGTTCATTATGCATAGAATTATGAAATAATAAAACAGTGTTTGATTAGTTTAGATATTGCCATCTTTATAGATGCTCGGGGATCAGCTACAATTCTGCCACAGTATTTATACAACTTGTAGAAGTAACAGAGGGCATGATGATCAACAAAGTTGAGCCCCCATTACTAATCAATCAACTCTTGAGGATTATTATAGTCACAGAAACATTAAATAAGAAAACATATTTGAGTATCAACAGAACAACTGACAGTTGGGAGCTATAGCTAAGGGCGACTGTGGCTCAGTGGTGAGCAGGGTTGTCCTTCAATCAGAGGATCGGTGGTTTGATCCCCGGCTCTGCTAGCCCACGTCGATGTGTCTTTGAGCAAGACACTTAACCCTAAATTGCTCCCGTAGCTGCGCCTACGGTGTATGAATGTTAGATAGTCCGTGGCACCTTGCATGGTCGCTCCTCTCATCAGCGTGTGACTGATTCCTATGTAAAGTGTCTGAGTATTCAGAAAAGCGCTATATAAAATCAAAGTATTATTATAGCTAAATTCTCCATTAAATCTGTTGCATGCAACATCAAATTTGTAGTACTATTGTTGTGCAGAAATAGTTTGAGGACAACTTGAAAGACTGGAAGGAAAACATTCCACTTATCAAACATGTAAATTATCAACTTTAAGACACTGCTCAACTGTTATTATTAGTTGTTTCAAGATTTGTTGTTAAGAACCAGTGGGCTATCTTGAGAGAATTGTGAGAGAGGAATTACTTACTATTTTGGAAAGTGGTTGCACACATACACCCAGTGTTGATATTCTCTTTTGTTATTTGACTCCACTCCCATCATTCTTGTCTCCTACACCTGTGTCAAGGTGCTGGGGTGCTTGCAGTGCTTCAAAATTAATGTATACTTTATGTCTTTTGGCAGCATCTGTCAGGCTGGTGGGAATACAATTCTCCTTGTGGATCTGATGGATCCAGGTTCCCATCCACTCTATTTTTGAAATGTGGAACTTTGCTGATGTTTACGGATCGAGGTCAGAATAACTAAAGCTCATTGCGAGCTGGTGCTCATGGACCATCATGCTTAGCCAATCTGTGGGGTGATATTTGGCAGTGATATCTGAGCCGGGAGATGTGTGGGAGACAGAGATATGCACGGTTGGGGATACGAGATACACTTCTGATTTTTCAGTTATGCCCCAGTAACCAGTGCTATTTTGTATTGCACACATATACTGCTATGAAAATATCAGAGGAAGTGTTTTTTGAGGCAGTACTTACTTTGAGGTAGCGGGCTGTCAGACTGTTTTGTCACAGATGCTAATAGGGCATATCTAAATATGCAGCTGTGGATTTTTTTTTAAACGTAATCAATGATTTTATAATAGTAGAACGAGCGTCTGTGCTCTTGTCTGTTTCTCTAGCTGCATTGATGTTGGTGTGCGTCTGCGTGCACAAAGAGAAGCTAAGCTTTTGCCTTTGGGATTTGTGTTGCTTGGATATGAACAGCAGAGTGATACTACCACACCTATGCTAGTCTCAAATCATTGGGCACTTTGAATCACTTGTCAGTTGTAATAGCCTGGGGGGTGTGTGTGTGTGTGTGTGAGTGAGTGAAGGATAAAAATAGGAAGAGAGTGAGTGAGATAATTACTCTACAGGCGCTTTAAGAATCTAATTCTCAGTGATAGAGCTGAATGAGTGAAAGCCGAGGAAAATTAGACAGAAAAGCTTTAAGAAAATTTAACACTGTGAATTTAACTTTGTCTCTTTAAACCCACACTGCACAATGTATGTTACTTTCAGGGTGTGAATCTCTACCTCTCTGATAAATGTAACTGTATTGAGACAAACAAATAATAACATTTTACAAGTTGTAAATCCTGTAAAAGGCTCTACACACCCACACAGGTGTTTTCATTCTTGGCTGATCAGGTCAATCAGGTTCATTTTGGGTGGAGCAATTTATTCCGTGGTACAAGTGCACCAGACCCAACAGAAGAGTCAGAGAACTGTCAGTCAGTCACGGTCTATACACATGTGTGTCTGGACTCTGGGTATAATGTGGTCCGATCAGGCAAAGAACACGTGGAACTAAAAACTATTATGAAGGCTCAGTCAGCCATTCCAATGCACAATAACAGAATTTAGAACTCAGAATCTGGAACACTTAAACATAGTGCCGTTGCTGCTAATTCATATGCTATGTCATGCTGAAATATCTGCTGTGACAAATGTCTATTGGCACTAATACATAAAGCAGCCTCCACAGATGGATGAATACTGTTACTTCCACTTTCTAAAATCAATATCAAGTTGGGTGCTGCCACCAGTATATTTTTGCACACTGCAACTATTTTGTTGTGTTTTCTGTGACTGGCTTTGTGTAATACAATGTTCTGCAGTCTAATATATTTTCCTGTGGTGGATTTGTTGTGACTGGCTCAAAGTAAGTACTGAAAGAAAGTGGAGGCGGTATGGATATGTGGCAGACAAAGTTGTTGCTCTATATTTTTGACAGGTTTTGACAAATTTCACGATTCAATGTGGTTTGGATCTGTGATTTTGAGTCGGTGAAGCCATTGATCTGACTGCGGCAGCACGTCTGTTTGCGTGGGCTTTGGTTTGACTGTACAGGTGTGAATCTTCACTGGTCTCACAACTTGATTCGATCACAATTCACCTGTCAATGATTCTCGATGCATTAGTAAACATTACAAAAAATAAACATAAATCTGCAGTGCATCACAATACTGTAATCTTCTAAAATGTCACATAGCAGCTCTAAGACAGGACTGAATGCCTATGACATTGTTACACTGCATTAATTAGCCTCGTGGCTCGCAGACTTTTCTATCCTGATAGCTTCTTCTCTTGGTTGAAGTCAATGCACCTCCCGACAGGGTGAACAACACCACGGTTGATTGAATTTCAGCCTGCATGCACGTTTTTTTCAACCCAACATTGTTGAATCAGTGCAGCTAATATTGGTAGCAAGAGCAACAAGTTGCCGGACTGTTGAACTTATTTTCTGTAAGCTGAGCTCCACCCTCGATGAAACACAGACATTAGAGGAAAGAGAGCAACAGTCAATAAATGACAGCAAAATGCAGTTCAGACTCACACTGAGCTGAAAAGAGACCAGATTCCTAGTTATGTTCTGTCATTGCAATGCATCTTTAATTCGAGAAATTTCCACACCTCTACTTGACTGTGTGTGTATTTTAATGTGGAAACATGTGGAAAATGTTCAAGATAGGATGGTGGTGTCAAAGCATTGTAGCTCACACCATCACCCCAAAGCTTTGGGCTGTAATGAGATTCATTTTGGAACCACAATAGTCTTGAAAACAACAACAAACATTTTTCCCATTGGGATCACCCCAAAGACAGTTATTCTTCTTTCTTCGGTGATCTTCAGTTGCTATTATCGGGTTCATTGGTGCTCACTATGTTTGTCACTGTTTGTTCGCTCATGTTAAGAAAAAGTAATAACCAATTAAAAGTGAAACCATACTACATAGTGATTTTAACTGAAAAACTAAAACGTGTAACCATGCCATCAATCAAATGCAAAACGGCCATAACATGTAAAAATGCTGATCTCTCATAGAGCAGAGTATTATAAAGCTAAAAAGACTTGAGCCTGTGGCTCTACTCCAGTATCACAAGACACCACAATATCGTTAGTCATCGAATTAGTCATCATTTATTATGCTTTCATATGAACTACTTTGCTATATCTATTGATGTTGTTCTGAGTGACTAAACAATATCGCTTCTGAATCTATCGAACTACTTAAATGTGCTCACTTAATATTTATTCTTTGCATCAGTTATAATGTCTCACAACAAGTGTGTTAAAAGTTTGTTGGAGCGGCTAAAATCACTATTTTAATGATAATGTATCAACTCAGACTATGTGACTATGTGAAAGGCGATGGAGCTATCCAAACACAGTTATTACAGGTTCAATGAGCCTATATCTCTGTTACCATAACAATATTCATGATAATTAAAGTACAATCATAACAAGCTCTCCATCTGACCTCTGATCTCTCTTTATGCACTTTACTCATATGCATTCTTATGTAATAAGGACACTAAGTGCCGTTTATTTTGCACTACTGCATCGCAGTATTTGTTAATTTCGTATTTCCCGTACCAAGGGCAAGAAAAACTGAAAATGTGCGAATGCTTATTGGCTTGTCGTTACAATGAACCCAAGTGTGATATTACTTTATGAGGTAGAGGTCTGAAAGAAGCAAATAGTTTTGGCGGTTACTATGGAAACGGTGCATGGTTCAGCAATTAGTGTTGTTTTTGAAAGGGATCAGCAGCTCCCACATTTAA
Source organism: Taurulus bubalis (assembly GCF_910589615.1). Classification (NCBI taxonomy): domain Eukaryota; kingdom Metazoa; phylum Chordata; class Actinopteri; order Perciformes; family Cottidae; genus Taurulus; species Taurulus bubalis. The sequence continues at coordinate 13,992,572 of NC_136596.1, read as the reverse complement.
AAGTGTTTTCTGTGGGTTGTAGTAGGACATCTGGCATTTGTTCTTTCACTGCTCATTAGCACAATCAGCCAAATTACAACTTTTTAACACATTTTAGTTCGGAAAAACGGAAAAGGTTCAGAGCTCTGTTGGGTTGCCTGGAAAATGTCTCTCCCTCTGCAAAGCTTGAAATCAACCTTTTTGATCATGGCTGTGACATCAAGTTCATTAGTAGGCTAAAAAAACGGTGTACTTACATGCAGTAAAAAACATACAAAATCATATATTTTCTGGGTCTATTCTAGAGCACACAGTGGCCTCCACTCAAGGTGTAGATGTCATCTAACATCAATATTCTAGACTTAATTAAAAATAAATTCTTGCTGCAATGTTGACGGAGAGCTTCTGGTTCCTTCTTGTGGGTCCAACTGTGAACGACTTTGAATTATAGACCATTGAGCACACACATAAATTGTGTGAGATAGAGACTAACAATAGCTAGTTTATCAATATACGTGGGTGAAGTGCCTAACTTCTGAAAGCTAGTGTAAAACCAAGTGTGAAGAAAAGACGGACTGTACAGATGGTCTGGTAATGGTATTTGCTTACATTCTAATAGTGTAAGCTATTATGTCTCAGAAAAAAAAGTGTGCGGGTACGTATCATCCACCCGCCACCAACCTGAACAAGTTATCACGTCTATAATTTAGAGACCCACACCAGCATGAACAATTCACTCTGCTAGTCCCTGAAGTCAATGTAGTTTTTTAAATTACACATTTTATTTTTTTCTTCAATTGACTATGATTAGTGAGGTTGCTTTATACCTGGGAACATTTAGTGGCAAACCTTGACATAGGAAACATAATGTTTAGCTTCTGACGTCTCTTGTACCTGGCAAGTATCGATTTCTCCCTTTCTATGCCCTACTTGTGAAAAAATGAATTGTGAATTAATGCCTTCTTATTTAGAGAATATAATATAATAATATAATATTTTGGACCATCCATCCATCCATTATCAGCCGCTTATCCGGGGTCGGGTCGCGGTGGCAGCAGGTTCAGCAGGCCGACCCAGGCTTCCCTCTCACCCGCAACACTTTCCAGCTCATTCTGGGGGATCCCGAGGCGTTCCAAGGCCAGCCGGGAGATATAATCCCTCCAGCGTGTCCTCGGTCTTCCCCGGGGTCTCCTACCAGTTGGACGTGCCTGGAAAACCTCTAATGGGAGGCGTCCAGGAGGCATCCTGACTAGATGCCCGAACCACCTCAGCTGACTCCTTTCGACACGAAGGAGCAGCGACTCGACTCCAAGCTCCCTCCTGATGTCCGAGCTCCTTACCCTATCTCTAAGGGTGAGCCCGGCCACCCTGCGGAGGAAGCTCATTTCGGCCGCTTGTATTCGAGATCTCGTTCTTTCGGTCACGACCCAGAGTTTGTGACCATAGGTCAGGGTTGGAACATAGACCGACCAGTAAATGGAGAGCTTCGCCTTCCGGCTCAGCTCCCTCTTCACCAGGACGGACCGGTACAGCGCCTGTTTTATTGCTGCAGCCGCACCGATCCGTCTGTCGATCTCCCGCTCCACCTTACCCTCACTCGTGAACAAGACCCCGAGATACTTGAACTCCTTCGCTTGGGGTAGGCAGTTTGTCCCCACCTGGAGGGAGCAATCCACCGGTTTCCGGCAGAGCACCATGGCCTCAGATTTGGAGGCGCTAACTCTCATCCCTGCCGCTTCACACTCGGCTGCAAAACGCCCCAGTGAATGCTGGAGGTCACAATCCGAGGAGGCAAACAGGACCACATCATCCGCGAATAGCAGAGAGGCGATCCCGAGACTCCCGAACCGGATCCTCTCCGCCCCCTGGCTGCGCCTAGATATCCTGTCCATGAAGGTCACGAACAGGACCGGTGATAAATATTTTGGACCATCTGGGCATAATACAGACAACAACTTGGCTGTCGTGTTTCTGTGTCTGTATTCAGCCAAAGGTGGGAGGAACTTCTACTTTGTAACACAGCTGTTTAATAATGATCGTTTTTGAAGAATCAACAGACTGATACGTCTTGTCTCGCCTCTCTCTCAGGTGTCAAAACCCCTCAGTTAAAATTAAATTCATATTTTATCAATGATTTAAGATGATGAGCTTAACAGGAAGTAGCTCATGTAGAATCATGTGGGCCAAAGTCACAAGACTCTATTGGATTGTAGTACACAGTCAACAGCGTGGGTTGAAGGGACTCGCAGCCTTTTGTAAATCATTAGCCCATAGTAATTACACCTCATACTAATTAAAGATAAATTAAGTAGAGAGCCATCTGGATTTAGAGTAGCGGGTGGTCGACGGACACAGACCGATGTGTGGAAATGTGAGTAAACGCATTAAGTGCCCTGTAACCACAGCATCATGTAAACCAGGTTTGAGTACAAGCAGGAGAAAAAAAAGTAATTTTCCTTTCATTTAAAGGCGTTAGTAGTCGTAAATGGTCTCTCTGTAACTATCACGCCACTTCTGAGACTTTCATTTTACTCTCGGTGGGGTTGAGTCATAACAAACCTGAAGCTGTGCTGCTGGCATGCCAACACAGCCAAGTCCTCAACATATTAATCTGCTTAACACACGTTTCAGTGGCAGACCGTTAGTACAAATAAGCTGGTTATTTAATGGCAGTGATGGTGTGTTTGTGTGTGTGTGTGTGTGTTGTGTGTGTGTGTGTGTGTGTGTGTGTGTGTGTGTGTGTGTGTGTGTGTGTGTGTGTGTGTGTGTGTGTGTGTGTGTGTGTGTGTGTGTGTGTGTGCAGGGTGTTGACTGACATCCGTAGCAACAGTAGCTTGGAAACAGCACCAAGTATCATGTAGAGTTTACTAAAGCAGTGAACGCAGTGGGAAGTGTTTAGTGGGAAAACGTGCTGAAGAGACAAAGCATCTTTTGGGAACTCATTTGTTTCTGATTGTGTGTGTGAGACAGAGGAGAGCAAGTGAGTGATATAGATGGAGCTTTAAATGTTATAGGATTGAGCAGGTTAATTTTGAAATGTCTAAAGGTGTTAGGTATTACAAATTAAACTGGTACATTTTATGTATCTCTTTTATCTCTATCTCTCACACATACAAACACTTTTTTGTTGTAGCCTAACTAAAGAGATCTCCTCTCTAGATACAATTCAGAGAGATGATGTGGATGGTGAACTTTTCAGGGGAGGGATAGAAAGGGCAAAATGAACTCCGGCAATGAAAAGGAAAGGGGAGGTGAAGGAAAGCAATAGGACAGGGTTTGATAAGGTCGCACGGCACACTTTTGTTGCTGTGGCCGTAATTTCCCCCACTCACCTTGCTGACCGTTGGCTTGATATAGATTTTGTGTGTGTGTGTGTGTGTGTGTGTGTGTGTGTGTGTGTGTGTGTGTGTGTGTGTGTGTGTGTGTGTGTGTGTGTGTGTGTGTGTGTGTGTGTGTGTGTGTGTGTCCTGACCTTAAAACCGCTCATCACCATCGCTGCAGTTTGACTCAAGTTGACTGTCTGATGCTAGAGCCCGCCAACTTCCCCTGAACTATTTGTGAGTTTTCCTGCACTGTCTGCCTAAATGTCTAAAAATAGATAGAAGGAGCTGACACGCTTTTGTAGATGAAATACCACATCCTACTCCAGCAAGAGCTCATCGTTTTTCTTGTGGCATTGAAAGAACATATACATGTGTGTCAGAAAATATGTGACCATCAACATTAGATTTAATTTGGCTTTTATCTATTGCCTTTTCTTCCTTTCTGTTTAATTTTTTCTCCGTTTTCATTTGACTAATCTGCAGATCCATTCACCCCCCCTCTCTTTTATGGAGGAGGGGGTATTATGACAGCTCTATAATCCTTTCTCTCGGCAAGGCTTTTGGATCATTTGTGAACTGTGAGAGACCACGGTGAGCGGCTAATGAATTAAATTGAGAAGCTATTTTTCATTATACTCCTCTGATCGCAGTGCGCTATCGTCCTTAAGTTAGCTTTGTCCACACTGTGCTCCTTGCCTTCCAGGTCAGGGCGCTGACTGAGTGGCACATTATCGTGCCAAAGTAAAAAGACAAAGTGAAATCTTCCCTACCTGGAGTGCAGGATTTAAAACTAGTGTGGGTTTCTTATCTATTTCCCAGCTGGATGACACACACACGCACATGTACTGTACATACATAGAGAATAATGAACATTTTGAATAATGAAGACCACATGATCAAACCATTATATGAACAGAAGGTGCATAATCACTTGTGTTCATTATCAGCAAGTAGCATGGAGTAAACACATTTATAAACACAGGGCATGGTGACTTGCTCAAGCAATAGAGAGCCTCTTACAAAAAACTTGATTTGAGGTGCTCCCCTTATGGATTTGTCAGATTACTGGCATGGGTCCTGATCAAAGCTTTTTTAAACCCTCGTCTAAGCAGCCTTGCTCTGAATTCCTTCCGCTAATTTATCCTCACTCAGACAGAGGAGGAGGAGAGGAACAGAAGGGGAGAGAGAGACACAGATAGAAAGGTTTCAGAAATGCTCAGTCATGCCTCAACCAAAACAGCTTCAATTGAACAGTTCACATTAGATTACAGCTGTTTTGTATGCAGAAAGAAATGATAAGTTTTAGCATTTCATTTCCCTCACTCCTTTCAGTAGATTTGGCTGCAGTGTGTTGATGTCACGAACCAAGCTGGACTATGAGATCTCCACCGGCAACACAGCCACACTTAGTTTCTTTTAAAACCTGAGCTCTAGACTATTCTTTATTTCTTCAAACCAGATAAGGCAGCTTTCCTTCCCCGTAGTGTGCTGTGAGAAGCCCCAGTATTTTTAGAAAAATATCAATATTTCATGAGTAGCATGCAGTCAGGTGTCACCCAGTCTGTGTTTAGTCCTGGTTCTCCTCAAACCTGTTGCCAAACCCAATGAGAAAACCCTATAGAAGGACAGTCCTGTCTTTTTTATGTAAATGTAGATGTTCTCATTTATGCAAATGTTGACATCTTTGAATAGAGGTCCGATGATCTGAAACCTGTGTCGCAGCCGGTCTTTGAACCGTAGCTTTGAAGCTCTTTTTTCTGACGCTGTAAGCTCTGGGCTTTAAGGCGAAGCCTATCCTCATATGTATTTCCTGGTGTAGCGGTGTGGCAATAACGGTAGCCATAAAAACCATTACCAGGGGCCCCGGGGCCAGTGGGCTGTGGGTCTAGCTTTATTACACTCACCCGCAAGACGGTAATTACACTATGTCTACGTTGCTACAGCAACATGGAGGTTCTCAATGGCTAATGCAGAATTTATGTCAAGGGAGTTTGGCATTTTGTTTTCATACACACTCTAGCAGGCAGGAATTGTGTGTGTGTGTGTGTGTGTGTGTGTGTGTGTGTGTGTGTGTGTGTGTGTGTGTGTGTGTGTGTGTGTGTGTGTGTGTGTGTGTGTGTGTGTGTGTGTGTGTGTACGGCAGTTTTTGTAGTTCTACATCTGTGTGTTAGTGTGACACCTTCTCAGTGGGGGCTGATTTCAAAGAGGCAGGGAGAAAATGGAGGCAGTGGACCCATTAGTTGTGCCATCCACTATTTCACCTCACTGATTCCATCCACTCAGCTGAGGTCTGAGTCCTGGATTTTAGGACAACCTGGAAACACTCCTAACAAGCTACGTCAAACACTCAACCAGGAGAGTTTAGATACAAGTGATCCAAACTCTGCCTTCTTGGCCAGAGGGAAATCGTCTCATCAACATTGCAGGAGCCTTATGGCTTGTGCTTGTCTTATACAAGCTAATATTGGCATGTTTATAATTAGTTTAGGGAGTGGGTCTTGTTTCTAAAGGTAGACATGTGATGAATATAATATTCTTCACCTAGGCCTTTGAAAATATTTCATGCTTTTAGAGTTTCACTAAAAGTTTCCCAAGATCCTGGATTTAATTAATAATTCAAGAGTCTGTACAGAGAGAAGAGGAGAGGACCCAGGACGGAGCCCTGAGGGACCCCAGTAGTAAGAGGACAAGGTTCAGACACAGATCCTCTCCAAGTTACCCGGTAGGTGCGGTCGTTGAGGTAGGATGAGAAGAGGGAGAGCGCAGTGACTGTGATACCAAGGTCCTGGAGGGAGGAAAGAAAGATCTGGTGGTTCACTGTGTCAAAGGCAGCAGAAAGGTCTAGAAGGATAAGGACAGAGGAGAGAGAGGCTGCTCTAGCAGTGTGAAGCTGCTCAGAGACAGCAAGGAGGGCAGTCTCTCTTGAGTGGCCTGCCTTGAATCCAGACTGATGAGGGTCCAGAAGGTTGTTCTGGTGGAGAAAGTGTTGAAAAACAAGGCTTTTTGTTTGAATACCGCAGTCTCACTGAAGTATTGGGTTGAAATGAGTGACTGTTCATTAAAGTGGCCTCTGACACTGAGCCTTGTCTGCATTGCTCTGTTGACTCAGAAGATAAGATCAGCACTAAAACTAATCTGGCACTTATAGATGTCTCTCTCTCTCTCTCTCTCTCTCTCTCTCTCTCTCTCTCTCTCTCTTTCTGCCACACCACACACTCCATCTGCCACACCACACACACATACACACACAAAGAGAGAGAGAGAATTAACTTTAACAGTGGTTCGACTCAATTTCTTCTGTCTTTTTTTTGTATTTTATAAGAAATGTAATTTGCCTACCAGGTTACATGAGACTGTGGATGGATTTTTAAAATACTACCCAATTTAAATGAGCATTCTATAAATATTGTAAATCCTAACTTAAAGAGCAGCTCTTGACACAGTCGACTGGTATTCTGATAAGCAAAGGGCGGCAGTTGGTCGACATATTTGACACGGCTTTCCAATGGTTTTATTTCTTCCTAGCAATAACTACATCTTCAATGGCAACAATGGCTCCACAGAAGACCATGTAATATCTGGAGTGCAGCATGTTCCAATCTTGGTTTCCCTTGAGGCATATCATATGGAGACATTTCATTATCTTCTATCGCAAAGAAGTCTAGTCAGCTCACTCATCTATCATCTTTAGTTAAATGTTTCGTACTGTAGATAAGAAAGACTGAACGTCCCGAAATGTTTTGAAAGAAAAAGAAAATCATATTATTTGTTGAGTCATGTGGCATTGTTTTTTTTTCTACCGGTATTAAATTGGTTGAGAAAAGCTTGTTGGGACTTGTTAGTTGTCCTTTTTGATTCTTACGTCATAGATAGAAATTAATCATAGATTCGGTATGATGAATTGCCATGGTGGACAGTTAATGTTGCTGTTTAACACAAATAAAACACAAGCAATTGCTTTTCTCATTTCTGCTGAGCGGTTCAGATGGAACATTTTATGTGAGGGCTTGAATCGCTTCAGCTGCTTTAATGCAGCCACATTATGCAAAAGCAATTCAGTGTTATATTCCCCCCGCCCCCCCCCCAGTCCATTCCCCCAACTTCTTAACTCTTAGCCTTCATTCTCTTCTCTCTAATTCTGCCTTCAGTCAGAATCAGACTGGTGTGCCTTAGAGGGAATGAAGGGATGTTCTCTTACAGTGGATACCTTGTTACACTTCTCTGCTTCGTCGGACAGAAGATGAAAACACGAAAAACTGTACTTTTGGAGAAACTTGAAGCTTGACACAAGACCTTTTAGACCTGGACATATTTTTTTTTATATCATTGAATGATTCTGGAGTCTTGGCCGACATGGTCAGGGTTGTAGTGCTCTCTATTTGACAAAGGGCCTTTTGCTGTGTTGATGTTTTGGGTAAACCATTTATGGCTGACTGAAAGGGTGACTGTAGCGCAGAGATACTGCTCTTTATACTGAGGGTTTACGTGAAATACATCAGAGTCCCAATGTTATGGTCATTTGGCAGTAATTAACACATGTATCAAGAGTATTAAGTAACTCATTTTGTTTACTGACGTTGGGAAGTAGTTGCTTTTTCATGTACTTGAACAGCAGGAGGACAATTTGTAGTGAAGTTTCATACCTGCAAACTTGTCACCTCTCGGCGAAATTCGGCATTTTGAAATGAAAATATGTCATCCAAGTGAATCGTGTAGATCCGAAGAGTTTTTGTTTTTGGGAGGGGGCCGCCGTGAAGGGCCGGGCGAGTCAGTGCCGAACAGCGTCACTCGTCGAGAAGCTGACAAACTATGATCATTAGGTTTTATTTATTTCTTCTTTTGTCAACACCTTCAGTGCTTACAATAACTAATATGAACATATTATAACACATAATATGGACATTATCAGTCAAACTGAACTGTTCATAGATGATGTAGTATTTTAATCTATGCATTCAGTTCACAGGTCAGGTGGCATATTACTACAACATTAGTTTCTTTCCATGGATCACCGGTAGTGCTCGAATATAATATATTATTATTCATGGCCAATTACATGGAGAGTTCCCGTGATTGCGCCACGCTGAGTGCTGTTTATGTCTTACGCCCTTCTGGAGATGTTTAAAGCTGATTTTCAACAATGGCTGGAAACAACATACACACACATATACAACTCCTGATGCATGTATACATACTGTGCACCTACTGTAATTGCCTTATTGCTCTATTCTGATCGTCACACATTTGTGTTGTTCAAAGAGATTAGTGTGCTCTCATTTGGTGTATGATATGCTTTTAAACACAGGCCAGCACTTCTGTGTCGGTGGTGTCACCCTTTTCTTAGTTTACATGTCACATACTGAGCTTTTAACGAATGTATTCTGCTAGTTTGTCTGATTTCTGTCAGGTTGTATGACAAGATAACACGATAACACACACGGCTGTAGTTACAGCGTCACTATGGTCAATCTTGTCTGGAAGAACAAATATCGTTAAATCAGAGAGATCACATTTTTGGGATGCATTTCATGTGGTTATGGTGATCCAGTATCTCAACTGTGACTCTAATGGTGCTCGTCCTTCTACAGTAGTCGTGAGATACTTGTGGGTTCACTATTTCCTATTCCGGGGAAAGCCAAATGCCACATAAATAATTTCTACTGCAGAGAAAAGAAGATTGACTCTTGCTGTTCCTTTGTCAGACAACCTCACAGCATGAAATATGTGCTTAACTTAAAGGTTGAATTTTTCTGGAGGAAAGCTTGTTGAAGTTCTGCTTCCTTCCACGATACCAAACTTTCAGTGTTAAATTGTCAACTCCTTCTGCTCCCTTCTACCTCGTAGCTAGACATGTCTCAGTCTCATTAACGTATCGTCTAATGTTCAACAACTCAACCCTTCATGTCCCTGTCATGTCCTCTGTATCTATTTCCCCTGCTGTCCTCCATACCTACCTTGCACCCCTGTCCTATTAGTGCCACTTGTGTCTCTCTCACTAAAAGGTTAACTCTTGGCCCCAGCGCTTCAGCATGATAGATAGACATTGACATTATTACAAAGAGAGGCAGGAAGAACATGCAGGTGTAACGTTATCATCTATAAGCACTGTTAGCTGGAGTCGTGAAATGGCACAAAGGAATGTTTTCACAAAGTCTGTCACACAATTTCTTAATAATGCTGTACATTACTATATATTGCCACATCGTGTGGTACCTCTGCGGAACACATTATGGCAAGTTTAACTCGTCATTATTGGAATTCAAATTTTTAATAACACTCTTTGGCCATGTGAGGGTCTAAGACATTTTTCATGATGATCCCAGTGAAATGGGATTAAGAGTGCCTTTAGCTTCAGTACTGTAACATATATCACATCAAGATATTGGAGTGGTGAACAGTTTAAAGAGGGAGTTTAGTGTAATATGGTGCTAAAGAGACTGTTGGCTTCACACACACCTACCTCACCTACTGTTGAATCAGAAATAAAGCATCAGCATAAAGAGAAGAAAGGGAAACTCTTAACTAACTCTGTGTCACTGCAGCACGATATAGTGCATGCAGAAGATCAGCGCCCAGCCTCCCTCAATGGCACCAGGGTCCATGTTCCCCGCTCACCCAACTTCAAAACTCCACCGGTCGTTTAGCGTCAGTAGCAAATGAATTGCAAGCAAAGTTTTTGCCCACTCTATCCAAACACGCGTCTCTTTCTGATTCTCGCTACTACGTGCCACAAACAGTGAAGTGCTGTGTTTTATGACTGAGTGCAGGATGAGTCATACCACGTTTGAAACCGTTTTACTGAAGAGAAAGACAGGGATTTGATTGGGATTCCGGGTAAAATTTAGATGAGGCTGTATGCCCAGACACATTTAAATATGGGCTGATGAATCGGAACTTTACTCATCTAAAATAACATTATGTTAAACTGTGATAAAGGATGGAGACATGGACAGCCCCTGCAGGCTATTATTTTTAATTAGTCTGTTACCTCTGCCTTAACTTATAACGCTGATGTGTGTCAGTTGTTGTTTGCACCTGCCGATAACATTTAGCTGTACTGCTCGAGGCCTAAATGTCAGAGCTATGTGACATATTGTGGGGCATGGGTAACAATCTTTGAGTTTATAAGGTTGAAGAGTTGCTACAGATGTTTTAGGAAGCATTAAACTGCAATCGGGCATTGGCATTTGAGCATGCACAAGTGCCTGGTAGTGAGAGAAAAAAGTGGAGAAAACAACACATTTTGAGAGCTATAGTGTGTATGTAAGTGTGTGATGTGTGTGGTTCCATCCCGCAGGCTAATAATCAAATAATCATTGCCTCTCTCCAGATGGAAAAGTGAACCAGACTCAGCAGAGGTCTTCCTGCTTCCTCAGGGCAAGGGAAGTAGGGGGTAGAAGTGTGTGTGTGTGTGTGTGTGTGTGTGTGTGTGTGTGTGTGTGTGTGTGTGTGTGTGTGTGTGTGTGTGTGTGTGTGTGTGTTTGTGCGTGTGCATATGGAGGGAGGTATTGAACTGTTACTTATGGAGAATTCTCCAGGGTGTGAGCATCGCTAAGAGAAGAGGCCGAGGAGGCTTTTGGCACTATCAATCTTCAACAGACAACTTTGTTATCACGGTGCCTTCAGTCACTTGTTTTACTGTAATTGTGTATTTGTTTGGTTTACGCAGTCATCTACAACACTTCACGGCACTTTTTCACCATTCAAGATATTTTTTATGTCATATGCACAGATAACAGTCAATTATTTGCTGGGTCCTCCTAACACACAGAAGTACAAGGTTGACCTTGCTAGTATTGATCCCCTAACCGCGGCTCTTAGTTCTACTTTCTTTCAAAACATGCTTCCTGTAACACAGCTGAGTACATTTGGACTTTATTTAAACTTAAATATGTCAATATTTTAAAATCGAAGAAATGTAAGAAACCTGTTCATGCATAGGACAGAAATAAGCACGTGGTTGTATCAAGAGAAAGGCAGTGGGAGCAAGAGGTACGGTACATTTGGAGAGGGTTATTTGTTGGGAGTACAAATATCAACAATCTTTCTCCAGAATCGCTGACTCTACCTTCAAGCACTCATGGAGTTTTGTGTACTCAACTTATTACAAAACACAATGACATTTCAGGAAATAATGGGTTGTTTACATCTTGACAGCAATTTTGGTTTGCCTCATAGATGGTTCAGTTAATAGAATCATTCATATATTTTAGAAAATCTCGAATTAAATATGAACTGTACCCGTGAGTCACTCTAAATATGGATTTGGGTTTTTTCCCAGTATTTTTTTCACAGGACTGCAAATTTTAAAAAGATTAAATACAACAATAATATTCCACAAATCTATCTCTTTCACTCAGACATACTCTTTCACAGGCATTTTCCACACACATACCAACAGAAAGAGTCACAGTTTCAATAACCAAGCACTTTATGGAGAGCTCCTGGCTTTGTTTGAATGACAGGTGGAAATGGGCTTCTTTCAACTGTCACAGTGCGGATAGGCAATGTCACAAGGTCTATCTTTAGCAGGAATAGAAGTGAGCTATAGAGAGCACCCACTCAGTGTTATTACACATAGGTGTGCTCGCACACACACTCATCATATGCAGCATATGAAGAAATATACAGTTTCTTCACGACTACTTGTTGATTGTGTGTAAATTATTCAGATATTCACCGATGCACACACATGCAAATTTACACATTTCAACATTTACATAATACGAAATAAAAACACATCTATAGGCAGTAGAGCAAATTGACTTTAGTTGGCACATTATTCATGCTATGCCTACAGGACAGGGTCTGTTAAAGTTGTTAAAATTTTCTGTTGTGATTCTTGTATGAAAATGTAATTCACCTCAATCTCAATTTGCTGTAAAATAAATAACCAAGTAATGTAATTTTCCCTCTTCATCTGAAAACGTGAGGGACAAAACATTTTTGGGATATGTATTTGTTTTGCCTTCACCATCTGATACAGCGCTGACGCACTCAAGTAATTCACAGTAAATTGCCTCCCTCCTCTGCCAAGTTAAGTGCCTATTGGGAGACATGAATCACTGTGAGAGAGTTAAATCGCATCTTGTCTGTTCTTGTTCTGTGCCAGTGCTTTAATACCTTTTAATGTTGTGATAATTAGTGTAGCCAAGAAGAGTGAGAAGATAAAACCAACAAGACACGCTCTGTCTGCAGCAGGTGTGTTGAACTGGTGCCCCCTGGTGGTTGGTGTGTGTGTGTTGCTTGTTGGGCATTCCAATAATGCAGACTTGACTTCATCTGGCCAGTATTCTGATGCATTTTGTAATATAAAGACTGTCTCTCTGGTTCCATTGTTGTAAAGAAACTGGTAGTTTGAAAATGATGCATAACAGTCATTGTAGCAGCATATAGGGGTCAGGTTTGAATGATAGGACCGAGGCTGAAAGGGGTATTGTGCATTAGAAGGTTGCCATCTAGAGTCAGGATGCAGGCAGTGCAGAATAATGCTCTGAGCTGGATGTGGTCGCTGAACCATTTCATGGGGTGAGATGGAAAAGTGTCAAGTGAGTGGGTTTGGAGGGGAAAGGCACGCTCATGCTATGCTCTTTCTAACACACACACGCACGCGCGCGCGCACACACACACACACACACACACTCACACTCACACTCACACTCACACACCATCTCCAGTGACGAGCTGTGCGGTTGACAGGCAGATCTCCCACAGGTCTCGGTGGTCCCCAGGGGAGCCGGTGGTCAGTGAGGTGGATATTCTTAATGTCAGTCCCTGACTGCCAAAGCAAAACACCTACTTACTGTGAGGTGGTGACTGAAGACAGCAATTACTACATTAAGATACTCTATACTATTATGAATGGATTACAATACCATTCCAGCAATATGGCGGTTCCCTTTTATGAAAGCTCAAATATATGACAAACTGCTCCTTTTGTATTCTATGTCCATACCTGGTATCTTTTGCATATATTGAATGCCCCATGCAGCTAAACTTGATAATTTGTTATACAGGTATATTTGATGCTTAATGCAGCAACATTCATATTGACATTAAATGAAAACAACATTTTTATCGTGACAATTTGTTGTACATCTAACAGGAGGCATGATGCGTTGTCATCAACAGCCCAAAACCCTCAGAATCCAACGCCAGAGAATCACTGAATCGCTCCTCAGCGCGTTAAAAAAAAAGCCAAATCTATCACGAAGAGAGTTTTGACCTTGTGAGTCTGTATGAGTGGGTCATCATGGCTAAATGTGGTCCTGGAGATGCATGTGGTAGCAGGAGCTACCACAAAAGTGGTTTTGAGTACTTGGTGTTTATATTTCTGTGTCTGATTGTGGACAGATTTTCTCACATTTTGCATCAATCACAATCACGCAAGATGCAGTATAGATCAGCGTAGTTGAGATCAAAAGGAAGTTTGAAGATGCTTGTAGTCCGTGCAAGGGTAGGAAGAGGGCACAACGGGCGTCGTCAAAAAGGCACACCAGCGTCTCTTCTTCCTGAGGAGACTGAAGATGATCCACATGTCTACTCTGATCCTGGTGAACTTCTACCGCTGCACCATCGAGAGCATCCTTACTAACTGCATCACAGTCTGGTATGGCAACTGCTCTGTCTCAGACTGGAAAGCTCTGCAGAGGGTGGTGAAAGCCGCCCAACGCATCACCGGTACTCCACTCCCTACCATCGAGACCATCCACCTCAAGCGCTGCCTGCAGAGAGCGCACAGCATTGTCAGAGACATCACTCACCCAAGCCATGGACTGTTTTCCCTCCTCCCCTCTGGGAGGCGCTATAGAAACCTCCGTTCCAGGACCAGCAGGCTCAGGAACAGTTTCTTCCACTCAGCTGTCAACACCCTTAACTCTGCATCACGGTGACAGCCCCCATCCCATCACCACTACCAACCCCTCTCCCACACTAACACCAGACACCATTGTGTGTGTGTGTGTGTGTATGTATGTATGTATGTATGTATGTATGTATGTATGTATGTATATATATATATATATATATATATATATATATATATATATATATATATATATATATATATATATATATATATATATTTATACTGTCTTCATTATATTATCCAGGACATTGCGCTGCACCTTAACTGCTTCTCTTTTGCACTCTAGTCAGATGCAAACTCCATTTCGTTGTCATAGTACTTGTACTGTGTGCAATGACAATAAAGTTGAATCTGAATCTGAATATGATTCATGTCCCTAAAGGTTTATGGATGGTTACACAAATAACTTTTAGAAATTGCATTTTTCCAATGCAACAAAAGCAGTGAGAATATTCATTGATCCTCTTAGCGCTCCGCTGTCCCGTCCGCGGGGTTAATAAAACCTGATAACCAACAGACTTGTGTAGAAATAGATAACAAGTATTATATATACGGTCAATGCTTAAAATAACATAAAGTGAGACGACTAAAACTGTTTGGATCATGTTGTTAAAAAAGGGCATTTGGCGTGAAAAGCCTGATTAGATATAGTTAATTTGTAGTATAATGTAGAATATACAATTTCTTTCTTAATGAATGCAGCTTAATATTCATGCCAATACATCAAACTGAATTGCAGCAAATGGGAGTGGGGGAGGTGCAAGATGACAATTGCATGAAAAGCTCTGTTTTTTTGTGTTCTTGTTTAACCACTTTAGAGCTTTAATGCATAAATAAAATGACACATGCACATCAGTAAGTGGGTCATAATCCTCCTCGCTGCTACATCACCAAGTTGTTTCATGCACTTCAATCCTCAAGCTCCATCTGAATTAATTCTGTAAGACAGAGCTTTGACTCCACTTCACTCATTTCCCTTTTGACCACCATACAGAGCCTCATCACATCTTTTTGCGTCAATTCTCTCCATCTCCCACCTCTCTCTCTCTCTCTCTCTCTCTCTCTCTCTCTCTGTTCCTCACCATCGTTCTCCTTTTTTATACCACGCGCAGAGCCAATTCTTCTCTTCCATCCTATTCCCATAGTTTCAATTTCAGCTTGTTCATCAGTTGTGTTGGATCTTATTTTGTCTCCCCATTCAGTCTCTCCTTCCATCTCTCTGTCTTTTTCTCTTCCATTCTCCCTCTCTCTCTCTCTCTCTCCTCCTCTCATCTTAGAGACAGTAGTGTGCCCGCAGCCTCAAATCTAAGCCGCTGCCTGTCAGGCTGCTCCGTTTATGCGCTCTGCGCTACTCTCCTTTTCTCTCCTCTCCCCTCTGCGCTATACTGCACTGCACTGCACTGCTCGTCTCTCCTCTCCTCACATCTCCATCTTTCACTCCTCTTTCTCTTTCTCTACCTGCATCCCTCTCAAACTACACGCTCTCATCTCTGTTGAGCATTACTGCGCTCTGCTCCATTGTTTGGGAAAATACTGTACACTCTGTTTTTTTTTTTTGCGCTGCCAGAGCTGAGTACACTCTGGCTACTGGTGGAAAAGGAATCGGATGTTCTTGGTGCTCCAGGTTTGGCTTGCCTCGGACTCTTTGGATCTGTGTGGGCCGGAGAGGAGGAGAGGGCAGGGAGGGAGGGAGGGGAGGGGGGCAGAGAGCTGACCAGGTGAGAGCTTCATCTGCTTCGGGGAGTCAAGGCTTCAAGGTGGTTGATGGTTATCCGTCGAGGGTCATGCCCTGGGACTTGCGTGCTTTTCGGCTGTTGGAGTTGGAGATCCTCTCCCATTTTTGCCCCCCTAGTGGGGCAGCATTGATCCTGGTCCCGGGAAAAGCCGCCGGGCACCAGTGGCCGCACCGTGAAGAGTGGGCACCATGAACCAGCTGGATGCACCACGGCCACTCAACTGGACCATCAGAAAACTGTGCCATGCTGCCTTCCTGCCATCTGTACGCCTGCTAAAGGTACAAGAGCACAGGGGAAGGGAGAGTGGGAATGAACTGAAAAAACAAAAAGGATATCCAGGAAGATAGTGATATATGTCAGGCAGCCTTTCTGCTATCCTGCCACTTTCCAAAGGAATGATAAGTAGAAGGAGGTGTTAGGATGCAAAATGAATGCTGAAAAAGCTGCTATGCCACAACCCTGCCTTTAAGTATACTTAGTGCATGACCCAGTGGATGTAAGGCAGGCTTCAAGAGGGGATAGAGGGAAGGATGTAGTCAAAAATTAAGAAAAGTGTGGCAAAACTGCACAAAGCTTTGGAAGTATGGGGATGCGCAAAGAGGGGAGGAAAAAATGGAGGCGGGAAAAGCCTGAGCATGATGTTAAAGAGATGCACACAGAGAGTGAGACAGAGAAATTGAAGAAGCAGTGGCAAAAAGTGTGCTGAAAGAGAAAAGGCAAAGATTTATAAATGATTGAGAGCAAGGGGAACATGAAGGAAGGGAGAGGACAAGACATTGATAACAAGATATGGAAAGAAATCAGAGGGCAAGTGTGGATTACAGGGGTCCAGTGTTAGAGATTGCAGGAGGGTTGCACAAAGGGTGAAGGTGAAGAAACCAAGCGAAAGGAATGCGAGAAGGCGAAAGGAAAGGTAGATGGTGAATGACAGAGGCAGAATATAAGGGAAGAGAGGCTTTGTAGGGATGGGTGAGCAGAAATGTTGAATTGGACATGGCAGCCAGAGACTGAGGAGATTTAGGAAAGAGGTGAATGTGCAACATCAAATCCCAGGGAATTAAAGTGAATTCAACAATGCAGCTCAATGTGAAACCTTGTGTTGGGTTGTGTATTTTGTTAGACGTAGCCAGGTTAAGTTGGCAAACCACACATTTTCTTCTCATCACCTGAGCAGAGGTGTGTAATATAATGGGTGTTTTATACTCAGTTAAGTGCATTTAAAGGACTTGTTTACATATATTTGTAGCCTAAAATCTCATCTTTATTTATGAATGTGCTTTTCCAATTACTGGCACTGTTTAAGGAGAGCTATTGTTGGAGGTCTTGAATGCCTCTTCTCCCCACTCCTTTGATCTGGCTTTATCAAAGTGTCTCACAGAACAGTGTCGCTGTGATGCTGAAGCACACAACTAGAGCACCCGGGCTCACATGTCAGCCATTTGCATTTGTATAGCCTGGTTAAATGAGTATCACTGTAATCCTTAATTGAATGGGCATAGGGTCTGTGTGTGTGTGTGTGTGTGTGTGTGTGTGTGTGTGTGTGTGTGTGTGTGAGTGAGAGAGAGAGAGTGTGTGTCTGAGGACGTACGTTGTATGGTTGTTAACATGTGATTATACATGTGGATCTATACATGATGATACAGTTTTGTTAGTGTTGTGCATGTGGGTGTTTAGTATTTCAGATCGCCCCACAGTGCTGTAAAGGTAATGCAAAAATAAGGAGATAAAATGTCTAAATCATAGGTTAATCATAGGTTATAAACATTTTGTCCCTCACAAAGTTAAACTGAATTGATATGCTTCCCAAGACTTGAATTTATTAAGGAATCAAGTCGGACCTTTTAGATTTAGTGCATTACCACTGAATACATGATTCCCTCTGTGGGACTATACTCCAAGGACCGGTTACTCAGCAGCTCCAGATTGAATCCTTAGCACAGTGTTGTCAAAAGAGTTCACCTCAGAAGATGCTTGTTGAAATTAATAAAAACATTTTTTTTTAAATATTGATAGTGTAAAATATATTGTTTGTTCAGGAATGACCTTTGCTTCAGAATGGCTATTTTGATTGATTGTCACTGCTTTTGAAGGTTGAATAGTTGACTTTTCATTTTGAGGTCAAAGTCTTCCAGTTGTAATGTCAGTGCTTCTATTTGCACCAAGGATGGAGCTTCAGGGGATTATGGGCCCTTAAACTGTGTCTTCAGTTTGTGAATCCTTCAAGGGAAACAGGCCGTCACTGTAAAATGAATTTAATAATTATTATAGTTGGAAATTTCTGCACGACAAGCACTTTCCTCCCATGTCCTTATAATTTATTACCTGCCTGCTGCTGCTCGCTGCATACTTATGTTGTGTGTGCATCCGAGTGTGACTACAATTTATCGGCTGTCGTGATGTTTTGTGTCTTCCTTGGACAGGTTTGTTGGACAAATTGTGTGTGTGCATGTTTCTGCGTGTGTGAGTCCTTGTGTCTGTGCACATGCCTTTCTATGTTTGAGTTTGTGCATTTATAAAGCAGAGCTACAGGCACAGTTGTCGTTGCAGCAGATATGTAACCTGCAAGCACTGGTGTGTGATTTGAACCCTGTGGTTTGCTCAGAGTGGGAGAAACAGTTGCGAAAAGTATGGATAACACCAAGAAGTGTTATCGTCTACATCGTTGAAGCTCTACCACCTTGTCAAGTGTCTCCTGAAGGATAATGCAATCTAATCGTACGCAAACAAACAAACACACATGCTGCTGCCCCCAGACAGTGGTACTTTTATCAATAAAACTATTACCACTTTCACCATCTTCTTCGCCCACCTCTGTTATCCTTAAATTGACCACGTAACGAGTGGAAGTGTATGTGTGCGTGCATGTGCAGGACATAAATTCACATTATGACATTATTGGGACTTGCCTTTCTTTTGGGGACAAAATGCACGTCCCCACTAAGGTTAAGGTTATCCTAAGGTTTAGGATTAGGCTGGAACCATGACGGTACACCTCTTACAATTATTGTAAATCAAAGTAATGTCCCGAAAAGTCATGAAAACTTGACTTTGTGTGTGCCTTTTAGCGCAACCTTGGTGTCAAGATGTTGATTTGCTCGAGTTTCTGTCTAGTGTTATATGTGCCTGCATGTCTCTCAGTTCAGCTCAAAGCTAAATATTTTCGAGTTCTGTGTCAGTGTGTGGACTTTAGTCTTAGTGGATTTACAAGATATCTTTAATGAGGATGATTTGCTGTTCAGTTGACGAAATGCAGATTTGTTTAATTTCCTAAATACTTGTTTTTGTCTGCGCTGTACTCAATCAGTTTCATTAATGATTCCAAACTGACAATAAATCAGGTTTGTACTGATATGACTGCTCAACAAGTAATTGAATTAATCACAACAGCTTCCCACTGACCTTTAATATGGCAAGCATTTGGTCAAATGCCACTTCACAGAAGACTAATGTCCCTATTAGACAGGGGGGTTCCCTGAGCCAGCGCTCCTAAAAAAAGAAGATAAAGCACACTGGAGTTTCACTCTGGTCCATGTGCCAAAAGGCCACCTAGAAACGTCCTTAAGTCACACTGCTGGTCGATCTCTGTGCCTTTGTACCCTTGTGCTCTTTTCTCCAAACTTAAGAACAATTGGAGATTTAATCACAATGTATTTCTGTTGGAGCTTGTGTCTTGCTCCTGAAATGTTTACATATTTGCCATGTTGACAGCTGAGATTTTTTACAAGTTTAAGCCTGGGGTTTTGTGTGGACTCAGCAGGCTAAAGTGTGAAACAGTATTGGACAGAGAATCGGAAATAGAAAATCTATATTCTTTCATCCTCTCTTGGCAACTCTAATACTTCTTTACATGAATATATTTACCAAAACCCTTGCCTTTTCTTTGTATTATAAAGGTGACAGCCTCTCAAATATTCAACATTTTGAATATGTGCTTTTTTGAAGTCTCACTTTTGATCATCATACTACATTAAGTTGTCTCTTCTCTATCATCTTCAAGAGGATTCTATGACACATCTCCTCACGCTTTTAGGAAATCAGACGGTTAATAATTCTGCAGTGCTGTGCAGTGATTGTGTAAAGAAAATGCTGCATACAGTGAATACAGTAATAATCCTTTATTTGGTTTTCTTCATGAAGTCGTTCATTTTCTGCCCTCCCTCTCTTGTCTCTGCATTTTTTCACAGTCGTGTCTGTCTGTCTGTCTGTCTTTCTCTCTTTCATCTTCTGCCTCTTTCTCTTTCTCTTGTTTATACAATGTCCTCTCTTCTTTTTGTCTCTCTCTCTCTTTCTTTTTCATTCCATTGAATCCCATAATCATGAAGCATAGATAACACTCCATCTTATGCAAAATATATGGGGGATGAGATGTTGCTGCTAAAAAAAAAAGAAATCTCTCTAATGCTAAAAATACATTTGTGTTACATAAAAAGATACACTGTTGCAGTGCTTTATATCATCTAGTTTAGCTGCGAGGAGTGAATATGCATGGGAGTTCATCCTACACACCAATCTAACATAATGCTATTTGTAAAGGTCTCCTGTTTTTAATGTGAATTCTGACACCCACAAAATACAGTATACCAAGGAGTAAAGTATAATCTGTCACCCGTAGGTGGCACCACACATTTTTGTATTGATGGTAGATACAGTAAGGTAGATGGATACAGTAGATTTCAGCACATGAAACTAACTTCAAAAAATGTTTGACAGTTTAGAGTTTTTTTTTCTCTTTTTTTTTTTTAACACAAAAAATTATGTTATTATATTGGATTTTCTATGTTTAGGGAGTGAGATTGAGGTCCTTTATATGATGTAGATGTTGCACCAGTACATCAGTCAACCAGTCCAAAGAGTGTAATACACTACTATGTTGTAGTCACCAGGTTGATAAGTGTCTGTTTAGTCAGATGTAACGTGATTGTTGGAGCAGCTAAAGAGTCTTTGTATTAGACTCCCTCTGTATGTTTATGCGTCATTTAAACATTCTGATAAATAATTAAGATTGGGACAACTGGGATTGTGGTGTGCAGTACAAGCACAAGACAACTCGCTGCCCATTCAATAAATACGTGTACTGTTTGCTAATATTTTACAGTGAATTGGAGGCCAGACTTGTATTTCCCAAAATACCCACACTCTTTTTTTTTCCTTTTGGTTACAGACTTACTGACAGATCCCAAAGTGTTGAGAACAAATTCTACTTGAGTGTTGCATGAAAATGGAAGAAACAGCATGTTGTCACACACACACATGCCTGAGGGAAGGTCCTTTCCTCTTTCTCTCACTCCTTCTCTTTCTTCTTTTCTGTGTGACCAGACCTCAAAGTCGCAGGATGTCTCAAAGCTGGCTTGTTTATGTCTCAATTAACCAGCAAATACCGCATTTATGAGATTTCAATTAACACAGTATCTCACTAATGAGCCACAACGAGAACATAAGCTGCCAATTAACTCCTCATTCCTTTATTCAGACACACAAAGACTTTATATTTCCTATTTGGCATGCCTCCGCTCAACACTATGGGAAATGAAACAAGCTGTGTCCATATTCATCTTTTAGCTTTCAAAAATATCTGGATCTTTTAATAACAAACCAGCTTGAGGAAGCAATGTGTCGTTATGCTGTTTGTACTCTTTGTTTTGCAATGCATTTGTCGTGAATTATCGCAACAGATTGTACAGAATGATTACATGTACCATTCAGCTGTTGAATCATTTATGAGAATTGATGCTGAAAGGACCTGCAGTTGCAGAAGAAATGTATAATTTGGTGAACCACTTCTAGCTTTCACTGTGGACATTTCTCCCATATAGGGAACAAACATCCGTGGCACACACACACACATACACACACACACACACACACACACACACACACACACACACACACACACACACACACACACACACACACACACACACACACACACACACACACATAAATGCAAATTCCATATCCATCCACCCACAGCTACCATCTTGTAGTCTGCGTAGAAGCATACATGACATCAGCAGTAGAGTTATGAACTCTGAATGCAGACCTTTGACCTGTAAACTGTCAGTGGGAATTGTATGCTGGTGACAGAGGGATATTCAATTATAGACAAGGACAGACCTGAATCCCCTTGATATGCCTTATGAACACTATATACTGATGTAGAAAGTGTGACATATATTATTTGGTATTTGGAGTATTGTGTATTTGTGTATTGGTTGCTTGGGTTCAATGTATGGTTACATGGGTTTGTACCTGTTGGGTTTATGTGCAGCTTTATGCAATGGCATGTTTCTTTAAACCCACGTTACATTTGGTTGTAGATACGGTTTATAAGAATATAGGTCAAACTGGTAGGAAGTAGCACATCATGAGGAAAAACAATGAAGCTAGAATAAGTGTAATATAAGCGTAATTGAAAATAGGTTTATTTGCTTTCTTGCCAAGACTTAGTTGTGAAGATCAATACCACTCTCATTTCTGGCAGAAAAATATTGAGCTGGAGCCGGGCACAGGTCACCTAAGCTCAGCATAAAGACTTGAAACAGGGGGAAACAGCTTTACCTGGCTATGACGTACAGTACACCGCAATGTGTTGTTTACAAATTTCTGTAAAGCTTAAAGTTACTCCTTTAAAACTCCATCAAATGTAAAGGTCTAACTAGAATCAAAGTATATAAGGGCTGTAGATGCAGGACCAGCTTAATGAATTACTTTAATTGTATTTAAGTGTTACTGTTCTGTTGCATTTTGGGCTTTCCTAAGATAGGGAATGAGGCTATTTCCCAAAGAATATTGGATTGTGTGCGTCTGTATTTGAATCAGGATATGCTGGTTGTGGTTGTCTTTTGTGGATTATGGCATATTCATATGCACGGATCCTTGGAAGGAAATTTACATCTGATTAATGGGTCAAGAATAAATAAATTAATCAACTAATCAATGCATTTTTATTTAATCACACTCACATAAAATTGGCGAGGCTGTTAAAATAATGACATGGCACGCTGAAGTGTGAGGGGAGGATGGGAAAAGGGTTGAAATTGCATCCCAAGCTAAGGGCTAAAATTAGATGCTCTCTAATAATATGAGATCTGAAGCCGTATTGCTACTGAGGCGTGTGCAATCAATCAAGCTGTAATCCATATTGAACTGAAGCCAGCCAATCAGTGCTACTTGACAGTGTGGTGAACGGCAGCCAGATTAGTTGGGGCTTCAAAATTAGCACCATGGACAGCAACGGCACAGCATCTCAGAATTAAAGCTACAATACTGAAAACACAGTGAGATTTTTTATTTTGTATTCACTGCAATCAATGTTGAACATGTTATGTTATTTTCCTGCTTAAAAACAAAAGTATTTAAGTAACTAAACAACAGGCGACTTTTATTGTGAAGAATTCATAGCAAAATATGTTAATCACAAAATTAGCGGAGCATTGTTAGCAGCTATTTCTCGATGAAACACGTCTACTAATACTGCAGGGAGATGGAGTAAGCGGCAAAAATAATGGCGGACCTCTGTTGTAAAGAATTTATATGAAATTAAATGAATACGATCAGGCAGGTTGTCATGGGTGGACAGAAATAAGCGAACACAGCTGAGTTCCAATCTGGGGCTTCCAATCACAAAAATTGCATTTAAAAGACAAGTGAAAATGCGTATATCAAATTTATTGTCAAGAAAAGATGACAATATTGTGCAAATGTTTTTAACTTTTTCTTAGCTCGCTGCGCCATAGATACGCTCCCAATATTGTATTTAGCAGATAAAAAAAAAGCATTAAAAAAGAAGATGATTTATCAATTATCTTTTTTTAAATGTATTTTTATTATTTAATTAATGGATTAATCATTTGTACTATTCATAGTTGTACTGTAGCTTTAAGATTGAAATAGCTTCAGGGACAAAAGTCAGCATATGGTGTAATAACTTATAGCAGGGATAATTTTCTATGGCTCTTCCCATGATGTTTTACTAACAGTAAATGTGCTGTCAAGACCAAATGTGTATATTTTGACTCTTTGAGAATAATAATTGTTTTCTTTGCCCCGAGTTTTTTAAATTAGAGTAGAGTAGTAGAATAGCACACCTTGCCTAGACGTGAGATGGACTGTCAATAGCAGAGCATGTGTTTGTGTTTCAGTGTATGTGATATAACGGTACAGACTGGACTCTGTACTGATAGACAGTTGCCTGTTTAAAGCTCAGACAAACTCATGAGACTCAAAGGACGCGTAGGCATGCCCGTCTGTGGATGTCTGAGCATGTGGTAGTGTAAATAATTGATATGGCCTTGGTAATTGTGGTGTGTGTCTTTGTGTGTGTATGAAAGGCTGAGTCATTATATAGCTTCTCCAGATTCTAACCTATTATAAACGGCATGCAAGCTTCTGGTTGCAGTATATTAGGCTGCACTGTTTGAGGGCCCAGTTCAATGCCCCAAAAGCCTGGTAGAGAATTCTTATTTCTCACACCTAATCTCACACTGAGGTGCCATCAGGCGAAGAAGACAGACTGAGAAGATTGAATATTTTTTTCACTCTTTGCATATTGCTGATTTAATATTTTTGCTCAGCCCTGGAGGAGATCAAACTTTTGGAGCTGCACACAACGGGATCTGTTGTATAAACAGTTTCTGTAGTTTGGTCTTTTATCATTTTAAGACATCAAATAAAAACAAAGTGTTTTTATTAGTTTGTATTGGGTTGCCTTCACATATGGTTGTTTCTACCTCCGATTTGTGGTGTATGCATTTATCATTGTTAAGAGTATTATTGAGTTTCAACATTACATTGACAATAAAATGTTTTTTTAGTGAGCTTTATGGTTGGTCACTTGCTAATTATGTATTCTCTTTCGCATATATTCCACCTTGTCGTTGCACTGTGATGGACAAATAGGAGTATTTATTTATTTTTAAATATGTGTATTGGAAAAGAATATGATTCTTTATGACAGGAAGATTCTTTTAGCAAAATGCTTTGATCTAAGAGAGTGTTAAAACAGAGCACTCTTTCCCTGCCTGTCCTCCCTTATGCAATTTTTCATTTCATCATCTCTCTCAATCTGTACCTTTTGTATCTGTTCCTTTCAATGTTTCCCTCTCTGCTTCAGCATCCGGGAATATCAATTTCAAGTACCCTCTCTGTCTCATATTCTCTCTATTGATCAAGAACAACGACACTATTCATACAAAAAAACTGTTATCATCTTACTCAATCACATTACACGTATTATATCTGTTCTGATTAAAGATGTTTGGTGAAGCACCTTCAATTCCTACTTGAGTGCAGTTGCCATATTTAATAGTTTAATATTTTGTGAATACACCCTTGATAATAGCAACGCCAAGCAGGAGCAAGGGCTTGATTAGCTCAGCTCGTTTAGCATACAGTCTCAGATGGTGTCTTGCAACTTCATGGTGATGACAAGGCTCCAGGAATCCTCTGTGCTCGGCAGTTGTTCGCAAACAAATAGTTCAAGCACGGAAATCCCCGTAAAACTTCATCCTTATCGTGCTTGCAATTCAGTTTGCGTTAGTCAAATAAGGTGGGCTAGATGTTTATTTTGTATTTCTCAAAATGTTCAACTATCCGTTTAACATTGTTCTGTTGAAACATATTCAAAGAAAGGAAATTGATTTTCAAAATTCCTCCAGTTCGGATGTTTTTTGTTGTTGTCCAGCTGCATAGTGATGTGCTGCAGGAGAAATTGTTAGTTGACCGTGTATGTTTCCTTCCTGTAAACAATTTGTAGTCAAGTTTTTATCCGTCACATTGCTCTTTCTCTGTACAGTAATCGATCTCTTGTCCCCTCTTTTGTTCGCTCTTTGTCAACAACTGCCGTTCAGTCTATATCCATGTCCCTACCAATACTATTTGCTGCAGCTCGTACAGTGTGTTGTTTCAGTGTCAGTGATCTCACTCCGGTCATTAGCTATAAGTGCTGGCATCTTAAATCATGCAGGGGGCAGTTTTAGCTCCCCCGCTTGCCTCCTCTAAAGTGTTTCCCTGTGCCTGCACTCGAGCATCAACACACAGACACATGAGAAGCCCAAAATAAATACACCCATTCAGCCAAATATCAAGCCCACACATACACTAGAACATCCCCACACACAAGCACACACATGCAAGCACCTTCAACAGGTAAACCATGGAGACAATGCTGTTTTATTGTGTGAGTGTGCCTGCTTCTTCTCTGGCTTAGAGTTGTCATGATACTAATATAAGTAAATACCATTGCTTGCAAAATGGATAAGGAGTCTGTACCCAGTGGAGGCATGAGGGTGTTTCCCTCTGCTGAAATGAAACACACATGCACTCGTGGGCACACACAGACACACTCGTACATGCATGTGCTTCATGAAAAGCATGAAGGGTCTTTGAAGATCAGTCATAATATTAAGCCTCAAACTTCACATCTCGTGAAAAATGGGCTGGATTCCCTTGTGTTGCTATTCATAGGAATTAAGACCACGTGTATGCAAAGTGTCCTCTCCATTTCTCTTTCCCTCCATCTTTCCTTCCCTGCACCTCAGCATTTATCTCTATGCTTATTCCTCTTGTACTCTCTGTGTGTATGCAAAGGTGTGCCCATGTTTCTTTCTTTCTTTCTTTGTGTATGTATCCCAAAGGTAAATTATATTGTGTGTGAGTGTTTACTTTTAAATGTATATTTGTGCATCTGTGTGTGTGAGTGTAATATTGTGTAGCGTTGAGTATGTGAGAGACATTATAACAAGATGTGTGCATATGTATCTGCATGTGTGTGGCTGTAAATTGGATATTGGGACATGGAAAATGAAAGTGAATAGCATGGCCACACAGGGCTATTTTTGTCCTTCTATCCATCTCTCAGTCCTTCTCACGCTCTCTCAGTTCTGAATTCCTCTCTCCCACCTCCTTCTCCCCAACTTTCCTCCTCCCTTTTTTCTCTACCGGTCATCTCTCTCTTTCTCTTCCTGTAAAATATCTCTGATATAAATATGGCCTTATCAGCCCAGTCAAACCAATCCACCGTCTCAATATCACCTCTCTTGGAGACCAGTCACACTTCCATTTCAGACTGTGGGTGCAGCCCCAAAATCCTGAAGGGATGACTGTAATGTTACATCTTAGAGGTTTCTACAGGAGTGCTCCACTTTGGCTTCCAAAGTGCAATTTTTATAACAGTCTAAACTTATCTCTGCGATCCTCTCATTAATCATTTCCACACACTTAAAAAAAAATTCTACATCAAATAGTCAGATTTTCAGTCTTTTACATATTTATTGCATAATATTTAATAATATGGTTTTTCATTTTATTTTATGTTTTCTTTTACATATTCACACTGCACAGAAGTAGCAGTAGAATTCTCTCTACAATAGTTATGTAGAATTTATCTACACACATTTTCATCTTTTCCTCACCCACTTCTACAGTAGATAGCTCAGCTATGGTACATTAATCTGTATTTATACAAACTCAATTTCTGCCTCAGCTACAGTAACAGAAGATTTTCATAAGAGGAGAAATGAGGGTCACTCTGTCTGACCATCCAGCTTGCAGGCTGGGGTTTATTGGACAGGAATGATGCAGAATGTGATCGGATATAGTCAGAAGGTCATTTGAAGAAGCAGTTACTGTATGAAGTCTCTTTACTGAAGGTTAAATAAATGTTTCACAGAATAGCTTGTTGGTATTTCAGCGAGACCTTTTGTGACTGGTTACTGCCATTTGCGACATAAACATAATGTTGTATACTTGTGCATTACTGTGCTAATGCACGCGGTTTCTTCCTGCTCTTCCAGCACATACATACAGTATGGATGTTCTAACAGTGTGCCCCGCTCTACAGTTTGCAACAACAGTGGCAGAACATCAAGAGGATTATACTGTCTATGAGGAGAACCCTAGACAGCGATGCTCTCTCTGCCTGGCTTTCAGCATGATCCCAAAAGGCAGGAGGAAAGTAGGATGCATCACTTTCCCAGAGAGATCAAGAAAGGGGATGGGGGGATGAAAGAAAGAGAGAAACATGAAAAGAGAGAATAATACAAGGAAAGAAGGAAATTAGCTAAATGAGGAGAAATGAATGAATGAGCCGACAGAAATAGGGACATAAACTAGGATGCAGGAAGTCTGCGTGTAATGATGAATGTGTGTGCGGTGCTCTGTGGGATATTTGGCAGGTTCTGTGGCGCTGAGCATCAGCTCCTGTCCTGCCAGCAACCTTATGTAATGAAGCTTTATCCCTGACACTCCATGAGGGTGAGAGGTACAGCATGAGGATGAGAGGTACAGCAGCACATTGCCTTCTTCCTGTATAGTGCCATAAAAGAATATTAAGCTGGAGAGATCAATAATGGAGAACATGAATGGGACTTTCTTGCTCAGCTTCTTTTTTTGGGGGGGGGGGTAAGGGGGGTCTTTATAGATTACATTTTACGCTGTGACTCAATCAATTGTGTTAAAATTGTTTCACTTTAAAAAAAGCTTGCTCAAATGTCACATTGGTCTTGCGCATTCGACTTTAAAGATCGCTTCAGTTTCAAACGGGTCGGTTGCTGAATCATTAATATGCTAATCAGTGCACAGTACTGACCACTGGAACAGATTGGATATGGAAATGTAGACGTTTCATATATTTTATTAAGTAATTGGATGTCCTTGAATCTTATCTTATCTTGAATCGTTGTTGCTGCTTAGGGCGCTACAGCCACCAGGAGGCCTCTAAATTGTGACATTACAAATGGGAAATTCTCTACTCATTTTTTGTACAGACAAGTATTTAGTTTTGACCCTTTTTTGTTTGTCAACTTTCCATAAAAATGTACGAAACAGATAAATGCTACCAAATTGATTTGTTTTCTGTCTTTCAAATATTTTAACTATTGCTAATTTAGTTGAAAGATCAATACTTGATCTGAGCTAACTAAAGAAGACTATTATTAGCTATACTGATTTACTATAAAGTTAAAGATACACTGACTCTGTGCCTAATGCAAAATGTGCATCAAGCTGTTCTAGAAAGAGTGAGATGCTCTATCTCTTGACACACTCGCTTCACACACCCAGATTGTGAATAGCAATGCCGAAATTACATTATTTCAGGATTTTTGCTGATTTTCTCTTTGTTGCTGCATTCGTTGCTTAGTCCTCCATGTTACTTTTGAGGGATTACCAGCATACTTACACACCTTCTGAGAGTCCTGTCTCAGGTCAGAGTCACAGGGTCAGGAGGACAGGCAAACATTGCATGGTTGAGTGGAGCTGGGTTGAAACAGAAAAAACAACCATTGTTTTCCGGTCACATATGATTCAGCAGTGTGTAACACATACTGAGACATGTGGAAAATCTGTAATGCACTATTTTGGATCATTTCCTGGCATCCCATATGGCATTTCTCATTTGTATTTTTTCCGAAAATACTCAAGTTTATGAGCTCTGTAGAACCAGCTTTCATATCCTGAAGTGTGTGTGTATTACTTAAGTGTTTGTATGTGTGCGAATGTGCGACTGGTAAAGAGGGTCAAGAGCCTCACGGTAGCTGCTGCCAAGGGAAGCAGACAAAGAAAGCCGAGACCACAGAGAGGCTGAGAGTAGCTATTTGGGGAAACCTCACTCTCCATGGTGCAAAGAGAAACCCATATGAGTCATTTCATGGACAGACACCAGCTCATGAGTACGCATGAGGATGCAAAGTACACATCAACTGGGACATGTGCAGAACACATTCATGCATCTATATGTGTGATAGTATATGTAAAGTTGGAATTGTTTGCGATCATGCACTTGCTTAAACATGCATGGGCACACACATTATCACGCACAATCTCTCTCGCTCTCCCATATTTGCATGTTTGTATGCAGGCATTTCACCCCCCCGGAATTTAATAGATTGATAGAACGGGCCAGGTTAGTGAGGTGGGAATAGGGGGAAGAAAAGCAATTAAAGTGGCATTCAAATGGTAGTGGTGCAGCAGAGCATCGGATGGAGTCAGTCCCTAGCTTAATTACGCTTAGCCCCCACCACGAGTTGTGTCAGCACGACACACCAGACAAGCTGGGAACATGTGGTCAGATTTCATGTTAATGTGCGATCTGACTCCTCTTTCACCCAGCTGATATCGGAAGGAAGAAGGAAAACTAAAATTGTAAACGTTTGGTGTGATTGTGATTTGAGTTGTTGAATGAGAGGAGACTTGTAAACTCACACGGGGAAGTGCTGACTGATATTTTGATTGACAGCTGACTCAAAGATAATGCAATATCATTTTAGCATCTGATTTTTTCTGATAATTCTATGGCTTCTTTTTTTTAAGCTAATGTATTTAGGTCAATGCTCACTTTAAATCCTTTATTTCATGTTGATTCAAGTCACCTTATTTGATCTTATCTTTTGTTCATACTTGGTGGAGAAGCTATTTGATCATTAGATACAAGGTGATTCTGTGTTGAGCAATTCGTCATTGACACAAGAGGCGTCCTGCTAATTCTTTTTTGTTATGCCACCCTTAGCATAGTTGGCATATTCATTATATAATGATGATAAATGATGATGCAAAAAAAGAATGATGTAATGAATCATATAGTAAGAAAAAGTATGATTATGCATGTCCAATTGTTTTTAATTATAGCACCTTGAATCTAAATTAAATCAAATTGTGAGTTTCCCAGAGATTTCTAGCCTTAGTTCTTTACTCCATCCCGTTCCACCACGCTGAATTCCTCCGTCCCAGTTTCTTAGTGTTTGTGTTGCAGGAATGTGTCTGTGGGCTGACAGCCCGACAGCAAGAGGAACAAGTAAGTCAAAAAGAGGGAAAGGGAAAAGTTGAGAGATGGGAGGTGATGAGGTGTTTCAACAGTGGAAAGAGAGGGAAATAAATCCCATTTTCAGTGAGAAAGAAAAATGGAGAAAGGTTAGCGACTGAAGGCAGTACTTATTTGCTGTGGGAATGAGACAATAACTCAGGAAGGGAAAGGATTCAAGAGGTCCAATGTAAAGCAGAGAAGAAAAGGAATAGAACAACAAAACAATGTGATTATTAAGGCAGCCTGAGAGCAGGAGAGGATGCTGGAGAAGACAACAAATAAGAGCGGTAGACATGTCAGAAATGGAGAGTGAAAACGTGGTAATAAATGAGGGTGTGAAAGAGACGGGCTGCGAAAAATAGAGAGGGAAAGACATAGGTTTCACACACACTGGTCCTTAGCCAGCTCTTTTTGCCTTATCAGGCTAGTCCAGACTTGGGAGAAAAACATGCACCCACAATGCACTGTGGCTCTTGCCCATCCGCCTGGAATGAACTCCTAACCCGGTCCTATCAGCTCATAGGTCGCCTGCCAGTGGCTCATCGCTGTATTTAGGGAAAGATTTATGTGCAGAGCTCAGCAGGCAGGAAGACACAAACATACACAAACACACGTTATCCCAGGTTCAGCCATCGGCAATCAAAAGGGTCCAGGTCACATTGCAGTTGTCTCAATTGACACACCAAAAAAATTTAAACAAACTAGCAGACCAAACATTTAGTCAAGTTTTCTCTTTAGTCGAGTGATCATTGTATCTTTTTTTCATTCACATTGATCTCCCTGGTCTGTTTAAGCTTTATGTATCTGTAGAAAATTTGTAAAAACAACATTACTTGCCAAGATACATGTTTCTATTACTAGCACGCAGAATAATGAACAGCAATGTTTGTTGTGTGTAGTTGTCCAAAGCACGGACATGGAATGGAGATCGACAGACAGAGCGTGCCCCAGCTGATTTTAGGGAATTGTTCATGAATTAAAAAATATATTTAGTGCTCTGATCGTGCTACGTTCTTGTGTGTGTCTTCTGATGAATACATGTAGGCGTATACTTTAATTGTGTATGTTGTTATTTGTTGTTTGCCTTTACTGTGATGATTCAACTGCAAGATTACCACTAGAATCAGGCTCCTTAGATTTAATTGTGAAATAGTCGAGTATTCAAGGTCACCCCTACTGTGAGTCATTATAAACAAGTAGGGGCTATTGGCCATTTGGATGCCCTGGGGATAATTGCTTAGTGGCCAAGCATTGATTTAGAAATACAAGGGAAATGAGTTAGCATGTTACAAAGTAACATATGTTTTCAAACTTTAAAGAAGGAAAGATGGTTTTACATTAAGGTACATAAGTCAAACAACTCTGCATGCCTAATATTACTCACACCTGATATGATTGGCAATTCATATTTTACATTTACATTCATACAGGAAATTACAACAAGTGCAGACACTTCACCATGACCTTACATTTGACCTACATAAAACATAATTCATTATAGATCAATGAATATGCATCCAAACCTGTCGACACATTTGTTTTGAAAGCACAACATTTGAATTGTCTTCTAAATACGACTACTATTAACAAAACTCATGTGCACATGGATACAAATTGCTCCCGTAGCTGTGCCGACAGTGTATGAATGTTTGGATAGTCCTGATGGCAGGTGGCACCTTGTATGGTAGCTCTTGCCATCAGTGTGTGAATGGGTGAATTATGTCATGTAGTGTTAAAGCGGCTCCTGTGGCCTTTTTGAGGGCATTCTTTCCGAAATGATCACATCAGCCCCACTGTGACTGCCAGATTGTTCGGTGCCCACTCCAGCATTCGGTGCTCCATGCTCAGCATGAAATGTATGTGCAATGGCAGTGCTAAAGAAGATTGCTCTTTGTTTAATGCTAATAATTTTCACATAAATCAATCTCAAGCAAAAAGGAAGCACTTCAATGAATCTCTAATGGAGGAATTGGAGATTTACAGGCCAAATGGCTTGAGTGAGTACAGACATGCACCAGTCAGTCAACAACAGAACTCAGCTGCACTGAGCTATAACTTCTGGCAATATTGAGGGAAGCTGTTTAGTATGCTGTCTAAATGCACACGTTACTTAGTGCAGCTACATTTATCACAGGGCTTGTTTAGTGACATGTGATTTACAATGAAACGTCCACGCTTACCTTATTTGCATTTAGAGACTAGTAAGATGTGTAGTTTCCGTTTAAGGTCACTTCTGAGAGCCTGCGTGTGTGTGTGTGTGTGTGTGTGTGTGTGTGTGTGTGTGTGTGTGTGTGTGAGTGTGTGTGTGCGTGTGCGTGTGTGTGTGTGTGTTTAACTTCCATTTGCAAATCACCCTTTGTGTTGGATCAAGGTAGGTCTCAGTAAGTGTGACTCTCATTGATAGACATGATGAGGTGGTTGATGAGCTTGCAAACCCATTTCCTTATCGAAGCGTAGAAGCCAGTGGACTATGTGATGTCATTTCAACTTGACACAGGCGTGAAAAATCAACATAAAAGCCTTTCGAATCATTTTTCTTCCATTTGAAATGAGATATTGTGCACGGTGTGAGCGACAAAAAGGCAGAGACTAAGGGAGGAGCGAGAAAGTTACTTTTGCACTGTTGTTCAAGGATCTGAATGCAGTGTCTTAAAACTCACCATGGAAATTGCATGTAGATGAGAGGAAATTCTACATTTTCGATGCGCAAAAGATATGTTATGCAAATCTCAACAGATAACAGGAGGAGCAACGTGACTTCTGTTTTGACATCCTTTCATATGATTGAAAATATTGACTTACATACAGGTGACTGCAGCAGACGAAAATCTGACCCAAGTGATTGTTCAGGCTGACATTGTGTCTATTTGTGGCAGGTGAATTCTCCATGTCCTCTTGCTTCTGTCCATCTGTTGCAGATGAACCTGCCTGTGGCATTCCTACCAACCACATGTTGCTGTGTGTTCTCAAGGATCTGACCATGCACACCTGTTTGATACCCCACTACATGACAAATAGAGTTCATCGAACTAAATTAGAAAAGTCAATCACGGAGAAATTATGCATGGTTCAAGCATGAATTCCTAAAATAAATAAATAGTTTTCAACTATCCATAACATTGCTTTTATTTCTTACTGTCATTTTAGCAGTAAGTACAATAGAGTAAGAAATTAAAACAATTGATTGTGCTGGGTTACCGGTTGGTCCGCAAACCATTTTGTAATTCACAATTAAAATTCACAATGGGACTTGTTTCATACTTTTAATATAAATAAGGTGCCAGAGTGCATACATAGTATCAAAATAGACAAATAAAGCTGGTTCATAAAATATGATTATTATATGTTTGTTGATTAACTGGCCCCTACTTGAGTATCTCAGGTGTAGACCTATAAGTGAGGTCATTCTCAGTATTAATGTAGATATCTGTGTGGGATGTCATGAGTGGGTGCAAAAGTATAATTTTCACTTTGCGTGTCTTGCTTGAAAATGAGATGCTTAATCTAGAAAAAGTAAAACATATTTAGATAAAACATGTGAGATTGGATGTGTGTGTGTGTGTGTGTCTGTGTCTGCGCTGTTCAGGCTGAGTGGCGCTACGGAGCTCAGCTAACAGACAAGCAGCTAAACTCTACTGGCATTTAGTTCCCACTGCGAGTATGAACACCTTGATAATTATGGATTTGCTGACCTAAAATGTAAAGCTAAGTTATTTAATGTGAAATCATACTGTGACATGTACCAACTTTTTGACACAGACTAGGCGAGGTTTACTGGAAAGACAGTGTGAGTGCTGTGATTGCTATGCAGAGAGAGTGTGTGTATGTGTGATTGGGGGCAATGCTGATTGTCTGATTATGTTGGTAATGGTGCTGTCCTCCAAGCCCCAGCTGGTCTGACAGTTCATTTCACCGGACAGAGTGTTACCTTGACACCATTAATCTCAGCAAATCAGCACTTGCATACTTACACAAATGAATGCCCTGCTCTTTTTTTAGCCTACATTACCTTTTTAAAAAGTATACATAAAACAAATATAATTTAGAAGTTGTTTATGATGCCCACTGTTCATCTGACTGATTTGATTTTATGCATTCTGGTAGTAGTATCACTTCTCACTAAAAGGTACATTGTGTACAATCTTGGGTGATTTATTAGAAGAAATTAAATATAATGTTCAAAACTATGTTTTCATTGTTGTATGAATACCTGAAACAAAAAAATCATTCTGTTTCCTTGAGCTTAGAATGATCCCTTCGTAGCTACAGGGAGCGTGTCTTCTCCACGGAGTCAATCATGTTGCACTGCCATTTTCTACAGTAGCCCAGAAGGGACAAACCAAACACCGGCTTTAGCAGTGGCTCACATTACCGCAATCTTGGAAGGGGGAGAAGTGAGCGGAGGAATATTTAGTTGGTTGCAAACTGCAACCAGACCGCTAGATGGCACTACATCCTACACACTGTCACTTTAAGAGATTAAAATCTACACATTTTGATTCTGTGCTGACCTGCAGATCCATTCATTACATGGTGAGAACGGGTTCCTCTGGGTGGTTTAATCAGTTCTGTGTATTTACCCTGCCCTATTTAGAAAGGTCTTGCTATGATTGTTATTCTTGATTAATTGACAAACCTCTATACAACCTCTATACAGCCTGAACCGTATTATATAGCTGATTGCATGTAACCTTATAATGGTCTTCATTACACTGCTAACTCGTTGATCAACACGCGTTTCACTGGCCAGCGCTAATTCTCATTTAAGCTCCCCTTGATCATTATGTGGCAACTTTAGATTCAATCTTTGTAGATTTGAGTGTGAATCAAATTACAAATTATATTCAATACCTGTTTTTCAATTGTGGAGCTGTATCTTACTCAACCTATATATCTGTATTATCTCTCTCTCTCTCCCTCTTTCTCTCTCCCTCTCTTTCTCCTTGCCTTACTAATTAAAAGGCGTTTGTATGTTTTCACTGCAGGAGATTTTTCTTGCTGAAGTAATGATGTGTAAATACAGGGCATTTACTGTTCCATCCACTTCCTCTTTGTGCAATTAGAGGAAATGACACAAATCCCTGCTGAGCAAGGACAAATAGCACACAAACTGGTAATTATCTGCGAAAGAAGGCAAGATGCTGCTGGCTGAGGAATCGTGATTGTTTGAAGAAGCCTGAGATAATCCTGGACAACAGATGTAAACAATAAAAAATACATGAACCCCCCTCCCCCACTTTCTTTCCCTTCCACACAAACATAAATATAAATATACTGTAATAGCGGTATACATTAACTTAGCAAAAATACACACTCACACATCTTTATTGAGTGAAGTCATGCGAGTCAAAGCGAGATAAACAGACGGAGATAAACATTGAGACATACAAGGATCTGACGTGTGTACACAAATCAATGGGGTCTGAGCTTTTCTGCTTCATCCCAAATTGATCTAGACAAATGAGTGTGTGTGGACAGTCTGAATGTCGGTGTGTGAGACATCCGTCTCTGTAGTAAATTTATTAGAGTGCAATGTTGGCTGTTTATCAGTCAGATAAAAACTCAGAAATCATAACCTGACTTCATGACTTGACTTGAGGGGGAAGAAATACTAATCATCGACATGTATGCGCGCCTCTCTACACAGTCACAGCCGCTACACAGTGATTTTGTGCCAGGATCTTTGTCCTCATTATCCTGTCATGTCTGTGGTTAAACAAACCATTGCCCCTGCCCATCCAATTAGACCCACAGCACACCACCAATGACACATGAACCAACACTCCATTAACAGTAATTGAGTCGAGAGAGGGAGCAATGCCAGAAGAAGGGATACATTTTTTTCCCTTCCTCTAGCTTTTCCCAAAAAGCTGCCTTCTAAGGCATCAATAGCAGGCGCAAAGTTGATAAAGTAGGAGACCCTCCGAGAGCAGAGATCTGAATATCAAGTCTTTGGCCAGGGCCGGTCCGGCGTTTTACATATTGTTTCTAGTCTCACTTGATTGGTTTTCATGTTTGCATATAATACGTAGACTACAGGAGCTGCAAAGCCAGAATATGAGCACAAAAACATGCACTCACTTTCATGGCCCCTCTCTTTTTTCTCACACAGAAATAGCCAATAATGATTCATAATGGAGAAGGATTATGTTTTCAGTGCAACTACAATTGTGTCATGTGTGGCCAGGTGTCCAGGTGTAAAAAAATGGACTCCAAATTTTGTCAATTCAACTTTCAACCTACTACAATGAGTCCAACTAACATGGTGCTTTCATGCACACTGGGATTCATGGATAAACACATGGCAAATGCTTTATATTAGATCTCTTATTAGTGTGGTTGGATGATTGTGGATCTGATAAATTGGATTTTAGTTGCAGGAAAATGTTTGTGAGTCAGTCATGTATGTGTGTGTGTGTGTGTGTGTGTGTGTGTGTGTGTGTGTGTGTGTGTGTGTGTGTGTTTGTTTGTTTGTTTATTTATGTGTGTTATATATTTTTGTTATTCTGTTTAGAAGGATTTGCATCTTAGTGCGTTTCTAATTAAATTACATTTTGTGAATATAGGAAAGTCGTTCGTGCTTTAGGGGCAAAATAGTGGACTTCAGGCATTTGACTTGAATTGAAGTCTAATGTCACAACTTGACATGGCTGAGGGAAGTACATTATAACTTGGGTTATATTTAGACATGAGCTTTAGCCTTAACTGAGGAAAAGAATAACTTGTGCGGCTGCTGGTGTGATCCCATCACAGTCTTTAGTTTTAGTTAATTTATCCCTTTATCTAATTTCAGAAAATAATTCGTCCTTAAAAGGTTTTGTGCTGAAAGTGTAGGAGGAACAAATCATTTTAATGAGCCTGGCTGTTCTTCCTCCTCCCACGTGTATGCTTGTCTTTAAGGCCAAGGTTCATCTTGATTTAGCTGACAGGCTTTTGTTGTGAGTGTGTGTGGAAAAGGCTGTGCACAGAGCGATTGGTCCACTGATTCACACAGAATGAGGAGATGTGCCCACA
The DNA here is from genome assembly GCF_910589615.1 of Taurulus bubalis. Lineage (NCBI taxonomy): Eukaryota > Metazoa > Chordata > Actinopteri > Perciformes > Cottidae > Taurulus > Taurulus bubalis. Next base: position 13,954,856 of record NC_136596.1, on the reverse strand, counting down.
GATTTTACAGTGTACACTGAACTGAGCTTGGGAACCTGCAAATAGAGACTCTGGCGGCTGATGTTCTTTAATTAAACATATTTCGTAGCAAAGCAGGGAAGAAAGAAACTAGATAACCCTGAAATTCTTCAACTCCAACACACACACACACACACACACACACACACACACACACACACACACACACACACACACACACACACACACACACACAAACCTACACCCACAGCGCTCCCAGTGTTTTCTATAGGTTTTGGGTGGGGAAGAGCTTAGATTGTAAATTGGGTTGATAATTGAGTTGAATCAACGCTTCTCTGACAGTGTCACCAAAGAATGAACATCTCGCTTTACAGAGGTAGGCTTATTGTCAGGCTATTGTATTATATTGCATAAACTTGCTGCAGATAAACTGGTAACTAAATGATAAATTATGTCTTTAAATCCTGCATATTTATTTGGCAGGCACAGGTTGCACCTGATAGTGAGGTCATATTCGTGTCCATGCTTGGTTCCTGGTAAGGTGCCAAAATGCAGAGATGGGGTCTCAAGTCTGCCACTTGGACTCCAGTCACACTTAAGTCGAACACACAGTGACCTAACTTAACTGACTTAACTGGCGACTTGTCCTCCAAAGACCCGACTTTGACTTTGAATTTGGGACTTGTGAACAGTCATTCATCATTATATCAGTACAGAATTTTCAACCTTATCGATATACCGGTTCCAGCTGCTCTTTCTTACGTACTCTCTTTTCTCTCAGACGGTCAGTTGATACACACACCTGCACACACCGCTGCAGTGCCCACATAGCTCCGCCTCCTCTCACTCACTCACAATTCAGTTTTCTCTTTACTTGTCTCATTCGCCCCGGTTATAATCATTTACGGGTTGTCATGTTTTGGCCTTCAGTGCTTCCCATTAATTACCAAGGCAGTCTAGTTACATCAGCAGTTTCATAATTATTCATATTTTTACACCTCAGTTTGGGAGGTTCAGTAACGGCCGCTCGCTGTGGAAGGATCCCCTTGTGGGACCGTCTCCAGCTTTGGGAAGTCGCGGCGTGAAGATAGCTTGTGGCTCTGACCGCGAGCTTTATAGCACCATGCTTTGGGGGGTGTGATTTTTATTTTTTTGCCGTGCCATCACCTTTCATATATTTACAAGCAATGTGTTTATGATTAAATTGTTATATCTTCACAGATATAACCTCTTATTTTCGTCCACCAGATTGATGTGTTTAACTTAGCCGTGTTATATATATTTTTATCAAAAATCTCAAATTTGATGCCCTCAATGTTGTTTCAATGTTCATGAAACTAATACTGATACTGCTAATACAGTGTTTTTCAACCGAATATCATTATTTTTCAAGGTATAGTATCGTAGTTAGAAATTCTAGTCATGAAACTACTACTGATACTGCGAGATGAGTGATGATAATACAGGACATGCTTTGCATTACTTAGATATAGGTATGCCGATGGCATGCAGCAGATGATAAAATGCTCATTAGAACCCGACTTGACTTGGACTTGCAAAAAAATTACCTGTGAGCATCTCTGCCATGATGACGTTCACCAACAACTCATTATGTAGCATGGAAGAAATAATGACTTGACGAATGGCAACATCTTTTAAAGTTGCGTATGGCTTTTCCTATTTGCAAATAGCTGTGACACACCAGGATGTCAAATCCACCACGATCAGTGATTGAGTGTTTTGAACCCTGCCCTTTTGGTGAAGAATGATTTAAAAGCACCATTCAGTTTGTCAGATCTGATGACCTGGTCAATGAAGGAACACTTGTGTTACCGGAGGTGGGTCAAGGTCTTTTGGAGATATAGTTTTATTTCGGGTAAGGCTTCGACAAGCTGTTCAGGACATGGCAGCCTGTAAAAGTGTGGCAACTTTCACCTCATTTAAATACACTACCTTTTTTTTCTGGCAGGTACTTTTTAAATTCCCCCTGAAGGATTACCGCTTACTCAGATACTGTGACTTTAATGGTGTGTGACAACGCTTGTCAAAATGCACACAATTTTCCTGTGCTTGTACTGTATCTCTGGTTGACAGTTTTTAAAAAGTTCAGATTTTCTTTTGCCAATAAACACCTAGAGCAATAATTCACACTGTAAGCCTCCAACACAGTGACTTTTACAGAGTAATGGTCTCGCCTTTCTGAGCAACACCTAACAGCACACACATTGCATCACGCCAAATATTTATAGATTATATTATATCACTTCTACGAGAAAAATGTATCATATAGATGGTCTAATTGTCTCATATTGGATTAAAATGTTTTTCTTGTCCATAGAATCAGACATCTGCCACCTTCCCTGCCTCGGTGAATACTACAGACAAAATTATTGGTCCACCTGCCAGAAAGCCGCCAGAGGTTTTGGTATCACCGAGAGATGAAAGAGGCACGAATCTACTGAGTCATTAATTATCAGCACTCCTCTGTATGACAGCTGAGGAAACAGACACCACTACCCAGACAATCAGGCTTCTGTTGCCTAAAATACACTCTCCACATCGCAGAGTATAACCCCATTGGTTCAATTCTCAGCTCAGCTGCACTTATCCCATTCAAACTTCCTCCTTATTAGAGACAGAAGCGGTGACACAGGTGTAAAGTTGGCCTGAAATTGGGCAGCTCTATAACTGTCTGTTACCTGCAATTTTCCCTCCCCATGCAATTTACATAACAAATTAAAAAAGTCAAAACTCCACGACAGTTTCAGGCATTTTTCCAGCCATTACAACTATTAATCAGATGGTGTAGAGTCGAAATGCGGACCAAATCTGTGTTTGGAGTATATTTTAAACATACTAGATTTTTGTTTTTGAGGGCATACTTCTTCCTTTAGCAGGAAGGACATTAGTCACCAAAGCAAATCCCAAACAACTCTGGCTTAAGAAAGCCAAGGTGCTTGACCCCCGTGTTTGGGGAAAAAAAAGAACTGTGCTTTTAAAACTTTGCTCGTTGATCTTATCACAGAGTGAATACAAGTATGTGAACAGGGGGGACTGAACAATGCTGAACTATCAAAATCTGCAATCTAGGTAGCCATGACTACATTCCTGTTAAGCCCTTGCATCAAGTAAAAATCCAGCTACGGCCTTTATACACTATGGGTTTTGACGAATAAACACAAAAATGCAAAATGCAAAATACTGCAAAAATGCAAAAATACATAATTTGCGTCAAAACTTTTCAGTTTTTACAGTCTTTACAGTTTTTTTTAATAAAAAGGTACAAATAGATTGCTCAGGCAGAGGACACACTATTGGGATCCTATTGACCCAGAGCAGCGTCTGCAGTCTGTCTGAGGCAAATTGTTGTAGAGCCTAATCTATTGTAAGCCGTTTCATTGAGTTCCCTGCTAGCAAAATGCTGAGTGAATTTTCGATCCCTCTGGTAAACAGTTACACATTGTATATTCCTAGGGCTTTTATTGTGAAAGGTATGAACAGAAAGAGTGGATATGGTATGCTCGGTCTTTGTCAAGGTTAAAAGGAGTAATTAAGTCTGCCGTCTTGGTTCGGACTACGGAGCCTCAATGTTGCTGTACACTATAGTTTACATTTTGCATATGTCCGTTCCACACAACATAATTGGCTGATGCCTTTATTTACGGTGCAAAAACTCTGAAAAAACTAATTTGTTCCCGAAGAAAATTTGCTTTTACGGCACACAATATTCACATGCTATGAGAAAGTAATCATGACAAAAAACAATTCCCAAAAATATATTGACGTGCAAATGAATCACACTGCATTCCCACTGCACCCATCTTACCTCCAGCCTCCCTTGTATTCCTCAAGCTTCTTTCCTTTCCCCCCATCAGACCCCGGCACTTCCATGTCTTCCACTGGCATTAGAAGAAAATCCTCTAATGTCCAGAATTTCCTCTCTCAAAACAGTGCAAGTTGTCTCTGATGGCATGAAGTCGCTAGACTCATGTTGACCAAATTTGACAAGCTCCTGCCATGTCCATAAATACCCTTCTACAGTATGACAAACTATTGTAGATAACTACCGTTGTCGCAGCTAACTGTGAGACCAGGACCTCTTCACCCAAGTACCACTAGAGGTGACTTTGTGGGCAAGACTAGAGACATAAACACAGCTTTTAATCACCCTGAAAGTATAGCCAAGGTTTCACAGCCGGCCTGCTGGAAACACATCAAAAACATCCTCCAATGTAGTACCGCTGCCAGGCACGCAACAGCTCATAGTAAAGTGACAACTGCTCCAATCCCCCGACTAAGAGGTCATTCTGACCTGGCATGTCAGACCTAGACAAAATAGACCTGCTGATGAAGATGTAGAAAGACAGAGAGAGAAAGATATAATGGTTTCCTTTTGGCAGATTCCCCCCCGCAAAAACGTTACAGTTGATTAAGTTCAAAGTTTCTAGAAAGTTAAATCTGTTCTGCTACTAGTACATTTACAATATGACTCTTTTAAAGCAAGGCTGTCTGTACTGAGCCGGATTATGTTCCATGCTGTTAAACTGCCTCAGTGTAAACCTTTCAGATTTTTTTCAATGGCTCACTTTCTGTTTCTCTTTGTGTCTATATACCCTCTAAGAACACATGTTGGCTCCATACATATTTTGAAATGAATACATTGTATATATTAGAGCTGATTGATTCATTGAATTTAAACCGACATGGCAATGGCAAATTGCCAAAGCTGCGAGAGAACACCTGGTCTCGTGTACACGACTCTACGCTCCACGTGAAATGAGAATGAGGGGCGCTGAAGAAGACAACTGCTATATACATTTATATTTTTAGGTAGAGCCATAGTCAGTCTGCACTTCAGTTTGTGTGATTTGTCACAGTAATGTCTGACTGGAGATTTTATACATAGTTTAAAAATGTGTTTTGTAATGTTCACAGTGGACCTCTGTTGTGTTGGGGTAGAGGGGTTAAAGTTAAATCAACATGTTCACATGTTACTGTTGGGCTGTAAATCATCAAATAGAACTGTATGTTAAGAGTGGCAGAGCCAGATACCGTTGTTGAGATTTGTTCATCTGTATATTCCTGCACTTTAGTTTGTGTGATTTGTTTCTTTGACTGGACATCTGTGAGATATTTATTTTTCATGTATTAATGTTCCCACCAGGCCTTTTGTTCTGCAGTTCTTTGTTGTTCGCAATGAGAATTAATTTATCATATCTACCAGCCTTAGTATATATGCCCTCCTATATACAGTATATGCTCCTAACGCACCACTCGCATGCACAAAACAAAATTCAGGGTTAGATAAGGGGTAATGCACCCTGGGAAAGACAGAGAGAGATTGGGAGAGCGACAATAGGATTAAGGCTCATGTCACAGTAAAGAGGTTTGTGTCAGAGTAGCTTTGACCATGGATACATACTCGATAGGCAATCTCTGCAAACAGACATTGTAGATCTGATTCATGGAAGAGTTTCTGGCCACAGGCCCTCTGCGGGGAAATTTATATATTTCACTGTCCTATATTCAATCTCCCAAACATGTATCTGAAAAAAATATATAAGTGAATAGGGTATCTATAACTCATCTTTGGGATAGGGCTTTCTGCTTTCTGTGTGTGTGTTTTGGGGACCTTCAAATACTGACATTTCAATCAATTCACAGTATGTGGATCAAATAAACACACACACAACTTTTGTTATTCATTTGATCTGGGATTGTAAAGATTATCTCCCATGATATATATGTCATTAAACGCATTTGCATGATACAAACAAAAATGGCCATTTATGACAGGCAATTGATAAAGCAGTAATACAGACATATTTTACTCTGAAATGTTCACTTGTGACAGACGGCTCCATTAATAGTCAGACAGCTCAACCAACAGGCTGTTAGCAAATCTCTATCCTGTGCCACTTCTGTACAAAAGAGCTTATCTCAGAAATGTCACAATAATGTATTTATCTGTGCAGCATTTATAGGTTATCTTCATAATCATAATACATGCGTTACTCTTTACTTTCAAGGTGGTAGTATAGCAAAGGCATAGATCATTGGAGACGCTCAGCTTCTCAGGTTTGCAAATCCTTACGCATCAGCAAGTCTAGCCTCCAGGAAAATCTTTGAAACAAATAGAAAAACAAGAACATAAACTGAAAACATGAGCTTTAAAAGTCACTTAATCAATACAATAACTCAACCAATTGTGTGACACAGTTTTATGTGACACATCCATTTCTCTTTTTTAGTTTTTTTCCCAGATATGTGTCAGACGGTAATCAGTAACAAGATTAACTCTCTGTCTATCATCAGAGTCGATGGTTTTGGAGCTAACACATGCAAGTTGCATGTTTCAACCTTTACTTTTAGTGCCGGCTCCCTTGATAGCAATCAGTTTCATTTTCTAAATGCTGGGACAAAGTGTAATGGTCGCTGTCCCTCCCAGGCTTGTCAGATATCACCTGACATACAGAATCATGTGTGATTGACAGAAGAATAGATAAACAGGAAAGGCCTGATCCATTGTCACAGTTTCTCATTTTCTTTCATTAATATTCACGATTTTTCTATAGGATTTATATGTTGTCAGGGAAATGTTGTAGAATGTGGAATATGTAACTGTTATTTGTTACCTTTTTTTCCTGTGTGTGTGCTCTTGCTCTCAGTGTGCGCTGACGCAAATGGGCATGCTCCAGAGATCACCACTCCAGTTCTCAGCTATGCCTGAGGGGCTACAGGAGGGGGGCACAGGAAGCAAGGAGGGGGCCGGGGGGGTTCCCTCCTAGTTTCAGTAACCATGGTAACACCATCCTGCCCTGCCGGGATGTGTGTCAGTGGTGCTGAAATGGGCTGCTGAGAGGCAGAGGAGGAGATTGAGGGACGGAGAGAAAATAGAGGGTGGATAATTAAAAAAGAAACAATGGTGGAAGGTGAAGTGAAATGGGACAGGAGGGGGTTGAAAGGATGCGTAAAAAGAAGGGAAACAGAGTAATATGGGGTAGATTATGGAGTTCAGGTGAATGTTGTCAGTGGATAAATGGACAAATACATAGAGAGGTGGGAGCGAGGGGGGGATAGGACAATGTCCAGTGACTTGAGTTGTACCTGCTAGTTCATTGCACACTAATGTAATGCCTCTTATATCCCTGCATCTGCCACCCGCATGCTCCAACCCCCCCATCCACACACACACACACACACACACACACACACACACACACACACACACACACCCTTTCAGCAGGGCCAACACTGGCACTATGCACTTTGGCTAGAGCTGTGACTTCCTTCCTCTCCCCACCTCTCTTCCTGTCTACCTCTCTGTGGATCCAATCTCTCTTTCTCTCTCAATCGTGGGAGTCAGATTGAGTTTATCAAGCCGCCGAGCAGCTCATCGATTGAATAAGGGTTCCAGAGAGAGGCAGGTGAAGGAGGAGATCTACCACTCAATACAGGCCTAATGATTTGATTATAATACAGCAGAGAGTTGTATTTGTGTTGGTGTAATAGGAAGCTCTGAGTATACTATAGTTCCGATACTATAGTTTTCTTTCTATATGTGTTTAGATTTTGTGTGTGTTTGTGTGAAATGATAGTGAGGGTGTGCCAGAAGAGGAAATTTGCCAGCTGTTCCCGCTGTGATGGGAACAACAGGGAGAGAAATAGAGACGGATATTGTGTATGTATTTGTGTGACCACACAGTGATTGTGTTAAATGGATTTTGATGATCAGTTCTGCTTCAGCTCAGTAACCACAAATAATAGTCCTGTTAAGTTGAGATCCATATTCAACTTTTGTTGCCAAAATGAGACGTTGAATGGAGGAAATACTGTTATTTTTTTGGGGATAGTTGGACAGAAACACACTCTGCTACTTTTAAAAAGAAGTCATTTATCCTCCATTTATTTCAGAACAGAGCATATTTCTCTTCAGTGCCTTTATTTATTACAATTACATTAAAACTCTTGTATTAGATCTCAACAGCTATCTATATCAAAGTATTAAACAGGCCTCTGTACAATATGTATTTCAATCAGGAGAGACAGTGAGTGATTAGTAGGTAATGTTTATTATGCCAGATGATGCGTTCATGGGTAACACAGAACTTATTATTTGGCGCTTGAACTCCACGAGGAGATTGAGATCGCGCTGTGTTTGCCCTGAGCGGCAGCAATCTGTAGATCCCGCCCGAGGAGTCCAGACACTGGTGCTGGTGGCTGGAGGTTCTGCTGGAGTTGCTGGAGATGCAGATGGGGTGCTAAATCTGAAAAGGCGGATGGTGCTGGGGAGGCGGCGGGTCGCATGAGACAGTAGCAGGACACTAGAGGCGGGGATAGAGTACATTTAAAAGGAGACGGCAGCAAGCTGATAGCCTAGCGAAGAGGGCGTGACTCTGCGCTATTGGCAGCTGAACAGCTGATAGAGTCTGACGCTTCTGACACTTCGAACACTTCTGACGGGGACATCCAGTATGGAATGTGTGCTGCTGGTGAGGGACAGTGTATGAGTGAGAGTCCTACGAGTCTGGCGTGATGGGATTGTCTTCTTGTCTGAACTCACGCTAGAGCTTCATTTGAGATGTCAGACAACCATGTGACATGTCTAACTGCTGCCTGAAGAGCACTGGACTTCCTCACAGCGAGAGTGTGATTTGCGCTAATGAATCCAGACCTGAATCACTGTGTGACCGCTGGGCCGGGTGTGATATTAAAAATGAATCCTTGGCCATGTACTCTTGACCTGAGAAATACATCCATCATAAATTGATGAAAGAGACAAGAAAGAGTGAGAATTTGGAATGACAGACTGAGAGGTGGTATGGCGAGAACAGGGGGGGTCAAAGTCAGTCAATATGAGCCTTTATAATACGGGTAGATCAAATCAAGCATTCTGATTGGTTGAGAGTGAGTCACGAGGTGTAGTTTATTCAGCCATAAAGTACTGTACAGCCTGTTTACATTTAGAGCGTTCCATATCAGTGGGCACTTAAAATAACAGGTAGATTTAAATTGCGCGACCGTTAGTTGTCATTTCAAGCTTGACAGTTACCAAACATGTTCGTGTAAACTTTGATATTGTAACGTCCGCAGTAACGACTCGCAGACGTTGGTTTCCTTAACTTGCAGGTGTATTGCTTAAGTGTTCACAGTATTGCAACGGGGCTCTTCGCTAACAGTAACGTTAGCTCAAACAGAACAGCTAACAAGCTCACGTAGCATCCCCCACACTAGCATAACGAACGACAACACACACGTCACTTCCTCTCTAAAATGAGATGAGGAATGAAAAGGGTTTAAACACAAAATCATGATTTTCATCATCATGAATTTCTAGTGAGAGATAATTACGTCGGTAATTTCCCGACGCGAGGCAAGTTCTCTAAACATCATGGAGGAGAAAAATGACGGAGAAAAGACGGACAGAAGCAGCGAGAGCACTTCTTTACATCGGTGGCTGCGTGTCATCCTCCACCCTGCTTCCAACCAGTCAGTTTTATAGTCCCGTATGTGCGTCCCGGGACTATTTTCTCTGTCGCTGAAATGTGATACACAACGTTTGGTGGCTACAACTATTTTGTGCTGAAAGGGAGCTTTACTATTTATAAAGTCGCAGGTACCCGTATTATAAAAGCAATAAGGTACTCGAGGCAGTACTGTGTCTACAATAATGTACAGTTCAAGGGTTTGCCGGCCCTCCGCTGCGTGTCAGGCCTAACAACTCCCTTGAACAGTACATTATTGCGCGACACAGTACTGCCTCGAGTACCTTATTGCTTAATTATGGCACAGATCAGATCAGCTTTTTGTAGCTTTTTGCAGCTTTTTACAGAATCTGCAGAATCTGTCTTTTTCTCTTTCTGTCTTTTCAATATACACACAAACATTCAAACTCCCTATCAGCTACGCTAGAGTATGGTGGAAGCACAAGAGTAAATTACAGCTCGTGTTGTGCCCTTGCATTTGGCCCTTCATGATAATGGGGGTACAGTCATGTTGCCAGTGGTTTGGTAAACAGCAACTCATTTTATGGAACAGCTAATGCAACAGAATAATGAGGCGGGCCACAGGGCTGTATAGGTGGAGATACAGTTCGAAGCTAAAAAGCACACAAAGAAAAAAACTAAACAAGATGTAACCAGCACATGTAACAGTAACAATGGGTTACAAAGCCTTGTTCCAGCGTTCAGAATTGCTTTCAGAATTACCCACATCTCATTTTTGTTAAGCAATTTTAAATAGATCTGTTGTGCCCACTGACGTCGGTTTCCACCGGATGGAGAAACAATCGACAAACCACATCTTTGCAGACGGGATTAAGAATGGTGACGTCATCTTCCTTCATAGCTAGCAAGCTACTTCTATGAACAATGTGAAAGAAAAATGAAACATAACTGTAAATAATGGAAATGACTCCTAAATTTACATATGTTTTAGGTCTTTATCAAAATGTTTTTGTTAACTGCTCCAAGCAACTGCTACCACAGTTTCCATGTCGACTGGAAATAATGTTGATTGATGTTGGGAAGGGAAAAATAAAACAAAAGCCAAATGAAAAGGAAACTATAGTTTTGATTGTGAAGCTGCAGGATACAAATTATTCAGATAACAAAATTCTACTCAACAAAACAACATGTCCCAACACAATGGAAATGAATGACACAAAAGAAAACATAAAAACACCAACACTGCACCGCACATCTTAATGCTAACACACCGAACAACACTACCATTAGAAACACAACCTCTCTAGTTCTTCTTCCTCTTTCTTTCCTTCCTCTGAACCCGACTTCACCTCCTACAGGCCACTCGACAGGTGTCAATCAAACCGCAGTGAACTAAAACACGGTGTGATCAATACTGACTGCGGTTCACTGGCTGGTTGCTCCCCTTGTCATTCACTGTGGCTAGTTGCCTCTCACTCTCTCTTTCATCACTTCTCTTTCTATGCTGGCTCCTCGTGTCTTCTGAAGTAAGGTTTCTCACTTCTCTGCCCTCATCTTGACACAGACATAATGGCTACATCTTATCTCTCCTCACTGTCAGTCTATTTTGTCCCTTTCTCTCTCTCTCTCTCTCTCTCTCTCTCTCTCTCTCTCTCTCTCTGTGCATCCACATGCTTTTCTATTACTAGTCCTTGATTGGTCCCTGATTTACCACAGATAGGTTATTCTCCCTTTTCTTCATTTTTTTTCTATTTTCATTCGTGTCCACTGCATCTTGACTTCAGAATCACTGTCTGTTCCTTGTCCTCTCTCCTGCCTTTCTTTGTCTTACTCACCTCCACGCTTTCTCTGTCTCACCGGGCAGACCCTCATGCTTCTCACACAAATTCACTGATACAACAAACATATTCCCACTTTATCCCCTTCTCCCTCTCTGTCCCCTTCTGTCTTTCTTCTCACCACCACCTCACTCACCTTCACCTCTCCCTCACATGTTATCTCTCCACTCTCTACCTAACCCCTTCCCTCCTCCTCATCTCCTTTCATGCTGACACCAGCCTTCACCTCCAACCCCCCCAAAGTGGGAATCTATCTCTCCCCTTTCCCCCCTCTGTCACCGACAGAATGGCCATGCCAGTGTTGATTAGAGCCTGCATGGCCAGATGCTCAGCTAGGATTAGCGGAGGCCTGTGGGAAAGAGAGCTGCTTATTCTAGCCTCAGGAGATGGATTGAAAACGACGGGACCTAAAACAAGCAAGCATTCACTCAATACACTCAAAAATTGAACACACCCGCACATGCGCACTAGCACACTAGTAATCGCATATGAAGAAAATGCCCATGCACACTGTAAAAAGACACACTAAAACAAGTCTCTTCTCCGTGCATTTTGCATCTATGTTGTGTGCTGATTTATAAGGTGGTGGGATACTCACCCACTGTTTTGATTGATTTTGCAAATCAGAACATGGATAAATATAATATGTTCACTGTGATGCAATTAACTTCAATGTCTTGTTCACCCTTTCAAGAACTGAGCAAAACAGTTCCTGATACCCGGTGCTCTCATTTTCTCAAATTTACCATCTGTATAGCCCACTGCATTGAAGGCATTGGGATGATTTGAATAAGGTACATTGAGGCCACAGAGTTGAAATGTTATAATGACATTGAGAAAGAAAGTGTATTTTTTTGTGGATCGGTAAAGTCTGGCCCAATCTGTGTAGTAAATGCCTTTATGTCGCTGTTTAAAATTGTTTTATTTCCTTGAGTGTTCGACTCTCATGCTGTTCATTTTCTCCCACTCACACCGTTTCTTTATTTTTTACATTTATATTCACCATTCTCACATAACTTCACCACAGGATTTATGTCAGTCTCTATTTATCCTTCTTTTATTGGGCTCTGATTTACAATTACTTGTCGAGGACGTTACTCACAGCGGCGAAGTGCACTTTGGTCTTTTTCATAGACATCCATCAATGTATGAAATGTTGAGGAGGCGGATTCATTTTTTTTCAGCGGTATATACTATTTCAATTACATTTCACATAAATCAGGCATACTATGTACAGAGCTGAATGAAATAAAACTGCTACCTCAAGGATTTTACTCCACACTTTCTATTTTATAGGACATGATTATGCCGTAGCCGAAGCCATACATTATATATAAGTCACTTCATAAACCTGAGTGCATTCTGCCGTAAAGACCAACACAGATGAACAGAAATCTCATTCCAGATCATTTCAGTGAAGGTCTCTTTCAGGCCATTGAGTTTAAGGGTCAGACACAGATAACTAGTCACTGATCTGATCATTGATGTTGAGAATGATTAGTAATCATTGAGTTAGATTGTGTAAACCCAAACTTAAGTGAGCGTTTTCACCAACCTGAAAAGCCTATTTACAATTGATGAGCAGATTTATAGTATCTTATGTTATCTAGTGATCTGTTAAACCTAAAATGGTTCCATATCTTTATTAAATAATTCTGTAAATTGTTCCGTGAATCTGCTCCATAGATTTCTTTGAAATGAACCATTCAGAAGAAGAGAAGAGCCAATCTGCTGAGGTGCTTTGTTAACAATTTTTTGGCAGTTTGATGACACAATACCTGCTGCTAAGCGCTAAAGAAACACATTGACAGGCTTGTTATTCGGCAGCTTACGTTTGCACGGGGTGCATTTTGTATAATGTTTAAAACAGAATCCCAGTGGCACTGAACAAATTTAAGGATTTGAATACATTCTCCTTGAGTATCTTTAGAGCCTATTAATGTTGAGAATTTAACTGAGCTGTATTTAAAATATGGTTGTTACATGGTTCTAATCGGACGACAGAGCGAGCATGATGAAATTGTGGGCAATTGTCTCGAGAGTCTTCATTCTTAATTAGTCTTTCTGTCACTGCTATTATTAAAAGTATGAACATTCTTGGTAGTTGTTTCAAAAGTGCTGCTTACCTTGAATTTATGTGACACTTCATGGAGAATAGAGAGGTGAGACAGATTGGTTTGGGCTGCACAGGCGTTGTCTTGTTTGCTGCTGTCCTCCAGTAGCAGACTGAGAGAGAGCTGCTGAATAGAAGAGGAAAAGGTTGTTTTGTATTGAGGCTTTTATCCAGCGTAACACACCAAACACGAAACCCCCATTCTGCACCGGGTTATCTTTTGTATTGGCCATTTTGCAATTTTGTTCAATAGAGTAGTGGAACATATTAGTTAAATAGTTAGTACTTGTCTGTGTCTTGCATTTGCCGTTTTTGCAATTTCCTTACAGTCTGTCAGAGAACAGAAGAGCTGCTGAGTAGAGGTCAGAGGTGTTGGTTTGGACTCAAGGTCTTCATGAGATCCAAAGATTTTACCCCAAAAGACTGGCAATGGTACTACCTGTGACCAAATTAGACCCGTCTGTTATCTGACAGCTAGGACCTGGACCGAACCTGGACGGTGGACACAGACTTGATCGCCACTGATTTCACAGCTGTAAAAACTGGCTTTCTCCCTTGTGCCTGGCTGTGACGCAAATAATCCATCCTCCTTGCCAAGAAAGTTGGAAAATACGCCCAGGTTTTCTGTTATTTCTCTCTTGCTGATTGAAACCCCATGGCTAATCTTCCTCAATTTACAAGTCCACTTGCTGTCATAGCAACGGATGACAAAAGGGACTCTTTTATACTCAGCTTTGCAGTTTACTGCACCTACCACAATAAAGATCACTTTGAAAGTTGGCTTTGTGAGCATAATAACGATTGCTCGTAGTCACTGCTGCCAAGGTTAGTACTGCTAGAAACTGTGCCCTCCGAGTCTGACCTTTGCCCTGTGACCCCACGAGCAGTGTCTATTGTGTGTGTTTATCAGAGAGAGAGAGAGAGAGAGAGAGAGAGAGAGAGAGAGAGAGAGAGAGAGAGAGAGAGAGACTCATGCCTGCCAGGAAGATAAATGCAATGTTTGTGTGTGTTCAAGTCAGTGAGTGCTATTTCACTTTGCATAAACGGTTCTTCTCCTTGACAAGATTGTATTTAAAGGCAATGACCTCATCCTTAATGCAAGGTGCCGGCATTGGCCTTTGCAAGTCTGGAATAAGCATTGAGCACAATCTTGTGTTGTTTTCCAATGCATTGACTTACCCATGATGGCTACCTTGTGAAGGTCATTGAAAGTAATATTGTCAATCTCTTGGATTACCTGCATGGTGTGCATGGTTTCTGTTCTGGCTGCTGTTGTATGAGGTTACACATGGATTTATGGAGGAGAAAGACACATAAGAGAGAGGGGATAAACATAGATGGACCGAGGCACTCAGAATGACATTAAGAGAAGATGAGTATAATAGAGATAGAAGGGGAAATGGCTGTCCTGAATGTATTCTAACTTTAGTGCAATTCAGGTCAAGTCTGCTCTGGCCAAGAGCCAGGCCAAAACAAGAACCTTACTACGAAACAATTTTTTGCATACTCATTTTAGAAACAGTTCGGGGAGGTCATGGAGAAGGACTTTCGGTTGGGGGGGGGGGGGGGGGGACTGTTGACCCGGACTGGGGACATCGTCGGGCGGTGGAAAGAGCACTTTGAGGAACTCCTAAACCCGGCCAACATGTCCCCCGGAGAGGGGGCAGCGCCTGAAGACTTTGGGATGGTCGCACCCATATCCCTGGTAGAGGTCGCTAAGGTAGTCAAAAAGCTCCTTGGTGGCAAGGCGCCGGGGGTGGATGAGATCCGCCCTGAGATGCTGAAAGCGCTGGACATTGTTGGGCTGTCTTGGCTGACATGCCTTTTCAGTGTCGCATGGGGGTCGGGAACAGTGCCCATGGACTGGCAGACCGGGGTGGTGGTTCCCATCTTCAAGAAGGGAGACCAGAGAGTGTTCTCGAACTATCGTGGTATCACACTGCTCAGCCTCCCGGAAAAGCTTATGCCAGGGTGCTGGAAAGGAGGCTCCGACCGCTTGTCAAACCTCAGATTCAAGACGAACAGTGCGGGTTCCGTCCTGGTCGTGGAACAGTGGACCAGCTCTTTACCCTCGCAAGACTACTGGAGGGGTCCTGGGAGTTTGCCCAACCAGTCTACATGTGCTTTGTAGACTTGGAGAAGGCCTTCGACCGGGTTCCTCGGGGGTTTTTGTGGGGGTGATGCGGGAGTATGGGGTGCCGGACCCGTTGGCACGGATATCTGTTGTTCTTCATTGCATAAAACCATCACGATCACTTCCTCTGCGATGGGAGAGGACAGACCAAATGGCCTCTGCTGAGACGCTCATTCTATCCATTGGAGGGTACATCATCTGTTTATTTGTGTCAAGGAACATCATTTACACAAAATGTAGTATGCGTCAGAGTTCATACTCATTTTACAAATTGCAACAGTTCACAGCAATTAACCCGCTGATGTTTAATAATCCTGTTGTAAAGGAGAGAGCACACACATCAAGACAGACGGTATCTTTGTTTGTAAAATTGTCATACTAACACAAGCATGCACCAGAAAAGAGACTGTTTTACACTGAAAACTGTACCTAAATATATTGTGTTTATCTGTCGCTCATCCAAATGCTATTACGATAAGTGGCTTGTATGTGCGTCATTAACTTGTCTATTACCAGTTCCAGATGTTTCTGTCTCAACGCAAAGTGCATATGGGAAGCGACTGATTTGTTGCACAAAGCATGCGCAAAGCAGAGAAAGTAAATTTCTTTTAGAGCAGTGGGAGGGTTGATTGTAGGACAAGTCGACATCTGGACAGGACGGACGCGAGTCTATGTGAATTTGTCACATACGGTGGGGCTCCGTCGTTGCTGTAAAGCCTGCTTTACTTTTAGTTTTAACTTTACTGGCAAAAAAAAAACCTACTTTGCTACATATTAATATAAAAAAGAAGCAGCATTTCAGTGTAGGTCGTTTGCTTGCATGTGGCAGCAGATATATTGCTAAGTATGATAAACAGTAGATTCAGTTGGTCACAGGGGACTGATCGGATCTGCTTCGACCATTAACATAATGTTAGAAATGCTTGGCTATCATTCACAAGGCTCACAAGGCTTGTGTTGTTGTACTGTCCACACTTTCTGAATCGCTAAAAAAATTGATTTTATCTACCAACGTTATCTTGTTACCATGAAAACAAAAGAATTGACATGCTCTTGTGCTACCATGAACTGAATTTGCCGCGGTTTGGGCAGACATAGAAAAGTGTATTTTATAGGGCAAATGAAGTGTAAAATCTACAAAACAAAGGTGTCCTCTCCATATAAGGATGCTTATATGTTTCCTCTAAATGCAACAAAGTCTGTTAGTGTGCATTGTAGCGTGTACCTCCCAGGCAACACTCATTTATGACATGTATGGCAAGTACAATTTATGACCTTACTGTCCTCACTGTTTGCACCATATGTATGCGTTTATTTGTGTGTGTGTGTGTGTGTGTGTGTGTGTGTGTGTGTGTGTGTGTGTGTGTGTGTGTGTGTGTGTGTGTGTGTGTTTTATAATATGTGCACACACACACACCTGGCTCTGGTGCCATGTAGCATCTGGACAATCTGGACTCAGGTGCACTCCTTTAAGCACCTCTGATTCTTTCATTACTCAAAATAAATTAGCTTGCATTTGCTTTCATTTACATTTTGTTGTTGGTGTATGTGAGTTTTAAATTAAGAAGGATTACAGTTTTTGTGAAGTACATTCTCTTTCCTTCCTGTGGTTTTCCAACGTGTGTATTGTTTGACTTCATATAGTTCAGATTTCTGTCTTATGTGCCAGTTTCTCCCACTGCTCCTAATTAAACCTGGTCTGTATTATGAACAGGTCCTTTGATCCCTTTGATGAAGACAGATAGGAAACTGCCCTTGTGCTGTAAAAAAAATAGCGGGAAAACTGCAAATGCAACAGCAAAAACTGTGTGTGTCTTGTAGGACAAAATAAGGACAGTGAGCAGGCTATGTGAATGTCATGTTGCTCCACCTAATAGGCTCTCTTGCCATTCAGACTCCCTCTTTGCTCTTGATCTCTGACAGAAATGTGGCTAAAGGAGACAAAGCACTCTCTCTCTCTGCCTCCCTTTCTCCATTGCTTTGTTTCTGTCTCTCACACACACAGTCCACCTCAGATCCTGACAGTCTACCTTTAATTTTAATCTAAATCAGGTGAGGTGCTTGTGAAAAGTGGAGGACATCAGGTAATTCTCGCACACGGTTTCTAGAAGAAGCGACTGACCTTTCAGTATTTTTGAAGGCACAGATGATATCGTTGCATTACTTAAAGATAGTTTACCAGCAGTTTTTGAATTAATTTCTTAGCGCGTATACGCACAGACATAGGTAAAGACTATTTGTTGCTGTTTCAGGGCTTTCTTGCTGTGTATGTTCAGCACCATGAACACGCACCTACACACGCACGCACGCACACACGCACACAGTCACGCACACACTCTAGCACACATATACCAGTAGTGCTAATAGTCCCAGAGAAGACCAGTTGCCAGTTGACTGAGAGGTGGCCTGATCAAAATAGCTCTGATCAGTTTTGTTAAGTGATCTTAATTTCAAGCCGCTAACTACATTCAACCATTTTGAAGGAAAGGCCACAACAATGCAGCCCATCACATAATACAGGTGAGTCATAAAAAAACAGACTTCTGTCACAGTTTTGGTTTGATAAATCTTTTAATGACATCAAGATTTTTCACCACAGCAGATTTAATTTGTATTTAAATTTTAGTCCATTTGTGGAAATCAATCTCAGTTTTCTCCACTTTTCATCTGCCACTGCTATTGATATATTTGTAATGTCATGCAGTGTTTTATGTTTGAGATGAAAGAGTTTCTTCAGAGTCTCTTGTGGTAGTACATTTGGACCTATGTATGTATGCGTTCCTTCATTCTGGAGCATCGTAAATCATCTCAAATGTGTTCACTGTCTATGGACATTGATCGTTAAAACATTTAATAACTTTTATTCTTGATGTGTGACATTTACAAATCAAAGTGAAGATGCACTTCAGAAAGGGAAGCAGTTATGTCTCTTATTTCTGAGATGGCAGTAAAACAAAATGCAATGTAATGCATTTGAAGAGTTGTACACAGAGGGAAATATAAAAGCTGATGATTTAGATTGAATCACTTTTAGAAGAGATGTACCGGAAGATGAAATGGTGATTTTCCGTGAAATCTTGACATTGTTTAATGTCAGTTTTGAATAAATTATTATTTAAATGGAAAACATGCTTGTGTAAAAGTGCTACAAGCTACCTTTATGTCTTTATAAAAGCTGAATCAATCATATTTTAAAAAGGAATAGCGAAAAAAAGGGAGAGGAAAAAGGAGAGTGCAAAGGGATTAGGCTGTTGATTGGATATGGTTCCCAATTCAGCTCCCTGCGAGTGCCAATCAGGAGGAGGACAGGAGGAGGACATACAACAGGAAAGAAGGGGGAAGAGAGGACAAGGAGGAGGTGGAGGAGTTTGATTGTTATGGAGTCAAGACCCCGAACCGGCTGTAAGATGCTGCTCACTCCTTACACGCACAGAAACACATGGCTGGTGTGTGTGAGTGAGTGTGTCCCGGTGATGAATCTTAATTACACAATGGAGTGCAGGCCATGTGCCATCTCAACATACCATGACAAATCTCATGAGCAGCACTCGAGAGTGTGAGAGGAAGAGTGAGTGAAAAAATGTGCACATCATATCGATACAAAAAATAAGGAAAAGCAGAATTGAGGCAGCACAAAAGATTGATTGTAAAGGGAAGTAAATATTTTTCCTTGGGTGAAGCTCCTATGATCCCTTTTTAATGGTTCGATTCGAGAACACTAAAGGCTTTTTGTGTTGTGTGTTATTTTTTCTTTTTTTGCCATCAGCCCTGTCGATACTAATCAAATAAAAAAAAAACTACAGTTGCCACCATGGAGTGGATCTAGTTTTGTCCCAGGATGAACTGGCGGATGAATACACAGTTCTAGCATGTCGGGGAAAGAATGGGGCTGGGGGCGTTTCTGTGGCCCGCTTGTCATAGTGGCCAGGGTGAGCTCTAAAAGAAGCCCCCCTAGGCCCCCAGAGTAATGGTTAATCGTGGGAAGTCTGGTGTTAGGGTAAGTGTGCCTGCATAGGCCGAGCCTGTTTGTGGCCAGTTGCGGTGGGTTTTGGCGTGCCGTGGTGTGACAGGGCCAGTCAGGCGGATGCGGCGTATGTTGTTGTAGCCGTGGCGGTGGGGAAAGCCTAGTACAAGCAGCTCTCAGCTCTGCTGGCGGGGAGAAAATCCGGGGCAGCTCTCCCAGAATCAGAAGGAAAAAAAAAAAAGCTCTGTCCTTTTGTTTTCATGTCTGTTGGGTTCCCTCTGCTGTGGGTTTGGGAGTCCGGTCTGCGTGTCCTCCTTGTTGTCTGTGACTGTCCCATTGAAACATTCGGTCCTATTCTAGACCCTTGTGTTGTGCTCTGTCGCGACAAAATCTGCCACAGACATAGTCCACTTCCTGGAATGGTGGTGTCATCCCAGGAAGTGTAACCTTTGAACCACAAAGCGCTGACCAGAAAGTTGTAAATGGCAGAGAGTAACATTCTCCTAATCACAGAAACATAAAATGTGCATCATATTTTATGTAATACTCAGCTGTTTTGGATTAACTGAATTTTCCACAGTTAATGAACCTACAACAACAGGAAAAGGCAGGCAATATAGAGTGGGGAAAAGCAGAATTATATTGTTCTGTTATGCAGGGACACATAACCATTCGATCTTGGCGAGATGACTGATGGGTCAAGTTGGACCAGTCTGTTCCAGTCTGGATCTATTGGCATAAGGGACATAAAATGTCAGCTCCAGCCACCATCCATTCTGAATTTAGAATCTTCTGTGTTTTTTAAGCTTATAAGCAATGATTTCAGTATGAATGACACAAGCAAACTCTCTTTTTGATTAATCCGTTTTTATTTTGGGATATATGCATGTTAGAATTTGTGGGCTCAGGATTTCAGTGGTTTCCTATCTAAGCAAATCTATTCATAGTCTACCAATCCTCAGTGTCTTTTCATTTACTTAGTCATTTAGTATGTGGTCTTTTCTGTCCGTTTGCTTTATTGTACCAGTACCTTAACTATTTGTGATCTTCAAATGGTATGTCGGAAAAACTGTAGTTGATGTATTTCCTCTTGTCAAACCTAAATATACCGTCTCGTAACAGCACAATAGGTGACATTTTATAACTGACTTTGCTGCACACATTTCTTTTAAGCAAAAAAACCCATGCCCATTCCAGAACTTTTGCGTCTACTACTACTGCTTTTTCCAACTGACCAATAAAGGACAAGTCTGAGCAAGCCGCTACAACTAAAATATTTTAAACAAACCAAAGAATGAACACTTAGGCTGCCAAGTCTCCTGCCGATTGTAGTATAGTCCCCCTTTAAATAAAACAAGCAGCCTTTTATCAGAAAGCTCTGGATAGTTTCCTTTCTTATTAGCTCTAAGAAGGGTTTTCTACAGTACATGTAACATATTTCCTCTTGGCATACATTGATCCTTGTTGATATGTAACAAGTGTTCATGCGTGTATCTGTGGAGACGCCGATGCAGATGTGTATAAGTATTGAATCTTGTGCTATAGCTTAGGCTCACGCTGTGTCTGTTGTCATGTCTGATGCAGGATAATTTGCTCCAGTCAGGCTCTCTGTCACTCAGACCAGCAGCACGTGCGACTGCAGAGCATCACGGTTTCACAAATACACCAGCTGCATTATTCCTTGAAAGTCTCTGTACTGTACAGAATATAATAACCAAAAGGAACGATTACAATATAGAAACACATGCACACATTTGCTCATATATACACACATACACTCACGCGGCTGCACATAAGAGTATCTAAGGACTGGAACTCTGACATAATTTACTGCCTGACTGCATTTAACATCCGCTTTCTCCTTGCCAGCTCTTCATCTCATCCAGTTTGGGCTGCAGTCACTGAATAACATAAACCATTTCTGTCAGAGTGTCTTCAGCGTTTGAATTATACGTGAGGGGCTGTGTGTGTATGTGTGTGTGTGTGGTGGGAGGGGGGGGGGGGGGCATTGCAGTGCTGTGCTTTCTGTTTTTAAACCAGGCTTGAATGTAAAATTGCTGATTTTTCTTTCCATTTTTTAAGTAGTACTTAAAAAAAGACATTAGGTCCAACATTTCATAGTGCATGCTCGGTTTGCCATCCCTCAAGCCTGCACTGCTGCATGCAGAGAAATAGACCGTGGGAGAAACGTCTTTGTATTACAAACCTCAGACAATGACCGAAGGACAAACAAACAAACAAAAACGTTCTTTTTCAGGTGAACTCTTGAGTCAAACACAAGCCTGCTCATAATTCCAGCCTGTTTCCTTCTGCCTATCTGCTGCCACTCCTGCAGGCTCAGATCACAGCTCCATTATCTGTCAAAGACTCAATGATTTCTTCTGTCTTCCTTTCTGCAGGCACAGAAATCGTGGATAGAAAGAGTATTCAGCAAGAGAGAATGTGTTCATATCATAGTGAGCGCCAAAGACCCCCATAGGTAAGTAATAATGTGAAGGAAATGGGAAAAATATGAATGCATTACTTTGTATGTATACCTGTAAATTACATTGTTATTAATTACAGATAGTCATTTTGAGGCTGAAGAGAGTAATTTTTAGCTAAAATAAATTGTATATTTAGGATTAAGCTGATTTATTATTTGCTATAAAAGCTCCAAGACCTTAATGAGTGAGTTAGCCACTGTGACCTCCCATATCGCATATTAAGAGCCCTATTTCACTATACTGACCTTTTAAATATGCCTCAGAGTAGAATCACGCTGGCCTCTATTTGCATCACAGTTAGATGCTCTACACTAATGAGCTCAAATACGGAGATTACACATTTTATAACCACAAATGGGAAACTCAGGGCCAGGCCAGTTCATTCTTTCATCATTTTAAAAGGTTAATAATTCAAGCAACGCTCAAGATCGAGCCCACAGGTGTATTCGGCTTAGCAGTAAAGCAATGTGTAACTGTGAAAGTACTTAGGGTATATAATAGTACTTAAACACAATTATAATAAGAGCACTTCTACAAGATGTGATGTAGTTTTGAGAGGGACACTTCTGCTCTCATTATCTCAAGCATCTCCTCTCATTCTGCTCCGCAAAGTCACTGTCACACTGACGTTATCGAAATCTTTACCACAGCTGATGTTGTTGCTTTGTTGTTGCCCCCCCCACCCCACCCCCCACACACACACACACACACACATACACACACACACAGGATATGGCCATGTTTGTTAGGTAAACATAATTAACATAACTTGAGGAAAGCGGGTGGAAGCCAGAAGGAGAGGAAAGAGATGTTCCTCCAGATCAAATCAACTTTTCTCTCTTTAGTCATAAACACAGGAGGCAAAGTATCTTTGGTAAGAGATGACGGTAACATGAAGTGACGATCAAAGCCTCCTGACTTCCTTTCCTCCCAGGGCTCCCACTCCATCCTTTAAGATTAAAACACAAAATATGAAAGCTGCATTCAGTACATCTGAATAAGTATGTTCTCGGGTAAGAATACTACAATTCATATAACTGTCATTCTGCTAACTCCTCTAGTTGCTGAAAGGGAGAGGGAGAGGAGAACATCAGGGAGCAGAAAACAAAAAGAAACAGAACCAATAAAAGATTGCAGGGGCCTACAAATCCTTCTCCTCCTCTCCTCCCAATCAGGAGATGAAAGTCCGATGACAAGCTGTCATTTCATCCTTGCCCACCTCTTACTGTTAAGCACATGACTATGGCAGCTCTCAAGCTTTTTCTCACCATCTCTCGGTCATACACAACCCCTCTCTCCCTCCTTTTCTTTCTTGATACTACAGTAGCTTCTCTTGGGGCTCTGGCTTTTCTAGGTTTCAACTATTTTCTGTGAAGGACTGTGTTTATTTACCAATCTGACATGACAGGTCTTAATGCTCAGTTACATTCCCCCCCCCGAGATCTGATCTTTCTGCCTCGACTATTCACAGTAATGGTTGAAGTGACCCATATCTGATATCAATGTGAATAGATCTCTGCCCCAAATGCCTCACATGCACCCAATTAATATCACACACATGGGGTACTGCCCATTGGTCCAACAATACACATGAGAGTTATTGGAGTCCCGTGACTGCCAGACGCTCTTAACATATTTTTCAATTTAACAGATCTGGGTTCATGACTTTGTTTGACTCTTAAAGCAGACTCTTCATTTCGGCTGATATTTAAACTTGTAAACTAGTGAACTGAGTTTTGGAAAAATGTAATTTATCAGCAAAACTGATTTTGATTTTTTTGTTGGGTAAAAAACATCATTAGTTTCTGATAACCAGTGATTCACTGCCATATAGTTGTGTGAAGGATAACGTGGAAAAACACACAAGAATCACGATATGACCATTCTCACAGCGGCTGCATGCAGTGACCAGACATGTATCTGGTTTGATAACTCACATTGAATGCTTGTATAACATGCAGTGTATGTGTATGTGTGTGTTCCTGTTTGTGTTTGTGTTCATGTCTTCGGCACATGATTGGGGGACAAATATTTCGGTGCAAATACATTGGATTTTGCTACATTTGCTTGTAATTTGAACGTAGCCTGACATGCACTTTTACTTTCTCCTCTCAGGTGCTGTTGTGGTCGTCTGATAGGTCAGCATGTGGGCTTGCCTCCGGGCATATCAACTAGTCAGAATGATAAGGCAGACCGGTTGGCTAAGAATGACAGCCTGTCGGAGAAGTGGTCGATCTGCAAACACACACAGCTCAGCCCCACTGATGCTTTTGGCACCATTGAGTTCCAGGGAGGAGGACACTCCAACAAAGCCATGGTGAATCTCACAACAAATCTTCTGTGTTGCATTTTGTCAGAGTCCCTGTTCAAACCATGCTTCTTGAGATACTCCCAGGGCAAACAAGAACAGAACAACTTGACAGTTTCACACAAACATACACATCCAAACAACCAGTTGTCTCCCTTTGGTTAATGTGAAGTTGTGGTTTTGAAAATGGTACAGTGTATTAGTGAGATGTATCAGTTATCAAAGATAGAGTAGGCTGAGTGGTCCTCGCTGAGTATTCTGTGAGAGTGGGATTGTAAAAACTGTCCTCAGCTGCAGTAAACTGATGCAGTTTGACAGCACACAGGTTCAGAGAGTGTGAGACGCTTGGCTGACTGAGATGATTTCAGCTCTTGATCACAGTTATACCAGCATTGTGAAAATGGTTGAATATGTTTATGATTGGCAAGGTTTTCCAGCAATTAACACATGTCATACATAGTCCAAATGAAAATGACTTGTAATGAAGACTCCTCACGAGTCTTTATGTAGCGTTCTGATCCAGCTTCTCTTCCAGTTACACTGTAGCACTCAAATTTAAAGGCATCACACATGTGCAATACAATGCATCATATCATGACTGAACACATCAATCTAATGAGTGTAATTATTTTGTAATTATATAATCATTGATTTAAATGCCGCGTCTAAAGACTGTGGCAGATAAAATTGTGCCTGATCAATCGATCCATTCCAAAAATACTTTAGTCTGATTGTACATGTTATTCACACTTACGCCATCTATGATAACCATGGTGCCAGAATCACATCACACATGCTATATAGCATTCAGGGGATTCAGATGATTGAGGCTGCTGAATTATGTCTGATATATTCCCAGTGTTAAATAATTCATCCAGACACATGTCAGGTTGGGTGTCTGGGGATGGATTAGATAGATAAACAGATGCTCTATAATGCATATGGTTCCCCAATCACAGCAAACATCTGTTCAATACTGTTGTCAATACCGCCTAAAAGAATTAAAGCCACACACTCGGGCATGTCTGCTGATTCATGTGATATTTCTCCATTTCATAATTTTGCCTTCACAGATTTGTTTCACATTGAATATTTTATAACATGTAGTGTATGTGTATGCGTGTGTCCCTGTTTGTGTTCATGTCTCAGGCACATGCAGACTTCAAGTCACCATGTGCCCGAGGGTGACGCCCAAGGGTGGCTACTCTGTACTCACTGACACATGCCCCACTGTTTTCAGTACGTGCGAGTGTCTTATGACACAAAGCCTGACCTGCTGCTACACCTGATGACCAAGGAGTGGCAGCTGGATCTGCCCAAGCTGCTCATCTCAGTCCACGGGGGCCTGCAGAACTTTGAATTACAGCCCAAACTCAAACAGGTCTTTGGCAAAGGGCTCATCAAGGCTGCCATGACAACAGGAGCCTGGATCTTCACCGGCGGAGTCAACACAGGTGAAGTACCTGACTCACACGCAGTTTATTTTGAGAACTACTGGAAAACAATCTGTACTATAGTGTGCTACATCTGTTTGCATGTTTGTGTAAATATTTCTGTGCAGTGTACAACATATTTAATTATGATATTTTATCAGCAATGTGCAGCCTCACTTTTTATACAAAATAAGTGGCTATGTAATTGTGCTAGGAGTATATTGAGGATATTGAAATATTCTTCATAAGTTATCAACTATTAAATAACCATTTGTAAAGCCCCTCAGGGCTGTAAAGATTCTGAACCACCGGATCACTGCCAAGGGGTTATTTTATGTATATTAAGTGCACTCAATTATACTTACAGACACTAATAGTTAGACCAGACAGGTGAAGAATAACTCTCAGGGAGTCTAGACTGCTTATTTTACGGCTTGAAGCCAATGAAAAAGGTCAAGTTTAGACTAAAAGGTACATCTTATTACACAAACTGCATTTAAATCAGGGAAGATTATTTGAACAAAAAGCTAAACGAGTTCTAATTGAATTAGTTGTGTGACAGAAATAACAGAAGAGAGCCTATTATAAATGTACAGTATACTTTTCAAGGAGTGGTATTCCATTTAAAGCAACATAGGAATTTCCCTGTTAAGAGCATTGAAGAATCGAGGTTGCGGAGAAGATCAGCTTAAGGATCTTTGGCCTGAGGAGATCTCTTTTCAGAAATACTGAGTAGCTGGATGAATTTGGCCTGGAGCAGGATTTACTGTATGAGGAGCTCAGTGGACTGGATCTTGAGCATAATAGGTGGAGGGCTGAAAGTGTAAAGTCCAAAAAGAAACAGAAACAGCAACAAGATGATTGTGTAACAGTGTTTGAGACAAAACATATGATTGGTGTAAATGAATATAGTGACAAGTCAGCTGACAGATTGAAAGCACATGGCTTATGCATAGATATGGCTTTATCATGCATATGAAAAGTAGTCTACCTGAGTGATACTATGTTTCAGAGCTTGATAAACTATGGATGATTTGCTGCTCCTGTTGCACATATTACTGCAAGTGTAGTATCTTGGAAGGTATCAATGACGTCAATGCATGGATATTAAAATGTATCGCCATGTTGCAAAATGTATATGTTTTTATATTACTGGGAATGGAATGGACCACATATTGGTTTCTTAGTTTTACCTTTTACTTCTTTTCAATGCTTTGCCACTTTGTTTGTTCACTGTTTGTATTTCTTGTATTATTTCCAGGTTACCTAAATTAAATATAGCATGTTTTAAATAAGAACAACGATGGGAGGAGAGATGAGACAGATGG
This sequence comes from Taurulus bubalis, assembly GCF_910589615.1. NCBI lineage: Eukaryota > Metazoa > Chordata > Actinopteri > Perciformes > Cottidae > Taurulus > Taurulus bubalis. The sequence continues at coordinate 13,927,827 of NC_136596.1, read as the reverse complement.
AAAGAATGGATACATCGTTGGATGCAGTAGAGAGCTCACACTTGAATACAAAAATATATAAAAAGTAAAATTTAGTGACACAATGGATTCTGAGGAAAGAAAGAGGGAGACCTGAATAGTGGAGGTAGAGACAGGAAGAATGTCAGCACGAAAGATGGTACAATATATCCTCCAGGTCTGACTGCTGCTTCCCTGAGGACAACAAATATAGGCCTGAAGCTACGACCCGTCTGTGTTTGAAGCTGTGTGTGTGTGTGTGTGTGTGTGTGTGTGTGTGTGTGTGTGTGTGTGTGTGTGTGTGTGTGCGCGCGTGTGCGCGCGCGTGTGTGTGCGCGCGTGTGTGTGCGCGCGCGCGTGTGAGTGTATTCAAATTGCCTGCCACGCCAACCTCTGCTGCCCACAACCTGCACCTCATAGATCTTGTTTATCTTTCACAGCAGATTGGAACATTATCTAAGTTTACACTGTGTATTGATTTTTGACAAAAACAGGTTTTGTTATCTCTGTCTCCGTCCTTCTCACTAACACTCTGAAACATTTATGCACACACACAGGAGTGATTCGCCATGTTGGTGATGCATTGAAAGACCACGCCTCCAAGTCAAGAGGGAAGATCTGCACCATTGGCATTGCTCCGTGGGGCATCGTAGAAAATCAAGAGGATCTTGTTGGCAAAGATGTAAGTCTGAGAATAAATAAACAGAACAATATGATTTGTTAGGTTTCAGAGCCGGTGTTTGTATCCTGGTTTGCGTGAATCTATATGTGAAAAAACATCACGTGCACCCCACAGTTGCCACATCCTGTAGATTGCAGTTAATGGTTTATTAACTGAGATGCTGAGTTAGCCGAACCAATCTGTCATAAACACTCCTTTAAAGTGAGTTGGACCGCTGGCGGGAGACTGCAGAACACTTGCTGACTCATTGAAATCTCTGGAATCAATATTATGTTATAGTTAAAACTGTATCAGAATGTCCTCCTGAACAAGTCAAACTGAGCAGATTAATGTTGGTAGCTGAAATTAGATAATTAAGTACTTTTTCCGTGCTTGATCGATCTCAACTGTACGCCTAATGACCAGATGAGTTTACCTCAGATTGTCAGGGGATTCTCCACTTGACCAAATTCAAGCTTTAGAGAATATGAACAATGTTCTATAAATGTTCAGTTTCTAGTGTAACAGTACAATAAATGTGCAATAGCTATTGCAAATACATTGGCCTGTTAAGAACCAAACAGGCACTGACAAAATCTCTCTCCTTAAATGTTGATGTCTGATTTTAAACACAAAGGCTGATATATCCTGACTTTTACTCCTAAGAATGGGTCAAGCCCTGAAAGGGCAGATCCTATATCTTCCATTGTCCAACTAGTAGCGTCTCTTCTCTTTTCCTTTGTAAAGTTGTCACATACCCCTTCATAGATGTTTGTGTAACTGTTCAATTTCATCGTTTCCCGGACAGGTGGTGCGTCCATACCAGACCATGTCCAATCCCATGAGCAAGTTGACGGTTCTAAACAGTCTCCACTCCCACTTCATCCTGGCAGACAATGGCACCACGGGAAAGTACGGTGCTGAGGTCAAGCTGCGACGTCAGCTGGAGAAACACATCTCTCTGCAAAAGATCAACACACGTGAGTGGAACGTACCGTTATTCAAGCAATGGACTTGAAGTCGATGTATAACACACTTCATACAATAGTGCCAAAACACAAACTCACCAAGCTGTCTGCTTGCTTCGTAGCCGTTGAGTGACGGCTAAGTACATCAGTGTGTCTACTGGTAGTTCCATTAGCTGTTAGCCAAACACACCAACCAAAACATTAACAATGTGAAAACTGTCACCCACTGTGTCTCTGGCCCCAGAGTATTGTCTTAGGGTCCCGATGCCTTCAGCTGTGCTATCACTAGCGGCCCCTGCTGGCCGGGGTGCCGTGAGGGAGAGGTAAGCAGGCAGTCAATGGTAGTATAAAACAGTTAAAAGAAGGTGTTTTGAGAAAGTCACAGCAACTTCAAAAAAGTAGTAATATAAGAACCGATAATGTTGGAGCTTATCAATACTCTGGCCTTTAATAATTTAGCACCGGTGCCCCATTAATATCAGGTTTTGGTTCCAATCTGTAATGGCTACTGACCTACTTAAATTAAAGGAAGGGCTTTTCGTCACGGTGCGTGATAATAGCATAATGAAACTGTAATCCTTGTTTTTATTGATGGCACCACTGTGGGTAATTTGTGTTCAAGCTCTATTTTATAGCTGCAACTGGACTACAATTATTATTACCAATTATCATTACCTGCTTTATAATAAACACATGCTGTCAGACAGCGTATTTTTAGCCAGCTGTGATATAACTCGATGAGCCTTTGAAACCGTCCCTCTCTTCAGGAGGGATTTATTTTTTTCTTTCAAAGCTTCCTGACAGCTCAGATGAACTCTTTCCTCAAATGAACCTGCTTGATATTCCTTGCCTCTTGTTCTGGGGTGCTGCACAAAGCTAGCAAATGTAACAAGCACAGAGGTACTGATCAGCACACGGTCGACAGCTGCACATGTATATTTACACACATACTGTACTGCAGACACAGCAAGTTGTAATATGTAAACACACCTACAGGAATGAAAGGTGCATCATGTTTGTATTTGATACTTGATAGTACAAATCAGAACATGGTACACTGGAGGATTTTAAAACCACTGGGTTGACATCACATATATCATGGCGGCTTAATTTGGTATGTATTTTGTATATTGACAGACATTATTACACACATAGTGTTGAAACTCAAAAGAATCTCACTCTACGATGTGTTTTTGTGCAGCTCTCCAAGTCTTCATTTTAAAACGTTAAAATGTTTAAAACCAAAGGCATATTATGCTCATAAAAGGGCAGCAAGAGTATGTTTGAATTATTGTTTGTGCAAGGCGCAGTTGTTTATGTATTGCATGTACTGTATATGTATGTGCATTTCTGTCTGCACATGCACATTATTGACTTTGTGTGGCGTGTTCATGCACTTGAGTCCCTGTCACATTGTATTTCTCAGTTTTCAATTTCCACATTATACCTTAGCTAGAAACCAAATGGATTTGAATGAATACAAATGCATTTCTCTGTCTTTTTCTCTCTCGTTCTCTCTCTCTCTCTCTATCTCTCACACGGTCACAAACAACAACACAAGCCACACAAACCTCCCTGAAACCCTTTAAATACATTTCTCAATAGCCTCTTATTGTGTAGAACGTGTCGGGAACAAACCTGAGTCAGATACATTTTGTTTGGGGCCATGATTTGTTATTACCGTCTTTTGTTGTCAACATAAATACATTTTATAACAATTTCCTCAGGGTTTGGGTGACATGAATGCAGACATTTTAACATCAATGCTTATTTGAAAACTGAGGGTGTCAGGAGATAAACGGTTACAAGTGTCGAGAGCAATATCATGACTCAAATCTTATCTTTGTCATCACCATTTCTTTTCACCTGACAGACCTATAACTGATGTTCACTGATCCAGACTTTGTAAGAGTATGTTATATGTCACTCAGGATAAAACTGGGCTTTTTTTCCCCCTCCACCAACCACTACCGTATTCCCCCTGACCCATTGCCTCTGGGTATTTAGGAAATGTCCCTGGGGTATTTCCTCCTTGTTCATCATCCAGTCATATGACCTATGGGCTTCCCTTTGTCATCCTATGCCTGGACATATACAAAAGGGGCTGGGAAGGCAAAGGGACGCCCAGTCGTCATACAAGCAGCTAACCATCCATATGATGGGAATGTATTGCGCCATCCCTGCTTTATCCATCGTCTGAACATGTATCTAGATCCAGCACTAATACGGCCTGGGGTCTATTCATTAAACAAGCTGATAGGTTACTGTGTGTTTTGTTTATCTACTGTTGACCATCAGAGCACAGAGCTATCACTCCCACCTTAACCTCAGCTGTCTAAACTTACACTGATAACCAGCTGCAACTGTATAACCTGCCGGTCAGGTTGACAACAGTTGCCTCTTGAGATGAAGCCATGTATCAGCCAAAATGGATCCATAGTACTGATCAGAATTGTTCTATTAACTTTTCTTATATAGTATGACGTAATTTTGTATCTGTGACCTGAATCAAAGCAAGTTTACTAACTTATTTTCTCTTGGAACTGTTTTAAAAGGATATTGAGCATTTGTTGAATCTAGCTATTGTTTTTAGGAATTTCATCACCTTTTTAGTTGGTAAATTTATCTAAACCCTATTATAAAGTGAATTAAAGATCATCACACTGTTTATAACCACTTGTTGAGTATGACCAAAGCAAATTGTTTGAGAAGTGTGTAAAATGTGTCGCAGCTGCACATATACACATGTATAATACATCAATTCCACTAGCACAGCTGCAACTCTAACGTTCTTCCTATCAACAAAGAGACAGTTTTACTCCCAAAAGAGGTTAAAGGAGTTAAACACTATTGACGAACCAGCCACATATCCATTTTCCTGTGGTATCAATGTTGCAACAATTTGAATGCACTGATTTTCATGGAAATGTGCAGCCTCATTGTGGGATTACTCTATGTGTCTGTGTACACACATAAGGTACAGTACATTACACACATTTATGTTTCACTTCTCATTCATCTCTGAGGGGTTGGCAGTCAAGGAACATTTCTTAATTTGATTACCTGGCCACGGTCAATCAAAGAGTGCATCAATTTTCCTCACAGCAGGGCTCCTGTGGGATCCAAGAGTAGCCTGAGGTCCTGTCAAGGAAAGAAGGATAAATAAAGTAAAAAGGGAAAAAAAGCAGTTTAGTTTGAATGGCCTAACATGTGGGTTGCGGACCACACGTAACCACAAGCTTTTTTTTCTTCTTTTTTTTTATCTTAACACACAGTCACACACACTGCACACAAACACAAGATGAAAGAAGTGTGGTGGATAGATATGTGTAATCTCCCCCTGTGGTATTTTTGTGATGTCTGGGCAATCCTGTAGCTAATCCTACTATGCCTGTGTGCAATTTTCCTTGCAACGGCTATCACCATGTGAGTGCCAGAAATGCTGCAGCAATCAAATTGGCTGCACAATATAACACAGTTTTTAAATGTGGGAGTCAGTTGTATATTGGTCTGACTACGCTCCAGATGTAGCTTTGATATAGCAAACTATGTATTTTCAAATATTCTAGATTATGATACTTTTCCTGATCCCTTACCACTTCATGATTTCCTTTTGCCAAAAGATTTTTGGGGTTATTTTTCATATTGAACATTTCCATGTCAGGCTATATGGCAGCACCATTGGCACCTGTCAAATCTCATTATTGGAGCACAGTTGGGCTGTTCCTAAACCTCTTAACACCACCTTTGGTGACAAGAGCTGTATTCCCTCTGCGCACCTCCAGTCTCTACTGTATATTTCATGTTGTATAAGGTGTCACCTCATGGGTTTTGTGCCCTCTTCAGCGGAAAGTGGACAGGACTATTAAAGGGACAGCTCTGATTGGTGGTAAACACATCAAATGGCTTCAGACAGGAAACTGTGGTTGGGAAGCTAAATGTGGTGGATGGACTGGAGCCAGCACATTCACACGCTAGAGTAAATGCTCAGTGCTGTGCCCTGTTGTACATGCATGGCTCTCTCGTGACTTGTTCAGCCAGACGTGGTCAGAGATGCAGACGCAAATGAGCCTGGATAACCGTGACAAGGATTCAGCACAGCACGCTTCACATGGAAACAAAGGGAAAGAGCTTATGACCAGTGATCATTAACATTGCATAATCATATACAAATTGTCAATTTAAAATATGGTTGCTCATCCCAAGGCACTCTTTTATAGTGTGTGAGGACACATACATACAGAGACATATCTCCTATTTATCCTTACCTTACCATCTTCTGAAGCTAGCAGATATTATCAAAGTCAAAAAAATCAATAAAATGATTGGCACCATTCAACACAGCTCACTCAGCCCCTGCACAGCTCTTTTGACATGTCTCCATGTGGCTATAAAGCTTTTTAATCACACACCTGCCTCAGAGAAATGACAAGTAAAAGAGGAAGAAAGGAGAGTGAGAAAATGAAGACAGAAAAGAGATTGAGTGTGAGCCGAGGGAGAAGAGAAGAATATAAAGCGCAAAGAAAGTGTGATGCAGCTGTGGAGGATGCAGGCAGTGAGACAACATTTTACCTTGAGGTGTCTCCACTGAAACACCAGGATGAAACATTGAAAAGGCTGCAAGAATAAGGACATCTATTTATTTTCTTTCTTAAAATTGAACAAGAAATAAATAGAATCCCCTGCATCTTATTCACGCACACAGTATTGCTGTATTTTTTGCTCATGTGAAAATCCTAAATTGGATTTACATGCTGGGCCCAAAGAGGAAAACAAGTTATTTATTTGTGCAAGTTTAGATAAAGTCTGCAAGAATGATTGAGGCACCTTGAGTGTGCCCTCGGCCAGTTCCCTTTAAATGACATGGAATATTAAAATGTGTGAAAAAGTGCTTTGTATATTGCATGTGTGAGTAGGTGTAGGCTTGTGTGCATTTCAACTCTGTGTCTACTGTGTCACCTTCACTGATCCTCCTAGAGCAGTGTTTTCATTAATCACAGCAGAGGTAAAAGATGAAGTAGCTCTAGTGATTGAATCCAGAAGCCACAAGGCCTTGTGTTGCAGATTAGCCATAGCATGCTGACCTCCACTGTGGAGCAGCCCATACAGAAGAGATTGTATTATTATTATACATGGGAAGCCAATAGGGTAGTAATATTCTTTCTTTCAACCACTATAAATGCTTGGACAAACTCGTGATTTTCAGATATAGCTAATATCTCCCCTTCCTTGTGCTGTCCAACTGTGTAACCAACTGGATTACTTGGTGGCTCTTAATCTTTGACACATCAAAAAATTGCATTTTCAGTTTGAATCTGACTCTGAGATGTAACCAAAAAGCACAAATAGCAGGAAAAACATAGTAAAGCTTGGAAATTTTGCTGTAAAAAAAAAAAAGATGTTAAAGCCATTTAGAAGTTTACAAGTTGATTAAGATCTTTATGACTATGAGTCATAATAACTGATATACATTTTTCATGAGTCCCCTGGTGGTGGTGCACCGATGACTGATTAAATCAGTGGGGCTGAACTGACTCAGTGGGAGTGGCTCAGAAGATGAAACATTTGCGGGTATGTACGGAGCCAGCATGGGGGACAGAAAAAGTCATCGGGGATAAGGTGTGTTCCTGCACAAATGGACACAAAAAAAAGACAAACATGAACTGCCAGAGTGTTCAACCCTGTGCTGGAGAGATAACACAGCCAGGTACACTCTGAGATATGAAGGTGCTAACCAGAACCCTAAAGATACTTTGAATGAAAAGGGAACCCTTAGTGGTGAGAAGGTCAGTGATGTCTCTGTAGATGACTTGTGCAAACTATTTAACAATTAAGTAAGTATCGACAAAAAACACGTTTTTTTTCCTCTATTTTTATTTTAGCGGTTCTTTATTTTTTTTTATTTTTTACCAACTGTTTCTTCATATTTGTGACAAGCACCATTTTAACTGTGATTATGGGCTATACAGTAAACCTGACTTTCTGCATTTCAAATGGTTCACAGAGTCCAAATAGGGTGACATATTTACTACAACTCAGAGGCTGACTGTTGCGCTTGTGACATGGTGACATGTTTATTGTACCTTTTATGGATCATTTGAAGTCAAAATATATACGGTATCTTGTGAGCTGAATCCAAAAGTGTTTTGGCATGGACAAGTCAAGTAAACTAAGACCCCATTTATACTTGTCATTTCAAGTGTCTTGCATCAGAATAAAATCCAGATGACATGTAATGCATTTTCACTTTATTTACACTTTATTTGATTTTGTGGAATGTTATATTGCCTTAAGTTCAATTGTTTCAACCTCCAAATATATGTAGAGTAACTAACTAACAAATCAAGGCTTATTTTTTTCATAGACATAGCTCTCACAAAATTACATACACACGCCAAAACACAAATCAATCATTTAAACCCCATTCCCCAGTTGTAAATATATGTTTGATCAATAACACCATTCATGATTAATTATATCTGGCTGGTAAGAAGATCATCTGATTTAATCGTAATTCCTCTGAGTAAAAAATTAAAAAATACAACATATGTTGATGTCACAACACAACTGAAAAAAATTAAGTTTGGGAGAAACTTTGCCCTTTTAATGTACCGCCTGACCTTTTGTTCTGTTGCCTGTCGAGTCATGGCCCCTTCACAGATCTGATGCTTCCCGTCTGCCTTGGTTCTCGCTAGGATAATGATGTTTGTGTGTGTTTGAGAGAGTGTTTTACTTTTTTTTATTTTTGGTGTTTGTGTGTGTTGCAAGGGTTGGGGGTGCGAAGATAACGACCCACATACTGTTGCACACCTCCTCCAGTCATGCTGATACAAATTGAACACATACAAGGACAAACTCGCAGACACTCGCACACACCCACGCACACAGAGACACACACGCAGAGGATGCGTCATTGCTGGATCCTTAATTAGGACCATTTAAGCATGTTATGTGTGACTTGCTTACACGCGCCCCTTTCCCTCCCTTGTTCCTTCTTTTCCTCGTTACTTCCTGGTCTCCCAGGTGGGATAATATTGAAAGTTGTGGCCACGAAGTCTCATCGACCACCTCTCTCCTTTTTTTCTGCCTCTGCTTTTTCACACGGTTTCACAGTAATTTCCTTCCTGAGAGATGAGGTGTGGGCTGCGGCACTGGGTTAAAACTATGTATGCGATACAGAGACAAGGGAGAGAGTAGGGGTTTGCCAATTGTGTTATCTGATGCGTCGGAGTGTGTGAATGGTGCATGGTCATTACAAGAATAGGGTTGGAAAGGCTCAATGTGTTGAGGGAGACAGAACTGAGTGTATAGGGTATATTGTATGGAGTGTATTTTATGAAATCAAGTGTCCTCATAATATATCCCAAATATATAATATGCCACGGTATAAATGGGTGTATTTGTTATTGTTTGATTAACAACAAAAACAGTTAAAGATAGATAAAAGATAATATAATATAGATATTGTTCAAATCACCCAAGTAGCAACAGATTAACAAACGTGTATTTTCAGCGCCAGGTCTAATATTCGTTTCCACCAAAATATCTACAACTCATTTTGCACGGCCTCATTTGAACGAACCTCCCAGAGGAGACTTGGTGAACCCCAGTAAGAAGGACTGCATCTTCACTGAAAAACAGATTAGCTCTCCAGCTATGGGTTTACATTTCCATCTAGAACAATAGGTATTCTTCTGAAAATGCCAACTCATGCAACCACCCTGCATGTGTTCATCTTTTTTATTGATATAAAGGGAAACTTAAGGCCACAAAATCCGTCTCCACAGATAAAATTATTCAAAGCTTTCGAACAATCTGAGGATTTAACTTAAAAAAGTATCAAATGTAAAGTTCAGTAGAAGCAGCAGTTTGCAGAGTGTTAACGTTTCTATGTTTAGGGCTTCAATTCCCAGGCAAGCTCTCAGGAACATTACTTGACCGTGGACGTTTTTAGTGGCAGTTACGATTGAAACTCAGGTCACGTCATGTCCATGAATCACAAAAAAATTTAAGAAATACATTACACTACAAATGTAAAACAAGTGGAAAACTAAAAAGAGCGTTTCTCATACGGATCAATTTCTCATTGAATTATCACAATTATAACCATTAGGTCCGTTGAAATTTAAAATCATTTACCACCAAAATATTTTTTGGGTGCCATTTATGTGCGTTAAAGGCCACTCACAGGAGTAAACAGGACAAAATGTGTCGGCGTTTGCGCTAGGTGGAGAGCTTAAATTTGAATTAACGGGCTGCAATGTTGATACATCGGAATTCCCTCAGGAATACATATAGTAGTTAAAGCTCTTAATTAAAAAAAAAGACAAAATAACTGTGAATGGGAAGTCAAAAGCCATCATGAAATGTGCTTGTTTTTTGGGGGGAGGAGGGTTAGTCAGGCAGAAGTGAATTTTATTTAATTTGTGGTTTGTTTACTTGTGTGTGCCTCTCTGTATTTATGTGTGTGTGTTTTCGGGCTACCAATTATAGCCATGACACAGCTGTGCTTTTCCCTCCTCATCTGCTCCTCAGTTGAACAATAATCTGCTTTTGATACTGCCGCGCTGCTTCCAAAGCTCACTAGTCATCAATATCAATGCTTGATCCGACACAACTGCAAGCTCACACATATGCAGGTAACATCAAAAATAGACATCCAAGTTATTAGTCTGCTTCTCTCACATTCATCTCTGTTGATGTATGGTTGTGTGATGTATTGTGGCACACTGACGTTTTCCCTCTTTGAAGTAGGCAAGGCCCTTAAAATATTCTCCTTATGTAACTGTCCCTGTTGCAAGGCCGCACAAGGCTGTGTGAGGCAAAGCGTAATGGTGGTGGGCATGCTTCTGAATGGGTGTGTGTGCGTGTGCTTATGTTTGTGTGTGCATGTACGCATACAGTAAGCACACATCTGTATGTGCGTGTTTGCCTGCGTGCTTGAGAGACACACCATGCTTTCTCCTGTGTGAATTATGCAGACCAGGATGAGGGTGCAAGGCGGGGAAGATCCAGCAGCTACACAGCTTTTGAATTAGAAGAGTCAAAACAGCCGTCTGAAAACACAACCTCGTGATGCAGAGTGGGAGGGAGAGGAGAAGAGCGGAGTGTCTATAGAGAGCTCAACTGGAAAGAAGTGAGACAGAGAGCAGGAAAGGGCAGGATGAGGGAAGGAGGGTTTAGGAAATGGATTAGACTGAGACCAGTAAAAAGGGAAAGAACATAGAAGGGTAAGAGAGAATGGGACTCTGGGGTTTATTGTGGCTTAAAGGCAATGTTCAGTGGTATGATGAGAAATACAGTACGGAAACGAAACCCGAAGCAGGAAAGGGAGCAACACAAGCAGGAAGCAGGAAATTCCATTGAGGGTTTGGCAATAAATTTCATATCTACAGTACCTTATGTACATAGTCTCACCATGTGCAGAAAAAACAACTGGCTAATTATGTATAGTTACCCTAAATAGACTATGATTAGCAGGCAAGGAACCTTTTTCTATGTAAAACAGCGGGGGGTTTATCACTGAATATCTCTCTCTCACACACACACACACACATGCGTCCACAGAAACACACAAAAAAAAGCATAAAGTGGGCTGGTTATTTTTGGTACCTGCGATTTTTTAGAAACCTCTCTAATTAGAAAGCGTAGAGTGTCTTGACAATACGGTTATGAGACTTCACAGGTGTTCAATTTGCACCTTGGCAACACATTTGGACATATTTTCTTCTATTTAGAGATCAAGTCTTGCTGACGTCATGCAAGTTATTTGTTCAGTTTTTTTTCTATTCTTAACTTTCCTCACATGTCTGTCCCCTGTTCTATGTTGTTCATCCTTGTTTTCCTTTCTACAATAACTCTTCTCCACCCCCCACCACCTCCTTGTTTTCATGTGCAGGTATTGGTCAGGGGGTCCCGGTGGTGGCTCTAATCGTAGAGGGAGGCCCTAATGTGATTTCCATTGTGCTGGAGTACCTCAGGGACACACCTCCCGTCCCAGTGGTGGTGTGTGACGGCAGCGGCAGGGCCTCAGACATCTTGGCCTTCGGACACAAATACTCTCAGGATGGAGGGTATGCACTCACATTATGCTGTCATCCAAGGACAAACACTTACTAATACAATGTTTATCCAATGTGGAAAAGGTTGTTGGTAATCAGAATTTTTTTATGTTTTTATTAAACATAGTGCCTTCGATCAAACACGCATACAATTCCATGTATACTAATGGCGGCAACCGTGTACTTTTTTTTGCTTTTTGGGGGGAAATATATGTTCAACTTGAACTTGCAAAAATGTATACATTTTACGAAATGTGCTGATGCGTTTCTTTAAAAAACACACAGTGAACTTCTTTGGTTATATTCATCATAAAACACACCATGAATTTAGAATAGATTTTTATGAAAATTAGATTTTACAGCTTCATACATCAAGTTTCAGATTAAGGTCAACCTGCAGAATCACATCTCATCAAGGACTATGAGACAGTAGTACAGAGATCTCCTGTCAACCTTGGTTTCACTTACTGACAAGAAAATCTAATTTGCCTGCCTCCCCCTCACTGTTTTATTCTCCTTCCTCTATCCGACCCTTTTCCTGACACACTCTTTTTTTCTCTGCAGCATAATTAATGAGTCTCTAAGAGACCAGTTGCTGGTGACCATCCAGAAGACTTTCACCTACAGCCGCACACAGGCCCAACATCTGTTCATCATTCTCATGGAATGCATGAAGAAGAAGGAGCTGGTGAGTGTCACTTTCATAAATGTTCACATACACATGCTAGTGTGTACACATACACACTATTAATATATTTGCAGATGCAGATCAAACAGACATATGAGCAGTACATGAACAACTGAAGAGCATACAAGGAGAGCATTATTTTATCAAAGTAGCGCCACGGTTCTCCACAATTCTACTTGTTAGAGTAAAGTATAACCAGTCTTTCCATAAACCTCTTCCAGCCTAATCCTAATCCTAACCTTAAACCAAGTCTTCACCCTAAAATGTTACAGTTTACATTATGGGATGTGCATTTCGTCCCCATAAGGAAGGCAAATCCCCACAACGTGAATATGTAAACAGAATTGTCCCCAGAAAATGGATAACTAACGCCAACACACAAGGAAACCACCAATAACAGTAATATCACCATTCAATCATGCTTTGATGTCTCTGCTGTAAGAAGAAACCCAAAAATAAAAATGTGAAGGAGAAACACATTGATTTGTCAATTGAAGCCTGCGCATCATGAAACTTGTATTTAATCAAGTTTTAACTCATCTTTTATGCATGACATGTAATGTTAAGTGGATGTAAATATATTCTGATGACGTTTGGGACCAAATGGCCTCCACCTTGAGAGTCTTTCCGCTTTGGCAGTGTTTAATTCCCAGTCCCTAAAGAGCAGTGTCAGTCACATGAAACCGACCTCTTGATAGTGCTATGGGGTGTCAATTATGTCTGCATGTGGATACGTTTTCATTATGGTATATTTGATCACAGTAGCAGTGGGCATGTGGCTCTCTTGCCACATTGCTCTATATGGCACACACATTGTGACTCAAAGTGTGCCCCCAAGCAGTGCATGCAAACACCCACACACAACCTCAGTCATTCACAATATGATGGTGTAATACATCCTCTATATATGATGCAAACAAACAGCAAGGAGCTTTTACTGTCTCTTAGTTGTGCACTAGCGTATGTACCACTTGGTTGCTGTCGCCTCAACTCACTTTGAATGTAGTGTACAAGGTCTTTTGTAGGGGAAGGGAATATTTGCCAGATCCGTGACTGTTGGTACTGCTGACTGCCAGTGGCATTTTGCTAGTACATGTGTAATTAGTATCATACATGCGCCTAAGCCTTATTTTATTTTTTAAAGGCGCTGAGCTAGAATTCGGTTTAGCATCTTAAAACACAAAGGCCGTTATGTTTAAAATGACTCAACCAGATATTTACCATGCGATAATCTTCCCAGTTAGTAAAAATACCTGGGCTGCACGATGTATTGTTTAAGCATCAGCACATGCACTCTAGTCACATCACAGGATGTACAATGTTAGCACATTAACTCAAGTAACTCATGCAAGAATGTAAGAAGAACTCCCACGCTTCTCATTTTCCATGATTCATCCAGTGTTCCCATTAATTACCTAAAGTCTAGTTTGACCCGTCACGGTTTCATAATGCACCCTATATTTTAAAACTTCTCAATGAATTGGGTCCACGCAGTCTGCCTCCACCCCTCGACCGGACCTCGCCACACGGCCATGGACTTTTAGTGTTGTGCCCTCTACCTTGCCGCGCGACTGTCAATTGAGCAGACTGTCCTCAGTTTGCACATTGCGGTGACGTCCGCAACCCACCTGACCTTGAAAAACGGAGCCCATTTTGTTAAACAGGCTTTAGGGGAGTACTTTTTTGCTGCGTCATCACCATTCATATCTATACAACCAATGTGTTTATGATAACGTTGTTTACTAAAGCACACACATGTTTACAAGAGCACAACATTGTTTATCTAGCCTATTAATTTTGTTCTCAAAGTGCAACAGATTGATACATTTAACTTTAAGTTGTACAACATTTAGGGTGAATATTCCTGTATTTTTTCATATCACACTATATCGCAGAAAACAATGTTTTTTCCAATATTCTGCCGCCCAAAAAAATTGAGGAGTTTAATCATTTTATTCTTTGTTTTAGTTAATATAGCAAAAAATGTGTCAGACACAAAAAAATCCAAAGCATCTGCATACACAAAGTGCACTCACAAAAACATATTATTTAGTATTTTGCAAGCAGCCCAGCATTGGTCATGGTTGTGCAGCGTGTAAGTGGATTGATTGTGGCGCCAGTGGGGTTCCAGTGGCTGACTGATGCTCACACTGATGCTTCTTCTGAATACAATACACCAGAGCAGAACAATGTGTGAATCATTCAGCAGGAGCAGCTGTACAGGCCAGATAATCAGATGTTGCCTCTCTCTGAACTTAAAAAACTGTAACAGCTGCCATACTGAACCGGAACACTGGAGGTGTATTTTGGCAACATTTTAAGTCCACAAACTGTTTCACTCTTGTATTTATATTCCTGTGTTTCACAGGACAATTAGGTATTTGTCTAATAATGAATTTACTACCAGAAAGAACTGCTAACCACAGTTAAAATGCAGACATTTGAGGCGACACTACTCGTCATGTGGAAAAGAAGGGCTATACAGCCAGTGTGTAAACTTGTTTTATTAATAGATCTGTATGATCACAGATAAGATAATATATACTTTATTATCCCGCAGGGAAATTTGTCTTGACCTCCAAGCCGTTGCATCACACAATACACCTGCCAGCAACACAATCCATACGCATAGAACATAGATCATACATACGGTACACTCATGCATAAACCTGCTTAGTTATACATGCCGAAAATAGTTACGAATAATAAATATTAAAACTAGGTGTGATCAACACACCTGATAAATAATCAAGTCACAATATATTTTCCTACAGTAAAATCATATCATGTAATACTACTACTTGTTGCTATTTCATAATTTTATGGAGGATGGAATTAATCATTTCTTTACCGATTTAGCCTCCAGATTAGCATTTTAAACCGTCTGCCTGAAGGCAACAGCTGGAACTCAGTGTTCAGAATGTCTGTTGAGTTGTTCAGAATGTTCTGTGCCTCCCTGAGCACAGACTTGTCATATACGAGCTGAAGACAGTGAGGTTCTTCTTTCCACATGATCTTCATGGCTGTCTGCAAGTTTAGACTTCAACTATACTAATCGGTCACTTGTATGTATCCCATATCGAATTACACTCTCTAGAATCATTTGATTAAGAAGAATGAGTTTACTCTCAGATTAGAGTCTCAGCCTTCTCAAAAAATACATCCTCTGTTGTAGCCTCGAACAAAGGTTTTCAACATGCTCATGCCATGTGAGCGAACTGTCACTGTGGACACCAATATATTTGTACAAGGAAACCTGATTTATGGGTAATTTGTGAACTAGACTACGGTCACCAATTGACTTTGGGTGAAATGTAATTTCTTCAGTTTTCCTCACATTCACAATAAGGTGGTGAGCATCACACCAGTCCATAAAGTGTTTGATTTCAGAGTGGTAAAGTGATGTGTCTTGATCTTTGTGTTGTAAGGCAAGAATGGCAGTGTCATCTGAGAATTTCACAATGTCATTTTGGGGAGTTTTGCTTACACAGCAATTTGTATACAGTGTGAAGCGAACTGGGAGCTAACACACCATTGCATTTGTGCTAATAGATTTAGGCTTAGGTATTGCTTTATTTTATTGTATGTATTGGACTCTTGTTAGTTAGGTAAGAAAAATACCATTTGATAATAAAATAATTTAAATGTTTCTGTTTCATTTTGTCAATTAATAAATAAGGCTGAAGAGTATTAAAAGCTGAACTAAAATCAATGCTTATGTCTTCCAAGTGCCTAAGGACTAAGTTGGTGATCCTACTCACTGCTTCACCTATGCTGTGACAGAAGAGTGCAAGAGCAGGAAAATCCAGCAGTGGGATGGTTATTCATAACCAGGATGTAGTATGTATGAATGTAAAAAGGAATAGTAATGTGTGGCTTTTCCTCTTAACAATGCCATAACACATTTACCAATGACATACAACTTTGATAACATGAGGTAATGTGTTCAGGTATAGCAATCATCGTCCTTGTATATCTTCCATATTAACTCAGGCTTTTCTCAGTGAACACATGCGTCAATCATTCATGCCCATACACCACGTCTCAAAAAGCCAACTTTATAGTGGGAGAAAGAGAGAGATAGATGGAACTCTCTGGCGTCTGGTCTCTCTCTCCCCCTCTCTCTCCCTCTCTCCCCTTCTCTCTCCCTCTCTCTCTCTCTCTCTCTCTCTCTCTCTCTCTCTCTCTCTCTCTCTCTCTCTCTCTCTCTCTCACAGAAGTAATTTCACCAGCCTGCCATTTATTAGGCTGATCTGGGTTCCCTCCTGATCTCACTCAGAAAGCCACTGCCAAGTGTTTCTGCATGCAGGTGTGATTGGAGGGGGGCAACTATATGGGAGAAAGGAATACAAGAGAATGAGCGAAAGAGAGGGTTCCCATTGTCTCATGCAAAGCCAGAAACACTCTTGTCATGGCTCGGCTCAAGACCCAAACAAAATGAAACCTGTGTGGTCAACTGATTTTATTCGTGAAACCAAAACATCTAAGGCTATCTATAAGCATTTGTTTCATTTTGCTCTGGGGAGCCTTCAAGCTGCTGGTTCACCATCATCATACAACCTGTGTTAAAGTCACCCACTTGACCCCTGATCAGACTAAATCCCTTTTCAAATCTCAAATATAAAAAACTACAGGACAACTTAATAAAAGTAGTAAGGCTGCACTGCAATATTCCTTAGATATTTTTGAATGAAACTTTGAATGTCAGTTGTCATAGTTCATGACTGTATCACCAGTAGACGATTTGAGGGGGAATGCCATCCCTCTTGTGAGATATGACCAAGATGCATCTCCCTTGTAAGCTGCCATACCTGTCATCCCCCTCTCCATCATCTAGTAGCAGAGGGAGTGAGACAGAGAGGTTGGTTAACTGAATACATGAAGCCCCTTTCCCACTGGAAAAAAAAACTCACGAACATTCGTTATTGCCCTAACTTTTTAAAGGTAATGTTTGTATCACAAGAATCAGAAACCACCCTATGCTGCCACCATTATAATCTCATTCTAGTCTACTACTCATAATATTAGTCTTGCCTTTCTGCAACTGTGCAGAAATACTGTGTTTAAACAGAATGGATAGACATGCAAAAAATAAAATGTTGATTTAGAAATGTCAACGTTATGAACAAAGCATCAAACCTTCAAACTATTACATGCAGTTCTTGTTCTGGCAGTTTGTGCAGGATTGATGAGTTTGCAATATTTAATCTGGAGACTAAAACAGAAACTGTTTTTGTTTTTTGGACTGCAGCCTTCTGACAGAGGGGAGGGACTCAAAGAGTTTGCGTCCAGGGTGATAGGGGTCAGCTATAATCTTTGTGTCGTGGAGGGACGGCAGATTGCAGTCAATCACCTACTCAGCAGAGAATGAGTGTATGAGTATGTGTATAAGGGTGTAAGTAAGACTGGAGATGTCTAGACTTTGCACTCAATACCTACTATAGGGATACAGTGAAATTATATTAGTTCTATAGTACTACAATCCATAATCCCCATCATCATTATAGACGCCTGTGTTTACCTTGTATACCAAAGCCAAGTAGTGTCGAACCCATGTTAACACACAGATCAGGAGCAGGATCACAAAAAACATTGCATTGACTTATTTACACTGGCAGCAAATGTGGGTTTATCCTGGTTCAGTGCTGTAGGCAGAAAGGGCCAAGTGTGTGAGAGGGAGAGAGACAATGCGAGTGTGTGTTTGTCTGTGTGCCAGCTCGCCTGCGGTTTCATTTTTCTGGCTCTGCAGCAGGAAAGCCAAAGAATAGGAGGAAAAGAGAAAGACTAAAGGTGACTGGCTGTGATCATGTCTGTGAGAGGGAGAGTGTGTTTGCTTAATGCAGACCTTACACCAAACGACTTTTCATGAGATTTGACTGTTGCAGACACATTTTGAGAGTTGTGGCACGCTTCAGGGATCTCGATCATTTGTTGTAAGGTGGTCATACAACTTGAATCGCCTTAAATCTGTATTTTTCTCTTCTTGACCTTCTGATGAAATCCTACATGTTTTATTGTATCATAAGTTCCATAGCATGAATATCGTCAACAATTAATAGGTGCACTTTCTCCAGCACCAAACAGGAAGCAGAAAGGAGAAGGAGGATGACTAAAGAAAGAATGTCTTTCAGCATGTTGGTTCATTCATGTACACATTTTGGGCTTCAGTTATTTCCCTGTTGCCTCGACTTTGTTTATCATACTGAGAGCTGTTTATGCTTTATATCAAGAGGCAATAAACTTATGATCTGTTGTAAGTACACAATGTACCTCTGTGTTTTATGTTTTTATCCATGTTTTACCAAAAGTGGAACAGGCAGTTATATATTCAAGCCTCATTGTCATTTTTTGCTTCAATATTGTCCTTTTAAAATGCCAGATGATGAATTTGTATCATTAACATGTTGCTGTGAAGTCAGTTAGGCAGTAAATTATGAAAACTGAGAAGGGCTCTTTGCAGATAAAAACAATAGTACCTGCTGTATGCTTCCATTTGGTCTAATCTAGAAGGGAGTTGGATCATCTACCAAAGAAAAACATCTGTTCTGATAGATGATAGATTGTTAGGTTCCAAGTCGGAGGGGGAAGGGATGTGGGAAAGTGTTGTGAAGCTATTCAATGAATAACGTGCACGCGCTTGAGTTTTACATTGAGGTAACAGATGTAAGATAGATGGTGTGTTATACATTTGCATTGAAAGAGAATGCTAAAAGAAAGCATAGGCCACATTTGTATCAATTTGCCTGGATGATAAGGGTAATTATCTTGTGTATTCACGTCACTTATATTGTTTCTTTTATCCCTTCAACACAAAGATGAAACCATTTCATATAAATGTCAAACCAGCACACTGAAAAGACAGGCTGGATGTGAATCAGTGCCTTTAATTATCAGCAAGGCCTGTTGTCATGTAGTTATTTTTATTTTTTTCTAGAATTTTGTGAATCCAATTCTAGGTCTATGAGAGATGTAACCTGCGGCTGTATTTTAAATCATATTAATGGACGAGGTAGTAGGTTCGGCTACGGAGCACGATTGTTGTGAAAAACACCAAGCCAGATACATTTTCAATCAAGCAGTTTTTACTGTGTTAAATTCCAAGAACACAAATTCCATGCATACACACACAAATATACATTGATAAAACTAATAACAATAATCAAACGTTGGATTATTGGATGTTGTGTAGACCCTTTGGAGTCAGACACATCAAAGGGGGAGTAGCAGAGTTCAGTTCATGGAGTTTAGTTCATGTCCAGGGATAAAAAAGTTCATACTCCTACCACACCACTTGTGGCAAGAAGGGGGGACTTGGTTATCTTCCTTCAGTTGTATCTCGTCATCCAATGTATTTTTTAGTAAGCATGGTCCACCCGATGAAACAAAAACCTGACCGCTGCCTGCAGAGGATTTTACGTGAAACAGCCGTTCACGTATACCCTGCCGTCCAGATGGAACATCAATAATACAGGAAGTGACCTGCCTTGACTCGTATATATTTATTGCATCGACGGTCCGGGATTGGCCTATAATAATTCTTGCTGCAACAAGCCAATATATCAGCGGGTTACAGCGATGTGCCTCATTCTACCTCCCCATCTCTCACTCTCAGCCCCCCGCTCTTCATTTGTGATGGGGGGTGGGAGGGAGGTTGCTTGGTATGAATAATTGAGTGTAGAAGAGTCCTTATATGTTTAATTTGGATTAAATATTGAGGAGGAACCACCCACCCGCAATGTTCCTCCTCTTTCCTGACAAGAGAAACTAAGAATGAGTGGGTGAATGATGAGGAGAGGGAAAGAGTGACTTCAATGGACCATGAGAGAGATGGAGGGACAGATTTAGGGAGAGGGTAAAGTGTGCAAGGCATGAGACAAGAAGACAAGGACAACAAATGGTTTGGGTGGAGAGCACATGTGAAAACGAGGTACATTAGTGAGTTTGAGCTGCAAACAGAAAAATATTCGAGAAGAGAGACAATTATTTGGATGATTGTTAGCAGGGCAGTTTATCAGTTTAATATGTAATGAATAGCCAAACATATGTCACTCTTTCTTCTGCTTCTTCTGTCCTGCTTAACCCTGTTGGTTTATGGTTTATTCCAGAAGGTAATAAATATTAATCTAAATATGTTATGCTCAAAGTCACACAGACGAAACTATTAGAGCTTTGACGGATCTGAACTGCTAACCATTGTAAATGTATGGACTACAGAGGATGCTTTGGAATGCTCTGGATTATGAGTGTGTGGCAGGGAGGGGGGTCTTGTACAGTGTGTACATGTAGCAGCATGAGCAGGGTCTTTGCCTGGTAAATGAAGATGAATGTTTTCCAATCAGCTTGGCTCACTGCAGCGTGAAGAGCAGTTTTCTCATCCTCTTCTAAGCTTGTAACTTAGCGTCTCTGAAGATGTGGGAATCCTCAAACAGATTCTAGTCACACTGAGAAAGATTGCACTGCCTCTTCTTTGTTCATTTATATTATCCGTCTGGAATTTGTCCACATCAAATCTCCCTCCTCCTGTCTTCCTTTGCGTTACACATGCTTCCTCTTTCATGCTGTTTTACGTCTTTCTTCCTGATCCCTGCCTCCACTTTTCTCCCTCTCCTTATCCTTCCCGGTCTTTTCCTCGCTCCTCTGTTCTTGTTAACAGAGAGATGGAGTATGTTGACCCTAGAGGTGATGATTGTCAGTGTTGAAGCCAAAATACATTCAGAATGTTAAGTTAGGATACAGTATTAAAACATATAAAAAATGTACAATGGATGGGTGAGTTTATGCCGTTAGTACAAAAATACGACAAAGCTGTGTCTACTCTTTTAATATACTTGTTTGCTCACAGTAAGTACTTGAGAGCACCTTAGCTTATACAAGTGGATGAAAACAGATGAGGGAGAGGCCATCTGTTTACCTTGTGCACACACTTGATGACCCTGGGTGAATGTTGAGATTAAATTCGCAACCTTGAGTTGTCATAGCAGTTGTGTTGCTTAGCCTCAGCTTTGTAGAGCCTTTGTGATAACAGGTAGCATATGTCCACAGGGTCACCTTGGAGGTGTAATTGGAGGAAGGGAAAAAGGAGGAAGCAGGCAAAGGTGGGAGTCGCGGGGGGGGGGGAGGGGGTTGTTCGATTAGCTGTTGCAGGTGGGGGGCAGAAAGATGATGGGTGGATGAAAGGGAGTGGAGATAAAGCCTGGAGAGAGGGGAGAATAGAAACAATGGTGAACGTCTTCAATAATCATCATCTTTCTTCCATCACAGTCATCCATCTTTTGTCCTGAAGGCAGCCACGAGCCGTGTGTGTGTGTGTGTGTGTGTGTGTGTGTGTGTGTGTGTGTGTGTGTGTGTGTGTGTGTGTGTGTGTGTGTGTGTGTGTGTGTGTGTGTGTGTGTGTGTGTGCGTGTGTGTGTGTGCGTGCGTGTGTGTGTGTGAACTCTCCTTTCTGCTATAACGATAACTACAGGGTATAATGAACAAGTGGCCAAGACAGGATTTTGTACTGATTAGGTGAAATTAGGCTCACTCATGAGCACGGCATCAAAAATGATACAGTAGATGGTTGTTTCTTACACTGATAGTGTTTGAAATCACAGCTTTGCAATCATTTTACAGTCACTGCGTAAGAGCACACAAATCAGTCTTAAACACACTGTTTTAAAGACACGCACACTTGGTTAGATCACAGTATTGCATGTGTGTTCGGCAGATGGCTCCCTAACTGTGTTGTTAACATCCATTAGAGTCAAGGCGAAGATGCATTCTAGCAAATAATAATTCAGCCACTGGCTGCACAGTTCAAACACAACTGCACACACACACACACACACACACACACACACACACACACACACACACACACACACACACACACACTCACACACTATAACTTAACTCAAAGAAGCAGATGAATACATTTCACACTGCATCAGCACCTTATTGGTGTCCCCGCTCATGAAGTTCTCAATCGATACCTTCACATCGCATTGCACTCGTATTTCACCTGAAGAAAGACCCTGTGATCACACAGGCTGATAGTGACCGTCACACACACACACACACACACACACACACACACATACGCGTACACACACTTAGATGCTCCTATTATTAGTGATTGAAACGTCCTCCAATCTTGTTCATCAGCATTAAGCTTAACAAATCCTGCGAAGAAGGCAACAAGTATGAGCCAATCAGAGGCAGAGTGGGGCGGTTCTTTGCAGAATGCAGGTGGGGAGTAAAAAAATCAACCAAACTGCCTGTAAATAACAGGCAGTGCAACTGCCAATGGCTATGTAGGAGGTAATTTGGCATGCAGATGAGAGGGCACTCTTGCACACTGTTTTGTGGTGTGCCATTGGTCAAGCTAGCTTGTGCCCAAGGTTATCTACCCCTCGCATTTCACAATGCCACACTCATTTCTCTCTCAGGGAGGAGCCAAAATGTCATCAGCATATGGTGTAGAAATGATGAATGAGCAAACGGAAAAAATACTGTAAATCATCAATGTAAATTGAATTACTTTTGCACATTTAGATTGTGTGAGTAGAGAGGGAGATAGAAAGAGGAGGGTTAGCCCACAACATTGCAGCATTGCCCAAGAGAAAGCAGCTGCAGCAGCAAAGCCCGCAGATTCCCAGAGCTCCACGAAATGAAGCCATTTGGAGGGGGAGATGGGAAGGGAGATGGGCTGCAGGGAAGAGAGTGAGGTGGTAGGGAGATGCATGGGTGGAGGGAGGGATTAGAGGAATAGCTTGTCAGGCATTCAGAACACGCATTTTCTTGTAGACGACATCCACAAGGTGCCCTTCACGCATGCACACATAGGAGCATGTATGCCCACACACATGTTAACACGGGTGTATACGTGCATGCTATATTTTACAGAAACCAAAAAAATCCAGAAAAGATGACCCATTTCCCAGACTTTCCTCTCAGCAGACGTTGGCTTTCATCCATTGCACCATTAGTTCATCTCACGCAGGTTATAAAAAATGCAGCTTAAAAGACAAGCCAGACTACACAAACAAAGACTGAAGGTGGCCATAGTGTAAAATGTTTTACACAGCAAAAAACAGAGATCTTTGGTAATGGAGAGCATTACTAGGTCAAATTTTAATTTGATCTCTCTCTTTGTTATGTTTTTACTCTGATTCCCCTCAGTTGCCTTCTCAGTGAATCCCTTCATCTCCTCCTGACTAAGAGAAGAGAGGCTGGAGAGGAGATACAGTACATTACATCAGAGCTATACAATACCTTTCTTCTCCTGCACCTCAGCATTTTTAGAGTAGTCGTTTAATCCAGCAAATAAGAGCTCTCTCTATCTCAAGAAGAGACTTGTTTTTTACTTGATACGTTAAATTAAACAACAAAATGAAGTAAAAGATTTAGCTTTCAAACTATTTGGGTTGGTGTAGAATTAATGCACCTTTTTCTCACTCGTTCTCTCTGCGTCTGTCTCTTTCTCTCGTTGTCTCTCAGATAACAGTTTTCCGGATGGGGTCGGAGGGTCATCAGGACATTGACCTTGCCATCCTCACAGCATTACTAAAAGGTGGGTGTGTGCATTCATGTGCGTGTGCTGGAGCAAGAATGTACAGTACTGTAAAAGGCTTCCATTTCACTGTCTCCCTCCAGTGATGTTGTTATTTGGAAGCTTCTGTACTTAAATGGAGGATGATAGCGGTTCAGAAAGCCTTCTTCTCACTATCCCAGTTTGGGTACATGTTCGAAGCACACAAGTATGTTTTTACTTTTGCAGTTCTTACCTCAGGGAAAAAACATCTGTGCCTATGTTTTCCCTTTTAAAGCTCCATTAAGCAATTGTGTATCATTGCATGGCAGGAAGACTCCAAAGCAAACTAAGTAACCAAAGTATTACGTCTTTATATTACATTAGCTTATCAAACAATTGCTTTCTGACAGTTTTAGGAGAAACAGAGTATAGAACAACCTGTAAAAAGAGCTGTTTGGACGACTTTGATGGTTTAAAGTTCATATTTAATGTACAGCCATCTTCTCATCTAACTCTTAGCAAAAAGTGTATTTCACAAAATATCAACCTATTCCTTTAAGTGTGAGGAGGTTGTGGCTCTTGTGGCCTAACAGCTATTAAAGCTATTGTAGACAAGCTTGCAGTGAGTTCAGATCTCCTACATTGTATGCTAATATATGCCCAATATCACAACAACAACTGCAGAATAATCAATGAGTATGAACAGAGCTGCTCATTAACTGTGTGGCCAGAGACAAATAATTACAGTAAAACACTTACCGTTGCAATTAATTAATTAAATGTATTGTGTCTTTTAATCTCGTTTGCTGTATATCTTTTAATTAAATTTGCATTTATCAAATTAATTCCCCTTGAGGTCAAGAATCACTTTTGAATGAGACACCTGACTTAACTATGTTCTATTATACTACATCAGCTTCTCATTTCTCAGAAGTACATTAATGCTTCCAGTGTGGCCGGTGTCCCAAACTTCAAGTTTATTATCGATACATGCAAGAAATGTTTTACACAGTCGTCAAGGGGCATTACAATAGTTGCAGACAAGCAAATAGTGATTTATATCTAGCTTGGTTTCCCTCTCTCCACATATCACACTGCAACACATATAATAATTAAATCAACAAAGTGACAGCAGTACAGACCTAAAGTATGACACAGTAAGATATAGAGAGAGCTAGACAGCTAGCAGTGGCTACAGTTCTTACACTGCAACTAATTGTTATATATAAAGGCAAGGAATTGGACCAAATTGACTTAGTTAAATTGAAAATTCCTCAAGTGCAAACATAGCAATTAAACCCAACCACCTCATCCTCTACCCTATTTCCCACTTCAATGTTTCCCATGCACCAACCCCTCTACACGCACACACACACACACACACACACACACACACACACACACACACACACACACACACACACACACACACACACACACAGGATTCAATACTTTCAATTGGTTTTGCAGTAGCTTATATTGATCACAGTTGCTCTTGCCCCTCAGTCCGCTCACTGGAATTTGCAGGCATTCCCTCTCTCAAACACACAGCTATACATGTGAACACATGAGGTACACATGCACATGTATATGATTGACTATCAGAGGAAAATTTCATTCCACAGAGACTTAACAAGTTTGGAGAGGGAGACAGTGATAGAGAAACATGTTTTACATAATTTATGTGTAGTCAAGATTTATTATTGTGTGGCCCATGCATCACTACCTGATCTTCGTCTCAGACACTTGCTCTCCAGCCCTGTTACTTTCTCTATGTACACAAGTCTCACTCATGTATTTTATCGACTCCATCTGTCTCTATCTTTCATTTCTGTGTAAATGAAATTTCCTATCTTCTCCTTTATGTGGAAAAAACCATGAGGGTCATTTTACATGCAAGTCTCATTCTGCATTTGAATGAGTGAATGAGATGCGTTAAGGCTTTTAGTGTAAAATGAAATCAGTCACATCCTGCCCAAGAGCTTTTTAAAACACTGGATTAGACTCCTTCGCTGAAGAACTAAGCTACTGCCTGCAGCCAACAAGGAACAGCACAGTCAGGAATTCACGGTGAGGGGAGAACAGAGCAGGAGCAAGAAAAAAAATAATAAAAGGAGTGAGTGTGTGAGCCTGTGTGAGAGAGAGTGATTTAGAGAAGTGGCAACAGGAAGGATTCTGCAGCAAAAGACACATGGTGTGAGAGAGGAGAGTTTAGAGTATTTGATGGTCCGCTGTCTGAAGTAGTCAATATCTTGACGATTAGGTCCATAAAGTCAGTTGACTGCAGTTCAACCTCCCTGCAGGCCTTAAAACAAGGCCACCCTGCCTTTACAGATACACATATCTCCACTAAAGCTCTTATTAGTTGGCTCTGGATCTTATTAGCAGGGCTCTGACTGAACTCACACCATTAAGCTCCAGTAATGCTGTACAGGCCTTTAAGACGGAGAGAGCATGGTGTAAAGTGATGATACTTCTGTGCTTATTAAAAATTACACAGTCTTGTCTAAACACAAGGGATTATTATCATACTTTATATAACAGGGGATTTCCCTAAAGGCCGAGATGAATCTTTCTCATTTTGGTTAACTCCTCCCAGTGTGCAGGTAAATTATTAATGTGAACAGCAGACTGCGCTTTTGTTCAATCTCACTGGTCAAGTGCCACTAAGAGAGAAAAAAGTACTTTATTGCAGCATATTCAATAACATTATACAGTGAAGCTGTAGAAGATTTTACATTGGAGCACACAGCGCTAACCAGTTCTGAAAAGAGAGATTTGGTTTTATATTGACTGTCCTCCTCTGTCCCCATTTTGTTTTATAGTGCCTCTAGGTGTTTTGTCTGTTGGATGAAGTGTTTGAGACGTATCACATACAATACATTCTGTATCACTGTTGTATACGCTTGTTTAAGACATACCTAAAGGATATATTACTGTACACACTAGGTCCGTATTTCACAAGTGTTTTTAGGCTAAGATGATCCTAGTACTGTTCTTACATTTTGCAGGGTGTATAAATAAAACTAAACATGTGTGCAAAAATTATTACAGGTTAATAAGTATCATTTTAAAGAAAAACACACCTGCATTGTCAGCATGTTGGCAGATTTACAATATGTCCTTTAGCAAACAGCAATGACTTGCAGCAAAGCTATTTCATTGATGAGAAAAGTGAAGATAAGAGAATATGAATAATGCCTTATTTCAGCAATGCCATCCAACACTTTTGTTTCATCCTTATTTGTCAGTGTCCCCTTGAATCTTGATCTTTTTTTCTTGCCTTTTTTTCATTCAGTATTACATGAAGCAAATCAGTCTTTTGTTCTTTGTGTGTGTTTATCAGGCTGGTAAGTGCGTCCTTAACATGTCTTGAATACACATCTAATAATAAAAGGCATTAAAAATCATTAAATTGTCCTAAATGCAGATTGGATAGGTCTTAAATGTTCCTAGTCACATCACTGTGCTAATTTCTGGTATTCCCATCCTCCCCTCGACACATTTAGATCACGCAATGATTCTGCATCATGGTGTGGTTCATACTCCTGCGGCTGTGTGCCTATCCGCTCTGCGTGTTCCTGCCGCGTTAGTCACAATCTTTTAGGAGGTCCACGACGCGTCCCTGCAACTCTCTCTGCAGTTTTGCAGAAGCTTTGCACAAGCTTTTCCTCAGAATAAAATTAAGGCATAATGCCTCGCTATCCAGCCTGCTCATTAATTAATGAAAATGGATAAATGCAAATGTAACCGACATTATATGAACATCTAATTAGTTTTTTTTCATGGTCAGTAGAGGGCATTCTAATAAGTGTAGCCCTGGCACTACTTCAGAAGAAGAACAGGTGAGAGATGTGTAATTATTAATCCCACTGTATTTGTTCGCAAGACCCACCCTGCATAGCTGGTTGAGGCAGAGACGATTGGTTATGGTAAAGCACGACTGGTTAAGGTAAAGGACGATTGGTTAAGGTAAAGGACGATTGGTTAAGGTAAAGCATTGACCTTGAGTAGTTAGGGTCAGAATAGTTAGTTTATCAGGGCATAGGACCTGAACAAATCAGGATTATCTCTACTTTGGAGAACATGGGCCAAGGGATGCACATAGGGAGTTCCACTTATGAGAGAGAGAAATAGAGACTTCCAGAGCACCACTGGAGTATATTTCTTACCATGCTGAATTATCATTTGATTACCAGCTGAAGATTTGTTCCAGTTTTGAAACAGAAGATGTTTTGTTGATGTTTTTAGCTGCTTGGAAAAAGTGTGATAAATCTCCTGTGAGTCATGTCGCTATAGAGTGCTGCAGGGATGACGTATTTTTGGAGGCCAATCTCAAAAGTTAACAATGCACTGGTTCTCTCGGCAAAAAAACAATGGGATTTTTCTCTGGGATTTCTGATTATTGTAGAAAATAAGCTTTGCGGCACACACAAGTTCATGATATTTACACGTTTTGTTCACAAATTAACGCCTTTAATTTTTTTTTACATAAATGCAATCGGCAGAAGTAAAAAGCTAACGTTGAGTTCTGCAGTGTTACACTAGTGTTAGTGCTGACTGGTTCATCTGCAGATATGATACTTTCTGCTTGAACAAAATATTCCAAGCTCTTGATTAAACAGAGAGCAAAAATACTTTGCAAATATTAAGACTACATCAACAAAACAAATGTACAAATCATGGAAGCAAACAATATAAGCAATATCTTATATATAAAACATAGCAAGCATAATAAATATTACAAATTAACAAAAAAAACACTAAAAGTCACATGAGTATACACAAAAAGGCTTTAAAGACAGACTAGTCGGCGTGATGACGTTATGTAGTCTCATTTATCCAATTGTTTTTTATAAGACACAAAAAGCTTCAAATTCAGGAACATTTACTGACATATTCCTGCAGAACTCTACATAGCGTGCGCTAGACGTTAGCTGTGCTACTTACTGATTGCAAGCTAGTTCAGCATCTAAAATCACAGACAAGGATCTTCCTTTCCTTTCCTTCCTTGCTGAAACCTACACCATTCGACTATGGAAAAAAAGGACTCAAGATTCTCCAAGAATGTTTTCACCCAGGCAGTTACTGTGTGTGATGTGAGGATTTTGTTGTGTGAGCTCACCAAACCAAATTCCTATCAGCTATTGTATGTTGAATTGGCAATAAAGTATTCCATCTTGCATCTGTATTGATTCTGTCTACCAGATGAACGGTGAACTAAATGAAATAGCATCCAGCAGGGGAACATGAGTAAAAGACTTGAGGTCTTTATCAACATTTAAAATAGCAAAGTGCAACAGCTAATGCATACTAGTACTGTACATTGTTCTGAACTTGAATCTCTGAATTTGTATCAGTGTTTAATCAACCTTGTTTTCCAGAAGCATGACATTGCCTCTCAACACACTTGTAACCTCTCTTAGGTGCCAACGCTTCAGCTCCTGACCAGCTGAGTTTGGCTCTGGCTTGGAACAGAGTGGACATCGCCCGCAGTCAAATCTTCATCTACGGACAGCAATGGCCTGTAAGAAAGAACCATAAACAATATATATATATATATATATGAGAATAAACATACTGCAGCAGAGGTGCTGTTTGTTTGCCGAAAAAGGTCTTTGGCAATGTACCTCAGTTTTTAAATGTACCCTATCTGAGATTTGTTTCCAGAAACTGTCCTCATCAGCTTATAATATTCATAACAATTGATATTGCATGCATTCAAGAAGTACGCTTCAGAATGCTTAGCATTCACACAAAATAACTTTTGAAAGATGATGACTAAAATGTCAAATATAAGGATACTATCAGCTTTAACTGGCAATTGTGATGCAGAAGGCAACTCAGGATCAGTCCTGGGTTAAAGGTTCAGCACTGGGTAAGTGGTTGCAAATAATAAAGGATTTATGCAGAAAACTGTTAAAACTAAAATATATACTCTGGCTCAAATTGACCTTTTCGTGATCCATAACATATTTCTGTATTTGATTCTTTTCACTGGTCATCTGTGATCATTATTAAGAAGTATGCATTCCTATTTATTTATTTTCAACTATATTTTGCAGGTTTGGTCTATGGAAGCGAGTTTTATAGAACCAAATATAAGTTTTAAAATATGTGTGGCTCCACTCACATGTTATGTGAAATCGTCTTAAATCCTAATCATTTTGTAGTAGTCAGTGATGGTGATCAATCTTTATTTATTTCCATGCAGTACTCCTGTATCAGTGGTATGCCGTGTGTGTGCGCTGTGTATGGTGTTGTCAGCATATTTACTCTCCATCCCATGTGCCTTAGGTCGGTTCCCTGGAGCAGGCCATGCTGGATGCCTTAGTTCTGGACAGAGTGGACTTTGTCAAGCTGCTGATTGAAAATGGAGTCAGTATGCATCGTTTCCTCACTCTTTCCAGACTGGAGGAGCTCTACAACACGGTAATAACAAATGCACATTAAATGGTTTGTAAATACTAGGAAACAGTGCAAACTAAAATATTGACTGAAAGATTACTTATGCAAAAAATAAATAAACATGGTCCTTGTTTTGGTTTTGAACAATATAGCGGGCAGGGGCAGTTTTGTCCTTAGGAACTGTATATTCTGTCGGTGATGTGTTGTGTGTTTTTGTTTTTCCACAGAGACATGGACCTTCCAACACGCTGTACCACCTCGTCAGAGATGTCAAAAAGGTAAGACCATCACCTCTCTGTGGCTGGGAATGTTGGCTTGAATGTGTATATTAAAGAGGATACATTTGACTACATAGTTTCAGTTGCTTTTTTTGCGTTGTGTGTTGTTGCTCTATTTGCATCAATTAGTGTGTCTACATTTTGGTAGCCCTAGTTGCTGTTACTTCAAATAGAGGCCGGCATTTCTCTTTCAGCTGGAGTTGCAGGCTGCAGTGGCTGTGTAGAGCTATGCACGACTCTCATCCCTCTCATGACTTTTCAGCAATTTACTCTGTACTCTTATATCATTGTAAACAAACACTACATGTATTAAACACTGCTTTATCCACAGAACTTGAGTTTGAGCAAACTGAGGCCGCAGTGGAACAGCTGTGAGGCTGGAAGGAAGAACTCAGTAGACACAATTTATTAATCTCTGTTTTTATTTGTATTAATAAAAAACAGTATTAAGTGTGTTGCTTTAGCATGCAGTATCATCTGATATTTGTAATTTCCTTACATAACATAGATTTTATTTGTAATCAGGACTGTGTTATTTACATGTTTAAGACGATGAAATGGTGGAATCCTCTCTCTCACTGTAGGTTTTGGCTGCACTTAAACCAAAACACTTTAACGCTATATAATGTTTTTTTTTAATGCACATCTCCGATAACACCTTTATGATTACTGCAATAAAATACAGCAACTAAGAACTTTAAATTCAGCCCATGTCTGCATGCCAATTAGGATTGATCCCACTGTTAAGAAATGATTGAGAGGTCAGCAACAACACCATTAGCATTGAGAGATGTTCATTAATTAAATGGTACTGATTATAGTAACACTGCATGCTCCTCTGGGAGTCGCTGAAGAGGCTTGATGTTGTAATCACTCCTTTACCTCCTTTCTGTCTTTAAACACAATTCTGATCTCAAGTTGGTGCAGGGAGAATATGCAGTTAATATTCCCCCACAATGCCACTTTGCACACAGGCAAAACACTCACATACACATACAGTGCATAGTGCATGGCATAACATCCTCATCTTTTTGCAGAGCTGTGCATAATTGCCATAGTGTAGTGTTTGTGTCTCGATGTTGTTTCATAGTATGATGCTATTTAGATTGAACTGCCGTCTCTTGGATTGCGTCACCATGTCATCGCTATTTTATTTCTCATTCTTCTCTGTGGATTGTTTGGTCATACTCTTCACAGGTTATATTTTGATTAAAATGCAGATGTATTGCTAATAACAGCTGTAAGGTCCAGTGAAGGCTACTCTCAGGTTTATCTAGTTCATTCATTAGATTGTATGAAAGCTGAGTCAGAAAACAGAACATCACAGAGATTGGCTAAAGCTGCCACAGGAGAAATTGGTTTTCCTACAGTGTAAAAAAACAATGCAGTTTTGTGGACAAATGTTGGTAGCACTACACTTTGTGTCTCAGATATCAGGATATCAGGTGAAACTGAATGTAACGGATGTTTTTTCTTCTTAGCTTTCTTGCTAATTGAAGGTAGAAATGGGCCAGAATGATTAATGCATGGGAACACAGACTTAATTTATATTGCCTTATACATTTAAATAGAACATTCTTGTGATAATCTGGTGATCTAAATTTGCATTTGGCAAAAAGTACACATAAGCAATAGCGACTGGTTATCTTTTAAGGTGCTACATTTGATTTTCAGATATAGCAGCAAACAACTATTTGCAATGTAAAAAATATAGTGCAGTGTTGTCTACCTGAGTAGAGAATGAAGTCACTCTCCCTCTGTGTGTTATAATCTAAGTTTATCTGTGCTTTGTTTACATAGACAGGCCATGCTTGTGTGTGCTTTTAGTGCTTGTAAGACCTTCTGTTGTATCCCACTGGTTAGCTAATGGCTGTCGCTCTGCCCTGCGTTCATAAGGCGGTTACCGCTGATAACAGTCACAACCCACAACGTTGTCACCGAAGCGTAGCGTCCGGCCTCCGGTTCCCCCTCAGGTAAACACTTTTAGCTCTGTCAGCACTGTTGCAGTTGTTTGCACTGTTACCACGGTTAGCTGCTAGCTGCCAGCTCAGCTGTCTCCATGTTGAGAGACATGTGGAGGCAATTATATTCTCTGAATTCCGTATTGAGTACCTTTAGTGTCCGTTAATGCAGTAGCTATGTTGTAGAGATCTTTTCAGGAGAGCAACTTCAGCAACTTAAAATGAACTGCACTGCAGAATTAAAAACAGTAACACTAAGCTCTGTGTGTACTCACACAAGGTGTAAACAAACAGTTATTAGCTTGAGCTTCACCACCACAGAAAATTAAGAAGGCTTGGCTGACCGCAGACTGCTTTTGAACTATAAATATAAGTATGAGGAGGTGAAGCTCTGTGTTCACTTTGAACCATGGATGTAAGAGAAGACAAACAGTATCTGTGGCTCTCTTTAGAAGGAAGTGGCCCTACAGGGCTTAGGGCAGGCTTTACCACTGATGAAAAATGGAATCTTTGGATCTGACGACAGGATCTCACATCTGATTGGAGAGTAGTGGAGGTAATGAGAGAGGTGTAAAGATATGTAAGGTAATGTATGTATCTCAGAAGAATAGTGGGGGGTCAGAATAATGACTGCAACATCTGGGGTTGATGCTGAGGGCACGAGGATGAGCCGCGAGAGTTGACATAGTTACCGTCCTCACGGGAAAGAGCTTCTACTATTTCAATAATGATTCTAGCCTCCAGCGTTAATAGTTGTCTGTCTGTCTGTCTGACTGTCTTCCCATGCTATTGCCCCTCTCTTTCAGGCTAATGAGACATAACCACTCTCTCTTTCTTTTCCTTTCTTCAAGACTGCATTGAACCTCACTGATAAGATCTCATTATTTCCCTAAATGCAATTATAACCAATCATTGGGTTATTTACGCCATTTGTAATTGTCTATATTTTCTCTATCAATCAAATTGCAAATGAGTTTTGATTCTTTTTGCACTAACTACTACCCTGTAAGAGAACAAGTTACAGCTTAGTGCTTTACTGAGAGCTTTCAGGAATAATACCACACCTGAGACTGTAACCAGTTTTTGTAACCAGTTTTGGGTTTCTCCAGTCGTGTGGACTCCATATTTCTAGATTCAGAACCAAGATACAAATGGTTTTAAAGAATACAAAATGCAAAAACATAAACTGAACCACAGTCTGGTTGAGATGACAATTGATTAAAGAGGCTGGAAGAGAGATCTTGCCTGAGAGTTTCTGTGTGTCTCATTTCCCTTGCTCTTGCTCACTGACAATGTGTGTTCTTTCCAAGCGAGAATATCCAGGGTTCAGTTGGATCTACTTCAAGGTGAATCAGATAATCACGTTTTTTCTTTCATAGCCAAAAACACTTTGATATGGATTTTGTGAAGTGAGTGTGTATGTTTTGTGCACTTTATCCCTCCTTTATTAATCAGGTGGCCTGGGTTGTTGCCTGTTAACATTATATGGTTTTCTAGGGAAATCTGCCCCCGGACTACCGCATCAGCCTCATCGACATTGGACTGGTCATAGAATACCTCATGGGCGGGGCGTATCGGTGTAACTACACCAGGAAGAGATTCAGAACTCTGTACCACAACCTCTTTGGACCCAAGAGGGTGAGTGAATCATCTCATCATTTATGCATTTCAACACTGATGTCTGGCCAAATTATGTTTTATCAGGGACGTGTATTCAAGGATAGGCCTTGCTGATGCAAGTAGTAAATTAGCATGTACACGTTAGTTGTGACATGACCGAGCAGGAGACCAGAGCAAGTGTGATACTTGATGGTTTGAAGGAGGGAGAAATTGGTTAAATACATACTGTAATGTGATTTTCTTTTCATACTGTAAGTGGATTCAGAGCTTTGTTTTGTTTAGAAGATTCGTTTTTTTTATAAATATCAGGAAACTCTGACTGAAATGGCAAGACAAATTTTCTCTGGGGAAAAATTAACATCAACTGACAACTACTTTTTGGGTTAGCTTATTTTCAAGGTGCAACTGCTAGCTAATGCAACACTAGGATGGAATAGTAATCTACATATCTCAGGCTGACAGCCCAAAATTACACCGTTAAAAAAGATCACATTGAAACCGTTCTGTTCGAGAATTCATTGTCACTAAAGCCACACAAATTATGATCACCTCCAATCAAGGCAAAGGTCGAACATAAAAGTCGTCCTCCTCTTATTCTCCATTTCCTCATCAATTAGACACCCGATGCAACAAATCATTCATCTATAGCAATGGCTCGTCATCGTGTGACATCATAACCCCAATAATATACACACTTCATATCAATTACTACAGTATTCATCTCACTGATAAGCACGTCCTCAACCAAAGTGGAGAAACGGATCGCTGAAATGTACTGTAGTATTTGGTGGTTGTGTGTTTTACACCACACAAACTGCACATTATATACTCTATGTTCATGTTCTGATGTATAATTCTCTCATTCTGCCTCAATACCTCACACACCGCCACAGGTGTGATGAAAATAGAAGTATACACAGCTGTGTCTGAAACAACATATTTGTGCTCGATTGTGCAGCTTTGTGGTTGTATGTTTGAGTATGTGTATTTGTGAGTGTGTGTATGTGAGTCTTCATGTGCCTGTTTATCACATTGTATGTCTGCCTTGGCAGCAACAAAGCAGCTGGAAAGACGCAGATAAAGCGAAAGAGAGAGAGAGAGAGAGAGAGAGAGAAAGACAGTTCCAATTTACTGTGATTTTGTAGATGAACGTGCATGCACACACACATACAAACATGTTAACTAAGAACAAAGCCTTGAAATAGATGCAGATATCAAAATCCCCACTGGAGACCTGAGCTATTTTTACCAACTCAGATGATGGCTCATGAATGCATAATTCATACATGCCCTGCTTTAATACAGCTACACAGTACTGTATTAAATGCACAAATATACTCTGCTTTTAATACATGCAAACATGCAACTGTAAGAGATTGTTGCTGTATGTATAGCATACTGTGACTCACAACATCACCAAACTGTTTTAAAGAAAAACATTCAACTTAAAGTGAGTGATTTCTGGTCTCATGTGAGTGAGTCTGTCTGTGCTGTGTTGTGTTGTGCTTATAGAGTAAATTACTCTATACAATACATCAGACAAGGTCTTGTTCTGCTTGTTTATGTCTTTGTTGCTTTTCTAGCCCAAAGCCCTGAAACTGCTGGGGATGGAGGTGAGTGTTGATCTCATGGAGATTGTTATTCAGTCATTCCTTCACTATTCCTCTCCCTCGTTTAAAACACTCTTCTCCCTCATAACGTGTTTATTGTATAGTCATCCTATAGTCTGCAGGATCTTTTTAGCAAAAGTAGTCATTAAGTGTTCTTAAGTGTGCCTTACAGTCTTTGAAAGGAAGACCCTGAGGCGTATTTAATTTATTTTGTTGCAAATCTGTATGTACACCTTTGAGCCAGTTGAAGGCTCGTCGTCAAATAACATTATTAATACATTTCACACTACCTTGTAAAAAAAAATTACATTTCCTTTTTTCTCAGAATTATGATATGAAAAGAAAATAAATAAAAATGCATAACTGCTTCATGGCTCCAGACAGAATACAAGTATATCACTCTTATAATACATGTCAGAGCAGCCCAGTTACATTTCACTTAATTGGTAATGGCTGACCTAGGAGGATTACATAATACATGTTTTGTGTACTACCGTGTATCCATGGTGTACAAACCATGAAGTACCCAAATCATAAAGCTTTTATCCCAGTATGTGTCGATAGTTTTCTCAGAGGTATTTATACCTAATGTGCATGGATGTTCATTCCTTTGTATGTCTGCCTTTTTAGATCTCTGTAATTGATAAACTGTTAGCAGTCCTCAACTGTTAAAATGTGAAATTATAGGAGATCAATGTTGTCCTGCTGACATGTCATTAGGACACTAAATGGCAGCGTCAATCTCTCCAGAGACAGGGAATATTTTATTGAAAAGTGTGTAAGACCAGGCATGTTATGTATATTTTGTGTGTAGCACTTTGTCCTTCCACCTGTGTCCACCAAAGTCTGATTTTGCTTCTGCATTTAACTAACTTTCATCATGTGGAGGGAGAGTCATTTAGAAAAAATACACGCTAAAAAATTTCGCCGGGTGATATGACACAGGCTTTCAGAGATAAAGTCATGGGTTTGATCCAGATTCTTGGGTTTCGTTTCTAATTCAGAACCCAAGGATACACAAATACATACATAAATAGTTCAGCATCAATTTAAAACACTCCTAATCTTGATCTGGGAATAAACATCATCCCTAACAAATCACTCCAAAATATGTATATCTACATAGCTGTCTCCTTCTCTTCCCCCCCAACTTACTTGCTCTGGATCTGCACCAGGATGACATGCCCATCCGCAGAGGCCGCCAGAAGACAACACGCAAACGAGAGGAGGAAGTAGACATCGATTTGGACGACCCCGAAATCAACCACTTCCCTTTCCCCTTCCATGAGCTTATGGTGTGGGCCGTGCTTATGAAACGTCAGAAGATGGCACTGTTCTTTTGGCAGCATGGCGAAGAGGCCATGGCCAAGGCCTTGGTAGCATGTAAGCTTTGTAAAGCCATGGCACATGAAGCCTCCGAGAACGACATGGTGGATGACATTTCCCAGGAACTAAACCACAACTCCAGGTGGGTGAAACAAATATGTGCACATACAGCCTTCTGTCACAATATTTCTATTAAGTGGGATTTTTTCGTCCTGAGCAAGACTTCTCTCACAAAAACATGTCTGTACTAAATGATAAATGCGAAGTCGAGTGGTGAGTCTAGACAGGACCGTCTACCTTCACACTCCATCACTTATGTGCAGATACACACACGCAAACAAACTAACATGCCTTCTTCCCTGCAAACTGACCTGTTTCAGACTACTCCAGGCTCCTATGGGATGTAAGTGGCATAAATACAAAAACCTGGTAACATGCGTCTTCGTTAGTTTAGAATATGCATTTGAGATGAAGGTAATCACCTAGAGATGAAAATGCTGTCTATGGTAATTAGGGAGACATCTTTTAGATAATGCAAATGAAGCGTAGCCACACCAACCAAAACTCCCCACGCACACTTATACTTACACACATTTTCAAAGAACAGCGGCATATTTTGAGTTAACTTTCCACACATAATTTGTCTGGCTTCCTTAGCAGATCTCATTTATCTACATACATGTTTATATCTTGATGTAATCTTTACATATGCAGTATAAACTCAAGGGATATTTGTGTGAACGTGTAAAAAAAGAAGTGTGGAAGTACATACAGTATGCCCTACATGCTGTAGGGAGTTTGTCTTGCTTTCCAAGGCACCTTTTATATTTCTTAATACATAATGAGTTATTTGAAAAGCGCCTCACAAAAACAGAAACATATATTTAGTCTGTGTCATGTACTGTGCATCAAGACATTGTGAACCCTTGTTTTGTAAATCTTCCAAACCCCAGCCATGTTAGTGCCTTTTTATACACATTAAACTATACAGGACAGATTGCTTCACAGTGTAGTGTGCAATATTGTGCTTTTTTAGAGGCTGCAATTTGGGTGAAACGTGATCTCAAAGCACTGAATTAGGTTTTTATTGTCTGGGAGTGGACATATTAAAATGCTGGTGGTGTGGCGCTTTGAAGTTTTGACGAGTTTGTGTATATGTAAATGTGTGTGATAGTCCCATATTGAGATTTTTCCCCAAATAAATATGTAATATTAGCTGTGTAGTTCTGTAATCGTAACTTTGAAATCTGCACACAGCTTCCTTTGTTCAGCATGCACAATACATAGTACATTATAAATTTGAACAAACCCATTCACCTTGGAAAAGATACAGACATAATTACCAGGAAGAGTTTTGGCCCTCTTTGCTGCATACATGTGTCTGCATCTACTAAAGAAATTAGATATGCTTGTCATGTTGGTCTTTGACCCTTGTTGTATTGGTTTCTGTGTGCAAGTATTTGTATGCAAAT
This sequence comes from Taurulus bubalis, assembly GCF_910589615.1. NCBI lineage: Eukaryota > Metazoa > Chordata > Actinopteri > Perciformes > Cottidae > Taurulus > Taurulus bubalis. Next base: position 13,889,265 of record NC_136596.1, on the reverse strand, counting down.
AATCTAATTGCCTTCAGAATTTGGCCAGATGGTCACTGATTCCTTGACCAGATTCATTACATTTTTACATGTTTAGACAAAGTGTGTCATTGTCTCTGTGCATGTCTCAATGTGCCTTTATATGTCCTGCATATAATTTCCCAGAGAGTTTGCCCAGCTGGCAGTGGAACTCCTAGACCAGTCCTATAAACAGGATGAGCAGATGGCTATGAAGCTGCTGACGTACGAGCTGAAGAACTGGAGCAACGCCACCTGCCTGCAGCTGGCGGTAGCGGCCAAACACAGAGATTTCATCGCTCACACCTGCAGTCAGATGCTTCTGACCGACATGTGGATGGGACGCCTGCGAATGCGCAAGAACTCAGGACTGAAGGTAATAGAAGTGGGCCAGATGTTTGGGATAACCTATGTGTAAAGAAACACACGTTTGCATTATATACTGTAAATGGACTGTGCACAGGAACTTCAGGTTGTATCAGAATGCTTGAATCCCCTCAGACTGCGGAAGAGAAGTTGGGCAGGAAGAGTAATGAGAAACCCCCTCACCTCCCTGAGAAATTATCTAATAGTCCTGTGGACTAAATCAGTCCTGTGGATCTGCTGAGTGCTCATAGACAAGTGGAGAGTGGTTGTACATGACAACTACCAGGTGTGATGTGTGGAAATGTACAGATTGGAAGCTAGATTAGAGAATGGATGATTACCTTTCTGTGGAAAATATATGAAAATGTGTACATTGCTTTGGACATAATATGCCTATATTAAAGCAGAGGTCACCCAGTATCAGCTTACTACAAATGTGTAAGTACATATGTCGGGAAGTATAGAGAAATTCCAGTATGAAATACCTATTATGCCATGTACGATCCAAACCGTACAGGTGGAAAAACAGTTTTATACCAGTCTGGCTGGTTATAACTGGTTTGACCATGATGACTCATGACACCCAAGAATGTTCTTCACATTTTGTGTGCACTGAACTGGACAGGTCAGCAGAGTCAGTCTGTTTAAAATTATGTTGTACCAAAAATAGATTTAAGATCCTGCATTTTGGTTGATATCAGAAAGTTGTTCAATACTGTATCTGAATCTGTGTTTTTTCAGTCACTAAAGTATTTCATGGTGTTTCAAGCCTAAAAGACATAACACTAGTAATGATAATGCACTTTTCAGAACAGATGTCACAAAGTGCTTCACAAGACAAGCAAATCAATAAAATGTGGTTCAGTGGTGAGCAGGGTCGTCATTCAATCAGAGGATTGGCGGTTCGATCCCCGACTCCTTGAACGAGACACTTAACCCCAAATTGCTCCCGTAGCTGTGCCTACGGTGTATGATTGTTAGATACTCTTGATTGGCAGGTGGCACCTTAGCTCCTGTCATCAGTGTATGAATGGGGGTGAATGATGTCATGTAAATGGACCCATACTTGTATAGCGCTTTTCTAGTCTTCCGACCACTCAAACACTACATGACATCATTCACCCACTGATGAGAGTAGCTACCATGCAAGGTGCCACATCAGGATTAGAAACCATTCATACACCGTAGGCGCAGCTACGGGCGAAATTTAGGGATAAGTGTCTTGCTCAAGGACACATCGACATGGGCTAGCGGAGCCGGGGATCGAACCGATCCCCTGCTTGATGGACGAGCCTGCTCACCACTGAGCCACAGTCGCCCTGTAGCGTTAAAGAGCTTTGAGTGGAAGACTAGAAAAGTACTACAAGTACAGTCCATTTACCATTTGAACAGAACATCACAATGCATATCAATAACAATATCATAGTGATATAGTAAAGTGGTGCATATATATATATATATATATATATATATATATATATATATATATATATATATATATATATATATATATATATATATATATACTGTATATGGTACGCAGTTTAGTTCAATCAAAGAGACCAACGAAGTAATGTTGATAACGGATGAATGTGTGTTTACATAGGTAAGATAAGTTCAACCTCAAGTGTCTTATGATACAGTCAAGTTATCTTGAGACGACAGGGAAGAGGAGGAGGATTCGCCAGAGGAAAGAGAAACATTAAGCGTGCGTCGGGCACGGTTGCCCTCCTGGTTGAACTTCCACCACAACTTCATTTATAATCCTAAATAGTATTCTCTTAAGCCAAAGAGGACAGAATAACTGACTTTAATTACTTTTTAAAAAACCTTGAAATTGTAATGTATAATATATCTATTATATATGGAGGCTTGTGTGGTAAACATCCCTTTGAGACGAGGGGAGAGGTTTCAGTGAAGACTGGTGGTTGACTTTTGAGCAATTCTTGCTCATGTGGGTCTTCCAGACGTCTGGCGGGAGGGTGATAGGAGGCAGCTGCTCAGATCAGAGAGGTTAGAGTTATTTATAATGAAGAGTTGCCCTGGGAGTTGCTGAAGGGAAGACTGGGTTCACACTCATTCATACATAGAGGGAGACAGGACGATGGGTCTGGCTGGCTAGCTTCATAGATCAAGGCAGACAGTGCTTTAAGTGTGGTTTGGCCTTTGCAGCAGGGAGGGAGAGAGTGCACTGCTAAAGCAAGCTCATTGGAGCAGAAAGACAGAGGAAACCACGAGTGGAACAAACAAGATTCGGTGCCCCCAGGAGTCCATGATATACAGCAAATAACGTTGTCAAACTGTTGTCAAGATAATATGTGTGCACATTTCTGAGTTTGTTATAGTTGTGAGGGCAGCCATGTTCTAGCTTCCAACACGCTAACTCATGTCAGAATGTAACTGAAGACTACAGATGGACTATGAATTGCAAAGATGAGTACATTGATTACTTCTCACATCATTTAGTATGACAAAGTACTGACATCTTTGCTTTGGAGAGGCTGAGATATCAATTTCTGTGCTGTGGTTTTAATTGTATTTCTCCGTTGTCACTAATCCTCTTCCTTCACCCTGAAACTATCCTTTTCATATATTCAATAATTTTGTCATCTGACTTTACTAACAGCTATGTTATTAAGTTATGACATTAACTCAATTTTCATACCTCAGAAATGTATGTCAACTTAAATTGCTTACATTTCCGTTCAAGTTTGAGCCAGTAGTCGATGCAATGAAAACAGCTTCATTTTACTTAAATTATTCAAAGACAACGGCTTCCAGTGATTAAAAAGTCCTCAATTGAACTGCAATACATTGCTTCTCTTTCTCTGTTCTTCACCTTCCCACTGTGTTAAAATCCTCTCTGTTGCTGTTCATTTTTGACTGGTTTGTATCTAAAGTGTTTAAAGCACGCCTGCCTCCTTTACCTGCTGTGTGTGTCCCTCTCACACCTTGTGGCAGCAAAGCACCCATGCTTCCTGTCTGGACTAATGCTTTTATAATTGACTTCAACAATGAGAACACTTGCTTGGTTGTTGTAAATACCAAAACTTTCAGCCGGGGCATGATGGAGAGGTGCTCATGTGGGTACATGTTCATTATGTGAGTTTCAAATATGTGTGTCACAGACCAACTATGAAGGTTGGTTTGTTCGAGACTCTCTGTTTCCTAATTTCCACAGCTCAACTAATGAAACTGTACAACTTTGTCTCAACTTTCCTTCCTCCTCCTTCACTTTCTGTCTTCCTCATCACCCAGGTAATCTTAGGGCTGCTTCTGCCGCCATCCATCCTGAGTCTGGAGTTTAAGAACAAAGATGAGATGTCCTACATGCCCCAGGATCAGGAGGCCTACCTGCAGGAGAAGGAGGAGGAGGAGCCTGAGAAACCAGTCAAGGAGAAGGAGGAGGAAGACATGGAGTTCACAGTAAGATCTTACTGTGAGGCGCAGTACAACTCCGTGGTGAGAGAACCCACCTCAGCCCTGCATCTCAGAATTTATTCACATATTCAAACTTTAGACAGTACACACTTGCTTTGTTGAGGACTATAAAACTGATCATTGAACACATAGCCCAGATACTGTGTCCTTTTTAAATATTTCTCGTGGACCAGTTGTATGGGTTTGTTTTTGTCCACAATGACATGTCGATATGCACACAAATAGGCACGCAGTTCTCTACACACACATACTTGTTTCTCTATTTAGGCCAACTGGATCCTTCCAGCCAAATAGACCTTTTCTGTTTCTCATCGTCTCAGAGACATGGTCGTGGAGTTGTAGCGTCTCAGTCTGTCGCCGCTTGTGGGTTCCCTCGTGTATGTTCCTTCTTCCATCTATCTCCTCTTTTTCTCTCTACCTTTCCTACGGTCCCTCTTGTTCTCTGCCCAGCTCTCTCTTTGCTCCTTTATATCTTTAGCTTTCCGCTCTCTCTCTCTCTCTCTAGCTCTTTCTCTCTTTCTCCCTCTCTCCAAGCTCAGTTCTGATTGAGGTATAGTACTGTATGTTAGCCGATTGCTGCCCCTCACTCTCCCATCATGATGATGGCTTGCTGCAGCATACCACTCAGCATGTCGGCTGCTGAGCATGGGAGGCCCAGGCTTTTGCATTATATAATCATGTCCGCCTGCTACTGCAGAGCTTAAATCATGCAGAGTCTGAGCACCTTCTCCCGGCTCACAGTGGAAGAGTTGGTCCATCTGCATAAACATGGATGTACAGCAGGATTAGGACGCGTTGCATTTCAATACAATCCATTCTGGAGTAGATATCAAGATCCAATTTGTGTGTTAAAGGAAGACTGGAATTTGAACACAATTTTAAGACAGAAACTGGATCTAAGGTCGTTCCATAAAATGATTGAACTGAAGTTGAACGCCCCTCAACACCCCTGTACATACTCTCCATCTGCATTGAGCACAGCCAGCAAGCCAGCGCAAATGAGCCATTTTACACATGCAGTCCTTGAGGCACAGTGGTGTTAAACAAAGGACCCTGCTGTCAGGGAATGCATTTGCAATGAGCCCCTTCCTGTTGCCCTGGCTTCTGACTGTACAAATGCACCTTCAGATACTTATGAATCACACAAAGATTCATACAGATGTACACAGACTGCTACACCACAGAGGGAGATTGTATTGTTTTATCCTTAAATGCTTTAGATAAACCACATTGTGATGAATGCTATAGCTTGTGTGATAGCTTTTGTCCACTTGCTGATTAGATAATGTGCATGTTCGGTACACACTGGCATCCAAATCTTTTCACCCTGAAGGCCCTGTCTCTGTGTGTGCCTTTGACAAAACTTAAAGCTGCATATGTTTTATACATTTGGGGGAAAAAATAGAAATCCATAGATTCCTTCTTGAAGGCCATTTCCTAGTGATGGTTGTATCACTATTGTACCTATTCAGTGGCCTGGGAACTTCAACCAACTCCTCATCATATATTTCAAATATTTTGACAGCGTTTCAAACGTTTTATCTTTGCCCAGGTCTACGACTGCTCTACAAAGGCAGAGTGCAATAACTACACAGTGAAGTTGAGAAAGGGTTTAAGGTTTTCAGACTGGACGGCAAACTGTAAAACAAATACAAGGTTTGTAATGCTTTCATTTTACGCTTTTTGGGTTGATTGCTTTACCCCAAAAAACTATAGAAAATATTCAATACTTAAAAAAAGAAAAATTGTGCGATGCTAACTTCCAAAATATTTTATCCCTGCAGCACTATTATATATCACATAATAAAATATTTCAGTGTTTGGCCAAGTTTTTATCTGTCTGAGTACTGTTAATACTTAAATTAATATAATACATTAATTCATAAGATATACACATGGGATTTAAAGGTAGCTTAACTACACCAAATCACATAATATTCACTTTTGTTAAACATTACATGGCATCTATGGAGATCTGCTAAGCTAGCTACCTTTAGCCGGAGTTTAGCTGTTTTTTATGCTGAAGTCTTAATTATGTGCAATAACATACTGAGTAACCAAAATATCAATTCATAAAAAATAATATTTTTCATTTACAGATAGCAACTTGGCGGAAAATACAGAACTAAACTTAGTTTTTGCTTTGCTAGCTGCGGCTGCCCACGAGCTAGCTTTCACTTTATCCAGCCCTCGTACTTCAGTTAAGCTGTCTAGTTCGGCCTCTTTCTATGGCAAAGAGTGCAGTAAATGCTGCGATGAGTCCTACCAGCGCACAGATTACCAATCCAGACTGCAGTAACTGCAAGTTGGACAATTTATAGAACCGCAGGCAATGGCAGTAACTACACAGCCAAAGTGCAGATATTGTGTGTTTGGTTTTTAGGTCCGCTTTGAAGTTACTGCTCATAACGCTGTTTTCACAGAAATTACAAACTCCATTTTTACCAAATAGGTAGCTACTGCATTCTGCCTTTTTAGAGCAGTATATATATATATATATATATATATATATATATATATATATATATATATATATATATAGACCACCTTTTTACATACAATACAATTCCTTGAATGAACTCCCTCAGAGGTCTGGTGTTGCTTTGACATTAAGACCATGACCCATACAAACAGTGGGCTCTGAACCCTCTCTCATGGATAAGGAAATGTGTCACAGATTGAAATGAAATAACTACATCTTATCTTTTTCTTTTTCTGTCTTCTTTCTGTCATTATCTTGTCTCTCTTCTGTCTCTTAATTGTTGTCTGAGACACAATCCATGAGTGTCTGTGTCCGCGTCATACTGTGTTACCAGTCTTCACCCAACACTCCACCTCAAACACACATTTCACATTTTGGAATGATGACATTGCCTGTGCTTGCTTCTTTGATTATGATATTAAAACTGTGCAGTAGCCATATTGTAACCCTCTTCCCTTTCTCCTTTTTCCTTTGTTGTTCGACTCTTCCCATCCCACCTCCTCCCTTTCACACACTTGTCTTCATCTCCGTCCTCTCTCTGCATCACCCCCACCCATCCTACTCTGTCTTTCCAATCCATCACGCGTCCCTCTTCCCACTCTTTGATTCCCTTTATCCCTCACACTTTTCACTCCTTCCTCCCTCGCTCCATGTGGGGTTTGCATTCCCCCAGGCAATGCTGGGTAAGGTAACTACAGAGACGTCCAGAAAGAAGGATGTTGAGGAGGTTCAGAAACGCCACCGACTCATCCCCTTGGGACGCAAGATCTACGAGTTCTACAATGCTCCAATTGTCAAGTTCTGGTTCCATACGGTCAGTGTCGGCTTCTACAACACCACCTACGTGCTCAGCTTCTTGTTGGCAGAGTCAGTGCTCACTGTAATTCTGCAACGGCATCAATTGCTGGCTCCCTGCTGTTCGCTTGTCCTGCCATAGTGCCTCTATTTCCATTATTCTCCTCGTCCACCCTGTCATTACACAGCTTTACTGGGGTGAGAAAGTTTAGTGTGAGAGAGATGGGGAGACCGATGGAAGTAACACAGGAAGAAAAGTACAGGCCAGTGAAAGGGATTGAAGATCAAACAAGGAGATGTTGTACTAACAGTGAAAACACACAGAAATATCTTGAGTCATGGCATATTGCCATTAAATAAAGTTTTACAATAAGTAAATATTACTTAATTTGAAGTTGAGTTTTAGAGGGTTTGCATGGTTGCCTTAACATCTTTCTGTACAACTCTGTTCGTCTGGATTCTGTAAGATGTCTTTGAAGTCTGTGTATAGCTTGTGTTTTATACAGTATCTGCCTGTGAGCGCATGTGTAATGTTTGATGTAAGCTGATTTTTTGTCTCTCATACCCCGTCTTGGGCTCCTTCAATTTGCTCGCCCAGTGAAAACAGCTCTTAACATCACCAGTAGGGATTTCACTGTTTATTTATCCTGAGAAAATATTTTGACTGCCTTTTGTTTCATCCCATTTTCTCTTCCCTGGCTATTTACTCCCCTCCTCTTCTCCCCCCTGCCCCTCAGGTTAAAGAATAATATTGGACTGTGAATGTCATCACTGCAGCTGCACTCGTAGAACAGATGCTGGGTTTTCTCAGGGTCGAAATGTGGTCTTTACCTCATTACCAGATCTGTGTTTAAACTTGTCCTCCGCAATAGAGGGCTGCCCTGTTGGAAACAATACTACTCAAACTTATCACGCAAACCAACTGTGCATGTGGGACGGATTGACAGTCCCGGTCACAAATTATTAAAACCACTTTACCTGCAAACTTCACTGGAATACTTGATTTAGGCATGGCCTGAAGGAGACACCATCCCTAGTTTGTTTTTAGTTACTTCATCATTTAAATATGTCAAACCTTCTTGTTCTGGTACCAAATGTAAAAGTAGTAACAGTTTTGCATGACTGTTAAAATCTCTGATGAATGTATTTAATGTAGTAATGTAGTTTAAATGGTCTCGGAGGATATCCCCCAACCCCTCTGATTAAAAAAATGTCAAATATCTGATTGAAATCCAGTAATGTCAGGACCTTTGAATGAGGAAAACATATCAAATGGATTTTTAATTCATTTGTGTCAGGTCGTCAAGTACTGTATGTTTCTTTTCATAAATTGGTTTGCATTGTAATCAGAATTTTTTGTATCTAAGTGCGCAAATATGTGCAGGAAAAATGTAAAGTGAACAGCTGACATGGATTTAAATAGATATAGTCACAGGAGACACATAATGGACAGTTTCAGGCCAAGTTTGGCGGTATAGCAATCAAGTGTCTTGACATCAAATCTCCATCATATCTGAAAAAACGCATTAAAGAGAGGTGTAATGAGGGTCAATCATTAACGAAATAACCATTTAATTTGAACAGTCACACACAAAAGCCTTTTAAGATAGTTAATTTGTCTAAAACTTCATTGATTTACAGTTTTTTATTGTGGGAAAAGCCAGAAACACCAGCGCATAACCATGAATGTGCCCCTGCTGATTTCCCTCTGCTGTGTTGTTTTTACATAGTTGGCCTACGTGGGCTACCTGATGTTGTTCAACTACATTGTCCTGGTAAAGATGGACCTGTGGCCCTGTCCTCAAGAGTGGATTGTCATCGCTTACATCTTCACCAACGGCATTGAGAAAATGAGAGAGGTAGAACAGATCTTGTGCACCAGCATACATCACTATTTTAATCACACATAGTCAGTTCTTCACCACTAACTACATAGTGAATTATGCATGGGCATAGTGACACAAAGCTCGTCACCAAAATGAAGGCAAGACACACAGATGGGAAAACCAAAAAGTTAATAGAAAATTCAGGTATGTGTATGGGACGAGTTCAGCCTCACTCTGTGGCTGTGTTTGTACTGTAAGTGTATGAAATACATTAATCATTATGGCATATCATTCTCAGCTGCACAAAAATGCCTCCTCAGACGCCCTGATAGGTGAACTCATACTGCCCTCCTATGGTGCACATGTCGTATTGCATTTATATTCTTCTACTCCAATCACTTTTGGGGCTCACTACAATTGTCCCCTTCAATTTCTGCTTTTATGATCACATCTTTTCATCATTCCTGCATGTGAGCATTCTCATCTTGCTCTCCTTTCTCAAATAATTTCCCTCCAACCCTCTCCCAGATCCTGATGTCAGAGCCAGGGAAGTTGTTACAGAAAGTGAAGGTGTGGCTTCAAGAGTACTGGAACATCACAGACCTCATGGCCATTCTCATATTCTCTATCGGCATGGTTCTGCGTCTCCAGGAGCCACCGCTTATGAGCTACGGGCGGGTCATCTATTGCGTCAACATCATCTATTGGTACATCCGGCTGCTGGACATCTTTGGGGTCAACAAGTACCTGGGTCCCTATGTGATGATGATTGGCAAGATGGTGAGAGGAGGCAGGGGTGGCGTATTGTGTGTCTGTATGTGTCTTTTCTATCTACAACATCTCTCATTTTTCTTTTACCCATTATGTGTTAGTCATTTATGTCAGATTGTTATACTTTCTGATCACTCCTCTGCATGATCCATACTGATTACAATAGTTCACTAAGTCCCAGGATTGCAAGGGTTTAATTTGTATGTGGTGTGCAGGCTTGGTCCTAATAGAGCTTCTGTGCCTCTCAAGCTCATTGTTTGATCTCAAAGAGCACACGATCACAGCCTCTGATGCATACATGAGGACAAAACTAGAGGAGTGATCAAAGGCTCAAATTTGTGTGATGATCAACTGTCTTTGACATGGGCTGTGTACCACAGAACATAATGCCCTTTTGATATGAAAATCAGCTATACATGAGGGGGGTGGGCTGGGGTGGGTTGTTAATGGAGGGGGGGTTGGATTGAATGGATTTGTAAGATATTTGGCATATGTGATGTTGCAGCGCCATAAACAGATTTTAAGTCGGAGCAGTTCAGAGAACAATGTAATTGTAAAAGAAAAATTAAATACCACCATACTTTTCAAAGTCTGAAATAACATAATGCTGTTATTCTGCCAAACTTTGTGTGCGCCTTGATTTGATTAAAGTAATAATTTAGCCTCCAAGTGTGACTATTTCTTAAGACAGTGCATATCACATTTAATCGAAAACTATACTCAGGCTAATGTAACAGAGGCTAGTGGACTGCTCTCTTCATTTTATCCTTCTTTCTTTCTATCAGCATTCTTACTAACTGCTCATGTGCGTCTCTTCTCAAACCACTCACGCTTTCCCTTCTCTCTTTGACGGTCCTCCTTTACTCCCCTCTCCCTCTGTCAGATGATCGACATGATGTATTTTGTGATCATCATGTTGGTGGTGCTGATGAGTTTTGGGGTGGCGCGTCAGGCCATCCTCAACCCTAATGAAGACCCATCCTGGATGCTAGCTAGGAACATCTTCTTCATGCCTTACTGGATGATCTACGGAGAGGTGTTTGCCGACCAGATTGACCGTAAGTTTAGGGCCAGAATGTCAGAGCTTTTCAATAAACTTCATTTTTGTTAATTCAGGGGAAAATAGTTCCTGACTCTGAAGAGAGATGTAAGCAATGTGACTGAATACACACCTATCTCATCATTAAATCGGTAACATATTACTAGTAATAATATAATAGTAGTAATCTATAACAAATAATTATTAAAACACTGTACTTACTACAAGACAAATAACATGAAATGTATAACTGGAAAATTCTTGACATATTATGCTTCGGCAGTATTTTTGGTCAAGTTGCTCAACTTCTTACATTACTTTTTACTATCAGTTTTTCCTAATATTTTTTGTTTCTACTTTAATTTACATCATGTAGACAAAGTAATATTTGACTCAATAAAGTGTCTGTGAGAAAATGTCTTGAGAGTGAGAGTGCGTTTGCGTGCTGTTCTGTTTTTGTATGGTTGTGTATATGATGGTGTGTACAGAATGTGAGGAGTGGCCCAAAGAGAAGAGATCTGAAATAATGTTTTCGTTCTTTGTTTCAGATATGCATAGTAGGAAGTTAAAGCACAGGCTGAATGAAAAACTCCTTCTGGCCGACAATTACTTACGAACTTACGGAACCTGGCGTAGTAGTGGTCCATCCCACAATGCCCAGTGCAGTCAAAACCCCAGTAAATCAATAAATATAGACCTCAATTTAATCACATCTACCTAACCCACCTCTCCTTCATCATCCTCACGTTACCACCATGTCATGCCCACTCCTACCACTAGAGGCCACTTGAGACAAAAGTGTGCATGCAGCTCCACACGCTCTGAGGTTAAAGTTGCTCTCTTATGTTTGGTATCTTGGGTCATCTACTAAATCTAAACAGCGTATTATTTAAATACCAGAAGCTTGTTTAAGACAGTATAGGTTGAATGAAGCTGCCTTTCGTATCTAAATATTTGATTGACCAACTAGTAGCTTGACCTAAGGCCATGCTTTGTAAGCAACTTTACCCCTCCTAATTTTGGCACTGGCTGACAAATGGCACTGTTACGTGGCAACAGCACTTTTCAAATGTGTTCAAATAATTTCTACCTTTTTGTTTTTGGTCAGTTAATACATCAAGAGGAACTATCAAAGTGTAAAAGTATGATATTCCCTTGATCTTTCTTCTACTCATTTTGTTCCTTGACTTTCAATTAGTTTCATTTGAAGAAGTGACCCTGCCATGTTAACGCCGTCTGTCATGTAAACCATATCACCCTCATTTTTTTACGCTGACTCAGCTTCTCCCTGGAGCAATTACAACATTGCAAAAATATTTCTACTAATATAGGCAACATTTAATAAGAACATTGACATTTAAATACCACACCATGCACAAATATACACATACATACACACATACACCACAATATATATATATGTATATATCAGCCACCTTTCATCATCTGTAATCTGTTTTTTCACGTGGTTCAGTTGTCAGAATTTTTTATCTAAATTTTTGAGGGTGAAAATTTGAATTCTAGAAAAAAATTACTTCAGTTCTCTGTCTTTGGGCTGCATTGTGTGAAACAATTGAACATCAAGCAATGATGAGCATGACTAGAATGAATCTCAAAGGCAAACAAACCAAGAACAAATGCTGAATGTTCCCCAGATAAGCCACAGCAACTGAACCATCACAGATGGAAAAAACATACGGTGTACCTTAAATACATTTCAAACGATTCAAAGCAATCAATCATTATTGAATGAAGCTATGGCACACATATGTGACAATATATTTTAAACATCTTTTGCATGTTTGAATATATTGGGAACACAAATTGTGATGAGACATGATTAATGCATTTTTTTTGGTGTGTATTTTGTTTTCAGATGCACATTTTCAAACATGAGCCTCAACCATTAAAATGTCCACTCTTTCCAGTCCCCTCTATAAGAAGCATAAAGAAAAATTATGCTTCTTGTTTGTTTGTTTTTTTTGCTAAATATGTGGTTTATTTTTTGGGTCTGCTTGTCTCTTTGTTTTTATTATTGTTGTCCTGTAAAATATTGTGTAGTATGTGCTTGAATGTATTATGTTTTCTTTGTTTTAATTTGCTTAGGTTTTATTTTTTATTACGTTGTTGTTTTTTTACTATATACTTTGTCTTTAGTTTATGTTGCGTGTCTGCATGTTTTTGTAGTTTGTTGTGCATATACACATTTCTACAGAAATGTTCATGATGGCCTCAAGTCTAAATATCATAGCGTGTCTTGTATTAACTTGTATTTGTTTTGTGGCGGTGTGCAGCCCCCTGTGGGCAGAACATCACCACAGAGGATGGGGGGGTGGTGGCCCTGCCTCCCTGTAAGACCGGGGCCTGGATTGTCCCAGCCATCATGGCCTGCTACCTGCTGGTGGCCAACATACTGCTCGTCAACCTGCTCATAGCTGTGTTCAAGTACGTAAACAATCATTTGAGCTTTTCCACACTTACTTTGGCCGCTTGATGATATAAATAATGTACCTCTTTCCTCCAGCATTAGCGCAAAAACAGTATCACTGATCCATAGATTTCACTCATAGCAGTATCTAACTAATATTGTTTTAAACAAAATAGACACAGGTGTTTAAGACTTTATTTGAGTGTATTTGAATGAGAAAAGAAAATGTACAGTAATTTGTGTTTGGGCTTCTGTTTAACCACAGTAATTTGAGGCTAGTTGCAAATTGTATTAACAGAATGGGATGGTGCTTCGTTTGCAGAGACATTATCATGCTAATTGTGCCTGTGAATAATCCATGTTGAAAGAATATTCATCCTCTTCGACACGTTTGTTAGGGTAATTACCAAAAGTGTACAATGAGGAAAAAAACAATTGATAAATTGAAGGTTTAATCTCATGAGACATTAAGGCAGCCATTTATTGTGTTGGCTGTTGCATTTATTTTTGTCTCCATATACTCTCTGTGTCCAAACCTGGCTCTGCAGTACAGCAGCATGCTCAGTGAACTAGTCGACCAATCAATCTGTATACTATCTGGACTGGTCGTGATCTTTGTTGTGCCACTGATGACTTGATTAGTTCATTTTAGCTTTCAGTGGATGTAATATTTTCTTGATTGGAGATTTCTGTGTGTCATTGTCCATCATCATAGCAATACATTCTTCGAGGTGAAGTCCATATCCAACCAGGTTTGGAAATTCCAGCGCTACCAGCTCATTATGACCTTCCATGAGCGCCCAGTCCTTCCTCCACCCCTCATCATCTTCAGTCACATAACTATGGTCCTTAAGCATCTGTGTTGTCGCTGGCGCAAGCATGACGATGACGAGAGGGACTATGGACTGAGTGAGTGGCAAATAAACATTACCAAGCCTGATAAAATGTAAAAAATATTTATACTTTTTTTAGCGCTGCAACACTAGCAACTATATATATTTTTGGGATTGAACTTTAAATATTATTATACTATGAATCAAAACATTATATATGATACTGAAGCATAATCACTTACTCAAACTCCTTCATCCGCAGAACTTTTCATCACAGAGGATGAGCTGAAGAAAGTCCACGACTTTGAGGAGCAATGCATAGAAGAGTACTTCAGAGAGAAAGATGACCGATTCCACTCCTCTAACGATGAGAGGATCAGAGTCACTTCTGAAAGGTCAGACATGGCTGCACAGAAAGCCTCTTGCTGCATTCTACCTTAAATCACCAGCATAAGGCAAATTAATTTACAAATCTCTCCGATGCTTTTAATGTCTTTCATTTTCTTTCTGTTCTACTCCATCAGGGTGGAGAATATGGCAATGCGTCTGGAAGAAGTCAATGAAAGGGAACACTTCATGAAGGCCTCGCTGCAGACCGTTGACATTCGTCTGGCCCAAATGGAGGAGCTGATTGGACGAATTGCTGTAGCACTGGAGCGCGTGACAGGTGTTGAGCGTGGGGAGGTCAACAAAGTACGTTCCCGGACTTCATCTGACTGCACAGACTCTGCATATATACTCCGCCAGGGTGAGTGCCCAGAAGCAGCATACATCCTCCGTCAAAGCAGCTTTAACAGCACTGAAGGGAATGCCTACCGTCTGCAGGAGGCGCTGGAGGGAGCAGCTGAGGGCTCCATGTCCCCTCCTTCTCCAACAGGCACAGCTGCAAGAACAAGGAGTCACTCATTTTATGTCGGGCGTGGTGGTGAACGTGCAAGTGGAGCTGAACGAGCTGAGAGCTTCTTCAAAGAACGCTCGCTTAGTCTACATCGAGCCAACAGCTCACAATCAGTGTCCTCAGGTGCCGCCCCCAAGGAGTCTAAGCCCCTCCCCCTGGCGACGCTGTCGGTCTCCCAGCAACACCGTCCATCATCATGCATTGATATCTATGTCTCAACTTCTGAGGAGGTAGGGCCTGCGGAGGTCTTCCTGAATCCTCTTCGAATGGTCCCACCGCTCCACAGAGACTGCTCGCTGCAGTCAGATATTATGGAGACGGTGCTGCCGGGAGGCCGGGACTTCGGCAGCGCTGCCACCAGCGGCATGGGCGATAGGCACTCGGAGGGCGGATTAGGCAGCAGTGGAACAGCTGGAGCCATGTTTGACGACAGTGCAGCAGCTGATTTGTCATTGTGCTCGGCCCACCTCTTACCAGACACCACTTTACCTCCTTGGGACATGGAACCATCCCCACCTCCCTCTGCAGGGCTGCTTGAGCGCTCTAAGAGCAGCCGCTACCTCTCTACAACAGGCACAGCATTCCTGGATGAGCCCTCCCTGGTTAAGTCACACAGCCTCATGTTCACGCCAAGAGGCTGCTACAGTGGACTGGGGGCAGGAGTCCAGGTAAAAGCTGCAGAGTACACCAGCATCACTGACTGCATCGACACACGCTGTGTCTCAGCTCCATACACTCCTGCAGAACGCTCACACTCCCCCGGAGGATCCACCTCATTCCCTTTTGATAAGCCGTCAGACATTGCTTCCTCTCATCCAGAGAGAGAGGCAGAGCTCAGCCACACAGAGTCTGATCCAGATGACCCTGACGACCTGATTCCAGCCCCTGATACCCCTCGCCTTGGGAGCCTAGGTGGGCCCAGTGGGGCCCCTTTCTGCTCACCCTTCTCCAGGCTGGAGCGAGCAAACAGCTGCTCCTCAGATGACTCCCATCCTTCCCTCACACTGGCCCCTCCACAACGGAAGAGCCTGTCGGTGAGTGAGAGGATGGAGAGGGGACCGGGTCTGGGGGCAGACAGGGGGCCTGGGCCAGGGGGGCAGGGTCTGGCAGGAACCAGAAACCCCTTCCTCAGGAGCAAGTCTGGCGCACGGCCTGACACAGCCAAGACTGACAGCCTCTCAATGAGGAAGCTGGCCACTCCGTCAGCTTTCCGCAGCTTTGATAGACAAAACTACACGTGACAAGAACACTGGTCGGCACAATCACACACTGATAAGACCAGGGAGGAAAGCTGAAAGGGCAAAAGTGAAAGCAGGGTGAAGTTGCCCATAGATGCTGATCTGACCAGATCTACTGTTTTTTTTTCACTTACGTTTTAGGTTAGAAAAGGTGATACAAGTTTAATCATAGCCAGTGCTGGAGGGCAACTTCACCCTGGATTAGGTGTCAGGTGGAACAGGATGGGAGACGTAGGGTTCCTACTGTACACCAGTCAAAAACAAAGAGCTATGAATCTAGAGTAGTTTTTACCTCCTCTTGTAGCTAAGTAACTCTCAATGGGGTGTTATGGCAATGAAAGGTGTATTTGTACTGTATGTCTTCAATCCACCACTTTCACGTCAAGTAGACATCACATCACTGTGTTACATCACATATCAACCACTTAGGTCAAAGTATACTGTTGCTCATAGCTGCATTATATGGTAGAAACTGTCAAGTCTGAGAGACAAAGAGAGAGGAGAAAGAAAGAAAAAACAGCCACCTCATTTTGTCTTGGCACGGAGTCGCAAAACTTTCGCTTTAAATACATTATTCTCTCTTCATATAATCCTAACTCCACTCTGTACCACCCCAGCACGAGCAAACTAGCTAACATTTCTGGCTGCTTCATGAACGAATCAGAGAAGTGTATTGGAACCATCGGGAACTATCTCTTCTCTTGGTTGCACTGGAAATGATTGCTGTAACATGGCAACAACTTACCTCTAGATACACAAATACACCTTTCAAATAATCAATATATTTATCTCTTTTTTCAAAGGTATATCAAATTTGCCTTTCGTTGTTTTGTAGCATAATCTATCTACCAAACTGTCTCTTTTGTCAGTCTAGCTAGAAAAAGAAAGCAGTGTTTAAACATGCTCCAGTCAAAAGGTCATGAACCTATCACACACGTGATACACTGCTGTAAAAACTGGGTTTTATTAGCCATGTGATAAGAGTGAATAAGTAGAAGTATCAGCAAAATGTGAGAAAGAATGTGACATGAAGAGATCCAGTGTTTTACAAATGATGTTGGGGGTAGCAACGAGCATATTCACATGTTGACACATACACACACTGTCAGTGAAATCTTACATGATACTAGAAAATAAACTCTAGTTAAGGCCTGATCCCTGAGAGCTTTAACAAGTGCAATTGCAAAAACAAAAGTGGGACAAGAGAGCGCTATGAGCCTATTTCTGAAGCAATGCTTGCTGAGTGAACCTGATGAGAACCTTCTTTGCCTGCACCTGACACCAAAAATCCTTACACTCAACAAACCACTGCTCTCTTGTAGCCCAGCCCTCCTCCTTCAGGTTTTCAGTGGCATTATGTTGCAATGGTTTTACATCCACCTACACCTAATGGATCCGTCCTTCATGTTCTCAATAACTGTCATTCATTTGCTTCTCTCCTTTGTTTTAATTATTGCATTCAAAGCCAGACATTGCAAATGGAGACTGTAATAGAAAGCAATCGCCCAATGATTAAGCCCATTATAAATCATATACAGGTCCAGTAAGGTTCCTAAAGAAAGAGCTAATTTATGAATTTATCTGGAGAAAAAAAGAGCAAGCTTGAAATAAGCTGTTAAGTATATGCATTCTAGTTGAAATATAAGAAATGTTCATTTTAAGTGGCATGGAGGAGGAAACTTGGGGTTATTATTATTAAAAGATGAAAGCCAGAACAGTGTTTAAGAAAGTTCTAATTTTTTTTTATTGTAATGGAAAAAGTCTTGGAGGAGGTAGATGTCCTTTTTAAGATAAGATAAGTGAAATTAATAGAATTCTTACAGATTTTTTTAGATTTGTTTTATATTTCCTCAATATTACAATTCAGTTCAATCATGTTGAATTTATTTTCAGATGGATTATTTCTCTTGACATTTTCTTGCTCCTTATTGATGATTACAGTAAATGCCTGTTTGAATTACAAAATCAATATTTATATCTTCTCAGTGATATTTTTGTCAAATTTTAAGTATTTTCTAATTAAGCTTTTAAATTTAATAAAAAGATGACCATCGACATGCACTAAATGCTGATGTATTATATTATTTATTAAATATAGAATTGTCTGATATACTGTACATTTCAATCATATTTAAAGTATTTAAAGTAGTTTTATTGTATGTTTTATCAAGCAGCTTATGAGACTTTTCTAATGTAAAGTTGACATGGCAATACACAGTTGCCAGTATACCAAACTTAGGGTGCCTTTTGGGCAAGGGTTACTATGTGGGGACTGAAGTGAATCAGAAATCTGTGAAATCTCATTATTTTGTTTTTTCTCCCAATCATGGAGCCCCTAATATCTGTGATTATTTTCAACATGTGACTTTTGAATCCACTCATAGACCTTTGTTGCTCTCTTCAAACACATCTCATGTACAGATTGGGGAGAATGTTGATATTGGTAGACTGTATCCTTGCTTGTGTGGACATTTAAATCCACTGAAAAAAATAGAAATATATAATTGAAAATAATAGTTTCATTGCTGAAAAAAATCGATTTGCACATAAATCTGAAACATAAGGGTGAGAATATAGCATGAATTTGTATAATTTGACTCATCTCTGTATCATAACCCAATCAGTTTGATGATCCCCACTGTTCATACGCCGACTAACCCTGAATCAAACCCTAAAAGGGGTACTCCAGTGATTTAGCACTGCACCTGCTCACAGTTGGGGGACGTTTTAGAAACAGATGCTTAGTCCCCAGTATGGATCAAGTTTTAAAAACACTGAATCATACAATTCCCATGGTGCAACTCAATAGCATATTTTGAAAGATCTTCCACGACTGTTAAATCATCTCATCTTTCAAACCCCTAGCTCTTAGTTAATAACACAAGTTGTCTGTGAAATATTTGGTAAGTGTCAAGCTTGATTGAACAAAACCCCGATGACATCATCAGGGTTATTTTTTTAGACTTTAGACAGTTCCCTCTGGAGTTACAAAAGACAAGCCACTGTGTTCATAGGCTGAACGGTAAACTTCCATGACAAGTAAGCTGACCTTTGTTTGTAAAATTGGTGGAGTGCCCCTTTTACCCAGCAATTACAACACCCACACAAATTACATTCATGTGGGTTGAACAGATCGGGGAGTAACACACTTGAAATACCTGTAAGATGGCAAATGGGATGTTGTAGTCTGCGGGTACATACAAAGGATAAGATTAGCAACTTCCTCAACAAATATGTAGTATGCAGTATGTTTAAGAATGCTCAGGGACAACATTACCCCAGGGATGCAAGGTCACAAGAGTACCATTCTGGAATGAAATATGGAAACAAAAAGAGAAAAAGACAGATTTGGATTTGTCTGCAGCAGAAAGTTTCTTATATAATCACTGTGCTTTACTTCTTCGGGACATCAATATATTTTGGTGTCTTATGTCTTGAGAAATGGCAATACAACATGAAGGAATGCCTTCATACTTGATCAACTAACTTTGTTCACTCACAGGAGTTTAAGTTCCTCAAACTCCAAACAACGAGAATTGCGTATTGTTAGAGAGGGCTTCGGTCCCTCACAAGCTGAACACAACCAAACTTTGCCAAACCAAATGGAAATGAGCCGAGTCGTGCTCTACTGACCTGTTGTCTCCACATCTGTGGCAGACAGGTGAATTAAGAAAAGGTCGTACAGCTCAACTCAGTTATACATGGCTAATGGTGAAAACAGACTGAAAAGTTTAGGCCCTCCTATTTGACCTACTGTGATCGGGAATCAAAATATAATTTTTAAATGTCTTTATCCTTGCAGTAAGGAATACGAGATAACATGTCCATGGCACTACTAAACTTGTGTGCACATGATACTGTTAATCGTTTTGTGGTATGTTGACATGGCTGGGAGGTTGATAGGAGGTGTTTGTGTGTGTGTGTGTGTGTGTGTGTGTGTGTGTGTGTGTGTGTGTGTGTGTGTGTGTGTGTGTGTGTGTGTGTGTGTTTGTGCGTGTGTGCGTGTACATTAACTGCGTGTGAACCCAGACATAAATTACACCAATAACAGGGAGGCATGCCAACACAACACAACCCAACATAATCTCAGTGTACAGTATTTTTTAAATATTTTCCTATACTGTATCTCATGAGCATATGATGGTAATCAACAAATCTGCTTCCCTCCTATGACGACCTGTGACTCGAAAGCTAAAGAGAGTTTCACGCACGTTTTTTCTGCAATAATTGCTGATGTGCTTCTACATTTGATAGGGACTTATGCCCCTACTAGTCACACTTTCTTTAATGTCCTTCAAATGCATGCAGTTCTTCCACTCAGATTGTACAGAGACGACCTGTAAAGATGACCGATAGAACGATAGAGAGAGATTATAATATGAAATCAAAGTAGTACGTATTTGGAAGCAAATACAAATCTGTATTCTTCAATGTGAATAGGATCATGTCTGGCATGCATTGTTAAATAAAAAATTAAATAGATTGGTACTCCGTGTCTTGCCTGTTTTTACTTCACCTTTAACCTCTCAGATGACAAAAAGACTGATGCTTATCATGTGTAGGTCAGATGTCTAGTGCAGTCATGTCAATTTTAGCACGTTACAGTATTGACAAAGAGATAAGCAGTGAGGTGTTTCTCATACACACAACCCTACATAGAGGAAGAGGGAGATAAAACAATTCTAATTATGCTGCTTATTGGAGCAGAAACATCTGCATTTATTTGATTAATTTTAAGTGCGCTAGAAAGGGGGCTGTCAACCTCATTATTGTAGAATTTCAAAAAACATCAAACTGATATATATATTTATATATAACATTTCATCCAAATAATTGCAACTTTTGTATACTATATCCTTTGGAAATGATTGTTCATATACATGTCAAAAAAGTAAATATTAAAGGTTTTGACTTAAATGTCCAGTAGAGTGGAACAAACATCAAAGATCTCAATCTTAGCAATGTCAGGTCAGAACTTAAAACAAATAGAAAAATATATGTGAAACAAATAACTACAAAACAGCTTCAAATCTTTTCATTTTTAAGTTTAAAATACACACACAGTCCAGTCCAGAAACGGTTAGAGGTAAAGTTGATGGCTGATTGGCTTTAAAAGAAAGACTATATAAATGATATCAATGAACATTACTAATTTTGCTCCTTCCCCGGAGTCTTTGTGCTTTCTTGCCTCACAGGTTTACATGGATCGTGGTTTTATCTGGACCGTGGTCCTGCCCGACACCTACTGACATTATCATTAATATTATTTTTAGTTGCATTGCTATTAGCATTGCCAATACCATTACTACTTAGATTATCATTGTTATTTTACTATATCTGCTGTTGCTGTTATTTTTGTTAGTAACTTGGTTGTAACTTTTTCATTACACATACTTCTCTCATTATATGAATCATTATGTCATATGCAATTGAATGTGTTGTGACTCGGTTATGTTGTTCATTCTGTACATGTGACATCTATTGTACTTCTGTCCATCCGGGGAGAGGGATCCGCCTCTGCTGCTCTTCCGAAGGTTTAACAGGGAGCGAGGATGTCGTATGTACAGATTGTAAAGCCCTCTGATGCTAATTTGGGGTTTGGGGCTATACAAAATAATCCATAAATATGTACTATGATCAACAAATATTGAAATATCCACAAACGTGTCTTTTTTTCCCATTTCAGTTATATCCCCCAAAATATAGAGCGATTTGTACACAATGTACTCTGTAAATACGCATTTAAATGTCACATTCAATTGTTGGGGGTTCCATTTAAACATGTACAATTACTTTCGCTCATGTATGGATCGCTTCCTGTCTTGGACAATTCATATCAAAACCATAGATAGACTGTATATTAGAAGTGGACGTAGTCATCGCTCACCCATTAGT
The DNA here is from genome assembly GCF_910589615.1 of Taurulus bubalis. Taxonomy (NCBI): domain Eukaryota; kingdom Metazoa; phylum Chordata; class Actinopteri; order Perciformes; family Cottidae; genus Taurulus; species Taurulus bubalis. Next base: position 13,867,256 of record NC_136596.1, on the reverse strand, counting down.
TTGTGGACTGCTTTTTTTTAACCCTCTTTTTTTGAAGTTTCTATATTTGGAATGCATTGGATTTCATTTTATTTATTTTCCATTCTAATATTTTGTATTATAGTATTATTATAAGCTCTTAAGGGACCTTTGTGCACACACACACACACACACACACACACACACACACACACACACACACACACACACACACACACAAACGTGACAGACCTCTGACAGAGAAGGAAACTAAACTAAACTGGGACTTTCAGTCCGGCATGTGAGCTCGTGGGGGCAGTGCCGCACAAAGAGGGGAAGATATAATTGGAGCAGGTCGTTGGTGGTGAGTCAGCCTTCGCACGTGGAAGGGAACACTCTGTACTTCGATAAAGCACATGCCCCCTCCTTCTCTCTGTTACATCACACACGCAAGCACAGACACAAAAAACAACTTCAGCTTTGACACGACCACCATATCATGTCAACATATCCGCATGACCCAGAAACGTCGTGCACTCTTGAACTCTAGCACTCTTGCGTTTTTGTGAGAGGGGAAGTGCGGAGCAGCAGAGGCAGTTGTTCTTCGACGGAGTTGTTTACCGCTCTTCTGGAGGAGGAGCTCGTGGACGGCTGAAGGCTGTACGTGTCCGGCCAAGATGTTTTTTTTAACGAGATTTTTTCCTGGAAATGTGGATGTGCCAGCGAGTCGAGCTCAGTGGGGGCGGAGTTCCGTTAGGGGGCGATTTGGGAAAAGAGCAACACGTTGCTGAAGTGTTTGGGCTTATCTGTTGGGCTCAAAACGTGACTTTGTGTTATTCCTCCTCAAGTCTTCTTGAACTTTTCCTCTGTACATGTTGTTTCTCACATCGTGCGATCATTGGACATAATATGGATTACGATATCACAATAACATCGTGTTTAATCAAATAGTCAATGTTAGACAGCAGTATCGTGGCCACATCCACACACATCATGATCTATCTTGGATTACATTTATTTTGTATTGCCCAAAATCACAAATTAGCCTCAGAGGGCTCTACAATCTGTAGACATACGACATCCTCTGTCACGGGACCTCACATCAGCACAAGAAAAACTACCCCCAAAAAAAACTTTAACGGGGAGAAAAATATAAGAAACCAGAGGGAGATCAACAGAGGAGGATCCCTCTATCATGATGGACAGAAGTACAATATATGTCATGTGTACAGAATCAACAACATAACAGAGTTACAACACGTTTAAATGAGAACAGAAGTGCAGGAAAACACCTCAGTGTTAGGGTCATTACTCTTGTCTTGTCTACTTAGTCAGAGTCACTCCATTCTGATATAAGCCCCGGTGAATATGTCATTATACAGTTATCTGTTGTTACATTCATGCTTGTCTATGACTGTTGATATTAAACATAATAATGCATTAACAAAGAACCGACACAATGAGGAAGTGTTAGTGTTTTATGCATGTATCACTACACAGTGCTAAGTGCTACTAATATATATTTTTTAATTTATTTTATACATTAAATTGATAGTTTGACTTGGGAGACTTCACACAACAACAAATTGAAAGTGTCTATGAGAGAAATGAAGGGGATGCATTCATTACAATATCAGCTGACTGTTACAGGTTACACAGCTTATCTAATTTACATGAAATTTTCTTCTCTTATATCTTGCAAGACTCTATTATTACCGACTGACGACCATGTGTGACCATGTGTGACCATGTGCACAGAGTCAAGTGAGTTCATAGCATTAAATAGTTCAAGTACAAGACTTTGAGGGCAGTTGAGGACTGCACTTATTTAGAATCAGACCATGGTTGTGTAACTAGGACATAAAGTGAGACCTGTCCACAGTTATACCATTATTAGGGTTGGGTTACATCTCTTTATCACACACATTTATATACTGAGCTCTGGTTGGATGCCAGTGCAGCTGCAAACATGTAGATGTTAACTAAGGATAATACATTTTCAACCTTACACTGTTCCCTTTTTCCAAATAGACAGGCATAATCAACTTTATCTTCTATATTTCTTGACACAGTAGCCTCTGTTAACCTAAGAATAGACCTGGGGATGTTATGATGCCCAAACTATATGGATTCACACAAGTGCTAGAGACAACTGACAAATCACAATTAAGTCACTATAAATGTGTGGACCGCAGATTAACTTATTCAATTGCTTACAAACAGACCGACATGGTGTAACGGCTGCGTTTCTGTATGTCTCGTATCTAAACTGCTAACATGGTTTGACCTTCACTGATTGATAACGGCAGAGCAATTAGCTTTGCAGCTGTAGGCGGGACATCCAACAACACCGAAGTACAGTCTCAAAATACGAAGCAACAATTAGCTACTTCCCAAGGTCAGTGCGGCCTGAGATGTTGCAGTGCATCTAATTTCTCCTCCTGAAAAAATGATAATGTGGTAAAGGGTGCACGACCTTCATGCGTTGACCTGCTCTTTATCGATCTTAAAGTCTGTGTCTCTTTTATCGCTTTCTCGCACTGTCCATTTCGAGCAAATCAGTGTTACCTAGCCTATGTTGCATCAAAATAAATATACAGTATGTTAATCTATTAATGAATCCACCAGCAAGTAGCTTTACAAATATGACAGTGGCGTACTTGTATAAATATAAAATACACAGGAGTTTTGCAGTAACATGCTCTCTGGGGTCATGCCATGAGGAAGTTTTGTACCCACTTGTGATGGTGCATTCGAGTGCCTCTTCAAAGCAAGTCTTACATATGAGTTGTATTGGTTATGGTCAAATTAGTCTGCTGGCAGGAGTTTTATTGAGTCATCAAACATATACTGTATTTTTGAGTTGCTATGGGGTAATGAATAGGAAACAAGTAAACAAAAATAGTAAACATAACAAATAAGCTGATGCTGTATATGTTCAACTATTCACACAATACATCTATGACTGTCAATATAGATGAGTGTGTTCTGTAAATGTATAATAGACGTATTCCTATTTCTACGTCCTAGCCATTTTAGCTGAGACTTCATATTCAATTTTGGGGAATGGCAGACGAACCATATCCACCAGTAACCAGCCGTACATGAACGCAACTTCAGTCCGGTCCTGCCCTCTTTTCAGCAAGCCCAGCCTGTGATTGATCCAGTTTTTCATCACTCACTCCTGTGAATGGACAACTCCACTAAGAGAGTCATGTTTGCTCTCAGCCAATCACAGCCCCGTACTGCGATGACACCGTGGGATTCCGCGAAATTGTTTCTTGGAGTTGAGAAAATTACAGCCCACAGTAAAATAGGACAACTTGACGCATGTGTGGGTGCGCAGAGAAGGACGGAATAAACGCAGGCACTGTGGCTCAGTCGATCAACGGCGTGTTTTATCGATCTGGCATTTGGAAAAAGGGATCTAGATGGAGAAGGACAGAGGAAGAAAGTCAAACTGATATCTTTGCGGTCGGGGTGTTTATTTATCCGCCCTGCAACCTCCACAAGAAAACGCAGCCTTTGCGGAATAGTCCCATTGAAGACGACACGTGTGGATGCTTAACCGCATGTACCCTTGGATGACTGCGGTCTGATTACTTAATAGCATCCATATTGTCTGATTTTTTTTTCTTTTTCTGAATAGCCTATACAGCTACTGTATAGAGCCTACGCTGATCTTTTTCTCCACCCTGACCTGCTGAAGTGATGTCAGAGGTTGATGTCTCTGCAGACTGTGACCTCAGCCGACCACGGGGGCAAACAGAGGACACTTTGAAAGAGAACCAGGAGAACAGGACTTTAATGATGGTGGCAATGATTTTATTGGACTTGAATAAATGCAACCCAAACGCTATCGGCCCTGGAGACAGCATACGTCTCGGGGGCAGCGACGCGGGTCCGCTGGAGAAGGTGGAGCGGGGAAGTTGCCGGTCCAACGTCGGGGACAGCCGGGGATCGGTTGCACCCAAACGGTCCCGAAGCAAGAAGGCGGTGGTGAGACAGGAGTTTCCAGAGAAGAGACACTGCTGTCCTTTTACTGGATGTGGGAAGATGTACGGCAAGTCGTCCCACCTCAAAGCCCACCTAAGGGTCCATACCGGTAAGCGGAGGCTCGACTGGAGGCTGACAATGAAATGCGCTCGATTCTGGTGACGACTGCGAAACCGCTCTGCGTCACTTCTGCCATCATTTAAAATATATATTTCAGGCGCATATTGACATCACTGTTAAATCTCCATTTGCTATTTTTCTAGCACACCACGTTTGCAGGAAAAGAAGAGTTACAGAACAGTATGTGAACAATTTAGAATGACTGCAAGATAAAACATAATATTATCAAGTAGCAACGAATGGGGTCTAATGTTATAGACGACGTACGCGCGCATGCTATGCTGTGTGTGTGTGTGTGTGTGTGTGTGTGTGTGTGTGTGTGTGTGTGTGTGTGTGTGTGTGTGTGTGTGTGTGTGTGTAATGTGACATGAGGAGTGTAAGTGAGAGATCACATGTTCCTGCAATTGAGTAACCCATTATAGGGAAGGTGGTCCCATGAATTTGCCACTGCTGGAGGTGTGACGGACCGGCCCATAGCGGGCTAGGGGGGCTGGTGGGAGGATCACGAATGCGATCTAGGAACACCACGTGCCGCCGACTATATTTGTGATTGTTCAAGCGTGATAAATCATCCTGGTACACAATGATTATGCTTTCTACATAATGGCTAAAATGTTCATTGTCGCATGTTATTTACATCTGCTTTGGGGCATCACACGTATTGTAATGGTAGCGCGTAACAGTAGCTGTCTACATCTTGGCCTATGATTCGCATACAGGTCACTGCGACACTGTTGCCTCCGCATGTTCTTCTTGTCCGGAGATAACCCTCCCTACACCAGCATTTCCTTATACGTCATCTTCCGCCACTCCCCTCATGTCGGGTTGTAAACAAGGGAAGACATGTGGTTCAACGGAGCACATGTTGGAGGAGGAGGAGGGGCCAGCTGTTTTTTTCTTCATTTTAATTTATGACTCACCATTTCAAAATCTATTTTTTTGTTGAGTATATTGTTGCTAGAAAATGTTATTTCAGGTCTTCCAAACATTTTGAGGATTCTTTTAGTGAAGTGGTAATTCCCCCAGAGGCTATAGGTTATGTGCATAACACACAAATACAAGTTAACCCCAACATTTCGTTTTATCACCTTGATACTTTTGAAATGAGATAATTCAAACAAATTTTCATTCAGATTTTCAAGGGAAAAAAACATTACGGCAGTTTTGGGTCTCAAAGAATCTGCTTTAAATGTGTAAATTCAATCTATTATCATTTAAAGAAAACACATAATTGATTTAGCAATATTTTGTTTTACACACACAGCAGAGGAGGACGAAAAGCCAATGAGGAAGAAAAGCCAATGTCAGCAAAGCAAAAGGCTTAAAGTTGGAAATATATGTGTTTGTTTCCCCAGGTGAGCGCCCCTTCGAGTGTACCTGGTCAAACTGTGGAAAGAAGTTCTCCAGATCAGACGAGCTGACGCGTCACTACCGCACACACACCGGTGAGAAGCGCTTCAATTGTCCCATGTGTGACAAGTGCTTCATCAGGAGCGACCATCTGACTAAACATGCCCGGCGACACGCAGGCTTCCATCCCAGCATGCTTCAGGGCTCCAGTGCAGCCAAGAGATGCCGTTTCTCTGTGTCCCTTTCCTCATCTGACTCTGGAGACCAAAGCCCTATTGGGGTGTGAGATACACTCAATACTATACTTACCGGCTAGACTTAAACATAGACACACCCATGGTACGTGTGGTGTTTGCACCTTTATCAACCCAACCAGCCAGACAACTATTTAAAAAGTGTTCCTATGTATGTAACAATGTGCAACAGCAAAAAGAAATGTACATTTGAACCTGCCTGTAATCCACCTAGAACCTGGAACAAGACCTCTATTCCCTGACGTCGTTGGTATTTATTAGGGGTTTTCATTGTCTAACACAGGTTCTAGTTGCTTTGCAATTTGTGATTATTTTACTTTGTGTTGTGTGCGTTTTTTTCCCCCTGGAAGAATCTGACCTCCAAGAGGAATTTGTGGACGTACATTATACCGTTTTTATTAACACTACATGAGTTCACTTTCCCTCGCAGACTTCATTTGCAGGTAAAGACAACAAGAAAACAAATCATTACTTAGATATTCCTATTTGGCAAACACTTTTGGGAATAGTCTTTTAGTAAATAGTATTTTACACATACTACAAACAGTTACTCGCCACTCCAGGACAAAGCAAATGTACAGTATAGCAGTGTCATCATGTAAATAGATTTAACAGATTAACTTTCAGATGGATGATATACTCTGTATACTGTAGGTATTAGAGTTATAAGACAAAGCTATATTATAGATAATTACAGAGCTTGGGTATTTCATCTTGTATATTTGGCTATGGACTTAGAACATGAGGTATACTGTGAACTCGTAGGTATAGTTTGTACAGTTGTTTCCTGTGTTGAAACAGTGTCACCTCGTGATAAAGTTGCAAATAATTGACCAGAAGCCATAAGCAAACCGCAGTTTAATACATTTACCCCCCCATCGTTGCTTTTTCAGACTTGAATTATGTCAATAGAGCAGGGGTAAATAAAACAGGGTAAAGCCTTTAAAAGATAACCTTTTACTTGCAGTGGAAAGACTTTTTGATCTTAAGACCATAATGACTCATGTTTGGTTAAAGTTTGTAAACTGTTAACAAGGTCTGTGCCTTTTGAAGGGTTGTGCAGCAGAGGAATTTCTACATTTTCAACCTTTGGAAATACTACCTGAATGAACATTGACAGATTCTTTATCTTGATATTCATTAAGGTTTTGAATATCAACGACTGTCTTTGACGCCAACAGTGCCAGTTGCTATACATTGAAACGTACTTTTGTTTACTCTGTATCTGGACTGCATTTAATCAGGGAATAATGTGATGCATGGTCATTTCAGCCACTATTACACCCCCTAGTGGTGATATGGAAGCACAACGTTTCTCACAACAAATAGTCAACATAAACCTTTAATTTTAATTTATGTCCTGTTTGAAACAGACTGTTGATTTGTTTGATTAATTCCATGTTTGTATGTATTTGTTTGGTACAATGTATTTTCCATTTGTCTGTTCATCTTTTAGAAAATTACTAATGGTATGAGAGGTCTTATTCATCCACTATAGGAGCTAGAAACATTGTTGATGTCATTCATTTTCTTTTTATACTTAACATCTAATGCATTAAAATGTCCAGATAGAGTAAGCCCACAGGCTACAACTACATATGTTTATAAAGTTCAATTTCTTTTCTGGCAGTATGACAACTGTGATTAGATGTTGGTGCCTTTCAGGTTGAGCCCTCACTCCTGATGCTACTGCACTGTAATCAGGGACTGCCAATGCAGACCCCATGTTATTGCAATAGACATATAGCTGTGTAATGATTCATGCTCAAAAGTTTTAACATTAAAATATTTTTCCTTTCTAAACATTTCCTCTTTAATTCAATCTCTCATCACACACTGTACTTCACACCGTTTGCCAACGAATAAGTGCCCTTCTTTAATGCTGATGATAAATTGCAAAAAAAGGTGTATCAAACTATAAAGTTAGAGCTGGGAGTGATCCATTAGCTGTGTTTATTTATTGTTTTCATACACTGCACTTAATAACATTGTTAAATACTGTAATGGAAGTGTTTACATTACAATAAATTCATTTAAAAAAGGAAAAGCAAAGAAAAAGTATCGCCTGTGTCTACATAATAAAAAAAAGCATAACGTCAGACAGAACATGTAAGATAAGTAAACTAAATTATCAAGATGGCAATAAATACACACATATTTCAAATCTCTCTGTACTTAAGGCATAATCTAATTGCAAATTATCAGATGGTTTAATGGAGGGATCAGTCATAAATTAAGGACATTAGTGCTCCATGTTAATGATCGTCGATGTTACAATTACAAAACTATTCCCAACCCATTAGTCAAATAAGATTAAACAATGGTATCTCACTCTTTATGTTGGCATTATACATGTCTGTATGCATGCATGCATATGCATATATGTGTTTGTCTTTGTCTGAAAAATGAAAAAGAGTAAACAGAAATGAGAAGGAAGGAGTGTCCAGCAATCAAGAAATGATTTAGTGGGCGGGTAACACAGCAGAGTGTGCTGAAAAAAAATCTATCTAGAGGCCCCCACCGTTCTTTTGGCCTTGATAATATATCAATCATGTGAGCATCATGTGTTAGAGGGTTGTTGCAACAATATATAATCTTCCCTTTCGACACAGTTCATATCAGTTAAGACACTGTCATTGCTATGCAGGAAAGAGTAAACAGATATGGGCCCAAATAAAAACAAAAATGTGCAAATTCAAAACAATATAAGTCAAGCTAGTGCCACAACAGTTGCATGTGATTGCACAATATAAATGAGGCAAAAATCAAGTGTGCAACGAGCCAATTTGTTATTATTTTCCTTTCTATTATTCAGTCCAGTGCTCCTCATGCAATTTGTTCCCCAGCCATTCATGTTCATACATTCATCCCTATACTAGCATTTCAATAAAAATGAACAAATAAAAAAAATTTAAAAATGCAACCATAATTTAATAAGGTAAGCAGAACAGTTGAGTCAGCAGTTATGATGGTTCTTATTCTTCAGGGAAATGGAGTTCACTTTATAGCATCAATTGACCGTCTGTTTCATGTCCTCTAATATCAGTGCGTTACATCATGATCACCACAAGAAGGGCTCTCAAACACAAGTGCATGTCCTACCATAGGAGGAAACCACCACTTTTACTCATAGTTTAAATACATATTTAATATTTTCAAACGTGTACCTTCTCGTAGATTTTAAACCAAACACTCTATATGTTAATTTGATTATTTCTCATCGCCATTATTATCATAGCACTTAACTGTCATTACAATACTCTACCAATGCTTCTCTGTAATCACTGTGGCGGCGAAGTAAACTCACAGCAGATGAAGATTGGGGGTTATATTGTGTGGAAACGGGAAGGGGCAGAAGGTCAGAGGGGTGAGGTTACTGTATTTGACAAGTGGTGGAGGAGGTTGCCTGGCAGCACACGCAGGTGGGGTTGACTGATTTGGGCGGGATCAGATCCAGGTCCTCGTCGTCCGGGATCTCGTCTAGGCGGTAACCATCTTTCAGCAACTGTATGTTCAGATCCTGATTGATTTGCTGAAGAAGGGAAGATAGACAGAGGAGGTTCATGGGTACAGAGGACCAGGTCACAGAGCATACTTTGTTCGTGGGCCACTCCCTGAATCTCCTACAACAACTGATTTAAAACTAAAGTAGGGTATCGGTTTGTGAATCAGTCCATCATTAGTAACTATCTGCATGTGGTGTGTAGATTCAAACCCGACTGGTCCAAACATTATGTTGCATGAAGCTTTGGGTTCAGATTTGATTATTTTTAAATAAAACCTTGAAATAAAATGTCTCAATGCTGATTGTCTGTTTTCATGTCTGTCAAGTAACTGGTAAATGAATGATAAATGTTAAATGGACTTGTACTCCTATAGCGCTTTTCTAGTCTTCCGATCATTAAAAGCACTTTTACACTACATGTCATTCGCCCATTCACACATTGATGGCAGGGGCTACCATGCAAAGTGCCACCGGCCCATCAGAACTATCTAAACATTCATATCCAAACATACGCAATATACATATACAAATGCACAGCATTCAGGAGCAATTTTGTGGTTAAGTGTCTTGCCCAAAGAGACATCGACATGGACTAGCGGAGCAAGACGATACACACTGCCTAGTGGGAAGAGCAAATGATGAGAGAGTGTAGTAAAGGTGAATGAGTGAAATATATCAATAATAAAACTTGGGGTTTTGGTTCAAATTCGGGCCTCAGAAGCTACAACCAGCAGATTAGCTTAGAACAAAGACTGGAAATGGCCTGGGTCTGTCCAAAGGCAAAAACACCTGCCTACAAACACATCAAAAAGTCACTAATTTAAGGGGGTTTGTGCCATCTTCCTCCGGCTTTAATCAGATCTTGAAAATACGCAATTTACAAATCTTAAGTTTTCTTTAGCTTGTAGGCTGGGTAAAATTTACAGTGGTAACCATGGCAAACTGAATTAGGGCACTTTCACAGATGCTGTAAGGATAATCACTTGGAGTTTTGTCATGAATGTGATGACTACTACTGCCCTGCTGGGATTTTCTATTTCGTAAAATAATGCCTTTGTTTGCATGCAAAACCGAAGAAATGTCTTTATTAAAAATCCCAGCATTTACCTTTTTATGTATTAACGGTTTAGTCCACCGTAGATAGATAACCTGTATACTGTAGGCCTACCGGTGTTTTAGTAAAGAACCGCTACACCAAGACCGGTGTATCGAGACCAAGACAACACTAGGACTTTGAGGGTTAGAGACCAAGTCAAGACCAAAGCATGGTGAGACTAAGTAAAGACCAGACCAGACCAGAGTGAGTCACACACTGCATGACACACGATAAAATGTACAACATGCAAACCGTAGGCACCTCTCACATTGATTTGAAAAATCCACATTCCCATAAAAAACACAGACAGAAAAGATTTATCCTCATTCACATTTTTCATGAGAAATGCCTTGATAAAGTAATCAAAAAGCCTTGCAGGGGTGATTTTGTGTGTAGGATTTTCCTCTGTCACCCATGAGCAATTACAGTAATAATATTACACATAAATCAAACAACGCACAGGCATTTCTCTTTCTTTGTGTGAGACAGCAAAAATACAGTCAATACAGAGACAAAAACCAGACCTTCAAAATGTAAGACTAATCTTCAGTACGACTACACTGAGGCCTACTGTGCTGCATAAACAGCAACCATGTTTCCTTACTTTGTTAGCTATAGTACAATCATACTGTTGCCACGGCGTATTGCTTGCTCAGAACTTGCTGGTGTTAGCTTGTACTAAGGAAGAGGAGACAATGGCTAAATTGGGGTTCAACATATACTGTATATTATTATTGTTATTTCAAGAAACTTGGTGAAATTAAAATCTGAACATTTCTGGGCTTTTTCATATAACATACAATATACATCAAACGCCTGAAAGTGTCAGAGCCAAACAATGTATGTACAGGGTGGGAACGAGGATTCCTGGGGAATAAATATGATGTGCAGGATTTGCAGGAGCAGACACCCAGAGATGACATTTAATGTGTTTACCGCTTTGTGTCTCATGCACATTTATGTGCAGGTGCATCCGCAATATAATGATGTGCTTGTAGCAAGCGGCACGCTGACAGAATTACCATGGAAGAGCAGGATGGATGTAAATGGGTTTGCTTTGAGACTGGCTTACAAATGCCTGGCTCTTGGCCTCATGACCAACATGGGACATAGAAGAAAGAAAGTGGGAGAGGGAGTGAATTGAAACAGAGATTTGCTGTATCACATGTCTCACCTCAGCAGAGGAGTACCCCGACGATGAGTATCTAGACATATCAAAATCGTCATCACTGAAACAAACAATACAAATTAGCTTAGAATTTATGCGTTTACGGTATGACAATAAGTGTATTCATGTGTGTGCTTGTGCATGCGTTTACCTGTCTGTGTCTAGGGCCACCAAGGGCTTCTCATCTGGGCTCTGGTCTAAAGAGGAATAGCCTTTATTGGGCACTACCAACCTGCCAGGAGGGAACAGAGAAAGAGAGTAAGAGAGAGTGTCCGAGAGGAGGGTGGGGGGAGGAGCGAGAGAAAGACGGAGAGGATAAATGATTAGGGCAGAAATAATAATAAGGCTTGAACAGAACACAACAGGAACATTTGGAGGAGGTTACATGGATTCACAAACAGGAAGAGCTGAGTAAGATTGGCAAAAATGCTGAAAGAAAATCACAATTAAAACACAGTTACAGCTGTTACTACAGTAATAACAGAAGCATGAAAGATGTCCAATTTGTAACTGACATCTTACAAACCCTAAATTAAGACTATACTCTTGCTTATAAAGACTATAGTTGTTTTAATGTCTACAGACAGACATGAGAATAAAATCCATCTGGTCTTGCCCAGGAGAACTTGTTACTGATCTTGCACAAACAGTACATACATGTGGTCAGCTTGGTAGAAAATAGAACAGTGCAATACTACACTATAATAAAGACTTAAATTGAGTGTATAGATGTATTTGAATGACTGTATTAGCTAAGAAAGACACTACCTAGCATCTTATTTTTTCCCAAACTTCTTACCGTGTTCTGGCCATGACGTTGTTGTTGTTCTTCTTGGGCTGCTGGTTGACTGGACTACCGACAGTGTTGCTGTTCTTCAATGATCCCTTCCTAGCCAGCTCTCTCTGTTTCTCTGCACAAGAACACACAAACACCAGTTTAACTCTAAATGACAAACAAATTAGGCCATGGATTCAGTTTGAGCTAATTTTAGTGGCACCTAAATGTACATTTCCGGGACAACTCCAATGACATGTTGTAATTTACTTATTAAAATTGTAATTTGCTGATGTTAACCTTTGCATTGAATAACTCTATGAAAATCTGATCAGGTTGTGAAATGTACTTTAAAGTCATCAGGAAGTCTGATTATCAGGAAAGGGAATTAGCTGTTTAATGTAATACAATACAAAATTCACAAAGCATGAGATAATACATTCAGAAACAACTGTCTCTCTCGCCGCTCCTTTTCTCCCCATTTCTCCTCTTTTTTGATCCTTGTCGATAACAAATAACTAAACTAATGCTGTCTACTCTAAGACAGCGATGAACTAAAGTATAATACATCCGTGACACTAGAAAATGTTCGATCTATATTCAAATTGTGCCGCCACTCAATGGCATTACACTTTGAATCAAGAAGTTTAAAAGTCTATCAAATGTAGATTAGAGGATTTTCTATTTCAAGGTTACTTGTTGCTCAGATTGTATTTCATAGACAGGATATTTTATGACGGTGTTTACATGTCAAAAAAAGACTCTACACACAAATATGTTTAAGCAGAATAACAAAGATACGACTGTATCCATAATTGTGGACTGACTTTCAACGTGTAGGATTGATGTAGAATTAAATTAACTTCTTCAGCGGCTGACGTACATCACATGTGGGTACTCAAAAAGGATAATTTTTTTCGTACATTTGTGTCACTGAATCGTTTACTCCTACTGAATATTATTTGATCTTCAAGGCTTTGGCAAAGAGTATTACAGTAGACGTTAAAAAGATGCACTGCTGCTCATCACTGTACTCTGTCCAAGGTGCTGAAAAGAGCCTTCAAGGACTGTGGCTTTTCATAAACACTAGAGACTAAAATTACTAAACGTAAAAACAGGCCAGACTAGCTAATATTTTTTTGCCATCGGTATCTAAATCATATGGCAAAAATAAAATAGATGAGAGCTGAATTTTTATTATTATTAATTGATTATAGAACAGTGGTAATCTATTCATTATTTAAGTTACTTTTTTAGGCAAATAAAAAGAAAAGCCAAACCTTTGCTAGCTCCAGTTAGAAAATGCAGAGGTTTATATATATATATCCCTCATTTAAGATGGGTGTAGATTAAAACGTGTTTGGATATGGTGCTGTTCAGAAAAACTGCATTTTGGGTTCTGGGAACTTGCGACGGGCATTTTTCATCCTAGAATTAATGAATATAATACTTTTCACTTCTAGTTTAGCAGGATAATAAGGATAAATAAAACATAACATCACCACATTCTTAGTTTACTTTGTGAATTAATTTTCAGAGAACTTTACTATCACATTGTTCAGATGCCATCACCCAATAAAATGCCGCAACAGTGTTTCTTTCTTGTCAAGGCATGAGGCCACATCTGCACATACTATGTTACGCTTTCCAGGACCTACAGTTGATTACAGGATATGGTTATTCCCACAGGCAGACACTACGCCTACAAATACTGTAGCTCTTACTCACCTATTTTCATCTGCAGGGGTGAGGGCTTGTAGTTGATAGTGACAGGTTCCCCCTCTCTGGTGTCCGAGTCCACCTCTGAGGCTGTGGAAGAGGCTGGGTCCTGGAGACAAACGAGACAATAGTATGGACAGAAAGATGAGCAGAAATGTGCATTACTGATGCATTGACGATTAATGGTGAATAATTAATGTTAACCTTCATTGGTCAACTAGGCTTTTCCATAGCTTCAACTGAGATTGAAATGGTGATTTAAAATAGATATTACACTTTCTCATTTGAACTTATTTTAAGTGAATGAAAAATACTGAACCTAAAAAGTGATCCTTGATTTGTTCAAGTTGCTTTAGGACAATTTGGAGGACTAGAAGTCCCTGGATCCAAGTTTGGAAACTTGGAAAATGGATGTATGGGGATGCCTGGAGAATGCAGGTCAGGCGACTTTGGGTCTTGTCTAGTTCTCTAGTGGCCCCGGCCGTGGGCTGAAGAGGCCGCCCTGCAGGCTGCAGTAACCCAGGGCCCCGCTACGACCCACGGAGCGCACTGCCAAATCATTTACACTGATTTTGAATCAAAATGCAGTGCTGTAACGTTTCACGCAAGCACATACTTGCAATTAAAGACCGCTCAGAAATAACGCCAAGGCGACACAGTAGCGTTTAGCCGAAACAACTTGCATGGATGCTGATGATGTAGCAGCAGCGTTGGGATGGGATGCTTGTTTTCGCCAGACATGACGGATGCAGCTCACTACGCAGCAGACCGGACGCTGCTTGTATTACACAGTGAAACAAAAACGTCTGTCTATGAGCAAATCAATTATCCTCCGACACGTTACATTGGCATTTCAACATTTTAATGTAGTAGAAAAAACTTGAAGAAAATAACAAACGGTACAACAGCCAGCATTACGCATGGCAGGTGATGGATCTGTCGGGATCCCAAAGCATAACATTACTAATGGAAGGCCTCATACCCTAAACATCCTAGAATAACAGTGACATTACATTATAATACAATACCTAAGTATTGATAGATTGTCTCCAAAAACAGCCTACAAATATAACTTACCAGCGGCTGCATCTCTGCCTGCATCTCCGCCTCCTGCACGGCACTCGGCACTTGAAATCTATCTATTTCTTCCATCATTTTCCTCCCTTCTTCTAAAAACTAATTATTGGGAACTGGTCGTTTCGACGAGTTATCGCCGAGATTGTGAGTTCAGTGATTTCAGATTTGTAACAATCTCTTTAGTTCCCCGGTGGCGAGCTTCATCCCAGCAGGCAGTAGGCTATGTCGACGGTGGTGTGACCAGTTGGGTGACGGTGACTCTACCACCCACTTCCGGGTAGGGCATTACAAGCTCGGGTCCGTTGATCCAAAAACGGCCCTTTGAAGAGGACCACGGCGGTCCCCAGCTAAGAGACAGTGGTGGAAAGTACATTTACATAAATACTGGAGGCTGGACGCGCACATAGACCCGCTCGGGGAAACGCCATGCAATTAGGGAACATGCAGACAAAGATTGGAGAGAGCTGAGGCTAATCTAGTGGTCAGGGACAGAAGGTTGGTGGTTTACTGGGGCAGAGGCAGGGCAGTACAGTGCAGGCAGGCAGGCAGGCAGGCAGGCAGGCAGAGTTGGCAACGGGAAACCAGTCCAAGGGTCAGCGCCAGAATGTCTGGCATACTGTGGAGAACATCTGGCAGAGTGTGTGTGAAGCTGGGGCTTAAATACTGAAGAGAGTATGTGCAGCAGTGGGCAGGTGAGAGTGATAGAGCTGATGAGGTGGGTGTGACTACCAGGTGTACCAAATAAACTGATGAGGTGGGTGTGACTACCAGGTGTACAGAACAAGATGATGAGGTGGGTGTGACTACCAGGTGTACAGAACAAGATGATGAGGTGGGTGTGACTACCAGGTGTACCAAATAAACTGATGAGGTGGGTGTGACTATCTGGTGCACTGAATGAGCTGATTATGTGAGTGAGAGATAGAGTGGCAGGAGAGAAGGGAAGCTGAACTTTAACATTATTAGACAAACTATCTAAGCGCACATAGACAATGGATGTGTCATCCACCTGAGAAGTACGTGAACACTGTATAATCTAAATGTATGGTGAGCATTCATTTGACACCATAATGAGTAAACGGAACAGTTAAAACCTCAAGTTGAAAGCAAAATCATTGTATAGACGCACATTTGGTAGTTCATCTTTTAAACTAGGTGCATCTTTAAGTTACTGCAAATAATGCTCATTTTATGTCACTTTTCTGGGTCCCTGTGAACAAAAGCAGTTGTGTTTCTGAGCACCATGATTCCCTTTAGGAAACGTCTCATTTTAGTGCAGCAGGTGTCTGCTCCAGTCAGCCCTTACTCTGATTTTCTTGTACCTCCTTTCCAGAACGTTTAATACATGCTAGTTAATTGGTTCATTGACAGCTTTCCCTGAGTTGTACCATGCTGATAGCAGGCCAGATGAAGAATTGAAAATACTCCTCAATCCCGGTGCTCACATGGGTAGATCGCCATACCTCAATCTTGTCAGGGAGAGAATCAAATTCAAATCCAAAGATAATCAAATCAAGATCCAGAATCCAAGGGTATTTGAAATCCAAGCCTGTACAACGCATACATTAAATATTTAATTTTGTCAATATGAAACAGGAGAAATTAAGTCAGTTGCACTCAATTGTTTCTATGTAATGTAAATTCACTGTTGTCATGTAACCTGCTTAGTTATAACTATTCAATCACTATTACATTTCAAATCACTTTCAATTGTAAATGATTATGAAAACCACTTGCTGGTTATGTTTTGATGTACTCTCTTAACCGAGTTTGTCTTCCTATCACGTTTGATAACCTGCTCTATATTAAAAAAGTATAACACAAAGCAGTTCTTAATGGTCAAATATCAAAGGTAGTCAGGAGCGTCTGTGTGCATCTGCGCACTACATTCTCTAACCGGAGGTTCCCCTTTGACACAGTCTTAACAAAACTCTGAACATTGTATTGACCAGCTGTTTGTTGTTATGGCCACACACCTCACATATTTGATTTATTATAAACTGTCACATAACTGTACCTGATTTTCGGGTTTCCTCTTTAGTTTGTCTGTTGACCGGTATTTATACACTGTGGTAATAGTTCTTCCATCACTGAACTGCAGCAAGTACTGCTTGTAAAAAGTTGATTCGGCACCTCGATAGAGGTGTACATTGAAAAAAAATAAACATGATAAACTTCAGAAAAAAAGGATTTATTCCAGGACTATTGCAATATTCCGTCTGTGTTCCTGTAGGGTTGCTAAGAATTGCATTGAATCAAACAACCACCATGGAGCACATTATTATAAATTCTGGGAAAAATAACATAACCTCTGGCTAATGATGGTCTGCAAGCAGAACATCCGGAACATTGAGATTCGTTGGCATTGAACATGACACGATTGCACATTGTCCTTACCTGGAAATGCCAGCAGAGAGCAGCAATAGCACGCTCTGCTGCACAATAATGGAGAGGTTCTCGGCAGCAATCAGCCACTGCTGCAGCCAACAGCAGGTGGTTACAGCTCGAGGCAGCATACATTAGATGTTTGACCAGCAGATGGCAGTCTGATTCTACAGGAGCGGAGCTACACAAGATGGACAGAGGATGAATGACAATAAGGTGTGTGGAGGGTCAAGTAGGTCAAAGTGTTTTAGTCTGCTAAGTGCAAACAGTTTAAGGTCCACACTTCTGCTCATGCATATTAATTCGACATGACTGACTGGTGGTCAGTTTGTTGCACTTGGGGAAAGGTCAGATGCTGTTTTTTTGTGAGACACTGCAAGTATGTGAAAAATAAATAATACATTTCTCTCACTCTCTTGTTCCATACATCTCATGCACATTCACAGTGTTTCCTTTTTTGTCACCCCACCATGTCGTGCATGCTGCTCATGCTTTTCCTATCGTGGCCATCATTTCAGTTTTCATGCCATGATTTAACCTCTGCTGACAGAATAAACATATATTAACAAAATTGCTGGGTGATAATGATTTTTATATCAGAGCTACGTTGTTGTCAAAATCAATTAAATTACTGTGAGTCTCTGTGAATGTAATTATGATTCGTGTTCATGACTCCATAGTAGTCCTGCTATGAAGATCTTATTAAGTATGATTAGAATGTTCTCATTAATTATTCATACATCAGAACAGTAAGATACCAGCACACACACGTGTATCCATACCTGCTTTGCATTGCTCTTTAAGAAATACTTAATATCATATTCAAACATAGATTGCCTCAAAGCAACAGTTATGTGTATTTATTCACTCTGTCTCTTCCTAACACACACACACACACACACACACACACACACACACACACACACACACACACATGCAACATGTTTTATTTGAACCCACTAAATACAATTATAGATTACATAAGATTAAAATGGTAAAAAACACACACAGTTTTTGGGAATGTAGTGCTCCAAAACAGAAACAATTGATCCCTTTATAATTACAAACACACACACACACACACACACACACACACACACACACACACACACACACACACACACACACACACATATACAAATACTGCCCATGACTCAGTCTTTGCTGATGTGGGTTACGCAACCCCTCCAGCCGTGCAGATGGAGCTACAGATTACTGGCCATAGCTCATGTGTTTATCTCTTTTTCTGTAATATTTGTCCTGATCATTTTATAACACCATGCTGAGTTCAGTGACACTCTTCCGTCTCAACTGCCATTGGAAGATCTGGGATATTGTGTTGGTGCTGTAAAATGCATTCCCAGAAATTGAGGGATGGAGTGACTGATGCAGAGTTCAGTCGCCATGTCTGAGCATTACACCTGCGGTGGAAGGATCAATGGAAGTGTGATGGGCAGGAGAACAGATGGATGACAAGATGGATGCTTATTCAATTGTTTCCTCTCACTAGTATCACACGTGATCACTTTATGAACTCCTTTCTTGAGAAGATCTGATTTGAAAAACAAGGGAGAGGATGAGTGCAGTGGTTGAAAAACAGTGTGTCAGAACATGCTGACCTTAACATTCAGCTCACTGTGGAGTAGATCACTGGATCTGCGCTGGGCAGCCTGCATGGGTCTGGCACCAGTCTGGTTCGATGGGAATAGAGAAAGAAGCAAGAGGAAGAGAGCCAAAGAGCGAGAGAAAGGAACTGGCAGGCAAATCAATGGAAGGGAAGCAGATAAACACTAGACAGATGTAGAGCTGCCTTTCTGATGATCAGCTTCAAATCAAAAGCCCCAACCATCTGTCTCATAGTTGCTGAAAAACTGTTTTACACATGGACGTACTAAAACAAATAAACAAATAACACTACATTGTTCTTCATCACATGTCGTCTGTAAATCTTAGTAGTTCCCTTATGCCAACCTAAAATAAATTGAATCAGTAAAAGACAATCTTCTTTCTTTCTTAAGTGGTGAAAAAGGTTTTCAAATGCTTCACGTATATAACAGTTCCCTGAATTACAAATATCCCATTGCAAGTGAGCATTCTGCATTCAAATGATCAAATACAAAATACAATTAGCAAATTATACATAAAGTATCAAAAGTAAAAGTACACATTATGCATCCTGAATTGTCCCTTCTTCTTCTTTTTGTATTATCATTACAATAAATCCTTATTGATGCATTTAAAAAAATAAATAAATAAATAAAAATTATCCTACTATCATTCATTTTGCTATAGTTTAATTTTATGAGATATATATGTCAAATTAATGAATCTGAAATGTAATGCAGTAAAATTAAAGTTTAGTATAAAATGTAAATACGTAAGTTCCTCCTTACTCTAAGTACAGTAGCTAAGTAAAGGTACGAAGTTACGTTCCACTACCGTCTTTTGTATGCTAGAAATAGAGAGAAATAATGACTGAAATGAATTAAACTCTGTATAATCAAGATGCTGGTTATCGGTTAACACTCAGAAGTTCCATCTGTTATAATAATGCTGGATCGTGGTTACCAGATAAGGATACTTGTTGTTGACCAACAACAGGATGTGGGTTGCTGTTGAGGTCAATATGTTGCTCATTGATAACTTCATTGCAGGAAGCTGAAGTCACTTATTATTTTTATTCAAACTCATGTTTTTGTTTCCCAAATTTGGAGGGGTATTATTGCGAATACACATGATTAAACATAAACATTGATTGTGGAACACAATAAGTATAAACAGTTTATTTGATTATGTCAGTTAAAGAAATTCATCCGTACCACAAGGCAAAGAGAATAAAAGAATAATCTCAGTGCAAATTACTGTTCATCATTAGGCCTACATGTAAATGGAACATTATTATTTTAGCAAGTTAACGCATACCTGAGATTAGATTTTTGTTTCTCAAACACAAAACAAAACCTGATATCTGTGAAGAGCCCTTTCATTAATAAACATTGGTTACTATTCAAGAAAAAAACATAGAGGTATGCAGCTCTTTTTATTCTGATGGAGCAGAGATACATAAGACTGCCTTGTCACATTGTCTCTCTTTCATCCTTTAGAGAATATTGATATCACATAGTTAGTGTGTTAGCTCCAGTACATTCCCTCCAACCAATATAATATTCACTTGCATGAGTGTTCACAGGAAGTCTGTCATTTCTGGTTAAGGCTGTATATAAATATCTTATTCAGTCTTTAGCAGATCATAAAATGAAAGAGGCACTCAGGGACACAAGTAACATTTTTTGCTGCTGCTTTTAATCCCATGGGAGTTGGATCGGTGATAGCTTGTGTGTCAAATAGGGAGTCTGTCAAACGGCCTCGAGCTCCCTCTCTGTAAACAACACATCAAAGCATCCCCTCTTTGATTCTTCACTTGAACTTCATCATTCCCACAGAAAATCTGTCCTTTATCTCCATCTGTCTCCCTCTCTGCCCTGTTGTGACTCTCACACACTTTCTCCAGCAGCATCTCTCTCTCCATCCTGACTTTTAGGGTTTTGGCAGCTCTGTCGTTGCCGTTATTAGAGATGCAGCTGGCAAACACTAAGCCGCTTGTGCGATACATCTACTTCTTCTCTTTACCTCTAACATGTTATTTTCACTCTCAACCAACGCCATCAACCATAAATATCCCCATAAAATCCATTGCGTCTTTGCAGTTTCTCCTTCTCGTCATCATCTCAGTTGTGTGATATGGAGGTATGAAAAAGGCTGACGTAGATGAGGAGCTCATGGTCTGTCTGCGTAGAGCAAAGCAAACCGACAGATGGACAGTCCCTGTGACGCCTAGCAGAGATAAGAGGATTGGGCCTGCTTGTTGTTGTTGTTGGACTTGCCACAACTCTTAATGCAGTTAACTCACTCTGAGCTACACTGAATGGCGTAGATGAGAGGCTGATGGAGAAATGTGAACATGCATGTTCACGTAAAACTGAATCAAAATAACGAATAGTATGAGTGAATATAAGTAATGAGTAGTTGAAGCCAAGAAAAAATGTAAAAGATTACTCAAAGTTCAGAATCCAGCTAGTCTCCAAATACTAGCTCAACTTTTGGTCCCTTTGATGGACAAAGTTGAGTTATATCTACATTTCAAGACTATGTCCTTCATGCTCAGGCTGTGGTCAGCAGGTATTTCTGTTCAGGCATCTTCTTCTTCTCCGGCATTGCTGTGAAATCTGGCACCTTCTCTTGGTGTGAAGGCACCTTGCAGGCCTTGTAGAGGATGACGAAGAGGATGAGGATGAGGACACCCACCACAGAGTTGCAAACGATTGCTATAATGGCCCACACAGACAGGCCCATCATCAGATCATGCTCCATGGTCGACTGAACTGCCGCCTCCAGACTCATTGGGGACACATCACACTTCAGAGTTGGGTCTGAGCTCTACAACATGGTGCCAGGTCCACAACTCCGCAGATTCTCCCTGGAAAGAAAGAAAAGCTTTTTTCACACACACACACACACACACACACACACACACACACACACACACACACACACACACACACACACACACACACACACACACACACACACACACACACACACACACACACACACACACACACACACACATACGTGTGAGAGTTGTATTCTTGGCAACAGTTAACCTGCCTGTCATGTGGGCCAACTGAGTCTATGAGGTCAGCTCAGTAAAGATTACTTTCTCCCTGACAAGGCAGTCACCAGGACAAAGTGGCTTTATCCATGCAGATGCTATACATATAGAATAACCTGCCTATGCTTGTTCTTTTCTTTGCATAAGGATTTTATTCTCAAGATTCCTTGAGAGGCAATATGTGCATTATGAGGGTGTCTAATAAAGCTGCACAATGCATTGTAAGTTTATTATCTACAGCTGAAAGACTGCAGAAAATAATCAATTTGTTGTGTATAATAATCTGTGGATGATAGGAGAGTATTACAGGACAAGAAAGTGCCTTTCGGCTGCAGTGCTGTGTTAAAACATCCTTTTTTAGACGCGTTTCCTTTACACGAGAGTGATGAAGTTATTAAACTGATAAAGAAGGTGCCAGTAAGCACTATTCATGTTTTGCACGTGTGTGTGTGTGTGTGTGTGAAAGAAAGAGAGACTGACAGAGAGAGAAGTCGGTTCAAGCATGAGTTGGAGAGTGTGAATATTTTTACCTCTCAGAGCTTAGCAGATAACAACTCAAGCTCATTTCCTTGCTTCTATATCTCCCTCCCTTCCCTCTAATGCATTTCTAATGAGACCACATATTTCCTCCTCTCGCCAACTGAGGGCAATACTGCAACAGTCCAAGCTTGCGGTTGAGAACTCATTTCAAAGTTATCCTTCCCTTTATAGGCAGTTTATGACCAAGCCAAATAAAGATGGATAGCTCCAAGTCAGAGTAGGTGGCAATGATGCATTTGATCTGCTCTCCAATGCAAGAAGTCGGTTTCTGTTTGAACCAGATGGGTCCCTCTCAGGATGCTGTTGGCATAACTGTAGGGAACAAACCCTCATAATCTCCAACTGGGATTACTGTCAATAAAACTGCCCTCGCTGCTTTGCAGAATATTTCCAAAACATCCTGAGGAACTTTTTCGCAGAAGTCTAGTGACACTAAATGTAGCGTATCAAGTTTACAATTTCAATTAGAGCAAAAGCAAGGAATGTGAAGGCTATTAGATGACAGAGAGATGTGACAGGAAGGAGTCTCTGTGTTTGTAGGTGTGTGTGTTAGAGAAATTAGTGTGAGCAATAAGGGCTGTTTGAATGCCCATATTTACTTCAGACAGTCAGTGGTGCATGTGCATATAACAAGAAAACACAGCCGTCGCACCAGTTATTCATTATCACCAATTATATTTCATAACATGTACTTCCCGAAGTACATGATTGTGGTTTATGTTTAATGACTACAAGGATAATTTATTTGCCTTTTTGCAAGATAAATAAATAAGTTTCAGAAAATGCATTGATCGAATGTTTGTTTTGGTTTGTTTTGTTTTGGTTTGTTTTTGTACATTCAAAGGTTCCAAGATCAGAACAGCATATGACACACAAACATGCAAACACACACAGCCACACACTTCCTGAGGCCACAATCAATACACAGATAACTAGTCTGTATCTGTTGTGTAATGGCTCTTTGCTTTGTATCAGTAGAAGGAAGTAGTTAAGCATTAGGTTGATACTGGTGTCATGCAACAGCAAAATACAGCACAAGTGTATGCTTGTGGATGCATGCGTGTCTGTGAATGGTGCCATTGATTGACATAAAGGCCTTTTGTGTACAAATGCAAACAATCTAATTTAAATACATGCAAGTATAGTACATGCACCAAAGGAGGTGGCCAAATTGGTCCTGCACACAGGCATACCACATACAAATGTGTGCTTGCAGTGACCACATTGAAAACAGACCAATGCTTTTGCATAATGCATCACCTCACAGTCAACTATCAGACTGAATGGCCTCTGTCTCATGTGACTGAACTGCCTTCCTTCCTCTCCCAGCTGCATACCTACAACTTGATAGGAATATGTTCAGTGCTGACAGTAACACTGTTTATAACATAAATTAAAGCCAAATAGTTGGTGATTTGTAGACACGGGCATAATTGGACAGTTATTCGTTGGTTGTGCTTAAAGGATTCAAACAATAACGATCTATTGTTTTGATTGTGGATATTTGACACAGGTATTATTGCAAATCATTTTGAAATACTCTCAAGAAGCTTTAGGCAGAACTTTAGTAAGGCAATTAATGTACTAACATGTTGTTACTCTTATTACAGACAATCTTTTAAAAATCTTTACTAAACAACTTTTATGTGGACTCAAAACAAAATATCATTCGTTTATATTTGCTTGTTTGTAGCCTGCTTGCAGTATCGCTTCAAGCACATCAACTTCCCCCCAGCCTACCTAGTCCTTCCCTCTGGTGTCCGGTGTCCGCGTTTGTTGCTACTTTTTTTGTCCTCTCCTCCACACGCGCCTCAGCTGCCAAACACGTCCTTTTAAAATGTTCAAAATGGACACGGGTCTTCAACTACTTGTTTTGTGCAGGCGGGAACTTTTGCTTCGAAGTACGTCACCGACCTCTTCCTGACCGTTTGGTGAAATGGCTGTGTGCAGCACCGGACTGTTAATGCAGGCAAGCTGGCGCAGTCCGGACCGGTTCCCAGTGACTGCTGACAGGCGCGGGGCGACAGAGCGGAGATGCTGCTGTCAGAGTGGCTGCTCATCATCCCCAAGTCCCTCCCCCTCCTCCCTCTCCCTATCCCTCTCTCCCTCTCCGAGTCTGTTACTACTGGGCTATTTAGACAAAGGCGCTCTTGGAACATCCCATCAAGGGCTTTTCCTCTCACGCCTCTGTGAAGATTACATGGTCAACACTTTTGCACCAAAGATCGTTGCAACAACTCATCATTATAAGTACAGTACAATAAATGTAACATAATTCAACAAAACCCTGGAAAAACAAAGAAGAAAATGAAAGCGAGGGAAAAAGAGATGCAGGTTGCACTAGTTACTAACAATATTGTGATTTCTGTTGTGCAGATGGACACATTTAAAACTACACAGAATAAAGATTATTTTGTCCTGAACGCATATGAGTTGCAGTGAATGACACCCTCCTAACTGCTTTCTCTTGAAACAAGTTGCACAAACTTGAATAGCAGCTGCATAAACTTAGCACTTGTTGCTTATTGGTATTCAGCACAACAGCAGAGTGCCCCTGGGGGATTCTCCTATTGTGTGAGTGTGTGTGTGTGTTAGATGGGAGTGGGGCACCCTGACCTACAAAGATCAGGAAGAGACAAAGCATTCTTTTGAGCCCCCCCGCCCCCCCGCCCCCCCTTCCCCACCTCCCTCCTGCCACTGCCTTCAGAAAACGTTTTGCAGGGGAACACATCCAGAGAGTTTTTTTTATTCAATATTTTTAGCACAGCAATTTATTTTATTTGGATGCCTTGCAGCTATCAGTATTTAATCATTCCATATGAATGCAGTGCTACACCATCATTACTGTGTGATGTAACAATGCAAAGTGCTTGTCAAAATGGTAGGGGTTTCTTTTTTTGGGATGCATTTCAAATGTAGATGGGCAATTTCCACAGATACCGTCATTTCCATCCAAATAAGACTAAATTAGTCAGGGAGCTGCACTTGTGCTGCAGCCTTCATGAGAGTTTAGATGGGATAGTTATCACTCATCACTTGCTGATACTCCAGAGAAAGATGCTTCAGAAGAGTGATTTATCATATCAGAGAAATGCGCTCACATGAGAGAGAATCACAGACACACAATGAAAATGCTGTGTTTCCCTCTGTCTGCTCTCTCTCTCTTTCTCACACACACACACACACACACACACACACACACACACACACACACACACACACACACACACACACACACAGGGCGTGTCATGTCTGATCATACCTCACATGTCAGTGAGGACACTTGCACACCTTCATTACCTGTCAAAACTGATCAGGGTGTGTGTCTGTGTGAGAATCTTGCAAATGTGCGGAAATAAAAAAGATAAAAGTAAGAAGAGATTTAATTTATTTTCTAATTTCCTCTCGACTCTCTCATCATCATCACAGTCAAGGGGAAACACATCTATTGTTTTCTTCCATTCTAGCCTTATTTTCAGAGCAATATTATCATGACGATCATTTTTCATCAAGCCCTCCTGTTGAGAGGGCACATGGACAAACCAGGTCAGTTTCCAGCTGGCATATTTGATTCATATTTGTGCCTATTTCATAACAGCACACACCATTTACTCTAATAATCCAATATGCAACTTGGTGCTCTTTGACATATGACAATTTTGTTTGAATTACCTGACTGTTCTATGTAAGCTATTCAGTGTATCATGTTTGTTGGTGCTGTATTTGCAGTCAGACACACTCATTTAGCACAGTATCCTAAATTGGAAAGCTGTCAGAACCAATTTCATATAATGAGTGTGTGAGGACACCTGCTGGATCTGTATTGACATTGTTTATTTTTCTAGCCAGCCACATATGGCCCAGTATTGGCAAATGTGGCTTTATAACATTAAGGATTCATTCACTATTCATCTGGATGGGGGTTTATTAGATGTGAGAGTCTGCTAGATCTGGTGGGTATCCAAATAGACAAGACAAATACAGTTTGCTAGGTATAGTTTATTGCCACTTCATCATTTTTAGTTGTTCATCATAACCTGAAAACACAAATATTTATTCATTAGAGAAACATTTAAACAGCCTGCCAAGAGGAGGTGCTTCTTCACAAAATAATTAACATCCATTTGTGTGTCTCTCTTACCTGGTCGATCCAGTCATTGAAAGCTGATACTCTGGTGAAGACAGTGGGTTTCTTTTCATAGTTGCAGCCAAGGCCAGAGACAAAGCTGGCAATGCCATGAACCTCCCAGGATCCCTCTGTGTTCTTACAGTTCAGAGGGCCACCAGAGTCGCCCTGAACACAAAGAGAGAGAGAGAGGAGGAGGGCTTATGTTTTATGCATTTGGTGTAGCTGCTGGGGGACTGGCAAGGCACAACTATGACAATCAGAATCATTGTTTCACAAGTATAATGGGGACACAAGAAACATTTGTCACATTCTTTGGCAGCTAGACTTGAGTGTAATCTTTCCTTATGATTCCTTTGACATTGTTATTTATTCCAATTCCAATTTGCATTCACTCACTCACACACACACACACACACACACACACACACACACACACACACACACACACACACACACACACACACACACACACACACTTACATTGCATCCAGCCACGATTCCATCCCCACCGGCGCACACCATGGTAGTCCTGACAGCGATACTCCACCAGTCAGGCTGGGAGCAGGTTGCATGGTCAGCCACAGGCATCAAAGCCTGCTGCAGCTTATCAGCTATGGGGCCTCCGGCTAAAACACACAGGCAGAGTCTATTACTGTACCATCATCCACATTCACTAGCCATCTTTCAAATCTGCTATACAGCATTTCCCCTAGCGCCAAATTCACAGTCCGACCAACATTTTCAATTTAGGAGTAATCCTACCTCCAGAAAAGTTTCATCTAAAATCTCAGGCATGTCATTTTCATCCCAACTTTTTCATGAGGAACCAAGATCACGCTCACTAAACACAGCCCAGCCTTCCATAAACAGTGACTTACTGTAGAGCCTGCCCCATCCGGTGACATAGCAGGGGTAGAGGTTGGACAGCACAGTGCCAGCAGCAGGGAGACATGCCAGCTGCACCTGGTTGCTCAAAGTCACAGACTCTGACAGCTTAATCAAGGCAATATCATTTCTGTAAGAAAGAGAGGGAGAACGTCATAATTTTTGTATTGTACATTCAAATAAATTACCTCAATGGCTAATCTAATTTCTCTAATTTCCCATTGTAGAAAAATTCCATCTGCCTTTGAGTACACTACTATGGTTACATTGGTCTAGTCTTATTAATGTTGTCTTACACATTTTATTATCTGTGGAGAAATATGAGATGTATGAAGATGGAGTATTTGTGTCAAAGGTATGCACTGGAATAAAGTGAGTAAATGGAATTTGAGCCTCAACCCACTTTGTCACCTGCACACAGAATAGATGAGATTATGAAGTACTGCACGTTGCTACAGGCAACTCAGACTATGCTTTGCACTGTACGGTAGTGCTTGTCTTACCCGAAGGCCACAAAGATCTGGTTCCATTTCTCATGGACAATAATCTTCTCAGGCAGGATGGCCTTGGAGCCAGCCTCTTCTTCCACCAGGTTGTGTTTGCCCACAAACACCCTGTAGGAGAGCTTGGCGCTGGGGGGCGAGAACAACTCGAGTGAATTGTCTGATCCTCATTTCTTTCAGGGTTAAGTAGGGTTAATAAGAACAGGATAAGTACAGTATTAAACATTGGTGTTTTTGTTTTTGTGTTTCTGTGTTCCTCTGCTGTGTTCGTACTTGATGCAGTGAGCAGCAGTCATGACCCAGTTGGCAGCAATCAGAGATCCCCCACAAGTGTGCCTCCACACACCGTCCCTCTCATATTGCAGAGAGATCTTGACACAAAACAGTACAACATAAAGGATACAGTAAGGTTGCGGGTGTATAGATAGTGTGGCGGGGGGCATAGTTTGCTGACTTGGATTCAAAAGCCTCATTTAATTACAGAATTTCCTGGGTCTGTCTAATAAACAGATGCTGAGCCAAAAGGTTTGCCGGTGAATCTAAAAACATTGACAGATGTGTAGATATTAGCATACCTGCCAGGGCCAGCTGTGTGGCTTGGCATCTACTCCATTGACCACACGGGAAGTCAGGGGCTCGATGGGTGGGGTGCCACACCCAAGGACTGGACAAGGAGGAGATAGACATGAGTGTGATGTATGATGAGACAGAGAGTGTTCATGAGATTGGAGAATAAGGAAATTACTTTTTGAATCTTACATTTGGCACAAACAGCATCATTTTTCTTTTCAATAAAGAATTGCACACTGCTAGCTTCCTGTGTGGTAATAGGCTTGCACACTCACTCTCTCAAACAAACTTGCCACCACACAGAAACAATTACAGACAGAATTAGGGAATGCCAGATGTTCTTACCGCTAGCAATGATCACTGAGGCCAGCACAATGGGGATCATGTTGATTGATGCTTCTGCGGAGGCACAGCAGGACCAACACTCTCTTTTAAACTTTCTACCACAGGCAACACCCAGGCAGAATGTGGCGACACACACTCCTATTGGTTTGTCATGGGCTCCAGGGATGAAGCTGGACCAATGGCCGTGAGGGTCAGAGCAACATAGCTGACAAAACACACAGGTGTATTTTTTGGAACATTTCACATGACCTTCATGGAGAGCCATGTGTGTACTCTGTAAGGATTTGTGTATTCACAAGGGTTCACATATATACATGTATATTATGTGTATGTCTGTAAATGTTGGCGACACATACAAGACAACCTTTGCTTTATATTTAGTTTTTGACCTCACCTGTAGTCCTTTCCATGACAAAGGCTCTTTCCTGAAACCTGGAATTAAATGCTTGCATAACAGCATGGGAAGTCAACATCTGGATTACTGGTATTGACCTGTTTTCAGCAAAATATTAAAAAAAATCAAACTCAGGGCCATTACTGTGATAAATAACCAGGACAATGAGGAACAGATGGTGTCACTGGTGTACACAATATCGACAGCACAGCTTTTGACACCTTACAACACACACAGGTCTGCGGTGAGTTCTGCAGTGCCAGGAATGTGAGACATATTGTATGACTGACCCTATGTATGACCGATCACATCACTCAATATATTCAAATATCCTTAGCATCTTTCTATGCAGTACATTTGTTGTTGTCAAGTCAAATGTGGAGTATATCCTGAGGTTATTATGATGACTTGAATAAGTTATGAGACGTGGAGGACACTGACACAGTTCCTGAGGTACGAAGGTGAGTCCAGGCCTGAAGTGACTCAGCATGCAGACTTTGTAAATCTGTCAAAGGCTGTTTGGGTGATATGACATGGCTCAATATAGGTTGGGTGTTACGGTGCAGTAAACAGGTGGAGTAAGTAGAAAAGATGGTGAGGAATAGTCCGTTTTTAACACAAAATGCTTGTCATGGAATGATTTTCAAGCAGGTTTCTGACGAGAGAGCCAGAAATCAGGAGTACAGGAGTTACAGGAGCTTTATCTCTGTCGGTCAACCCTTTAAACAACTGTTGTGGTGTAATACAAAGCACTCCATTTCAAAAAAACTTTCTCCAGACGGCAGATTGGACCTTTTGATCGTGAATCATTTAGTTTCCCAATTCACCACTAGATGGGACAATTTATCTGTTTAGTCACCAACCCAAGTAGAATTATTTTACAAAAGAGAAAAATTAAATGCAAAACTTTGCTTGCTGCAAGAAACATAAGTCGTTTACAAAATCAGTTCTCAATCTAACTGGGTTTTAGCATTCTAAAAGCAGGACAGACACAACTTTGACATTGCAAATGATAGTAAGAGACTCATACAGCACAGATTGTGTGCTAGTTTACAGATCGAAGAAAATACTTGATAGGAAGAAAAAAACATTTGAAAGCCAACTACAGCAACAAAAACAAGCTACGACATACTTGGCTTGTTTGTGGGGGTGTATTTGTGTGTCTGTGTGTCTGTGTGTATGTATGTGTGTGTGAAAGCCTTCCTGTCGTGCGTGTGAACTTCTCCACAGCTATATGCAATTAACTGCAAGCTAATTAAAATGACAGGCGGTGTCCAGAAGAGATGCCTCCCTCTCACTCCCTGTATTAATTAATTCATTTAATGGACAGATGAAAACAAGTTATTAAACTTAGCTGTATTATGTAGCAATATAACTACATTACTCAGAACAAGTTAAATTATCTCAGTTAGTGCTGTCCAAAAAATATCAACCTGATCTGTAAATATCACCAACCCTTTATATAGAGTTCAACGCCTCTGATCTCCAAAATCTGAAATATGCATTTGGATGCAGCCTGTCAAGTTCTGAGATGAGGCTTACTAGTTTCATGGCTGAGCAAAGCACAACACCTCATCAACTGAAAGCCCCTCCAGGGTTTGTAACTGGTACATTTCAGCCTGTTTTCCCTATCAGAGCAGCAGCTGAACTTTGAATGACACCTGTGAGGTGTATAGTTGTTTTGTATTACTTTTGGGCAGTAAACGTTGCACTTGGCCATTGCCATTAAAGGAGAACGATGTTGCAATGATGTATAAATATTATTATGGCAGGACGCCGCTATTGGCTTTAGTCAGCCTTGTGGTTTTAAAGTAATTTCCCTCGCATTCCTCTTTGAATCCAACAACACTAAAACTGTATTTAGCATGCCTCTGCACAGCATTTGTGGCAATAGTCTAATAGTTCACGTCAATATTGTTAAGCTTTTTTTCCTTTGAAAAATAGACCTTATTTGCCACAGGCATGTGTTTTAAGCTGTAGGGCTGAAGTAAATCCAAACATCGGCTGTCTGCTGCTGATTTGCTTTTCTCATGATCCTTCCTGATGTTAACAGGCGGTCGTCTATGCCTTCACTTTCAATTGTTGGCACGTATGTTTATTTCCTTTTAGATGTCTTTGTTTTCTGTGGTTTCACTTCAGTGATTACCAACATTTTTGGCTGATTATCTTGTATAGACTCCCATGTTGGGACATACTGATTTAATTAAAGAACATCATGACCCAACGGGTATTCCTAAAGATCTTGTACGTACTTGCCAGTTTTCCTACATGTTGAGTGGAAAAGTAGCAGTGGAGTAGTGGGACTGGGTGCAGCCTGTCTTACCACATATAGTGCTATAGTGTGTGAGGAACTGCTTTCTGCTCGAATGTATTATTTATGTGATTTAGCATTCGTCTCTTATGCTCATAAGCTAATTGTTGACTTCTCGTTCTATTTTCACGAGACAATATCTTTTTTGCCCTTTTCTGGAACAAATAAATAAACCGTTTTTAGCTGAATTTGGCATTCACTCCTGTTTTTAGCCTTGAATATATGTATCATAAAGTATTTTTATAATAATACATTATAAAGCCCCACATCTTATTTTCGTCTACTTTATAAACTGTCTTGCCAAAAGTTGTTGTTTATAGGTTTTGTTTTCAAAAAAGTTCTGTGTTGATCTACAATTGAGTTTTATTGCGTGCTCCCTTTGAGTATCGCTCTTCTTCATTAACACGTCTCACATTGATGCACACAGACATTCTGTGGTTTTGGAGCCACCATAACTATTTCAGATATGAGAGGCCTGCTTGCAAGGTTGGATAGCAGGCAATGTCATATAACTAAAAACAGTACTTATCAGGATTATACTTATTATTGTACTTATACTGCATAGCAAAGGAACATTGTGTAGTCTTTTGCAAAATGTCTTATGATCACTAAACCCAAAACAACGTATTTAGACTACACAGGGCTAAAGATACTGCTGTATCTGGCTCAAAGACATGCAAGAGGTTTGGCATGAAAATTCTGCTGCTACATGTAGTAATATTTATTGTAATTATAGACATTTTACATATTTTAACTGTGTTAAAACCCTGATTGCAGTGGGAAACATACATCCTTACACTGGACAAAGCTAGTCAATGTATAAAAGCAGCACACACACAGACTACGTGGACCAAGTGTTATAATCTGAAGTTCATTATTACATACATTATTGTTTACTGTATATAACATTCATTACATGCTAAATTGACTTGTATCACACTTTTTGAGTTTGGTGTAATAATTAAAATAATTAAGTCTTCCAGCTAGAATTAGGAAAGATATACTAAACAACTTTTTTTTGTTTGCTATCCTTAAGAAACCACTGTATTATGCAAACAGAGACCTGCATCATAAAGCAATGGATCCTGCTGCTGACCCTGCTGTGTCACTTTTATTACAGCCAACACTACACTTTACTGTTGGTTCATGCCTGAGATCACATACTTAACTTGGCAAGGAACCAAGGGTTCAAAGGTTTTCCTCCTGCCTGTTTAATTCCTCTGTTTGTCTGATCACATGTGCAGAACGACCAGCCATGTCCAAGACCACAGAGCCGACAAACAGCAGTGAGTAGACACCACTTTCAGTTTTGTAGCCAGATTCTAGCAGATTGATTTCGTTCATAATTTATTTCTAAATATCAAGGTAAGGGTGAAGTAAAGATATTTGGTTTGTTGTATTTGGGATATTTTGAAAATAGCAACACAGAATGTTCTGGTAATAATCGAGCTGCACCTTTTGCATGTCATGATATTTTATTGCTACATAAAAACAAAAATACAATATGTCTTTGAGTTAAGTATGGAAGAATCTGGTTGACTTTACTAGTGCTACTTCTACATTAATCAAAACTCTGATCAAGAGGCTGTTTTTTAAATTATCATTGATTATGGCAGGAGTGCATGACTGACTAAATCAACATTTCACTTGTAACTAAAAAACAAAGTGCAGACATTTATTTCATCCCGTTTAAAGCAGGAACAACAACAATAGTACCTAAAATGAAATACCTTCTGTAGAAATCCCCGCATAAACACACCTGAAACAAAGACATGCTCAATGTGGTTCAGTCTTCATGTTTTTTTTCTTGCATTTCAAAATCCGAGCTGCAGTTTTACAGTAGGACATGTTGGCATGTTCTATTGTTTCTGCTCCAAGGTCTCCTGTTGTATCAGAGCTGGTGAGAGAATGTGCACAATGTCTTATTAACAGTTTTTAGTCATTATCAGCTTTTAACTGAAAGAAGAAAACTGTCTGTCGGGTCCCTGCAGAGTAAAAATGAAAAGAACAGAAAGATGTGAAACAAGGCTATTTTCTGCTATGAAGAAAACGGTCCACTAAAGTAATAGCTGTTAAATAAACCACTGCTGCAATTGTGATGAAACAAAAATGAGAGATACAAAAAATGCTATACCTGAATCTATTGTACACTGTAAGTGTTGCTGTTTTGTTTTCAAGAGACTTGATTTTGAATGCAGCAGTAGGAAAGTTACATGAAATACCCCCCCTAGAAAATGACAGCTTACATCCAGGCATCATTTGCAATGCTGAAGTAATCACAATCAAAACTCGCAAACTCTACATTGTGAGAGATTGTTAAAGCCTACAACGGTTATCTCTCGACTGCATATTCTCGTTTTTATTGTCTGCAGTAGTCGTGTCATGGGAATGAAACAAATTCTGGTTCTGCTGATTGGTCGCAATAACAATTCATGTCATCAAAAAACTCTTATAGTGTAACCTCAGCTCAGCATGGGGCTGTGTATTGAACAATGATTTGCTTTTGCTAATCATGCAACTCTCATACATGTTTTACAATCTTCGTTATTTGTAGAGATATGAGGCGATGAACAGGAATTGGTTATTGGATAACAGATAAGACAGTAGATAGTGCAGGTGCCATTCAGTGCAAGAGCCCAGAGAGTCATAAGAACATTCAAGGAGGGGCTGTTGCAACACATCATGCCTCCTACCACAGAAGAGATCATGTGTTTCACACTAAAAGATTTTTAATCAGTTTTTTTATTATTATTTTGAGTATCGGTAGCTTAAATGCAACCCTGCAAGGGTGAATAACATCCATTTTTCTGTAGCTCTCACACACGCACGCACACACACACACACACACACACACACACACACACACACACACACACACACACACACACACACACACACACACACACTTCCTTTTTCACATTCGTTCAAAGTCCTAAGTGGTTCACAGCACCACACCTATTATTGTAAGTGTCGATACACCTGTGCGTGTGTGTGTGTGTGTGTGTGTGTGTGTGAAAGAGAGAGAGAGAGAGAGAGAGAGAGAGAGAGAGAAAGAGGTGGGTGTGGGGTTGTGAGGCCAATAGTTCAGCATGCTATTTCCAGTCTGCTCTATCTCCATAGATGTTTAGTGTTCAGTGTACTTTAATAAGAAATCTCCTCTCCTCAGTGTCCAGCAGGCAGCGATGTCCGCAGGGCAAGGGGCTGGAGAACATCGAGCCTCTGGTGCGTACTGTGGAGGAAACCCCTGACCCTATCCCCACCACCATCACAGGAACTATTCCAACCTGGATCAATGGCAGCTTCCTGAGAAATGGTCCTGGGAAGTTTGAATTTGGAAATGACAGGTATTTCGATACTATGGAGTTTAATAACTTAAGCTAATAACACTCTCTTGGTTTAACTAATTTCTGGGACAGTGTAGACACAAAAAGAAATACAACCCAAACACATTGCAATGCTTGATAACATACTAATAACAGCATTGAAACCTGCTATCACTCCCAAATTGATTGTCAGGTCTTTTATCACAACAACTGAAACAGTCAGACATGTATAACAAAAATATATGGTCAAACAATACAGATGTCTTTGAAATGACAATAATAAAAGTAATAACTGGTAAAATTATACTTAATGCATTGCCAGTATATTAACAGAACATTCACAGTAACAGGGACAGGAAACAATGAGTCAGCTAAAACTCAACAGTATACGGTACTTTTAAGACAACCCATGATTTGTGACAAATTCTCAATCATTTTATCGCAATGTAGATGACAAAATCAAGGTTTTCTTTGCCGATGTTCAACAAAGGTTTGATTTCCCAAATGCTTTTTGGGCATTTTGGTATTTCTCATTATATCCATTGTCCAGAGTTCACTCTCTCTAACTTTGTCTTACACAAATACCCTGCTTACAAATTCCTTGTCTTTATTCTATCAGATACACCCACTGGTTTGACGGCATGGCCATGATGCACCGGTTCCACATCTCCGAGGGCAATGTCACCTACTGTAGCCGATTCCTAAGAAGTGACTCATTTGTCACCAACTCCGAAAAGAACCGCATCGTGGTGTCAGAGTTTGGGACATTAGCCATGCCTGATCCCTGCAAGAACATATTTGCACGCTTCTTTTCGCGCTTTCAGATTCCTAGTAAGTGTGTCTTTTTTTATATATTTCATATTCCCAAATTTAATCCACTTCAATGCACCTTAATGTAGCGCTAGCAGGGCCAAATGCATTATTGAAGTATTCAATCCGTTTTTGGAAGTTGTATTTTTAAGGTAAAAAACTGCTGTGCCAGATAAGTCAAGCAAATAGAGGGAAACATAATCTTCTTTTTTACTGTGAGAGCTAATGTTACATCAGATTGTGTTTTTATTGAGGTAAAGGGAACACAAGTCAAATGATTGTGTGTGTGTGTGTGTGTGTGTGTGTGTGTGTGTGTGTGTGTGTGTGTGTGTGTGTGTGTGTGTCTGTGAGAAGATCAATCTGAAACATGACGTAAAGCTTCTGAAAAACTAAGGATGGAGAAACTGATGGACAAAGTAGTTACCAGTCTTATCTGTGAAAAAAAGATGAGTTATGCTGAAGTGTTTAATACGTTTATGACATCTGTATGTGTGAACAGAGGCCACAGATAACGCGAGTGTGAACTTTGTCACGT
Source organism: Taurulus bubalis (assembly GCF_910589615.1). Lineage (NCBI taxonomy): Eukaryota > Metazoa > Chordata > Actinopteri > Perciformes > Cottidae > Taurulus > Taurulus bubalis. Next base: position 13,830,836 of record NC_136596.1, on the reverse strand, counting down.
ACAAGGGAGATTATTACGTCAGCACAGAAACCAACTACATGAGACGAATAGATCCGCAGAGCCTGGAGACAAAGGAGAAGGTGAGTCAGTATAACAAATATAATATTCACTTTTGAATGCCGATGCTGATAAATAGTCAGAGAGTAAAGACGAGAAAGATGGGTGACTGTTGATAATGAAAAAGAGAACAACAAAGACGATGATGCTGTCCTTTTAAGGTGGACTGGAGTCAATACATTGCTGTCAACTCAGCCACAGCTCACCCACACTATGACCGTGATGGAGCCACATACAACATGGGCAACTCCTATGGAAAAAGCGGTAATCTTCTTTCACGTCACTTTTTTCTTCCCACCTGTCTGCCCACTAAAAGATATATTCATGTAGATATCCCTATTGTATCCATCCAAACAGATGCTGTACATCATTTGATTTTGGGCCTCCTCAGGTTTCTTCTACAATATCCTTTGTGTGCCTCCTGCTGAGGAGAAAGCAGCAGTGGAGGACTCTGCAGACCTGTATGGAGCCAAGGTAATCTGCTCCATCCGTGCTTCTGAACCCAGGAAACCTTCCTATTATCACAGCTTTGGTGAGATTCACACCACAGTATAAAACACACATTCTTTAAGTTGTCTGCATGCTGGATGTACAGCAAATTAATTAGTTATATGAGAGATTTAGTTTTTGGCCTGCACTGACAGGGTGAGTTTACTTCACTGAAAGAGAGCGTCACAGTTTTTCCTTGCTCTTAGTAATTACTCATTTGAATTCTTGTCTCGCACTGCTTCTTTTTGATAATTGCAGCTCCTTTTGTCTTTCAGTTTAGCTTTCAATATCTATCTCTGTCTATAAGTCTGCCTTTGACTCACACAAGTCTCAGAAAATAAATAAAATCAACTCAATAATGTAGTTTTCTCCAGGGCTTAACACTGGGAGCACTGTTACCAACACACACATGATTTGTGTCATCGTGTTTGTTGTAAATCTATAATGTAAATCAGCTTTTACTGTGTTATGTCTATATTTGTGTCAGTTATACTGTTGTATTTGGTGGAATAGGCTCTGCTTGGTTAGGCTCTGATTCGGAGGAATGAAGATAAAAGTCAGGTTATAATGGCTACATACTGTGGTACACCTGCATGAATATGATTGGATGTTACTGGTCAGCTGATAGCCAAGCAGTTGATGAAGAATCCACTGATAGTGAAGCATTAGGCCGATGCCAATCGGCTAATGCAAGCACAACTTTTGTTGCTCTCCCCAATCTACAACAATGTTGCTCCATTTAGTCGTTGTACTGCACCAGTTCCCTGATAATATCTCAGTCCATATTTCCGGCAGACCACCCTTGCTCTGCCAGACTGTCTGGCACCAAGACACCTCACAAGTGTGGGAACAGTGTACGTTTATACAAGGCACCACATAATTACTTCTGTCAGTAGAGTTACAGTAGTCATATGTTCATATGCTAGCACAATATTTTTGGCTCAACGGTTGGTGCTGAGGCAAGAATGTGTCATCCTTCAAACTGACAAGCAGAGTAGCTGTGGCCTACTGAAAACCCTCTATCACTGGCCCAATTTAACAACATAGGGGCAATTGGAAAATTATTTTCAGTTTGCATACAGACATGATTGTCCCACCATTTCCCCCCAAGACACTACTGAAATTATGCTGGTCACATGGCTTTGCAATAATGAACCATGATCCATTTTATGTGTTTGTAAAAAACTTGAATGGCGTATCAGTGGGGCAATGACAAAAACAATGAACTCTGTCATGAACCTAGTCTACAGAATCAGCATTTCACTAATATACCATGATATATGATGAAATTATGATGAATAAGATGTCTCAATCATGTGTTTTTTTAATTCATGCCTTTCCTCCTTTGGTTGCCATCTCTCCAGTCATGTCAGAGAACTACTTTGTGTTCATTGAGCAGCCGATCAAGCTGGACCTGCTGAAGTTCATGCTGTACAGAATCCAGGGAAAAAGCTTTCATAAAGTCCTGACCTGGGAACCTCAGTATGACACCATCTTCCACTTGGTCAACAGGCACACTGGCAAGGTGGGTTAGTTTACTGCACAGCAGCAGACACAGACAAAGGGCCAGGTATGAAAACAAACATCCGTTTGCTGAAGAGTCAGAACAAAAGAGGAAAGCTGCCAGCTAATCTCTGCGTAGTGGAGCTTTTCCTTTTTTTGTTTTGATAAAGTCACACTCTGATGGTAGAGCCTTTTCTCATACATTGTTCAATTTCCTCATCTCATTACACAGCATACCCATTAAGTATTCAATATCAAACTTTCATAATGTGAAGGTACACCACATTCACAGCAATGCCTGGTTGGACGCTTGTCCTTGAATGGTAAAACCAACACAGATGTTCTTCTTGTTTGTTCAAAATCCTTTAGAATCCTTTATCATGTTATTAATACTTTCTTGATTGCTTGCTTTGACTGGGCCAACAGGAGAGTGAAGTGAAGTACCGTGCAGCACCCATGTTCACGCTGCATCAGATCAATGCTTTTGAGGACAACGGGTTCTTGGTGATGGACATGTGCTGTGGGGACGATGGTGAGGTCATCGGAGACTTTACACTGGAGAACCTCCGTAGAGGTGCGGGAGAGGAAATGGACAAGGTTAATTCATGCAGTTTTACTCTGAATCATATTCAAACACACACATAATCAAAAATGCCTAACATGTTTGATCAGTTCATCATTGGTGAGCAGCTCAGATGGAGGTTCTGGCTTTTACTAAATTATTTCAACAGTTTTTCATACAACATCTGTTTGCACAATACTAATATATTGGTTGCATTCTTAACATTAGTATCAAGTCATCCATTCACCAAGTGTTTACTTACTTTAAGAAAAGATATCTCCCCACAATATATTTAAAACATGATTCAGAAATGATTCTTTTCGTAAGGGCCATCTTTTTTCACCAATCTTTCTCTCTCTCTCTGCTATACATTTTTCTTTTAAATCTCTGCAATTTCAAATGTAGTGAAGTTTGTTACTTTAATCCAGTGGTTCTCAAACTTTTTCTGTCACGTCCCAATTTGGAGGAAGAAAAATGTTCGGGCCCCAACAAAATTGTAACAAAATGGTCAAACTTTTTGTGACTCCATTCGTGCTTTTTCAAATAATAGATTAAAGAAAATGTAAATCCCTTTCAAGTAAACCAGATTGCTTCATCAGACAAAAACTAATATCAGAATCAGAATCAGGAATGTTTACACAAACAAGGAATTTTTCTAGGCAGAAGGTGCATACGTTAGACATGAGATGTTTGACGAGACAAACAACAATCAACGACAACAACAGTGCAATGGGTATTAAAACATGAGTGTAATAACACCCACAATCAAATTACTTATTGTGGCTGCAAATAACCTGTTTTGCACTGAATATATTTTCAAGATAATAAAATTAACGTTCAACCTGTGCAAAACAAAATGAGTGCAGATGTGTGAGCCATCACGTTGTATAAGTGGCTTCAGTGAACTGCTTTCCTCTACAAATATTTTTAAAACGGGGTTGTAGATTTGATACGGCCTCTCAATTCATGCTCAATGTTGAGCTTAGATCTATATTCTGTTTTGAGAGACGCAACATCAGAAAAGCCGATCTCACGGAGATCTCAAGGAGGCTTTTAGCAAAACGCCAAGAATCGGCGAATCGGCGAGTTGCACATGCGCAAGCGTAACCTGCTAACGGCGTAGTGCAAACATTTCCACGAAAGTACAGGCATTTTGCCATGTATTTATTAATGACGTGTTCTGTCCGTGTACTTTGTACTTTTGTACTATGTAAAGTTCTCATGTTCATGGGGTCGTCATGAAACTCCCCATAGTTTGCATGTCGAAGTGTCCTTGAGCAAGACACTGAAGCTCCAGTGCTTCACAGCAGCACACTGCTCCTTAATTACTAAGGATGGGTCAAATGAAGAGAATAATTTCCCCACTGTGGGATTAATAAAGGATTATTTATTTGAGAATCCACATCTCCCCCCGCGCCCCACCTGTGATACCTCCGCGTCCCACTAGGGGGGTCGCGCCTCACAGTTTGAGAACCACTCCTTTAATCAGAACATACAACAACACAACATTATATAGAATTTCCTCCAAACAATTTAACATCCATATAAAATGCAGTATTTTGTGTAAGTATTGTGTATGTTTTGGGGTCTGATTGTCCCTGAGGTTACTGTTGCACCTTTGAGTCAAAGGAGCCATGCTCACAGTTTTTCATGTCTGTCTGATTTCGTTTGGCAGTTTTACAACTCGATGTGCAGAAACCTCCCAAGGAGATATGTCCTACCGCTGACTGTGGATGAAGAAACTCCTTTGGACCAAAACCTTGTCTCGCTGCTCAACTATAAAGCCACAGCAAAGAAGACAAAACCAGGAGAGGTAGGATTAAACAGAGTGCAGTATGGTCAACAGTGTAATAGGTTTACCTGAGCATTACACTCAATCTGGTTTTCCTGGAATCAAGTAAAAATGTAGGCCTATAATTATGATGAATACATCCGATTCACTCCCACACACTGTGTAATTATTGGGCATGATGAGACACTGAAGGAACTTCCTGCAAGATAGTAATTTCATGATTTACAGCGGATAAAAGGGATTTAAAAATGAGAGTCCATCATGCGGCTGAACAATTGCCATTTAACAGCTTGTGCACACACAGAGGCACATGCACGCACACACTAGCACATGCACAGAGACACACGGTCCAATATTTCCTGATGGTAGAATAAAGCTGAAACGGTAAAAGCGAATGGGATGTTTTAGTTGTCATGACGATCTGAGTGACACATTCCTCGATTCTCAGTGGTGCTATAAACATGTAACCGTTGAAAAGCAGCTGTGGACGTGCATTGGAAACAAATACAGGTTTGTAATTGCAATTTGACACATAAATTCCAAAGTAAAAAAAGAAAATTCAAGTTGGAGGATCTTGTGCAGGTATCCATTTACGGGTTTTAGGGAATAATGCAGTATTGATTCCAGCTCTCAACAATGTACAGTAAATCAGGTCGGTTGGTGAGCATTAACTGGACACATTTCTTTGGTTAAAATGTATATGTTGCACTGAAAGTAACATCTTCACTTTCTCCTGTGACCCTCCAGGTTTACATGACTCACGAGGAGCTTTACGATGACGAGCTGCTACAATACGGTGGCCTTGAGTTCCCTCAAATCAACTATGACCAGTTCAATGGCAGACCTTACCGCTACTTCTACTCCTGTGGCTTTGGACATGTCCTCAGTGACTCCCTGCTCAAAATGGATGTCCACACCAAGGAGCTTAAGGTCTCTATCAATCACAGACTGCTTAGGGAGACCTCATTGTTAACTGATAGCATCAAAGTTACTTATACTGCTGCTTCTCTATCACTGAGTGCAGGAGGTTGAGGGTAGATGTTATAACATGAAACAGCTTTGAGTGAAGGGGATGCTAATGTAATCTTCCCTGTCTAGGTGTGGCGTTATCCCGGCTTGTATCCGTCTGAGCCAGTCTTTGTTGCGTCGCCCAACGCTACTCAGGAAGATGATGGAGTGGTCTTGTCAGTCATCATCACACCAAGAGAAGTAAGTTACCAAGTCAAAAACAACAAAACAACTATCTACAAGAGCAGCAGCAGGCATTGTTAACTTAAATCCTTTCTCATGCTATTTGTTTATAACAGTGCAGTTTGACATCGTACTTTCATATATTGTTGTGTTACCTGATCATGCCTGCATTGAAAAGACAAATGTGCTGGTACTTTCACCAACGTTATTGTGAGAAGGGTATTTTGTGACCTTTTTGTTTACATAACCTATTTTTATCTCTTCTATTACCAGGAGAAAAGTACTTTCCTACTTATTCTGGATGCGAAGACCTTCACTGAGCTGGGAAGAGCAGAGGTCCCTGTCAATATCCCATACGGGACCCACGGCGTGTTTAACAAGATGGGCTAGATGTGCCATTGTTTGCAACTGAAATGTAACCAGTAAACTGCAGACCCATGCTATTTGTTTGTACCTAACCATCAGAAAGATAGCAATCTTTTGCAGACTAACTAGACAGAAAGCCCAGCATGGCATCGGCACACTGATAAAGTTTGTCCTCTAAATGTTCTCATGTGCTCTTGTAAGATTTTGAAACAGCCTTCAGGCAATGGCCAGACTTCTATACGGATGGCGGTTACTTGGAAGAAATTATATTTACGTGGAAAACCTTTTGACAAAACAAAACATGACAGTAAATACCCACATTGGAATAAAATCAATTTCCCCTTTTTTCTGTTTAAACTGAAAGTGTTTTTGCATCATCACACCACTGGAAACGCTATACTCCCCGTGAGAACAGAACAGCACTTAGGATACATAAAAATGCATCAGAGGAAATTCAATTTCTGTCAAAGTAATGTGATAGAAATGGACAATGTCTGAAATGCCTGGAAAACAAATGGATGTAACTGGTCGATAGCCTCCAGAGAGTCTAGCAGAGGTCACATCAGAAATGTAGTGCTGTTTAAACGCTCCAAACAACCCAAAACAAAGTGGACATATACATAAACATTGACATGTAGGACCTTGTGAACGAATGGGAGCAGTTAGTTTCCTTGTATTAAACAACTGTTTCGCCGAACAGAACAGATTTGAGTGAAACATGCAGACCCGACCCAGAATGTAGAACTGCTCTCGTCACTCCACCGTCTCCACAATTGACTTTGCTGATGCTTATTTCATCAGCTACTTTCCCTCTCACATTGATTTGAACAGATTATTTAAACTAACTTCGGGCTCTAAACCTGATACAGGCACTAATGGCTGTGTGAAAGCTGAGACATTTCAAAAATATTACAACCCATATATATATATATATATATATACACACACATTTTTGTAATATTTAAAAAATACTTTCAGTCAGAGTTACAGTGGGGAAGTTATATTTTACAAAAACAAGTCCCAACCTTCAATAATGTATGAATTATTGAAGGTGCACCTAGGCAGAGGTTTCATCTTTAGCTTCTCTTACACCAAACTGAATAAAACAGGAGGGAGTAGAGCTATAGTATAATGTGTGTTATTTAATTTTATGTAATTAATTGAACACTCTGAATTAACACCATTTATGTTTTGTCATGTTTCTTGCTCAACTCAGATTGTGTCTCCTAATAAGCATGCTGTACAGGTCTCCCAAGATACACATTAATTAGCCCATAATTCCTAATCTAATCAGTCCTGCTGAACCTCTGTGTGCTTGCGTGCAAGTGTGTGCATGTGTGTGTGTGCATGTTCTGTATGCTCGGTTCATTATTAGTCTCTGCAACAAGCACGACCAGTAGAGAGAGATACAGCGACCTATGCCCTCAGATAAATCTCAAGCTAATTTTAGTTTCCGCAAATCTGTGAGGCAAATGCAAACCCTTATCAATGTTGCCAAACACCCATTTAATTCAAAGTATTATTGGGTGAGACATTAAGCACAAGGACCAATGGTAATGTTCTAGTCTAGATAGTTACCTTTGTTATGTGTTGACTCACCTGGGCCCACACACCACACTCATTCTGAATACACTTGTGCAGGCACTATGGACACTGTAACACAAATAGTCTTGCATAATTATGCAACATTTGTAAGGCAAGTTTGTCAATCTTGTTTTCAAGGTGACACCTTCAGACTGTTTAAGGTCTTATTTGACCCGTCAGGGTTTGTATGAGTCCCTCCCCCGGTGTTTCACTAAGCACAAGTTATTCCACAGAGTCTTAAGTTTAACTGTTATCTGTATCATTATTTTATATCCCATGCATTCATAATGGTATAATCTATATTCACTGTATTAGACACACCTCCCAGAGGCAGGCACGTTCAATGGTAAGAACAATGTCCTCCATATCCAAATTTGTCATTGCCTATCTTCACAGTCCTGAGCCATCATGTGGGTGCACGTTTATCTGACATACAGATTATGTGCATCTGCGTGTGGGTGGTTCTGCAAGCGTACATGAGAATATGCTTATTTATGAAAGCTATGCATGTGTGTGTGCTTCTCAGTGTGCTCTCTCTAATTGTACACGTGAAGAAAAAAAAACTGCAGATGCTTTAAGAAGTCAGAGTGGAGCAATTAAATACTCACGGAGGGGGTGAATCGTGCAATGTCAACAAGAATAATGTCCCACCATAGACCCGACAGCCTGGCTCAAGATTAAAAAAATGTGGAGAGGATTTATCCATATTGCACAATCATGGATGGCAATAATGTGATGGCCGAATAAGAATCCACAATGTAAATATAGCTGTTTTATTCACTGTGTTTGCGGCTAATGTTTCTCTCTTGATTTCATGCCTTTTCACGTTATTATAAATATCTTATTCATCCTGATTCTACAGCTGAAGCAACTGTAAACGTTATACAGTTCATGCATCTGCTCTTCAGTGAAAACATACTTGAATAACAAAATGCCTTCTTTGTTATCTGCTAAAATTAAATAAGAAAAAATAGTTCCTGGAAAGCTCTACAAGTTTGTCATAATGTGTTAAAATATGCATTTCTGCAAAGACTTTCACAACAGGCTGCATCAGTCACTGCAGCATTAATACAGGACAGATGCAGGACACATTCATGGTGGAGAATGATGCTTTTCAGTGTCCTCATAATGACAGAGACTTGAAAATCTGGGGGGAGACGAGAATAAGCCCCGGCCAATATAAGCAGAATGAGGCTGATTTTGCCATTATAGCGGCAAGCTCTTTTCCCTCTTGGATGGGAGCCTGGGCTGACAGTCAAACGTCATTATGAACCACTGGCCTTGCAGTTTGTCACTGTCAGTCCCTCTAAATGGAGACTTTGTTTTCAAGATTTGTAAAGATTTATGACATTCCGGGCACTATTTAAGCGGTGATGCACAACAAAGTCATTTTGTTTAATGCAAAGCCACTTTGAAAAATGGCAGATTCTGTGGGCTGTGGGCTTATTTCCTCCAAGCACAAATATAATACAAGGCATTGTGCCCGTTTTTTTCTTCTTTTTTTCAATCTTTCTTTCAATCAGAGGAAACACAGATGTCACGAGAAGTGTTGGGGTATTGCTGAAAGGAATGATGACATTTTCATCATCATTGTTGAGTCCACCTTTGAACCCTGTCACTAAAAATCTTTTGCAGATTGAGTTGTGGGCATGAAGCTCTAATTTAACCAGAAATTACGTGCAGTGGCAAAATACTGAAATACAAGATTTGCCATGCGTTAGAAGCCAACACACTAATTGTTTCTTCCATCTTCGTAGCAGTGTTGCAGTTGGCTTCGTCTCTCTTTGCAAGACTGTAAAGACTCCCTTATGGAAGGGATATACATCTTGTAAGAAGGATATTATACATGAATCACAGAAAATGTTTCACAAAACGTATAGAAAATCCTTTGGCAAAATCCCAGGAGATCAGCATATGCCCCACAGGCCGAGCGAGGTCACTGTAGTCTTTTTTTGCCGAATAGCACAGGTGCATCTTTCCTCTGCTCCCTGCAGGGAGATTATATGAATATCGTGGTGATTTTTCTGTAGGGTAACATTTATTATTGGGCCTCGACGTGACCGAGTTTCACGTTTGCCAATGAGAGCACCCCCGACAGCGCCCTCTGTTGGTTCACTGAAACTCTTCTGTATAAAGTGCTGTGAAGCCTCGACACATGCAGTCAGTGCAAAAGAACCGTTCACTCCCTCCAGAGGAGCGCACAGCTTTTTGAAGGAGCCAGTGGTGGGAAGAAAACAATCCAGTCAGCGTTTTGGAGCACTTTCAGATGAGTTCTTCTTCCTCGTTAGATATATCGGCATAGTTGACCGATAATTTCACGCCAGTTAAAGGAATGTTTTAGGTACACGTTTTCTACAAGGGGCAATTGGAGCAGGCAGTCTGAGCCATTATAATGCGGAGAGATCAAATCTCAATAGTTTGTCGGTATGAACGCAGCGCAGACGGACCCTGAGAAACTGCTTCCATGGATTGACTGATTGATTGATTGGCATTTGATTTTTGGGGGATTTTTTCAACACAAGAGGAATTGTCAGCTTCGGGGTTAGTCTATTATTAAAAAAAACACCAAACAAAATCGTGGATTATTATTGGGAGTCGAGGATTTTTTTGGAGGTGCGTCTTTAATGAGGATATTGCTTCTTTTTTTCTTTTTTTTAACAGTTAACATACGGCTGATTTTAAGGATCCGGAGAGGGGAATTCAACCTTTTGTAAGGTGGACATATTGGTCGTATTGGACTCTGAACTCATCTCTCTTCCCGCGGAGTCCAATATGAAGTCTGTCACTGTGTGGATGTGCCCGTACGTCTTTCTCCTGCTCTTAGGTGAGAAGTGAAATATGATAAGAATATGTACAATTGTGTTTCAATTTGAATTGTATGGCACATAGAAATTCATTTTGTCATCCGTAATTATTGCCAAGGAGCATTTTATGTTATGCGTCCACTTTTCTCATGCAGGAGTTGTTTGAGGGCACAAGGTTCATTCTGATTGCTTTTAATATGTGTGGTCAAATATCAGGATTATGTTTAATTGTTAACCATTGCTACTAACAGAAGTTGGTCTGTGCGAGTGCAAGTGCATCACTTATATTGGATCCATTCAACAACCACAGCTCCCACAGTAGTAAACACCTCATTATTGGATCATTATTTAGTCAGTAAAGGGAACATCTCCATCAGCCATTTCAGCTACACACAATTGTGTTTTGTTCATTATGACCAATTCCATCATTATCATTATCATCATCATCATCATCATCATCATCATCATCATCATCATCATCACCATCCCTATCTTAAACATCAGCACATACCATTAAAAGTGTCGTCCTCAAACGATACAACATTGCTTCAGATAAAATGATCTGACTGATGAAATATTTTAACTTCATGTTACTCCTCTCTTGCCCGTTGCTCTCTGATACTGATGCAGTATCCCTGCTCTCTGAGCGCAATGCTCAACATTACCACAAGGGGTCTCTCTTGTCATGTAGACAAAGTAGACTGTCTCTACTTTGGTGTGAAGGCGCGTCTGAATTTGACTCGTGTCAAACGACAGCACCTGAGTTCTGCTCTGTGGATCATTGTTTACTCATTGCAAGCTGTAATGTTCTGGTTACCTAGATGGGAATCAAGCGTAGTTCACATTTTTTTAGGTGAGATAATTAGATGCACTTCAATGATCAAGTCTTCCTTTAATTACGTTTATTATGAAACTGAAAGCTGCTGCATAACTGGTTTCTGAGGCGTTAGATGCACTAAATGAAGTACAGATAAGCACAGCTATATCACTGAATATTAATTAAATGAGACATAACCTGACCGCATGGAGCGATGTATAAGACGAATGTGAACCATGAAGAATGTAAACTGTTTTGCTAAAAGATACCTTTGCATGTATGGGCATGTCATAGGCCATCAAACCTGTTTGTATGTCAAACATCTAAAACTAAAATGAAAGCAGGTTTCTGATATGTGCTTGCACTTGCACAAACATATGCCATCACAAAATCTCTCACACATTCATTTGCAATTTCTGAGCCCCATTGTCTCTTGTCCCCCCACCTCTGTTCCCTGGTCCCTATCTAGATAAGGCAGCAAGTTCCTGGGATGGTCCCTCAGCTTTGTCCATGTCCATGGCCAATGATTCTCCAGGATCTCCAGGTACAGGGTCTGGGCCCGCAGCTCAGACAGAATGGGTTGACTGCATCCAGGCCAGTGACATGTGCAACCAGAACCCTTATTGCAGCTCTCGGTACCGGGTGATGCGTCAGTGTCTTGTGGGCAAGGAGAAGGAAGCCATGCTGGACAACAACAGGGAGTGCCAGGCGGCCTTGGAAGTGCTGCTGGTTAGTCCTCTGTATGACTGCCGCTGCAAGAGGGGCATGAAGAAGGAGCTGCAGTGTCTGCAGAACTACTGGACCATCCACATGGGACTCACTGAAGGTAGGAGGAAGATGGTTTTAGGATTCACTGTCTCTCAAAATTCACATCACATCATGTTTAGCTGTGACACAATTTCAGGGCCTGCAGTATAATGACACCTCTTTAAGTCATGTAGTTATATAACTACACATGTAGTCACTTGAAATCAGCACTTGCCTGTTTCATGTGTCCACCAGTCAGTCATTTGTTTCCTTCTGTAATCCCTCTTTGACCATGTTTAATTTATTTATTACTAAATGTATGATGTACAGATATATACGTACCAGAGGATACACATGCATTGCTGCAGTAGTGTAGAAGTGGATGTTCAACACTCCTCTATTGATATTATTGTATAAGACTTGGTGCATTCTTTATATAACATTTATTTGAAATGAATGTTCCGATCTCAAGTAACAGTGTACTTTCCGGGCAAAGACAAGAAGGATGTACACCACACCCATTGTTTATGCCCTATTCCCTGATGCCCTCTTATAGTGATACCCAGAAGCCCATGATGAAAAATATATGCTTTCCTACTTTCCTCACCCTCTCGAAGGTAATGGAGCTATAATGGGATTACATTAGGTAGACCTGTTATGGTAGTCTTATTGGTTTTCACTGAAAGTGTTCCATATTACCATGTAATTAGGTTACAATCGTATAGCTCAGTGGCCCTTATGTGTCCACTTGTGCTGGACGTAAAACAGCACTCTTGTTGTAACCTTGTAACCCTCTGGTTTTTACATTGCAATACATTTAGAGATCACAAAGTAGCCTGCTGAACTGACTCTTGACCCATCCTTATGGGAGCAAAAGCACGCAGCGTTTCATATGGAGACAAATCGGACATAATTTGAGCTGAAAGAGTTTCAGTGCTAAGGGATAAGAGCGCTGAGTGGGTCCTGACCCAAAAGTGACATTTCTCCCAGCTTTTACACGTGTCCGAAGTTTGTGTGACTGATACCAAGTAGCATGCCATGTAAACACGGAGGACATAATATGTTCAGCTGTTTTGACATGTGGGGTAATGGTGGTAGCGTTGCGAAGTCTCCAAGCTCTGAGCATTTGGGTCTTTTGTGTTGTGATCCGTGAAGTGATTCGCCAGGCGGACTGCTCATAGCACCAGCTACACTTCATCAGACTGATGGCAGCAGAGGGTCCCTGACATGAGTTCAAGGGAAATGTAATGACATGCATGCTCCCCAGGCCTTTAGTCTCCCTCCATGTCTTTCTCTTCATTTCCAACTCTTTCCCCTTCTAATGATCTCTCTCACTGGTCTCCCTCTATGTCTCTTTCTGCTTTCCCAAACCAACAGCCACATCAGTCAAAGTGCTTGTGTTTGAATGCATCGTGCAAGTTGTCTTGTTGTCAGGGATAGAGACCTCCTGTGCCTGCAGCATGCCCTTCGCAGAGCTTGTGTTTCTTAATGAATAAAGGCCTCTCAGCTCTGTCCTTTTTTGGCCTTGTCGCCCTCGGAGATAAAACCCGCTTTAACACAAACGAAAAGCTCTTATAGTGCAGCTTTAATCTAATCACGATCCATTGTGCAGTCAAGCAGGCTTTTGTTAACTGGAAACAATCTATGTACAACATCCATCTCTGGAAACAAACACGAAGGGCCGAATCCCAACACACCCTCTTGAAATGCTTCTAAGCCACTTTAAAAATAATTTGTGGACAAATCAGGACAATTTTAATGTAGTTGTTGGGTTACATAATGCATAGTGTAGCTTTGAGAGCTATTTTTTTATTTTGTCAGTGATGAGCTAGGGATTAAAAGACGAGGAGTAGAGCTAGGGAAGGTGAAAGGACAAAGCTGACTAAATGACAAACAAATGAGGGCAGAGATTATTAAAGACCTGTGAAATTTAACTAATGTGATTAACTCTTTATGAAAAGTAATGTCTGGGGCCTTGTAGACAAACATATTTAGCCACTTTCTACATCTGATGACTTTGCTGTAACCTAATGCTCTTATAAGGTGGAGAAAGCCATCTAGAAATCAGGCCTCATCTATAAATTGGGCTGTTTCTTATGACCCATTGACCATGCGCAGGAAGTTGGCCTGCAAGCCTGAGGGCTAAACTATTGTGTTTGTGAAGAAAAATCTGATGCCGACCAGGAATGAACTGGGATTTAAAACAATGCCCTGCTCCCAGATCAACCCTATACACGGCACACAGATACTCCACTGCCTCAGGCAAGATTACCCTATTTAGTCTGTATACTAATATTCTTTACTTCTAAAAACCAAGAGAATCTAGTAAACAGTTAGATAAAAAGTGCACCTGTGAACATGAATTTTCATAGTGGACGAACACAGTAAATGTCAATTTTGATAACCTTAGTTCAATAAAGGTTATTTTTGTTGTTGTTTTTTGTCACAAGAAATTATTTTAAGATTTTACTGTTTTGGCTTCATGAATGTGAAATGTAAAAAAAAACATACAGCTGAGCTTGGATGCCCATATTAACTGTTAGAGCTTGTGTTAAAGACTGGACTTGATCAACACACATAAGTAAGCACCATGTGATTTAGTCATGTAAAGAATAGCAAAGGTTCAAAACAACCTTGGAAATATCAACTTCTTCACATTCTTAATTTGCTCGTTTGTCCCTTTCTCATTCAGCTGACGTTTATATCATTCAGCTGCAAAATGGTTAGATAAGAAGCTAAACTAAACTAAAGCAACAGTAAGAACAAAACACTAAACGACTACTCATGATTATTTTATCGAATGCATTTTTTTTGTATTTATGATGAAACAGTGGTGAAGCACTGGGGTTGAGGTTTAAAATAGAAAATAATAACAATATGATAATAATTATCCATACAGAATAGATAATATGCTCAAGACAGGAGGGTAATTAAATAATGGTTCAAAATGCTGAAGGGCAGGAGGGATGTAACCTTGTATGTAAAATATGTGGTAATCATTGCCAAACCAGAACACCATCAGCCATTGGAAAGTTCTGTGCTATATAAAATAATTACAGATTATTGTTCACAGGCTTTAGATCATTGTTTTAAATAGGGCAGCACATGCACATATGCTTTCTTGTATGAGTCCTGCTTCAGTGTGATAACTTTACATTTGAAAGCAAACTGAAAAGTCTACCATGAGACTGAAAGGCAATATTTCTTAAATCAAGTCACCATATACACCACAAAATGCCCTGGTGGAAAGGCCCTGAAGCTGCAGTGTGCCCTGTGTCTGTGAGATGTAACTGTGAATTACATTTGTCTTAGCAAACAAGGTCCGGACACTTAGGAGCAGCATGAGTGTCTCCAGTTACATAAGTCCAGTGAGAGGGTTGAATCTTTGAAAGGCGTTTCAAAAATGACACTTTATGTGTAGAAACAATGCATTGCTTCTGAGAAAACACTTTACAGCACAGAGTATGACCACAACGTGACTCAATACCCTCATCGGGTGTTGCATCTAAACGCATTACCGGTGTGACTCCACAGCTATGATGTGGGGTTGGATTTCCTCTTGATTGCTTTACTTATCGTTATTAACTGCCTTTAGGCTATACCGTACTACCCTAATTGGCTTAAAAACCAGAGGCTAAAAGGTGTTATAATGCCATCTTGCGATGTCTTTGAGCCATCGGTAACGGTGCTAATGATGACCTGTTAATTGTGTTTTCCAAACCAAAAAATGGCAGCTGATTTCAATGCGTCATTGCAGCCGTCCTTGATAGATAATGGGTGGCTTCTGCTCTGAATGGGACTCAGTTGGTGTGGGGCAATGAGGTCTAGCACTTTGAATCCATAAAAGAAGTAATTACTTAGAAAGAAACATTGGCTGCTACACACAGCAATATTGTATAGGTGGCTGCATGCAGTTCTTTTTCAATTGTGCCCTGGGTCTCATGTGGATATAGCCTTGCAATAATGCAGGAGAATAAGTAATTTAAACGATAAGTTCCACACCTCCAACATACATTATTTGATAGCCTCAGCTATGAAACCACAGCCTAGGTCTCAAAGTAGGAATCAAAGATCTTTTGTGGGGACCTTTAAGAGCAGTTTAATTAGCTGAGCCAACTTTCACTGCAGGGAGAAAAGGGAAAGCTCCACCGGTGCTCCACACCAATCTGTTCCAGTTCATTGTGAGAGAAGACTATCTTTACATGTAATGACGAGAATACCAGACAATTTTGCGACTTGATTTATTTTCTCCATTTTCATGAATGCCAGTGATGCAAAGGTCACCCTCTGAATATATATCACCACATCATGCTAACACCACAAGTTGGCCCGCTACTGCTGTGGAAAGTTACATGCAATGGACAGTGTAGGAATGATGTGCACATCATGATAGATTTAGGCAGGGAGGAAGAGAAATGGAGAGAGTGTGAGAGAGAGCACAGGAGGTGAGGAGAGGACGGAATAGATAAATGATAAGAGGGGGAGAAAATTTAAGAGAGAGAGACAGAGAAAACCATAGAATGAGTGAGCGAGAGGAAGAAAGACAGAGTCATTGGGGGAACATAGAGGAGGGGGAGTTACAAAGGTACACAGTATTCCTGGGTGAAACCATCATTACTATGAGCAATGGTAGCAGTCACCGGCCATTACCTTAGCCATCCACTGTCATAAGCAGAACATTTTTCCAGCCTGCCCCGTATGTCACGGGATAGGGGAAGCAGGCTCCTGCATGCTGAATATGTCCTTTCTGCTTTCGCCCTCCCATCGCTGGAGACCCAGCCGGCACTCGCTAGGTGGCTACTTCATCATCAGAGGAAGGGACCTGTCGATAGCTCCTGGATGTGATCAATAAAGTCTTTCAGAGCTTTCCCATCCTCGCCCTTTTCATCCCTCCTTCTCCCCTTTTATCTTTCATTCCAAAATGTGAAAAGGATCGGTGAAATATGATGACAAAAAAGGCACTGTTTGTCCTCGTAAATATGTCTAATGATTTTCTACCCTGTAAGGTGAAGTGTCCGAGATCCCATTCACCATGAAGCTGTATAGTGTGACAGTACGACTGAAATGAGGACCAGGTAGCGGAGTTTAGATTAGCCTTTTATAGTGGAGTGAGTTCTCAGGCTCTCTATCGGAGGGGAGAGTGAGTGACGGCCCATTCTGCTCAGTGAATACTGTCATGATGTGGGCATTAAGATTCACTCCTGGCTGGAAGGTTCACAGCCGTGTTGAATGAATGTGCGTTGCAGAAGTCAACTACCATCACCTGTCATCACAGCACGGTTAATTCAATTTCTCTTGCTCTCTCCCTGGTTCGCTGTTTTTTACTCTCTGCATTATTAATTGAAGCTCAAGTTTTTGAAAAGCACACCTAGTCAAACACATTTTCATATATTTAGATTCATTATGTGGGTTGTTATCCTTCAGTTAACAATGCAGCCGCACTAATTATGTTTACAGTAAATACTCAGATGGTTAATATTGACTGTTTAAGATGCTGTAAAAATTATAGCATTTTCTATTCACTCCTGTTGATATAAAGTGTAATATGTTGAGCAGAAGCTTATATATTGGGCTGCACCTCTGCTGCCTGTTTTTAATGTTTTTAATGTCCCAAATATGTTGCTATGCAATAAAGATGAAAGCTGTTTTTACGAAAGTTTTGCAGGATTTACACCATATTTAACATTTAGTACCTGCCACCAGGTATTAAAATGCTGATTTAGGGAAGCGTTTGTGTAACTATTCCTATTAACATCACATTCACATAGCCAAAGGCATGAATGGAAATTTCAGCACTCATTTTCTCGGCTGTGTTTGCCCACCACGCCTCGCTGGACTGGAATTGTGACTTGAAATATTATTCTGAGCTAATCCAATATTCTTTTTGTATGGTTTGGAATTGAGTTTAAAATGTCAATATCACTTCAAACGCTGAGCCGGTGACTACATTTATGCTTCAACGTGTGTTCTGTTAAGCACAATTTGACGAAAGATGCATTTGTAGTATCACTTTACTTTATCTTGTCTTTGTTGAAAGAAGCACAATATGGGAGGGAGTCAAGAGGAAAGTTATTGCATTTATCTTTATGTAATAAAACTTTTAATTCCCATATTCCAGTGTTCTCTTTGATGCATTTCTATAGAATACAAGTGTGTTTTGAGAAGTGCTTTCAAGAGGAAAGTGTTCTGGCTAGCCTGATGTCCACTGACAGCTCATTTGCAGACTTTGGGAGCTCTGACAGTAAAGGCTCGGTCACCTTTTGTTGCCAGCCGAGTTTGTGCAATAACCAACAGGGCTCTGCAGAGGACCTCCGGCTGTGCTCCAGGCTGCTCAGGCTGTGCTAAGTTGTCTTTGTATAGTTGATATGAGAACAGAACTGTTGCAATATATTGCTCTTGTTTAAATAAGAAGTAATATGTTCCCAACATTTTCTGCAGCAAAAAAGGTAACAACATGAAATCAATATTAAACAGGAACAAAATAAGTATAGGGTACCTTTAAAAACCAAAAGAAGGGGAATGACGTTTATTCAAATTGACTTGGCTTCTAACCGTAAACGGTTTGCCAAGACAGTTGCTAAAGAATCCATAGGGCAGTTTCCATCACTCCAAGACTTTAGATTCATTGATAGTAAATATGAAAAGGATGAGTGATGGCGCCCAGCAGCTTCATAAAGCCCCTGATGACGAAGGAGAGGACTGTGAATCAAAGTATTCCTTTCTTGCTGTGACTAGGGAAAAGCCTGCATGTCTGTCTGAGCTGTGCCGGTCATGCTCCATACTGTCAGAGCAAATGAAGTCAAACGGAGGCTTAATTACAGTGATAAGTTGTTGCCCTGGAGCTAAAAACATCCTATCACTAAACAGCTGGGAAGAATTCTCTATTATGAATGCATAATTTGGTCCAGGATGACTGTCAAAGAGCACTATTTTTTTAAAGTTCAACAAGGCGTCCTGCTGTGGGGTTTTTCACATCCTAAGGGTGTGTGTGATTGTAGTGTGTTTTGCAGTTTTTTTGATTCTGCACGGCTTGTAACATTCATGTAAATAAGCTTTTAATATGAATTAACGTGAATTGACGTTAATGTTTTATAGGATCACCACTGTACAATTTTTGTATGTAATGTGCCTTAACGCTGTTTGATCCCAGGCTGATTGTGCAGTGAAGCTTTCCAACACTGGAAGGATCTGCCTGATCAAAATGCTAAGCAACCTCATTTGTTTTGCTTTTGGCAAAAAAATAGGGCTTTATACCATGTTGTTCTTTACAGCACACACTGTTCAGAGTAGTGGAAGAAGCATTGCACTTTTCTGAGGAATATTTGCCACTTCTTTAAAATACACAATGGCTGTGTCTTCTGCTGAAATAGACATGGAAGAAGGTTTTAGATGGTTGTTAGCAGAGTAAGTGGTAGTCTTGAACTCCTGAAAGGCTTCTAAAGCACTATAGCTTCTATAGGTAATTGTTGCAATTAGAATCACTGAAAGATCTCGAGTCCGGCAGCTTCTCCAGTCCCTCTGTCTTGACAGAAATGTAACATGAACGTAGATGTGGGCGATGCAAAGGCAACTGGGGAAAAAATAGAAATAAAGATAAATGTATGTGCAGACACTCTTTCAATGGACAAACAAAAAAGACAAACAAGGACGGCACAAGTAGTACACTCAACACTTGGAGGATTTAGGTCATTTTCTCTAAGCCTCTCTGTCACCCTTTACGTGTTCCTCCTTTCTCCCCTCCATCTTTGTCCTGTCTCCATTTTTCTCTTCTTTTTGTCTCTGATCTACTCTTTTTTCAAACACACATACAATTCTCAACGGTGCCAAGTGTCAATAGCTATATGCTCAGGGAATGGCCAGCTGAGCTGTTCCAGCTTGTTATGGTTGTCAATATTGTTTAAAAGGGGAAATGTAGAACAAGTCATCAAGAAATATCTAATGTACACAAGTCTATGGTTGGGTTTCTCTGTGGACAAAATATGATAGAAAATTCCCTTTAGTTATTCTCTTTTCCTCTAATGATCTCACTTTAGTCATTCCTTTTTACCGTGTGCCAGTATATACAAACCTTCTGTGGACAAATTCAACTTTTAGTGAGTTAGCAACATATCTGATGTTACGGAATATTTGATGATACCGGATACATGGATAACACTGAACTCTATACTGATAAATACACAAACACACGCACACACACACACACACACACACGCACACACACACACACACACACGCACACACACACAAACACACACACACACACACACACACACACACACACACACACACACACACATACACAGGACAAGACAACATTTTCTTGCTTCATCCTTTTAGTAAGCATCCAAGTAGGATGTCGATAAACAAAATGTACTATATAAATTGATTGTATCTACCGAGCAGCGCAATCTTATACCGACAGGTTTCAGATTTTCTCATTTGTAGCAGCGGGCCTCCAAACCTTCCTCACAACACCCTCCCTGTGTTTCTGTTGGGATCAGAATGCAAAGCTATTACACACTGGAGGGTTTGTCTCAATCACACCGAATGGCTATGAATTTTAAATGTGGGAGTAGGGCCTACAGAGAAGCAGGCACATGGGAGAGACTCAGTCAGTTGAGTGCTAATTAGATTTTAATTTTTTCTTCTTTTTTTTACAAACAGCTCTGGGAACATTGTTAGCAGGGAAGATGCATTGCTCGTGCTTTAGTCTTTCGGCTATGATCAAGATGAACATCCTGTTTTCCATATGAAAACCCCCCCAACTCAGTCAGTTGTTGGTCTGCCAGTCCAATACATAGAAATTACATCATACAAATCTAATTTTTTACAGTGTTTCCATGAGGAACATAAACTGAATTGCCTTTCTGTTCGAGTGTGTTCTTTCAGAGAGGGATGAGTGGAGAATGAATTCTTGCACATTGCTAAATTTACTATGTATGAATAGATTATTGAAACACAAAGTTTGGTGCCAAAAGCTTAGCCTGCAGGTGGGTGGTTGGGCACAGTAATTCATTTGATGGGGCATGACCTTCGAAAGCCGTCTCCTAGATTGCACTCCATTTTCTGTTCTTTGGAAATGCTCAAATGCTCTGCTTGAAAGGTAACGTCAACCATTTGATTGATAATGAATCTTTACTTTTGTTTCAGGTGGAGACATGGATGACTCATCCCCGTATGAACCCGTAGCACCAAACCGACACCCTGATGCGTTCCGCTTGGCCTCCATCTCTTCAGGTATCACAGGTTTGATTTGAACTCAGCTCTTTGTGGTTTATCATGTGAGTGGAACTATGCATTCTGGAGATGGTGAAATGGAGGTTCTGTGATAAATAACAGCGTAGAGGCTAAAAAGCCTGTGCTGATCTTTCCGCACTGGCATTCCACCAGTCAACTGTCCTGAATGAATTGGGCGCTTTTCTTTTAATGTTTCTTGGGACCTACGCCGATTGTTGTGAGGTAATCCATATACTCTCAGTGTATTACCCCACATTTTCCCAGCTATTGATTTAGCTTTCAGTTCGATTTCCTATTTGGTTTACTAATTAAACAGCCCAGCACTCACCAGGGGAGCTATAGCCTGTTTTTTTAATTTACTGGCTATTGCCTTCATGCTATCACTAATCAATGCAGATCTTATTATAAAACACAGCTACAATGGTCAATGCAGTGCTGAGGAGCAAGTTATACAATAGGTGTGATGGGACACTGGCACGACGCCTGTCCATTGCCAAAGCTATAGGCTGCAGTCACTTGAACATTCAATCGTTTTCTTTCATCTTGTTCTGACAGAAATTTCCAGAGGATGTTCTCTTCTATGTATTTATGATTTTTGTTTGCCAAAAGCAATCTACAAACGCTGAAGCCAACTCATTTCCTTTTCTTTTGGCGGATGTATCTTGCTTTGTTTTATAACTGGGAGGTACAAGAAAGACAAGCTTTTTGTATAATCCCCTTAGCTTGAAATCAGCAATGTATCACTTGTTTTTGAAAATGCGACTGTTTGATATTTTGAAAGAAGCAGAGAGTATCAGGATACATATGAAAAATTGCAGGCTTTGATTATTTTTGAGTTTTGATAAAACTACAATTCCTGATATAGTGCATATTCATCTAGAAAGCATTCTGAAAGCGCATTCTTCTGTCAAGACAGCAAAATCCTCAACATTGTTTACTTTAGCTGTTTAGAAGCTGCATCTGGATTTGAGATCTGCACCAACAATATTTATAGTTAACGATCATGCTGATTAATGATTGGTATTTTTAGGGCTTTGTACAAGGATACATTTTAAAGTTGGTAAGACTCATGACCACTGAGTTATTATCATTTCAATCTATATATGTTGTTGTAGTTATATAGTTGAAATGCCATTAAATATTGCAAAAACAATTCAGAACCAAAGCAGTATGTGCTCCCATAATTTAAATATAGCTGCAGTCGCACCATGTGCTTAAGAAATGTGGCCATAAAATAAGATAAGATGAAATAAGATAATCCTTTATTAGTCCCTCAGTGTGGAAATTACAGGATTAGAGCAGCATTTCTCACAAGTGAATAAAAGAATAATAAAATAGAAACAAGTAATATAAATAAATATAAATAAGCAGTAAAACAGTAGAATATTAATATACAGACTGAATAGATAAGTATATATAAAAAAGTACTTAAACGTATTGCATGTAATATTGCACCAGGTGAATGCTAAAGTGACCAAGTTCAGTTGAAGTGTTCGATTGTCAAAGTGGTCTACTGGGAGCTCAGTGTGTTATGGAGCCTGACCGCAGCGGGAAGAAAAGACTTGCGGTACCTCTCTCTCAGACACCGGGGATGAATCAGCTGGTGACTGAAGGAGCTGTGCAGAGCTACCAGAGTGTCCTGCATGGGGTGGGAGGCGTGGCTCATCATGGATGAGAGCTTCGTCATCATCCTCCTGTCCCCCACCACCTCCACGGTATCCAGAGGACGCCCCAGCACGCTGCTGGCCTTCTTTACCAGCTTGTCAAGTCTCCTCCTGTCAGCTGCAGTGATGCTGCTGCTCCAGAAGACCACTCCATAAAAGATGGCTGATGCCACCACAGAGTCAAAGAAGGTCTTCAGGAGTTCTCCCTGCACCCCAAAAGACCTCAGTCTCCTCAGCAGAAAGAGTCTGCTCTGTTCCTTTTTATAAAGTGCGTGTATGTGGTCGGACCAGTCCAATTTGTTGTTCAAGTGAACACCCAGGTACTTATAAGATTTGACGATCTCAATGTCCAGTCCCTGGATGCTCACCGGTACCGGGCGTTTACCCCGGCGGAAGTCCACCACCAGCTCTTTGGTTTTACTGGAGTTTATTTGGAGGCGGTTCCGCTGGCACCATCCTAAAAAGTCCTGATTTAGTTCTCTGTATTCCCTGTCGTCATCGGTGGAAATGAGGCCGACGATTGACGAGTCGTCAGAGAACATTTGCAGGTGGCAGTTTGCAGAGTTGTGGTTGAAGTCCGAGGTGTATATGGAGAAGAGGAATGGAGCCAGAACGGTTCCTTGTGGGGCTCCCGTGCTGCAGGACACCCGATCTCACTCGCACTCCCGTATCCGCACATACTGTGGACGGTTGGTGAGGTAGTCCAGGATACATGCAATCAGGTGGTGGTCCACCCCGGTCTGCTCCAGCTTGTCCCTCAGAAGTAAAGGCTGGATGGTGTTGAAGGCACTGGAGAAGTCGTAGAACATGGCTCTCAAAGTGCTTCCAGCCTTTTCCAGGTGAGAGAGGCATCTCTGCAGCAGGAAGATGACGGCGTCATCTACCCCGATGCCAGACTGGTAGGCGAACTGAAGTGGGTCCAGGGATGAACTCACCAGAGGGCGGAGATGAACAAGGACCAGCCTCTCCAGGGTCTTCATCAGGTGGGCTGTCAACACTACCGGCCGGTAGCTGTTGAGGTCCTTGGGCCGCGGGGTCTTTGGTACCGGTACCACGCAGGACGTCTTCCATAGTTGTGGTACTTTCCCCAGTCTCAAGCTCAAGTTGAAGATGTGCTCTGCTATCCCGCACAGCTGGTCTGCGCAGGATTTGAGGAGCCTTGAGCTGATGCCGTCTGGAACCGTGGCCTTCCTAAGTCAAGATTTTCAATGATTAAGCAAGCAGTTTTTAAGTATGCAATATCAAAACACGGGAAACATATTTTCATTCTAAATTGTGTTGTGAGACAAATTTGGTAGAAACTGGATGACATTTGTGGTTAAAA
Organism: Taurulus bubalis; assembly: GCF_910589615.1. Classification (NCBI taxonomy): domain Eukaryota; kingdom Metazoa; phylum Chordata; class Actinopteri; order Perciformes; family Cottidae; genus Taurulus; species Taurulus bubalis. The sequence goes on along the minus strand of NC_136596.1, from coordinate 13,806,699 downwards.
TAAAAAAACACAGATATTTGAAATGTTGGAAAATCTGTGTAATATGCATGGGTATGATCCAGTTCAGGATTAGTGAGTGAATACATAAAATACTTTCTAAATGGTGTTGTTGGTGTATGTTTATCACTTTTGAGATGCCCTGCTAACAAACATTCAAGCGAGATAATAATCAAAGTACAGACACTCTTTAGCCAGTGTAAAAATGCAATTGCTCTGGTAAAACAAGGAGCGCAGCACAGTGTACCTAGACATATTAAGATACAACAGGGGACTCATTACTGCATCCATTTTGCTTCAGCTGTTTCTTCCATTCTCTCCAAGGTGAAAAATTGGATTTGCTCTCTGAAATCGCTTTAGCCGCAAGCTTTCCTCATTATTTATCAATTCTGAGGACAGATTAATTAATTGGGGCACTGAGAGAAAACCACAGCAAATGGATAAGTAATTATACACTTGTTTTATGAAAATATTCCTCACTTCGATAACTAAACCACATAAAAGTATTAATAATCCCATCTACAAATGTTAAACTGCATAGAGACCTGGGGAATATATGATATCTGGTTGGTTGATGAGGACAGGGAAATGTATACTCTCCAAGAGGAAAGGTAGGAAATGGAAAAATAATCTCTGCTACTTTAAAAGTTTTTGTCTGGAGAGAGATAAGGGACATACGTTGTAAAAGAAATGAAAAAGAATGATATACTACTGCATGCACTCATGCATACACACATTCTCACTCTGAAGTTTAAATTAAACAGAACATATGGAGAATCAGTTTCTGCATTGCCCCAAGTGATACCTGCAAAACTATTTCACACAGGCTTCTCCTTCTAATGGGACTGTGTCTCATTTTAGCATATCTTCAAACTGAAAATTAGTATGCACTGTACACACAGTGTGGTCCGTCCCTTAAATGAGGGCAGAGGCTACCCTTCCGTGACCACGATACTTGCTTCTTCCTGTCCTGGCTTCGCTGGCACTGTGCACCTGCGTCAGCAGTGTTTCATCACCTCAATTCTCATCACAGTTGCATCAAGGGCTGACTGCAGTGTCCTCATCGACATCATTCAACTCTTCCATTGGCTTCTTTGCTGTTATGGCGGCGAGGCCTTGTGGGGTCTCTCGCGCCACATCTACCACCACTTAAGGGCGAGGGTGTGGTTTGTGTTGTAACAAGGTGGACTTCCTTTAGTGTCACAAAAGAAACAAGAAACGAACAATCAAACATATGACTAGCCATTTTGCTTCTCACACTGACTAGTTAATAACTTTGAGAAGATGTTTAAGATAGCTGTGAATGAGCCAGCCAGTCACCAGGTTGTATGAACACTTATTATGGCCCTGATTCTCTGGTTTAGAGACACAGACAATTATGTATTCCAAAAGCAGCCCTACAAGAGCGGCATATTCTCCTAGATCTTTCCATGATACTGCTTCAAACAGATAGTACACAGTTTGCGCTGTGCTCGCCACCGGGTTCATCGTGCATTACTGCACTCCGCGATCAAAGTTTAACCAGATTTTAAAAAGCCGCTTCGGCGCCACTTAAGTTATTGGAAATAATGGGTTTCAGTGCAGTGGTGCTGTTGCCACATTGTTTGTGAAGAGCCCAATAGGCTTCGAAACGTGTTACTCATCTTATGAAAGAAGGGCAGTGACAGAAATATTCTTCCACCTTTTGGCCCACTGTCACATGCTGCACACCTGCCCACCTGTCTACATTCTGCTTTAGCAGTCTGGTTATTGGGTGTTGCTCTCTCCTGTGACCTGTGACTCTTTATCGCTATGTCATGCTGTCAGTGTCAGGGCATAGGGCATGGTTATCTGATAGATGATGGAGATGATAGATGGAAAGAGAGTAAAGGTTATATAGGCAAGCAAACATGTGAATAGGACAATACTGAAAGCTAGCTGGAAGTGAGTTCTGGAAACCAGCAAGTGGGAATGCAGTAAAAAAAAAAAAAACACTGGTGTTGTCTAGTGGGATTGCTGTTGACAGCTCCAGTAAGCATAGTACAATCAGTACCCACAACTAGTAACACAGCCTGAAATATGATAATGGTTACGTGTTGTAAACCTATAGCTCTCTTCACACATGTAGGTAGGGCTTTGTAGCAAATCTCCCTCGTTAAAACTTACAGCTGCCATAATCACATTCTGATACCAGCAATATCCTTGAAGAGCAATGTACTAGCTCAAGATTCATTGTTACTGCAAGCATACTTGTTACATACATCAGATAAAAAGTGAATGAGACATGGAGGAACACAGAGAGAAAGAAAGATAATGTGTTACATTACTTTTTCATCAACGTTTTGTTCCCAGCTGTGACGGCAACATTGACTGTAGTGAGAACTATAACAGTTTTGAATACTATTGCAGGTGTTCATCTTTATAGGTTTTATTTGGTACAACACCTTTAATAGAACACGATTCACAAAGTACGAAAAAGAAAAGCAAAAGTAAAAAAATATTGAAAAGAAGAAAAACCTCAAAACAATAAAAACATGAAAGCAATCAAAAATATGCAAACAATTCAAAGTATTTCTGTCCATCTGTCTGTGGACAGATTTTGTCACCATGATAGTGTAGCAACCGTGCAGGGTGCAGTCACACAACTGGGTAGGGCTGCAACTAACAATTATTTTAATAATCGATGAATCGGTTGATTATTTTTTCGATTAATCGATGAATCGGATAAAAAAAACAAAAAAGCATTGATTTTCAACCCTTTATTCAAAAACAGAACTGACAGTGCAAAACATCTTCAGAAAGTGCACAAACAGGTTGCTCCTTGAACATCCCTGAGCTGTTAATTAAAAAAATCAAATAAAATGGACTAACACAAAAAACATACACATGTATGCTTTACATCTGCTAAATGTGAGCCCTTTTTGCTGTAATTGATTGATTGATGAGGATTTACGTTTTGTGAGGTAATGTTTTCTGAGAGTAAGGTCAAATATATACAATTTAATTGAATACATTTGTGATTATGATTTGTACATGTGCAGTCCAAGTTGTCCCAGACAGTAAGCCAATCCAACCACAAGAGGAGTTTAGTAAGAACCGGGTTTCCAACTTGGAGACTAAACCACTTGTCTGAACACCCACGCCCAATAGAACATGATGAATCTTATGGGTGTATAAAGAATGCCCCCAGGGTATAACATAAGCATGCATGTTAGAACTACACATACAGAAAACAGAGATCTTCATTACAGATATCAGATCAAATATGGATACCATTATTGCTCCATTGTGGAAATGAAAAAGGGAGTCTTCCAGTAAGAAGAGAACAAATATGGAAAAAGTGACTGTGGGTGTGTCACTTTTACTGGGAGTGAGTAGTTTCCTCTACAGTGTGCCAAGTTGATAAAAGGAAATACATTGTGGGGCCCGGTTTAGATTTGGAGCGTTTAGGAGACATATTAAAGTAATACTGGGTCTTGTAAACAATGAGGAGAGGCTACCATTTCCTCTGAAGCCAGTCATGAAACTGATGCATTACCAACCAGATTGGTAACAGGCCCATGTGACCAAAATTTCAGCTGGAAATTGAGGACAGAAAGCCCTCCTTCCTGACTGCCACATTACAGGGTGACAGTATGAGGCGAGGAGGCTTGCACCTCTGAGATGAGACCGGAGATGCTGGAGTAAAAGTTTACCCAGTAAAATATCCAAGCTTGTGGGAAAATTGTGAAAAGTAACTTTTTTTCATGTCAGCTTATACCCTATTTAAGAGGCAGTTGGAGTTGTTACTGTAGGGGAGTACACGGTGGGGATGACAACCACATATCTTAAGGACTTCACCACTGGAATGTGAGATGGTAAAGTGGAGACATGATTGGAAGTAGTAATGACTTAGACCAGCTGATCTAAATTCTTTGAAATTGTCCAACACTTGTATTGTAGGTATTATCGTCAACATTTACCTTACTATGAGTATGAAAACAACCAGTAAGCTCTGTTATACAGAAACACAATATGAAATCCTAAATGCCTCAAAAATGAAAAGATGCATGCAGAAAATATGCCTTTCAGCCATTTTAGTGAGTGATTGATCAAGAGAAAGAATAGATAACCTTATTATCAGTGTCTGAAGTAAAGTTTCAGTACTACCACATTCAAAAATATATTATTGCAGCAAAGGGTGCATGTAAAGTCTGCTTCACAGCCAGTACAACACTGTTTTATTATTTCTTTCCTTACTGCTGCCCAGAGTTGCCCTTTACCACCATTTATCAACTTATCTATAATTCTTTTCTTGGTATTTAAGGCTAAAACAGGTCCAATCCAGAGCACCAAGACTGTATTAGCCAATTATGTAGTAAATATTGTATTTTATTCCAGTTACTGCAGTCATTTTGCCAAAAGAGAGGCACAACACTGTATTCTAGCACATATATTCTACATGTTCATAAAAACACCCAAGCATGATCAAAGTTGAACTCCTCAATCTAGCCCGACTACCTCTTCACTTTACATTGAGGGACACACACAGTAACAGTATGGTTTTCAGTGAAAAGCTTCTCTACATTTGCATAGGACATATTTAGCCTGGCAAAAAGAAATACTCACTCATGTAACTCATGAACAATCTTCATCAACAAATGATAAGGAGCGCTTAGTGAGTATTTCCCAGAGGAAATCTATTGATAAACAGTTCTCTACCCAAAACCCCTTTTGTTGTTATAAGAGTTGAGCGCAATAAGTAATATTAATGCATATTTTCCCTGCTCTAATGAAATTGGACTAAACGCCGGTGGGAATCTAACAAAATCAAACAAAAAAGATGAAGCATTAGGAATTTGTCTTGTTCACAGTCCCACACCTGCCAATGACAGACACCTCCTCACCCCAAGTATATACTTCAGAAAATAATTCCCACCTCTTTCCCTGATGAGCTCATGCTCGTTTGTTTGATGAATGCAGAAACCTTTTTCTGCCACTTATTTTCTGTAATAATCGATTCATTGTTTTTGGACTATGAATTATCAGAAAATAGTGAAAAGTGCTCCACACAATTGCAAGGTCTTCAAATTGCTTGTTTTGACCTACTTACAGTCCAAAAGTCAAAGATATTCAATTTACTGTGATGGAAAACAAAACAGCAAGTCATCACACTTAAATGCTGGAAACAGTAAATAACTGTTATTTTCATGGTTTCAAGGCAGGGATGCTGTCCAATCAATAGCCTAATACATGTATTCCCCCTCGACAATGCACCAGAACCCACATAATTGATGGCCAGACGAATTATATTACATACAGCATGCCAAGATATAATTAACTGTAACTGTTAATATGCTCCACATGAAATATATTCTGTTCTCTTGACCCAACGCTGAGCTAATTAACTTATTAGCAAGTGAGGGCAGCATAGAATCCTACATTCAAGGGTCCCTCCAGGAATTAAGTTTTAACATCCCAGTTAGACCTTCTAACTCTCAGCACTAAGCCTCTCACCTCTTTGCTCAGTGTGTCCACCATCCAATTAAATCCAGAATGCTGTTTCTACAGCTGGGGAAAAAAAGGACCAGTGAAACAGCCGTGCTCAGCATGCTGTTAGTGTGTTTTACATTTTGACATCGCCCTCATAACAATTACTATTACTTAGGCAAACACTAAGATCTTTTTTTCCACGCGTTTAATCAGGGTTTTTGGTAATTAGGGGTCTGAGTGTATCTGTGCCTGTGCTTGTTTGTGCAAGATTGGTTTAGTGTATTCTTGTGATTGTGGCTGTGTGTATTTATATTACTTTGTTTATATGCTTCATTATTCCGTGTGAATTTTCTAATCAGTTTCCAGCCCTTGCTTGTCTCTCTGTGGGTCAGTAATGAGAGTTGTTGTTCAAAGCTCACTCATCAGAGACCCTTTGTTGGAGTCAGCGTTTTTCTAACAAGTTTGCATTAAACAATAGGGAATAATCCACAGAACATGTTTGATGTTTCAGTTTGTTAGTATTTTTAGTTACTCTCTACTTGCACAGGGATAATGAACACATAAGCAGTTTGTTGATATTGTGTAGGTTCACCAGGCACACACATCCTGTTAGATTATTTCACTACATTCTGCATTATTGCCAGTGACAGTTGAAGGAGCTAAACAGCATGCATATTAAGACTGAGGGGGCCACTGAGGAGTATCATGCTTTGAATTTCACCAGAGGAAGCTCAACTTGAAGGCAGATGTTCATAAACAGCTCAAGTATTTAGAAGTGTGTTTACGATGATTTAAAATTCTTTTGGACAGCACTCTCCCACCTCTGCACACATATTTATTCTCGCATACAAATATTTGTCATCTCTCATCATTTTCATCTGCCTTCACTCTCTCTCATCCGCTACGCTGGTTAATTTTGCATCAATAATTTCATGCTCAGAGGTAAAATTCAAATGATCCCTCAGAACAGAAGACTTCACGAACTCCGCCGGTCGTTCTCTGATGACGTCAATACGTTGCTCAATAGAGCTTAGTGAGATGATTTTGTAGATCCAGTGCACCCTCTTCCTCCCCTTTGGAAACCCCACAGCGACACAAAGTACAGAGCTAATGACTGATGAGCCCTTTGACACGGAGATGCTTGACATGCTCCTCGGGGTCCGGACTAAACACTTCCCTAACAAGCTCTTGCACGCTCACCCAGGGCCGTATTAAATCCAAACTTTGGCACCTTTCCTAATTACTGAGAACATACCCAGAGCCAAGAGCCTCTTCCTAACCTGGGCTGAACTCCCCTCTAGAGCGCAGTGTCCCTTGAGTATGGGATGATATATGAAATGCAGAATTCAAATTAGGCTGACAGAGAGCAATTACCGGGGAAAGAAGATCCCTTACTCTTTGGGAAAAAAGCATCAAAATCCAGATACAGTGTACATTTACGTTTTTATCCTTTTCCTCTCATTCATGCATGCTCTGTCTGCCTCCCTCACCTCTCTCCTTCTCGTTATTATCCCTCTTTCTCTTTTCTCACTGGAACACAGGTCTTATGTAATTTTCTGTTCATCTCCACCTGTCTCCCTGTAGGTGTCCTCTATCTCACATTGTATTTCTCTGCTTCTTTTTCTATTCACTCTCTCTATTCCTTTGCCACTCTTTCTTTCTCTCCCCGTGTGTATTATATGTGAGGAAAGAATAAATGTTTATTTCCACTACATTGCCATCAGTGGGGTCTAATTTATGATACCCATAGAGAAGAGAGCCCTATTAAAAGCCTATTTACAGTCAAACGACTGGATCACCAAAAGTGATGCTTTAACTGTGGTTGACATCGACTAAACAGTTATGAGCTTTCGCAGCACACAAGGTAGTTGGGAGTAAACAACCTAAGACCATGCACCATTTGAAAGTGTTTTTGTGAATTCTTGTTTTGTGTTCCCCAAATGAATTTGTTGTATTGCGCTTCATGCACACATCAAACATATCTGCGAATATTCATATTAGTTTACTTGGCAGCAAACGGTTGTCAAAATATAACAGGAAAAACTATATTAACGACTTTTCCTGCCCTTAATGACGCTGATGTGCTGTGTTTTATACATCCATTAATCAATCAATGAGGACACCCGCCCATTTATCTGTTCATTCATTCAGTCAGTGCCTTGCTTGCTCATTAATATATGGTACAACAGTCAGCAAGGTACGGTGATAGACATGCTCATAGCATCACAAGTTTATGATGGCACTGCTGATGTGCTGGGTTAATTATTCCAATGCTTTCCTGAATTAGGCTGTATTAATTGAAAGCTCTCCAGCATGTCTCTCTAAGTGGCTGTCCAATCTGTTAGTCTGTGTCCTCTCATTTCATCTCTCCATCCGTCATGATCAGCTGCTGCAATCAACTGCTCAAGTCTCCTCTCCACTCTTAAAGCTTTTTCCATTTGTATACGTCTCGTATCATTAGCTTATCAACCTCTTTCTCTTCGCATTATAGCAGAATATGTTTTCTGAAAACCTTCATTGTAATGCACTTGGAAAAATCAATTATAACACTGTAACACAATACTGCACATTTCCCCTCCCATCTCCACTTTTCTGCTTCCTTCCTCTGCTCCACACGCGTTTGCTATCATCCTGTTTGTGTGTAAGCATGTCAGAGCCATCGAGTGGGCTTTGTGTGTTATGTTCGCCCCAGGATATCTTTTTGGCTTGAGCACAAAATTCAATCTCAGCTCCCAAATCAGAGGTAGTAAAAACCTGTCCATCGCTGCAGCCTCAAAAGAGGCTTCAGCCCTGCTTGGTCAAATAAATCTTTGTAGCTCATCCTTTTCCTATTTTCTTTTCATCCTGGACCCCCCAGTGGCCCACATTAGAGCCTGTAGATGGCCAGGGGAGATTTAGGATCTGCAATCCATCAATGTAATGTAGCCTGAACCACTGGACAGCCGCTCCGCTAACCTCTACTCCAGCTGGACCTCACTGCCCTTCTTCATGCCCGCTTCGGCCAAGCTTTGCCCACTTTTTTTGATTCTCGTTGAATCAACATCAACAAAGACTAATTGCCTTAAATGGTCAGTGTTTGTTACTGTCGCATAAGTACATGATCTGAACATAATTCTGCCTGCCTTACACTAACAAGACGGAGCTTGTAATGCTAACAGACATCTGCTGTGGATCATTTATCTGTTACCCTCAGAGAGTACAACGATTAACAAATACAATGATGTCTTATTCTGATAGGAATAAAAAAAATGAATGCTCTTATTCTTCGAACAAAGAAGGGAAGGTTCTCCCGTGGTGGCCTGTGCCAAAAAAAGACAAAACTATTTTGAACAACTACATCTGTTGAACTGGATATGTATCATAACACCATGCCTGTTTACCAGAGCGCCTGTTTCATTTTACCTCCTTAAGCTAAATAAAAGCCCTAGTGAACGAAAACAAAGTTTAAGTGTGCTTTGGTCTCTGTGATGAAGTCCAAATATTCTACTTCTGCTATTCTTCAATGGCAGTGAGTTTCCTTTTATCTGATGTGATCTAAAACCACAAAGTCATTCATTTTGGGGGTTTGCTTATTTTTTATCCTCCCAGTTGTGATGTGATCTGTTCTATGTATCCCCATTTCTAGGATTGATAACGTGCGATGCACCACTTGGAAACAACCCAGCATCTCTAAAATAAATGGTCTTTTTCCTGCTCCCTGCTTTCTGATCGACACAGAGTGAGATTGGTTCCGTTGAATAAGAGATGAATCTCTCTGGGTGTCACCATACCGCTACGACCTCTGAAATATCATTATCTACAGGGGAGGGAGGTTAACTTCTCTAATATAGCCTGAATACAAGAGAGGGGTGCCACAAGTGAACATGATCCTGCTTTATTACCGGTATATCTCAGGAAAGAGTGTGTTATCTTACTGCCACTGTGGTGTATCTCAGAAAACATAATGACATAATCTCTTTGCCACAAATATTATGTGTAGCCAGAGGGGTAATTGCAATGTTTCACGTTGTGATTACACAGAAGAAAAGATAACTTAATCTTGTACTTGAACCATCCAATAAGTGGATCCTAGAGCACAGCTGGGAGTCTTTGCCTAGTCCTTGAGTTTAGCATGTTTTGTGCAGATGCTACAGTATTTAATGTTGCTTCCCACCAACCAGTGTTCACATCAATAAGTGCTCTTGTCAATATCTTCCATTGGACTCCTGTTCGCTTTACAGCCGTCCCGTTAAACTAAGTTTCGCGTGTTTTCCTTACAATTTAGTTATAGCAAACATTTTACAATTATAATTATCATATGTATATTATCAAGGCAACTTGCTACGACAACTTGATAATGTTATAATATTATAATCAGATCACATGATCAACTGGAAGTGAATAATTTAAAAATAAATAATTTGAAATCATTGCTTAATTCATTCATATTTCACTCAAGGTCTGAAACATACTAAATCAATAATTCAGTCAGAGTGCATGTGGACTAGCTGCTGACATCCCTCCTGTTGCTTTCTGTTGGATGATATTGAAGAGTCTCCTTCAGCGTTCAAGTCTAACACTTGCAATGAACTCCCTGGTGTTTTATTTGTTGATCGTACATTACATCTGAGCCGACAGTAAACTACATCAGAACTATATCAATGATGTTGAGTCAGAGGATCAATGGAACTATTTGTGTCAAACTGTTGGGATTGATTTCATCCAGGTTGTGTTTGTTTAAATGCTACGAATCTCAAAGACAGAAACAATGATAAAGTCATTATAAACAGCTCATTCCTCTTTGGAAATACATGTCTGTTTTTCTTTTAAAGGTTCACTAAAGTCACTGAGTTTTCTCTCTTTTTTTGTATCCCCTGACACAGGGATGCTCACAGTGGCCCCAAAAGGTTTCCACTGTGTCGACACTGACAAACCTTGCAACCCCTGCCTTGATGCGGCCAAAGCCTGCAACCTCAATAGCAGCTGCAAGAGGCAACGCTCCGCCTACATCGCTACCTGCAGCAAGGAGGACCCCATCAAGGGAGAAGCGTGCAGCAAGAAGCGCTGCCACAAAGCACTGAGGCTGTTCCTGGACCGTGTGCCACCTGAGTTCAGCCACCGACTGCTCTTCTGCCCCTGTCAGAGTGTGGGCTGCGCCGAAAGACGCAGGCAGACAATCGTGCCCGATTGCTCCTATAAAGATAAGGAGAAACCCAACTGTCTGGAGCTACGGAGGGTCTGCCGCCAGGACTCGCTCTGCAGGTGAAAAAAAGGGAAATAGCAGGGGTGGAAGGCTTTGGGACCGTAAGGGCAAAAGAAGAGTTATCCTCTACTGTGTGTGTGTGTGTGTATTTTGAGGAGTGGCAGGGCAGACATTCATTTCATGGGCATGAATGAATGTCTGCGTTTTTGTTTGTGCATTTTGTTTTGTTGGTTTGATGGACAAATTTTAGTGTGGTGCATGTGAGACGAGCAAACACATCTCAAGATTCATTAACATCTGTTTATATTCATAGAAATTAGGAAAAAAATAAAATGTAATCCAAGTGTTGGGGAGAGTTCCTGTTTGACAGCAAATTCCTCCCTCCCATGACATGGTAAAATTGTATATTTCTCTGCTGTAACTTTTTGAGTGAAGTAATTAGTCATTCAGGGAAGCTGTGGCTATTAAGCGCAGAATGAAGACGTGAGGCTAAGTTGAAGGGACAACGCTCAATTAGGCTGAACAAAACATTAGTGGATCACGTTAGCTGCATGGGGCCTCTATTGGATTCAAGCAGCCGGATTCAATTCACACCTACCCAGCCGTGACATGTTTCCTTGTGTTAGTGCTGCTGAGAGCAGGTGAAACACAGCAGTTGCACTATCAGCCAAATCAGCTGTCAAGATCTTTATAGCCCCCAGAACCATGTGCCGTGTCTGGCCATCAACAACATATCCAGCCAGTTGAAGGAGATATGCTCTGCGTTCATTAGTATAATAGCATAAAAACATATTTAATAATTCTATGCATTTAAAATCTCATTTGTGAGCCTAATGGTGTTCAACCAAGTGTCAGACCCTTGAAAGTGCACTACTAAAAATAATACTCATGTGAATTCTAAGATTCTAAAATATTTGGCTACTTTTTCATGCCTCAGTGTGACGGATGATTAGGCAGCTAATACAATTTAGTGACAATAAGTGACGGGTCTTGATACAACCACCAATAGCCTGCATTACATTTCTCATCTCATTGCATTCATGCACTAAAAGGAATGTTATGTTCCACAATATGAAAGATGGTGATAAAAAGCGCCGTGTGAAAACAATTTGTACCACCTTTTCGCTCTCTTTTGGATAACTAGCCAGAGATGTTTGCTTCTGTTAGAAGAATGATTTACTGCCCTATGGAAATCAAATTAGTCTTGCGAGCCATGCACAACAATTCCTTATGAGAAGTATATATGGCACATCACATTTAACCTTTTTCTGTAGAGGTTAGCAGCCAGAGCGGCCTGAGCATTGTTGTGGGCGAAAACCCAATTCCTCTCCACCAACACTAAATCCAACCACCACATGGCTAAAGTAGTGGAACTCTATTGCCTCGCCTCCGATTTATGATTGTCTTGATAATTACTTGCTTGCCTGCATTGTGTAATCTGTTTTCAGGCTGAGTTGCTTTCCTTTGACCTTTAGGCCCTCAGGTGTCTGTTGTGCACCTCCTTATTGAGAAAGATGAAATAGAACGTTAAAGCTCATTATCTGCGGCTGGGTAATGCCCCACTGAGGTCAACAGCTCGATGAGCGCATACACACTCATACAGTATGGACACACGCTGGCCTGCGCACCAATAGACCAACAATCACTGTGCAGTAACACACATAAAGCACACACTCATACACAACACTTTGATATTGAATGTGACTCTAATAATCTGCGGTTTGGGTGGTGCATTCTCCTACAGTGAATAAGTGCTGCCATGTAAGAGAATGTCACTACGATTCAATTAAAGTGGGATGAGGTCCTGGCTTGACAGTGTTCTCTGATTAGTGATTTTATCCAGCCTTGAAGTGTCCACAATGACCACCATCCTGTGAGATATTCTTAACGTGTCCTCGATCTGTCTCAATGTCCTCTATCTGTTAAATGATGTCAGGCATCATCACAGGACAGGTTGATGTCTTTTAAGACCTTGGAAACACTGACTTGTTATTATATTTAATCAGATAATTTATCGAGATATTGCATTTAGTAACACGCTATGTTCTTAATTGGTTCAGCACCTTCATTTTGTTGTTCAAGATAATTTAATTTAAATTGTATTTGTAATGCTAATTGCCACAACATCCACAAATTAGAGTTTGTTTTGTGCAAAACCAATTGAACAAACCTAGAAAAACCCTCCCGAAACTTTTTAAATAGCACACTCATGTACAATCTCAGAGGAAACTTTCCTTGGCACCGTTTTCCCCTCTCAAAGATGTGTTGATAAAAGCAAGGGAAGATCATTCAACGACAGGCGTAGCTTCCCTGGAGATGCCTGTCTGACTCCAAACGAGGGATACACAGCTAGTCCAATCCTATTACATTTGAACACAAGGGACTGATCGAGAGAGGAAGAGGGAATGGGAGGAGGGAGAGAGGGAAGGAGAGATGACGAGAAAGAGAGAGAGAGAAAGGGAGGGAGGGTCGCCGAATCGATCTGGCCCGTAAAGTTACTGCAGCGGGTTGGAGGTCAGTGGTTTGGTCACACAGCTATGTCTCTGCAGCAGACAAGCTTAGCTCCCGCCAACATACTCTGATGAAGAAAGGGTCACAGCTCAAAACAGATTTAAAAATGTGTACTCTTATATTTTATATTTTATATTTTCCTTTATTTTTATTTATTTAGACTTTGAATGGCAAACAATTTCTTGCTCTACCTAAAAAAATGCCTTGAGATACTTTCTGTTTTGGAGTTTTCGCCGGAGCACATTGGATGCCAGATTGGCTGGGATTTCACCTTTGGAGGCTTTTCTGATTGTTCCAGATGGAGCTCATAGCTCAAACAAACACAAAATACATATTTGAAAGGATTTCAAATATATAACGTTGGCTTGGGCTTTAGTGGCATATTGCACTGGAAGATTTCATTCTCTCCCTGGTCTCCGTGGAGGCAATTGTGTACTCTGGAGAGCTAGGGACTGTAGATGGACAGAGAACAAGCATAGTAGCTCTTTAAAAAACATTTTTTTTAAACCTGGTTGTACTTCTGCTGCAGTTATTACATTATTTCCTTCCATAATAGACAAACAACAGACAATCTCCACTCTATGTTCTTACCTTCCTTCCAATGGATCCAACATCTATTCATTTGGGACTGCTGAGTCCACAGAGTGACAATAGGGCTATATATAAATGATCTGTTTTGGGGTAGTGAGCATGTGTGTATGTGTGCGCGCGTGTGTGTGTGTGTGTATCTGCATGCATAAATGCAAGCAGATAAACTCCCTATCCATTTTCATGTCAGTTAATCCAACACCAGCCCAATGAAGCCTAACCCAAAGAGCATTGAGTTGTATATGTGTTCTGTATTGATTGTTTGAGGATCAATGCACCACTTCTATCTTTGATTAATATCCTTTGGTCTTCAGGATCACTGGGTGCTCTTTGATTGAGTTCTTTGGCTACTGGTTATCAAAGTGGGGAGCTGAGAGACAATCGATCACTGTACAGGTAACCTGACCCAGTTTGGGAGATGCTAGATCTGTACCAGGCCGTCTTTGCTCACAGAAAACTTGCATGGTACTACACTCTCTTTCACACACACACACACACACACACACACACACACACACACACACACACACACACACACACACACACACACACACACACACACACACACTGCTTTAAATCAACAGTCTGCTCTGTTCTTTTGTATCTGACAACTCAAACCTCCACCGAGGGGCAACAGTGTGAGGAGACTGACTGAGACGAAGCTGAAAGAAATCATGTTGCACTTTTATCATCAGTTTCTCTCACTTTCTTTTTCTCACATTCACTCTCTCTCACACACACACACACACACACACACACACACACACACACACACACACACACACACACACACACACACACACACACACACACACACAGGACAAGACAACATGTTCTTGCTTCATCCTTTTAGTAGGCATCCAAGTAGGATGTCGATAAACAAAATTTACTATATATATATTGATTGTATCTACCGAGCAGCGCAATCTTATACCGACAGGTTTCATATTTTCATATTTGTAGCAGCGGGCCTCCAAACCTTCCTCACAACACCCTCGCTGTGTTTCTGTTGGGATCAGAATGCAAAGCTATTACACACTGGAGGGTTTGTCTCAAACCCTTCATTTGTGCTCTTGTACTTGTGTACTCCCAAGCCACTCACTCTGACCTCGCGTTCACACCTCGGCCAGTTCTCTATGATGAACTGTAACTTTAATGAGTAACCAAGACTTGGCTGTGTAGAAACAGATTTTCCAGGAAATTAATCAACAAATACATGCTCAATCCAAATACCCCCAAAGCTATAGACTCAACAACAAACAGCCTGATACCCAAAGTGCTCAATGTGAAATTCAGAGAATATTGATTATTGATGAATTGACTACAAACGTCCCTCAACATGGCTACGGCTGAGCAGCTAAAGGTGCTAATAGTGTTAACCTGAGGGTTAAATTCCATTTCTAGATAGCAAATAGATGTTAGCTGCTATAGTGTTCTGAATTTCACACCTATCTGTTCTGACATGACAGACGCGTGATGACTGAGAAATGGGCTGAAACACCTCCTGTATAGACAAGCCCTGACAGTCAATTGATCCATTGTTATTATAATAGTATTGACTGATTAGCACATGTGTTAACCTCTTATTCACTTTATTTTTTATGTGAAACCATGTCTTGACAATCAAACACCCTGTTGAAGAAGCAAGGCTTGGCCAAACAAAAGATAATCTTCACAATGCAATCTGCAGAAGTAAAAAACTAAAGATAACAAAGGCTATATATGAACTGCACTGCCTTTTTTAAGACACATAAAGCTTTATGACTCTTTCCTGCACCACTGTATGACAAGTAAAAAAGCATACACTTACCTCTTCTCTTTAAATGTCTGTGCCCAAGTTGGTTACAATACAAGTTATCAAAAGTGAAGTGTCTCTTCTGGTTTTGCAAGCAAAGCATGTGTCAACTAGTGACCTTTTTCCTCATACATAGTACAGTTTGCTGCAGTGTGCGGCTTTAATCAGGCTTTAAGATCAGTGGAGACGTGCTTAGCTTGCTGGCTACACATGAGAGCTGGAAAGAATGAGTTGTACATTTAATTCCAATACACGGATTAGTATATGCCCATTTACTTTCCTAACAGTAAACTCAAAGGGAATATGGTATAGCGGAAAACTGCAGCCATTAATAGGCCTCATGCTTTACTTCACAATCTCTTCCGCCAGTGGTATTGTATCTATTATTAATGTGAACATTATCAATAGGACAGAGAGCTACATTGACCGTATTTACAGAATGGTCAATGTGTGGTTTCGACTGTGTCAATTAGGGCATGCTCTTTCACTCTTCATCATTCTGACTCTGAACTCCTTTTTGTATTTAATGAGTCTCATTGATGGCTGCAGCCTCAATAACCTTTCCCGCACAAGTGTTTGATATGTGGCTAACAACTATTTAATTACTGCTTGTAACTACAGATTACTGCTAACTCTGTCATTTTCGCTGACAGTTCCTCCATGTGATTAACATGTACACTGTGTCTGGGGCACGGTTGTTTGCCTCATTCGGAGAGCATTTAGGGAGTTCAGATAACCTTGAATAATCTACTCTCCCCTTACCAAACAGGCAGTATTGGATTTTGTGTGTGGCCCGCTTGATTTAACATTCATCCCAATGACATAACATTCAGTAGGGGGTTGTAAGACATCTGCAGGGGTGGCGAAGACCGAATTAGGAAGTAAAATAACTTGCAAGCCAATGTTTGGGTCACCAAACAAGGAACACTGCAATCATGCATAAGTAAATGTTTCAAAATAAAACAAATTACTTGGTTAATTCAATAAAAAAATGTCAGATCGTTGCTTGTGTTCTTCTACATTTGATGTCCTGCTTTAGAATGCAGGGGAGGTTGTGTCATCAGGCAGTTGTTGGTTTCAATTCTCTGCTGAGTAAGGGTGCGAAAGGTTGTGTCATGTGACAGCTAAGCTAAACTGCCTTGTGTTTTGACTGAATGCCATCTGTCCACATTGCCCTTTTGGAGTATTGACTGGGAATCCCAATGAGTACAGTGCTGCCAAAAAAAAGGCAGGCCTCTGTCTAGGCATATTAAAGATAAAATAGCTGTGGGTAAAATGGACAAAGAGACCACCAGCAGAAAGTGTGAACGCAGGAGCAGAATGCTGCGGTACGAATCGCAAAAGGGTCTTTTAGTGGAAAGAAAAATATTACTGCCATACGTTGTGTCTTTTTAATCAAAATATATTCGTAGCACTCCATGCACAAGGTCAGTGCTGTATTGTTTGGTTTTTCATGTGAATTGTCATGATGTAATAAACCGTGCTGCACAATGCAGAACATTCTGAGTGTTAAAAGAGAGTAAGTGACAAAAGGACACACAAGGTTATTGATTGAACCAGGGTCAAATATCACTCGTCGGGAGTTTGCACATGAACACTTAAGTCTGCAATGTCAAATCAGTTTATACAATACGACAGTGACAAAAAGGACATTAATGAGAGAGGAGAGGAGAGGAGAGATAAGGTCGGAGGAACACAACAGAGGAGAAGACAGGGGAGGGGGAGAGCATAGCATAGAGAAACATCTTTTGTTTTTTCTCATTTGCTTCATGTAACTGCAATTATGTTGGCAGCTATTGTGTCATGGTTGTTGTTATGCTTTCTGTAGACGAGCGTGAGATATGGTTTGTAAAGCCTCTCTGGGCTGAAGACTGGGGGAAGTGATAAGAGTGAAGAGGAGTACCATTTAACAGAAATTATCATCCGTAGAAGAACTCATATTTGTAGACAGAGCCCAGAGAGGAAGTCTCTAAACCAGATAGGGCTCTCAAAAGACTGTTGTTTTTAATGAAGAAAGGAAGCTATTAGAGTCTTTGGAGTCTGATAACTGTTTTCCTCCCACCCCTCCTCCTTCATGAAGAAATGGTTTCCAAGAATGACACTCATCTGATTTTAGTCAGATTGTTTGTCACAGACATCAAATGATAGGAATAAGAATATATATAAAAAGCCATTAGTTTTCTATTACTGCCAAGCTCGATGGACAGGCACTCAACGCTCAGCCGAATCACTGTGTTTAAAGTGTCAGGTTGGTTGAAAGAAGTCTACCTCTGTGGGGGCTCCCCTGCCACTTCCCTGGGGGCTGAGTGGCTGAATGACCATAAAACTCTGTTGAGCTAGACAGCCTGTAATTTCAGCAGCGAGTGGTGCTTTGCCAAGGTATAATGGAAAGCCAGTGGAAGCCATGAAATTTGCTGAATCCCGGTGTTGGAACACCATTGTCTGAACACTCAGGACACCTCTCTAAACTTTAAATTACTGTTTTTAAGCCATCATTGTCTGAAAGAGCTCAGCATCTAAAAAGAAACACAGTGCTTGTTCAGTCTCCTTAATCTTCTGTAGTCTTTGCCTTTTCTCCCCAAGAAATCCCATAAGTTAGCCCATAAGAAATCGAAAAATGGAAAATCTGGTTCTTAAGGTTATTTTGTGGAGGCACAAGTTGTTCTCTCTCTCTCTCTCTCTCTCTCTCTCTCTCTCTCTCTCTCTCTCTCTCTCTCTCTGGTCTGTCTGTTGTGTCGTTTTATCATCTGTGGCATGATTGTGGGTACAAGTGCCTTCTTTCACAGAGAGCAGGAATAGATGAGAGAGGGCTTTGAGGACGACAGGTGTGGAGAGGGATAGCTTTGTATTTATGTGTACGTGTTCTTTCTTTTCTGTGATTTAACATTATGTACTGTGTATCACTATTTGGGTGCGTATGTGTTTGCGTGTGTGTGCATGCTGTGTCAGTCTTTGCAGCCATGAAAGAGCAACCATGCACGGCCCGTTTTCTGAAGCGTGGCTTTAGATGTGATGTTTGCAGCATGCCACTTCGAGAGACTCTCCGGCTGATTTGATAGGAGGGCGGATGGAGATGGAGTTGAAGTAATGAAGTGAGTCTGAGTTCGCTGCTGGAGGCCCATGCCCATCACACCACACTGGCTGCATATGTAGTGCTCTTATGAAAGACGGAGAGAGACACACAGACAGACAGGCAGACAGTGAGAGAGATTATAACCTTATCACCCCTATTCCCCCTCAGCCAAATCTGCTTGTCTCCACTCTCTTTATTCGCAGAGCTGAGATGCAGCATAAGTGTAAGCACATTGGTCCTTAACTTGCTGCAACGACAGAAGAACTCTCTTTGATAGGCTGTATAATGACCAACTGTACCCTCCTCTCTGAATTTCCTGAATGGCAATATCCCAAAGGATAGAATAAGTGTTTGCAAGTAACACACAGGTTAATGACCAATACCGTTACTACACATCTGATCGAATCCAATTATTTTAGGACCTTGTGAAAAATCACAAAATGATAAATAAGTGATCAAGTGGCACCACTGTATAAGGTAAAATATGTGATACAGCCACAATCCATATTTCAGTCAAGGCAGTATGTAAATTCCTTTGACATTAACATTCCACCTGTTTAATTTACTGTTATATGCAGGGTGTGCACCATCAGCACTTTGTTGTGGTTATTTAACATGAAGCTCTTGCTCAGTGCATGAATACAATGCTGTAGATGTATCTGTCAAAGTATCTCACAGATTATGAAATACATGCAAATACATACATTCACACAGTTGTTATTCCATGAGAAAATATGTATCTAAAGGTGTTTTGTTTGTAACATTTTACCATGAGGTGATTATTATAACAGCCATTTTGAGACATTGGGAAAATACCTGAAAGAGATCATCACCAAGAAATCATGTTGCACAGCAAAAGAAAGAACAAAATGAGACGAGGGCACATGGACAGTTGCATAGCTTAAAAGCATAAAAGTATACCTGCTCTTTCAGAAGAATGAGATACCTGTTTAAAACAGCTTAGCTCTTAAACCTTAGAGATTGATAGTTTGTCAGAAAAACACTGAAAAATGCAATGAAAAAAAAGCTCTTGCTTCAAAGAGAAACCCTTTCCTAAACCTAGTAATCCTAAGTGGTTTGGTTGCTTAAACTTAACTTTCTAATATGCTATTTTTTTAAAGAAACTATGCACTTGACTTTGGCCAAAATAATCTGAAAGATAAATACAAATAATGAATACTATGACCTTTAAAACTCACTTATTAAAACATCATATCCAAACCAGGCTAGCTGTTTCCCAATGTGTCTAGTCTTTATGCAAAGCTAAGCTATCCATCTCCCGCATTCAGCTATGGTGCAGACGTGAGAGTGGTATCACTGCAAGAAGGCTAATAAGGATATTTCTCAAAACCTCAACCAATTCCTATAATTGTGAGAAACAATTAGTTCCTTGCACTGGCTGGAGATTAAGACACTTGAAGACACATTAAGGCAATCTGGATGGCATCTGGATGGCAACACACGGCAATACAGAGTAACCTACTGAGAAAAGAAGAGAAGGCTATCAGAGCATAAATAAGTCAAATCAACTGTTGCCCAAACATTAGCAACCAATTGCACACCAGCCAGAACATGTTTTCGGTAACCGACCCATAGTAAACCTGTTTCTGTGTTTTTGCATGTGAGTGTGTGTCTGTGCAGGCTTGTTTGTGTTCACTAGGGACAAGACAGCCTGAGGAACGTTACAGCACCTTTGAACTTACGGTTGCAAAAAGTGGTCAGACTAGGTCAGAAAGAATGTGTCATGGCAGAGAGAGATACAGAGAGAAAGACGGAGAGAGAGAAATGTGCAATGGATTGTGATTCACTTAGTGGGCAGCTGTGATGTGAGCAGTACAGACAGAGCAACTTTGCACACGCTACTCCCAATAAACCTACTTAAGTGGATTAGCAATGCCACCCTGGGGCCCTCCACAGACTTAAAGCTCTTATCACAAACACACACCGAAACAAAACATACTATTTTTATCTGTTCCCTCGGTTTGTTGGGAAAGTGAGTTTGGAAGATAGTCGAGATGTCTAGGATAAGCATGGAAGTACCGGCCAAATAAGGCACATGCTATCTTTCTCATCCATAAACAAATGAACTACTACAGGGTTTATGTTGCATTTTGTGAAGATAGTAAATAGCTCGTTGGTACTGAGGCGTGAGTGAGACCTGGTTTGCTATTCAGGACACCTGTTGTTGCAGCCCACAAACAGATGTTTCATATACTTTCCCAGTGTGATGCTGGTCTCAATTGGCAGATGCTCCAAAGTAAAAATGGTGCCAAAAGATTAAGCCCTGTACTTTGAATTTGTGTGTGTGTGTTCATTTGTCATATGCTCGTGACTGAGTGTCTGCTTCTCTTTTTCTCTCTGTGCTGTGCTTCATGTTTGTTGTGCAGGTCTAGGCTGGCTGATTACACGGTGAACTGCTTGGTGACTCCGCACACAGTGAGCACGTGCCCCAACCAAGACAATCACCAAGCCTGCTTGGCCTCCTACGCAAGGCTCATTGGTCAGTACAGTCGGGGCTGTGGATGGCACTGTGATGGAATGAGAGTTTGTTTGTGTGTTTGAGAGAGAAAATGGACAGAGGTCGAAATGGAGGGAGACTTACATAAATGCACATTCACCTCCGAATGCCACAATAATTGAATATACTTGGTGAGATAAAGAGTAATGGTTATAGTTAGTGCGACAGCAGTCTAGTCTACCTTCACTTTTGTCTTGAGTAGCAGACAGAGCAGTGATCCACACACACACACCCCTGCCCTGATATCTCCCCCAACACACTGGACATCAGGTCACTACTAAAAGTAATTAGGCAGCAGAGGCACAGAGAGAGTGTTTACTTAATTAAAACACTTGATGACCATCTGTTTGCGCATAGTAAATGTTGCTCAAACAATGTGCCTGGACTGGCACATACACATTTTTCAACCCCAGCCAACGTTTGATAACAGCACCTTGGTTGCATCACCAGGTTCATGAAGAGTTCTAAATACACATTTACATGAAATAACTTTTTCCCCCAGTGTCCATATTTCAGTATCAGTCACTACCTCCCCACCATGTGTCATAACCGGCACAGTATGAAGTGATAATATGCCATGGAACTTCTGGGATTTCTCTGGAAAATGCTACACAAAGTGCCTCCAACACCCCTGACTCCAGCTGAAAGCATAGACACAGAAAGATATTTGAAAAGTAAAATGTTTTGGTACAGCAGTGCTATATTCAAACCGCTTCACACACTTCCTAAAGCACCTACTTTGCAAAATATTCATAACATAATGGCCTCTTTACATAAAAAACAAAGCATTACAGAATGCTTCACCTTCCCATAACCTAAATTGTGCAAATCCATTCCTATGACTAACATCTTGTTGTCCATTTTATATACTATTTGCAATGAATGTAGTCCATTAGTGACCTATAACTGTTTGTCCCAATTTGTGTAATTTGTGTCTGTGTTTGTGTGGATATCCTAACAGGAACAGACATGACTCCCAACTATGTCGACAGCAGCTTCTCCAACTGGACCATCTCCCCGTGGTGCACCTGCAGGGGCAGTGGAAACCAAGAAGAGGAATGTATGAACTTCCTGCGGTACTTCACCAATAACACATGCCTAAGTGAGCCATCCGAATATACTGATACTCTGCATGCATCTGAAATGGGGTTTGTAGCTGATAGGGGTCCAGCAGTCATATAATATTGATTAGAGCACAAGCGTGTGATGCGGTAGTTACTCTTTCCGCCATGTGAGAGTAGAGTGAGCCATGAACTTCAATCTAATGCAACTTTAATGGTCTCGTTGCATATTCTGTTTTTCAATGTCGTAGAGCTCTTCAGTGATATAACTCTGGATGTGATGTTGTTAAGGAAACGATGGTGGTGGGAAGACTGAATCTGGAATTAATGAGAGGTGGGGCTGAACACCCTATATACTGTATATCCAGGTATAAATGTCAAAAGACAATTACGTTGATTTACATTTTAATCAATTCATTTTATTTAAATTAAACAGAAAATATGAAATGATTTATGATATTAAGTTATGACAAAATAGGAAATAAAACTTGAAAATATATATGGATGCATGGAACTTCTTGAAGTACTCATGATAATTTGTCTGCAACATAGTTTGATATAACTCATCCACTGACACTCCTTTGCCCACTGATTAAGTTGGAATTAAATGTTCTTAGTTTCTCAGAAACTAGTCATTTCTTATCACTTCTCATCCCGCCTTTGGGCGAGATCTGCCCAGACTTTAATACAAAAGAAACCATTAGGCATGTCATTTTCATATTCAATCTGAGAGAGTTAAAGGGCTTATCCCTTGCAGGAGAAAAATGTCATGAAAAGGAACAGATCTAGCACAAATTAAATAATTACAGGAGCTAAAATACATATCTGCACATCTAATGCATAACACACAGGGTTGCAGCATGAGATAGTGGTTACCTCAAACATCTTTATGCTTTTTTCACTGTGATGAAAAAAATACAGGATGCTCCTTCCTTGCTTTGGCAGAGCGAGCTGTGTCAACAGCGCGACAAGACACCATTGCCTTTAACATGTTCCATTGTGTGGATAATGCTTTCAGACCATTTCAATAGATTGCTGGGGTACCGTTTTAGCTGAGTGTGCAGGATGAGGGATGAGGCTGGGAGCTGAGGAGGCGTCTTGAAAAATAACACAAAATTCAGCATCTCCTCTGCAGTCAAGGGAAACAGGCGATACACTTCGACACACCATGGAGGAGAATATACACAAACATACGTATACACATATAAATGTATGTGTGAGTGTGTGTACGTGTGTGTATGTGTATGTGTGTGTGTGTGTGTATGTCAAATATGTCTGTACTTGCATATCAACTTTCATTGTTTCTGCAGATTAAATCCTTCTTTTTTTTACATTGATAAACAAAACAAAGCACATTGCATTTTAAACCAAGTGTTAGACAAATCATGTGTTATCTGCTCTTTCTTTCCCGCTCTCTCCTTACAAGATCAAGCAAGGGAATAGTCAAATAGAAGAATGGTTTCAACATTTGTCAAATGTGTGTGGAGGACAACATAACACATTCCAGTGAAAGGATATTAGTTCAAACATAGTCTGGACCTCCCTCTGTTTCTGCTCTTCTTGTACTTTCCTCCCTTTCTCTTACTCCATCTGTCCCTGCAGGTAGGGCAACGCATGCTATGCCCAGGGGTTAAAGGAAAACTTATCCAGAGTCATTAAAAAATTGAATTGCTATTGGCAATGAGCTTAATCACTCAGTGAAACGTTTGGGTGCAGTAAAACATCCTGTGTGGAGGCCCTCCAGCCAACTAGTTTGATTTATGACTTTTTTCCCCCATCGTACAGCATCTGTAGGGGGATAGCTAGCGATAGACGACCCTGACAAACAGATGCGCAACATCGCATGTCTCAGCAGTACTTCACCATCTCTTCACCGCTAGCATTTTAAGTTGCTAGGCTTCACTGGTGAGCTCTGTTCCTCTCTGCTTTTATTTTCTAGCAGCAGCCCAAATTGCATGTGTCGAACAGAATGAGAAACATGAAGGGGGCTTATGTATGCATTAGGTGTGCAGGTGTGTGTGTTGCTGTACAGTAGGTGTGCTGGTGTGCAACACCGTGTAGGTGGACAGAGGATGTGACAGACAAATATCTGTGACCATGCATCAGGAGTACTAAGGACTGTGTTTGTGTCCATCAGATTATGCATGTGTGTTCTATCCTGTTTGTCCTCCTTAGTTTGGGAATGTTTTGAATTTGATCAGTCACATGAATCTATTCAGAATCATCTCTGCATGCTGACCTTATAATGGAGGTGGTTGCCAAGCAATTACATGCCTTGCCTTCTCTCTGGCTGAACAAAGGGAAACAAGCCTTGTGTTTTAAACGGATGAGCAGTGAAAAGGTACTCAGCCCCTATTTTACCATATCTAGCTGAAAAGCTGACTGAACAGGGATTTATCACAGTTTTGCAGAGACTCACACATGCACTTAGACACAAAATTACACGCATACATACAGTACATCTGCAGGGAAATACAAAAGCACGAATATTTATACAGGCTGCTGTCCTCTGTTAGAGTTGATTGATTTGCTACTTTTAGCAGATTCCATTTCTGAGTGTACAACTGTCGGCAAACAAATTGAGCTACATCATCTCAAGTGCGGACATTTTGTCACTTTGAGGTCACAATGTTGCAATTTGAGAATTTGGCTGTTGTACGATAAAAGTGTTTTTGTAATTACCCCATGATGTAATGTTGTTGTGTTTGATAAACGTGTCCAATGCATCTCCGCAGGATTTGCTCATAGAAGGATAATTACTTTATCAATAATATATAAACAAGTTAGGCATTCCAAAAAAGGCACAACTTAAGATATTAAACATAAAACAATATTGGTATATTGTGAGACATTACAATCCTGAGCGGCCTCCCCAGTGACAGACATATCTCTGTTTTTGATTAGTTCAACTCTTAAGCTTACTGACGAAGCAAACAGAGTGGCTCTCTTTACTCTTTTTACTCCTTCCTTCCTCAATCACACGCCCAACTTGTTTGCCAAAGATTGGGCAGGGTACCAAGAGGTTGACTTACAGCTGTCTGCTAGCTAGCTCCTTGCTGGAATGGCAGTGCAAAACCAATAACTTTATATCTCTGTCCCTGCAGGAAATGCTATTCAGGCCTTCGGTTACGGGATGGACAACATGCAGAACAAAAATGCGTCTGTCCCTGGTCCCTCAGTAACTACGAAAACCGGGTCGGATTGGTCGACAGGCACCTCAGAACCACCCTTTGTCACCATCCTAAAGGTAATTGGTTTGCATTAACTGTTTAATTTCTGAGATATTACAAATGTCAGAGGTGCTTTTTTTGACATTCAGACCATTGTTATAGCAGTAAACAACTATGTCAAGGTATAGTAGAGTAAAGTCAGAGAATGATTACGCACTCTTTCTGTGCGTTGTATTCTGAGATTTTCCTTATTTTATTGACATAGCAGGGTCCCACGCATGCTTTTAGTGCATGTTTATGCATTCAAGCCTGCCCTACTGGTTAGCTTGTGGCCGCCCCTCTGCACTGTACTGATACGGTGGTTATAGCTGATAATGCCATCCCGACTGACAGCGTCATTGTGGAAGTGTATCCCCCACCCTCCAGTTTACTCTCAGGTAACACTGTTGGCTCTGCCAGCACTTTTGCCATAGTTAGCACTGTTATCACTGTTAGCATCGTTAGCTACAACCTGCCGACAGCCGGCAAAAAAGAAAAAACTCTTTAACTTGTATATAGTACCTAACAATTCATATCCATTATTATTTGTTGTTATTTTACATACGATTCCAGCCACTTCCGTGCATGCATTTGTTAAAATGGACAAGACAAGAAGTATCACAAAAACACTCCTCTCTGCTTCGATGAAAGGAAGATTTGGTACAGAGGCAAAATCACAAAGTTCAACACACTGCACTATTCACATTTAAATCACATCAATCTCTATGCTTGTTAGAGGCAATTGGCACATCAGAAGAGACCCTTTATGATAAGACAGTGTATGCTACATCCAAGATGATGACATCTGGTGGAAATATATATTTCTCTCTCAACAATGAAATAGTGAAATAAATGGGAGGTGGAGGTTTTAATCTGGATTAGAGGTTTTAAAATACTGGCTCAGGGCCTGTACTCAATGCCATATCAACTGAAGACTGCAGTGAACTCTGCCATAACTGGGTTCACCGTCCAGAGCAGAAAAACATCACTCTTTGCTGTGC
The DNA here is from genome assembly GCF_910589615.1 of Taurulus bubalis. Taxonomy (NCBI): domain Eukaryota; kingdom Metazoa; phylum Chordata; class Actinopteri; order Perciformes; family Cottidae; genus Taurulus; species Taurulus bubalis. Next base: position 13,780,313 of record NC_136596.1, on the reverse strand, counting down.
TGCAAGAATGCACACGTGTTTGTCTTTAAAACTGTACTTACATTTCTCTTTAAATACAATGTGAAAATGACTGGACCGTATTGTCCGCCAAAGACTCCTCCTCTCTCTCTGTCTCTCTTGAACAGGTCAGAAATGTTCACTGCACTTTGGGGCAAAGGATCAAAGGAGTTTTTTTTATCTAGTTGTTCAGTTTGATTAGTTTTCACAATATTGTGCTGTTACAGATGCATTTTAGATGTGCCATGCAGCCTGCTGGTGTAAGACTAATGATGTTTTTCACCTTTGCAGGAGACCCAGTTACCAAGCTAAGCTGACTAAAACTGTCCTTTGTAAATCCTTCTGCTGCCACCGCTGCTGCTGATGTTATTGTTAATGTCATTTTTTTGTGATTATTATAGATATAGACCAAATCAAAGCAGCGTGCAGTGTTTATGAATGCAAATGTGTGTGCTGAATGAATGACCCCCATTAAGACATCTATTTTGAGTAATTCCAGGGGCTTTCACAGCCATTAAATGGCCACACTGCACCATGGACATGCAGTATTGTATTTACGCAGAAACCCTCATTGTTGTGGAGACAGCAAATTAAAACCTTAAAAATGTTGCAAAGAGTAGAATTAATGTATAAGCACCTCTGATAACAATAACAGTGTGTATGTTTAGGAAAGGTGTAGGAGAGAGAGAGAGAGGTTGGCGGGGAGGGAATGAATGGTGGATTTCTCGAAAGGTGTTGTGTGTGTATGTCAGTATTGATGCACTGCTCTGTGCCTGTCTCACTGCAGCGTGGTGTTTAATTTATTGTAAAAATGGTAATTAGGAAACAATAAGACGTGTGATTATTCAAGCAGGAAGTTTATAATTAGAGAGGGAGCTGGTAGGGACATTTTGGGCTGCTCTGCACTCTCAGACAACTAAGCCTGGCAATTAAAACTTGTCAAACTTCCATGGCAGATAAATTGGGGGAGTGTTGTTATGGTATGGAGTCCTTTTGGCAGAAAACCGTCTGTCCAAGGCCGTAAATGTCATGGCAGCCAGCATGGGCTCCACACTAGCACATACACATGCACACACACACACACACACACACACAAACACACACACACACACACACACACACACACACACACACACACACACGCGCACACACACACACACACACACACACACTTGCATGCACATGGGTACAAGCAGTCTGGGTAACAGAATACATCAGGTTTGTAATAGTTGGATGGATGATCAACCATGACACTAAAGGATAATCTATATGAAGCACAGTTAGAGAAGAGCTGGCATAGAAGAATCTGCGGTCCGTAACTAAGCCTGTTCATGTCAGTCATACTGCTCTCTCTTTTTTTCAGCTAATTTAGATGCATAATTATTATAGATGTCACTGCTAGTGGTTGTGGGCTTTATCCTATGCTCAGTGAGTAAACATGTGAGCTGAAGCTTGGTCCTTTGAGCATTGTAAGTCAGAGAGGTAGCCATCACACGTCCTGCTTTGTTTGTATGGAGAAAAGCAATATGTTTCCCATATACTAATATGTGGAGTTTGATGAGGGATTTTGTAAACCCCCAATGGGTCGGTGTCTCACAGATAAAAGGGATCGTGTGTCTTTTGTAATCCCAGTTGGAATTGTAATGTCCGCGTTTCACAGATTCTTGAACAAGGAGTTGTTTAAATTAAGCTGTTCATTTTTTTTTACTGCATTTCAAGTTTAGTTTTAAATGTAATACAAACCAACCTCTGTATGTGTAACCCCCCCTGGTATCGTCTATGTTCCTACACTGTCACTGGCATGTGTTGATTATGAGCTAAATTGAATGAAATTGATTGTGGATAGAAACCACTCAGCTGAGTGTTACTCGACTACTTGCCTTGGGAAATGCACTATAAATGCACTGTACATTTGACAATGTGATGATTGATAATGAAAACTCTGGCTGCCTATGTGTACTAACCTGTTCAATGACAAGGGGGAAACTTTCTTATCAACAGTTTATATAAATACTCCAGGTTGTTTCCATCCTTTCTCTCGTGCATGTGTTAAAGCATCAATAAATAAGTGTGTGTTTTGACATTGTCTGTATTCCGTCACAGTGTATGCATTTGTATGCATGTGTTTGTGCTTTTAATCGTGTGTGTATGTGTGTGTGTGTGTGTGTGTGTGTGTGTGTGTGTGTGTGTGTGTGTGTGTGTGTGTGTGTGTGTGTGTGTGTGTGTGTGTGTGTGTGTGTGTGTGTGTGTGTGTGCCTTTTCACAAGCCTGGGTGTACGTGTGGATATTGGCTGCAGCCGGAGATCTGGACTCATGTCAACAGGCTGCTGTCACACATCACTGCCCTTGCTAATTAATTGGCTTTTAGTTGTGGATGTGTTTGGTGCATTGTCAAGCTACCCATGGCTTTTTTTCCCGCTATTTTTGGCAACTGTCAATTAACCATTTCTTTATAGAGCGTGAATTCACAAGCCCAGGTTTTGAATACCCCTCTTTTCCTTAACAGGAAAAATATGCCCATCCTGTTAATACAAACCAACACAATTTTCTTGTTTCATTTTTTATTTTATTCTTCATTTGTTGCCTTGTTCTATTGGAAAATGAGGTGCTGGTAGATAACATCGGAGTAGACGTTTTTCCTGTTTACAGGGAAATGGACCAAAGTGCAATCTGTGCAAAGGTTACATTGGTAAAGATGAGAGGAGGAGGAAGAGGAGGAGGAGGAGGAGGAGGAGGAGGAGGAGGAGGAGGAGGAGGAGGAGGAGGAGGAGGAATGTTTCATGTTCCTTATGATGTGCCTCTGTATTGCTGTGCTGGACTGAAAATGGTGCCTCTGCAAATTGAGTGAGACTACTTTAACTTCGAGGCAAATGGTTATGCTTTGTGTAACAAGAATCTGAGCAAATTGAAAAAGTATTCAAAACGCTAACATTTTTATGGAAAAGCACATAATAAGGCAATTGCAGTGTGTATGTGACAGTGAAACTCTGGAGGCCATGGAGTTTAATATCTGGACCGTTGTGTTGCCCCTGCTCTCTGCCAGTATGTGAACAGTGTAGTAAACTGCCTGTCTCTCTCTGTGTTTGCACTCTGTACATGAGTTTATTTTCTCTTGTGCGTAAAAATAAACACTGTTGTGTTTTGATTGTGCACAGTCAAACTGCATAAAAGAGGTCTTGCAAGTGTTTTGTTCAGCTTCTGTTTGCTATAATCTTTGGCTTATAAAATATTGAAAGAAATCCACAGCTGCTGTTGGCTTCTGTAGTGTGTGTTTGGCTTCGTAGCATGTTGTTCTTGTAAATAAAGTCTGTAATGATAGCTTTAAAAACTGTTTAGAGAATTGCTGGCGCAACCTAAAAGAGTTTAAGAAAAAGTCCTCACAAGAAGCTTTCCTTTGTTGCCAACTTGTTTAAGAAGCAGAGAGCATACTAAGCAGGGGTTTGAAATATACTTCACATATCAAAACATGTGGTGTATCAAACACTTAATGCTCGTGCCAAGGTGGGTCTGCCATGGATCCATGTACTGTCTCACTCTTACTCTGAGTTTCTGACTCTTTGTTTCTTGTTTTCTCCTCAGCTCTGACCCTGCCTGTCTCACCTCCCTCCTGTCGCCTCCTACTGCTTTCCCTCATCAAATGCCAGTACAAGAAGCAACACGAGTGTCTGAGTCATGTCTAACCTTTACACGTCTCTCTCCCTTTGTGTGTCCCTCTATCTGTCCAGTATCCTGAACCAAGAGACGGTGACCTGGGCAAAACCCAAGGCCTGCCAGAGGATCACACTGGCTGTCTGTGTGCCAATGTCTGGGCACTGCTTCCCAGCCTGGTTTTGGCTCTGGTCCTGGCCCAGCATGCCTTATAGAAGCGCCAGGAAGAGAAAAAGAGGTCATCCACCCACAAGCTGATCCCAAAAGCAGAAGGTGTTATTTCTGAGACTGATATTATGAAGACTAAATCTCTGGGCAGTTGACAAATATGGTATTTATGAAAGCGGAAAAAAATACAAAAAAAGGTGGAAAGTATTAAAATTTTACAATTGTGAATTTGGTGTTTATTTGATGTAATGTTAGGGTGGACCACAACTGTGATAAAGCACATGGCTTGAAAAAGGACCCTTGGTAGGAGAGGCCATGAAAGCCATTCTTTGGGAAGGACTCTCCCTCAGACTGAGACACAAAATCATGGAGGACTGAAGCTGATCATTTTCAATGCTTGCGCTTTTCTCACCAGAGGAGGGAGAGAGGGAGTGAACAACATAATTAAAAGGAGACAGGATTGACAGAAAAGAAATTGTTGCAGAGAGAAAAGGAATGAGCAAGAGGTAAATGGGGTAGAGTTAAAGCAAAAGGACAAAGAGAGAGAGAAAGAGACATATTTCTGCTATGAGTCACATTTTTTTCGTCCTGAATTGGTTCTCGACTTAATCTTCTCTTGGATGAACAGACCACAAATTTAGGGGCGTGGATGGGGGATGATTACATTCTGTCTCTTCAACACTAGTCTAAACTCTAAACTGTAAAGCCTACTCAGTGTTCTAAGTGTTGGTATAGTATCCGTGACCATAATCAATCTACCGTAAAGCTCTTTCATTCGGGTGCTACAGTATACTTTTTTAGCAGGCGACGAAAAGAACGAAAGATGGCAACGTAACCGTAACGGTCCTTTGGTCATTTGAAATGTTGTAAGTGACTGCGGGTGTGCGCCATACGTCCACCTGCACATGTGTATATTTATGTCTCTCTGTATATAATAAACACATTTTTTTTCTTTCATTCAACCAAATGATATCTACAATACCTTGAATGGACATGACTGTACGCTAAGATGACTCTGTATTGGTACTAATCATGGAAGGTCTTCATTATCTGCGTTTCTATTCGTCTATAAAGGTTTGATCACAAAGAATGTATACAGGGATGAAATTAAACAAGCTCAAACTGCTTGGGAAGCCATAACCTGTGTGTGAGTATTATACTGTGTTCAGAGAGTGTGTGTGTGGACAGTTATTGCAATGTGTGAGCATTGATGTTTCAATGCAGGGGAAAAGTAGCTTATGAGGACTAGTTTAAATTGCCCCGTGTGGGGGTTCCTTCTGCCCCCTCAGAGAGCAGAGGTTATGATGCATAGTGTAATTAGCTGTCAGGGTTTTTGAGAGTCACGCCAGCCACCACTTTTCAGAGTGCTTGCAAGCAGCATTTTAACTCTGTTGTCTTGTTCTTAATTCAATTACATATGTGACCATATCTATTTACTGAAAACATATAATGAAATACAAATGCCTTCCAAGAAATACATTTTCCTATAAGGCTGCCTCCAAAACAATTGTTGTGGAAATGCACAATGTGTTTTTACCAAACAAAAATACAACAAAATATTCAGCTTCAATCCATATTTGTTAGTCTTTCAAAAACAACATTTACACTGCTTGCCGCACACAACTGGAGGCACACACAGAAGAGCTAAACTCATTAAAGAAAGTTGATTGAACAAAAAGAGACTGACTCATCTAATCTATTCAAATTGAACATTTTGTTTTTAAGAATGTTTTTTAGGGTGACGTCACAAAATATGATGACAGACCCTGATACCACTCTCATATTGGGCTACTGTTTAGCTTAGCATGAAGACTGAAAACAGGGAAACAGCTAGTGTGGCCCCATCCAAAGATCCAAAGGGTCAGTTTAGGTCCTCATTTGTACATTGAAAATGTCATTGGCTGTAACCATTTGTCTTGATGGGATACCCAGTCCAATATCTTCTTCAATGTACAAATAGGCATGTGAGTGTCATACTACAAATCTTAACCTAATCCTTCTGATTGGATCATGTTCCACGTCCACATTTTATAGCCATATGTATTTTTGTATGTTTATACATACATCATATTTTCCTAGCAGTGAATGAATGTTGACTGTTTCCACCAAAAGGTTTATGTCTTCAGGCGGTACATAAAGTATAATGTTGTGTCACATAAATATATGCTACGGAACCAAACAGCTTTATGTTGCTGGCTGATTTAGAAAAAAAAGGTTTACAATCTGTCACAGGAACAGATGTCAAATTAAACTATGCTCAATTTGTTATTGTCACCGTAGTTGCACCATACACAGTGTGGTCAGGTCCGTCATGGATTACAGGGATTTCCACAAATGGGGTGTTTACTGCTCTGGGCCAACATTTCAAACTACCATAATATTTAAAAAGTAGTCAAAAGTTGCTGTCAAAAGTAAGAAGCAGCACTTTTTTTTCAATCAGATTTGGCAAAGCAGCAATTCTATTGAATTACAATGTACCTTTATAGACGTTTCCAAGCTGCTCCAGATTACTCTCAAAGTATAGAATACGTGGCGTATAGTTATCTCAGTAAAAGGTCATAGAAAATTGACTAGGTACAAAACTGTTCAATTTAAACAAGACCATCCAATCATCTATCTAAAACATACCCACAGCCTCACCACCAAAACTCATGATCGGTGTTGGAGAATCAAAAAAAAATCTAATCCTACATCAAAATGTATCAATTTCAAAGGGAGAAATTCATCAAAGATGATGCAGATATGCTCATTTCCCTGAAAAACAGCCGCAGTAGTCCATAATGCAACACAGTCATGATATAGTGCAGACTTTTTTCTCCAACACAGACATGGGTCCTCTTTATAGCAGAGAAACCATATTACTTTTTACATGCTTACATTTTCATATTCAATTAAAAATATAGTACATTTGAGCTTACTATGTTACAATGTGTTTGTCCTGTTCGACATTTGCAGTCACTTGCACCTCAATGTATTTTGCATTTTGTCTGAATCATTTTGAGCTCAGTAGAGTCTACAGCAGGATTATTACTGGGAGAAGGTGAAATGCAGACGGAAGCATTTGTACCTGGATGATAACAAGGATCTGGTGAGGTTTCTGGGATAGTAACTGTGAGAAGTCACTTACTGACACTTCATGTTCTTTTGAGAATATAAAATGTGCTTGTTGGTTTTTGGGGGCTTTCACTCCATGTGTGGAACCAAATAGAGTTCTTCACGCCTCCGCAGTGTGCCATGAATGTAAATCACAGCATTTGCCTGTTTGCAGTTTAGTCTGTTCCATAAATGCAACATGAAAGTGAACTTGTGCCCTGCTGCGTATATTATTACAGTCCGCTCTATCAGAAAATATACGGCTAGAAAGCTCTCTGGGCTTCATGTTGACGCAGCTGTCACCAGAACAATGCTGTCTATACCTCCCTGCCCATTAATCAAGTTTTGATTTGGTCAGTTTGTTGCTTACTTTTCAGAAAAATTGATGACCCACTGTGAGTTATTATACAGTCAGCTAAAGGAGATCAAAACTGGCAGATAAATTAAGGATTTTGACATGTAGAAAATGCAAATAAACTGATCAAAATTCAAACCTCCCCTCTCTTCATTTTACTTCCCTGGAGTGGGTCTAAGTTTGAGGTGAAAAAGATGGCAGATCAGCAGTTCTTACACAGTTTAATAATATGTATATGCGAGAGACCTACACAACCCACAGCACAATTTAGAAATGTATGAGGGATTTTGTGGCAGATATTACTAGGGCACGAGCGCAGTGATGGAACAAGTTGAAAAGAAGAACAAATAAAGTGTTTTTATGTAGGGGAGAAGGGAGGAGCAGCTGCTGGGTTTGGATGTTAGATGTAAAGCCAAAATTATACGGTAATCTGTCTGTGTGATCATCATTTTAGGTACTGAGACAGAAATGCGTAGGACATGTGTCTGTGGAACAATGTGCTCAGGTGTACAAACTAGTTGGAGAGTTGTGAGGTGCTCCTTTTGCCCCTGTCTCCTTGCATTACTGCCTTTAAACAGCAAGTGTGTGTTCACACTTGTCTCTGTGAGTGAATGCATGCGTACACATGGCTGTGAGCATTTGGATATAATTCGTAAAGGTGAATTTCTGGAAACAGGAAATGTGCTAGGAGAGCAATTTTCTTTTATTTTTACCTTGTGGAGTCCAGTTTGTTTCTTCTGTTTGCAGGCGGGTAGAAGTGGAGGAGGAAGCAGGTAGCGGAGGGGTTTTGGGGGCACACGAATAAGAAAGCGGCAGGTAGCTGTACATTTCACAGTTGATTAATGAGTCAGTGGGATGATGTCTCTTATCAACACTCAGCACATGGCGGTGAGAGAAGAAAGGTTTACTGGTGCTAGGAATGCTCCAATCACAGACGGCTCCCATCGCCATCCCATCATTCCTTTCTGTGCTCACCCACCTGTTCTTGTTGGGCTCTCTTCTTCTCTTCACCACAGCAGTTTGTAGCTGATGCAATTGAACCCTTTAGTTTACGGGATGAGTTTTGTCTGAGAAATGAGTGATACATCTGCTACTGCGCAGTTCACAGTGTGTATCACAGTCTTTGTTTGGAGATTACCACAGGAACTGATGTAAACGCTTGTAATGAGTTGTTAATGTGGCTTATGTCATCATGCAAGAGAAAAGTATAGTAGGCTACATGTTGACAGCCAAAAAAAATCCTCCAGTAAAACATTGAGTAGTTACAGATGTGCTTGAATAATATCACTTTCACGCTTGATAGAACTGGATGTTTAATATAAACTCCTGTTTATCAAGTTTGATACACGGCCTGGATGATCCTTGATCAATATGTATGGCATGCACTAATGGCTCTCAAAACCACTGCGATATGAGCTGAGAATAATAGTTATGTGGATGCCTGGGCAGAGAAATCCACGCCACATGTATCCTTAGCACTGTAAAACTCTGTGAACAATTGCAGGGGGAACTATAGAAACAGAAGGAACAGCATGAATGTGTATCAGTGTGAGATAAAATATTACTTTAATGCCAGCATAAAATGTTCGGATGTTTTTGTCACGGGCAGTAAGCCAACTTATTTCCTTTTCTGCTTTCATTTGTTCAGGTAAAGGTGTTCATATTTTACTATAATGTGAGAAGTCCTTTCTGGTTGATCGATTTAAAATACGGTAGTAATGGCAGCAGTAGGGAATTAAAGTGATTTGAGAAAGACAGATGCAAGACCAGTGAGTATAGCTTTCTCTGGATGGACTGCAATGCTTACCTATTAGTTCAAGATTACTTTTTGCCTTTTTTAGGTGAAGACAGAGATGGGAAACATAAAAAAGAGGGATGTGAAAGCTGATATGTTGTGTTAAAGCCCAGAACACCAAAGTGACATAACACTGGTTAATTAAGTTTCTTTTCTTTGAAAATTGCATATTATTTACTGTAGGAGAAGGATTCATAATACCTGACAAAAAAATCTATACTGAGCAAGATGAGAAACTCTTGTTAGATTTATTTGTTCACACTAGTTGATACTACATATTTTATAATACAAAATCTTGCTTATAATAACATTTATTTGGAATTTCACCGTGTGTGTTTTTTCAAGCACTCATTAAATAAAACAAAGGCAGGCCCAAAGCAGTACCAAAGTGGTGGAGGTTCCAGATGGCGGCAAGAGGTAATTGAAAAATGTGAACTTCAATCCCTTTCCTTCATGCAACTCTGTGGAGGCTGTGCACAAAGATTTCTACCTTTCCGGTGGATTTCCTGCATGACAAGACAAATTTGAGCATTACAAATGACACATCTGCGGTTCAACCTCTTCACTTAACAAACAAGCGTGAAAGGCGTTTTTCTATGTGAAATATTTTTCGTTTAACCTACACTTTACATCTCATTCCTGAGAGACATTTTGATCACAGTCTAATAAATAGTGTCTAGTTGGAGGTCATTCATGATATAATGACAATCGCACTGAAAAGTACTTTGAGGTCTAAATCACTGGCAAACTCATCGAAACAAAATGTGCTTTACGACAGACTGCTTTCAAAGGAAAGCTGGAATCCTTCAGATTTTCTGGTCTGAAAAAGAAAAGGTCTGATGCATCTGAAAAAGTTAAATTGTCTGAAAAGTTGTACGAGTCCTTGGGACTTTTGTATAACTCTATATTATTCTGACTGTTGAAACACACACTTTCAAGAAGGATGACAACGCTTGTCCTTTCTGTCTATTCAGCGTCCAGTGAAGTTGGTTGACCTTGCTCAGACTTTTGTACGCATGAGCTCAAGTTTCTCAGATGGACTGAAGTGTTAATTTAACATTGTTTATCAGTGAGCTTCAGCAAAATCCTATTACAAAACAATTCAGTAGTTTGTCAGCTTAGCACACTGTGAAGGTGATGCTAGTTTTAGAAGTGACGGATGGCAAAATCTTGTTTATATGTTTTTGGAAAAGAGACAAGGGCTGCACTTCCTTTTATGCTGACATACAGTAAATAAGCAAAACACAAGCATATTACACAAAATTATTTTTTTTTTCCATTCAATGATGTTGTTCTTTTAATTAATTGGTAAACTGTCTCTGTGGTTGCCACATAAGAAAGCATGTGTTATACTTATGACACAGTGTTTGACAAGAGAGGAGAGAAACACAGAGACAGAGAAACAGACTGCAATTGGAAACCAAAACATTCTTTTTTTTTAAGCAAACATCAGAACAATGCAGCAGTATTGAGCCAGACCACTTGAGATGTAATTCCTTGCTCCAATGAAGAAAGACTGGACATTTCTATTGTCAAGACAAAAAAAGTGAAGGTGAAAGAAAACGAGGGGGGCTGAAAGAATGAAAGAGAGGCATCAGCAAGAAGAAAGAGACATCGGAGAAAATTCAGGGAATGAGGGAGAAAAGACTCAAGCTAGTGGAGCTGTGAAACAATCCGATATAGATTCTGCCATGGCTGTGCGACTTTGACTGCACCATGCCCACCCCTCTGCCTCTCACATGTGGGATGGTTATTGATGGAGCCGTCATATCCCGGCTGAACATCTGTAATGAAATTCTACTCTTCTTATTGGATTTGGCGATGGGATCTCTGTCTCTCTCACAGCTGTAGTCTGGCCTTTATTGCACAGCCTCAGTCATCCTGTGGAGGGCACATACTGTATATGTACACACACAGCACTGCATGGAGTCCTGCGCATATAGGGATTATATTGCTGCTCACCACTGTAGCTATTGTTAAGCCTCTCGGGATTGGTCTGTCAACACTGGATTTTTTACTGTATTTTAATACTGTTTTCTTTATTCTCAGAAGAATGTTGGCAATTGAGTTACAATTTCCTTGCGCCTTTTGAAAATATATTCAAAAGAGGGCAGAAGACAAACATGCTGGACACAGGGTGGACAAAAAGCATGTCTGAAAACTAGAACCAGAGTTGGTATCAGCAGTGGCTGCAGGCAGTGCGCAACAATAGTTGGTGGGAAGAGATCTGCAAGTGGAATTATGGGGGGAATGAAGAAATGAAGAAGAATACAATAGATTGGAACATAATGGAATACAAGAAATAGCATAATGCAAAGCAAGTTTATGAATAATTTATCAATAATGTACTAGGATGGATTCAAAATATTACTGTGGTCCATGAAGAGCGGTCGTGGTCACGGCAGGAGCTTTCAGACGAATTTCCAAAGGGAGGAAAAACGAAAGGCAAGAGAGCAAGAAAGAGGGACAGCACAAACAGAGCGAGGAGACAGAGTATAAAATTCACATGACAGGTCTCGTTATCTTGAATGCAAATGCCGGCTGTGTGTTTGCCAGAGTGACACATTGGTTCTTTTATTGATAAATTGAGGACCGCTATGCTATAATGCTACCAATATACTTTGCAAGGGCCCGAGTAGAGGACCCACTCTAAAGGCATAGATGATGACAGACTGTTTCGACTGCCTCTCATTACTCTTGCACCTCCCGGCCCAGCGAGTTTACATGTTTATGACGTACACACAACAAAAGATTCATTATTCCTGCGGTCTGTGGTGATTTAAAATGGCCTGGGTGGATTTCTGGATTACAGGAGCTCTCAAAAAAATTAGCCTTGGTTTTTCTCACTCTGCTGGAATGTGTGAATTTAGAGCAGATGACCCATCAAAGAACCCCCTGTTAATGAAACAAAACTCCAGCAATACACCAAGGATTTTCATTAGTTTCCCTTGGCTTTTACAATCAACCATTTCAGAATTCTGATGACATGATTGCACTATGAATGAGGTGGTGGGAGGAAGGAATTGTTAGACAGCAATCCCTTTGAAGCTCTACTCATTACACTGTCTACACTCCTTCGGGGATAGACGTTTATCTTGTGCTAACATTTTCCACCATATAGTATTTTGACATATTTTTCACCTAATCCCACAATTTCAACCATCTGAACCATCAGACTACATTCACTGTGAGATGTGGAAATCCATTATGCAAAAATATACAATCCATACCTCTGAGTTGAAGGGACCAATATAGGATTGCATTCTCTTTGTCTACTCTTCATTTAACCTGACGCGAGTGACTTGTGATTATATTTACATGAGCTGTACATATTCCAGCAGGAGTGCGGTATTTTGACTGTAAAACATCACTAATATAAAGCCCAAAAACAGCACAGCGAGCAGTCCATCAGTGTGCAGTGTAAAAAAATGCAACATATGCAACATATCTTAAGGAAATTTATATTTCATTACATTTCTTTGTCCCTTTTCTTTCTCTCTGATGAGCAAGTGTTTCCCCTCACTGCAGGGCTGCACAACAACTTGCTACCCCTCGACCAATTAGAAAATTACTCAGCATGTGAAATACTGTACACTGTGCTTCATCAATTACCGTAAAACAGAGTATTTCGCTGATCCAGCAAATCTGCCACGGCGGTGGCCTTATTTATGCCCTGGTTTTAACATTCATATCATAACCAACTGCAAATAATATTAATGAATTATAAATAATTAAGTCTGCTGCACAACTAAAAGCAGGGGGGACACATTTTGGTCTGGACTTGTTGTTGAAATGAAGTGGCCATCATTGGGATCACTCATTATGATGACGTGTCAATATATCAAACAGTATTGATAAAAATGCATTATATAAATGAATGTTACATTTGTTAGTATCAGCAGCCAATTATATTGAAGTGTTATATAGTGTTTCACAATGTATTCATTAACTTAAAGAAAAAGGGGTTTAGTGTGAGCTTGTTGCATGGATTAATATTAAATAATTAATTGGCAATCAAAAAAAAGGAAGTTGGTGCCCTAAAATTCTGTTATTTAATATAAAACAATTTTTTTCTGCCCAAGTTTAAGTCTTCTTCATCTTTTGTACCAATTCACATGTTTACGATGCATAATTTTCTGTTATTAATCATCGTTACACATTTTTGTATGAATTAACTAATCTAGTCTTATAATTTGAAGATTGCTATAAATTCTAGACTCACTGTACTTTGACAAAGTATGTCATACATGCACAACTCACAGAATCAAGTTCTTTATAACTGAAATATTGACCTACCAACAACTAAACTACTAAACAGAAAAATAAATTACTAAATTATCAAAATATTTTCACAATGAATATAATGATTAACAATTTATGAATGAAAGCTCAAAAAAAAAAAAAGATCAGGTTGAATCAGTAATGTAATCTGTTTGATATTCACCAATTACTTTGAATTTAAATAGATGAATGCACTGTTCAGCAGGTGTGAGTTGCACCAAGGATAAGTGTGAAGCAGAGCAAGAGGAAGAGAGTGATCTGTGGAGCTTTATAGACTTTTAAACGTTCAGGAATTTGGTGTCCCTGCCATTGCCATCATGAACTTGAGTGTTTTGATATTGATTTCCCCACACACCCTTCATATTTGAAAGTTGTGTTTCTCATCTGCAGAACGATGCCAACACTTGACATTAATCAGTAAATATAACCTGATGAGTTGAATAAAGACAAATTAAACTGGCTTGGCACTGTTGATGTAATGATGTGTTATTGTGACACTTGAGGTTTGCAAAGATTACAACAGGCATACAAAATAACAGATCAATTTAAGTACCTTTTATTTTGCATTGAAAATGTGTTTTTTTACAATTTGGGTGAGCCTTCTATGTCTTATCTCCTCTCATGAATGTTGATGATCATACAACTGTTGGATTCCCTGTCTGCTCGTAAGTCTCCACCCCCGGTTTCCGCCCACTGCCACGCCCCTCTCCTTCATCCCAGCTGTTGTGCATTGCCTTGATCACCGGCAGGTGATTTAGGGACCACTGCGTACCTGGCTCATTTGTCGGGTTGTTCCAGTTCCAGTCTAGTTAGCTTCTTCAGGTGAGAGTGGATCACAAGAGTGGTTGAGTTGCCCTCCCGACTGGAGCGGAATCAGTCTGGCGTGCTTCAAGAGCATTGACTACAAGAGCGGTTGAGTTGCCCTCCCGACTCTGGAGCAGGGGAGGTGGATCTCCTGTGTTCGCTGGACATTACCGTTGGTATAAGTTTGTCTATTCGTTGTGTTTTGTTTTGTTGCAATAAAGCCTGCCCTTGGAACTTGAACTGCTGCGTCTGTGCATTTGGGTCCTCAACACCACACCCCCTTCTAACAGAACAACCCGACCAAAGATGACGGACCCAGCCGCCGCAGCAGCATCGCTTTCTGCAGATCAGCTGCAGGGGGCGGTTGCCTCGCAGGGCGCTCTCCTCGGCCAACACCAGTAGGTGTTGCAGGACTTATTGAACTCCCAGCGTACCATCGGGTCCCAGATGGAGGAGATCGGAGGCATGTTGCACAACCTCTCGTTGCGCCGCCCCGCCGCCGCGGAGCCGGTCCCGGAGGACGAGGAGTCCGCCTGCACCCGTGAGTCCTTTGTTCCCTCTCCTGCGCCTTATGGTGGAGCGTCTGGGGAGTACCGAGGGTTCATGCTCCAGTGTTGGTTTGTTTTCACCCAGCAGCCCCGCACGTACGCCTCGGACAATGCGAAGGTGGCATATACGGTGGGTTTGCTACGTGGTATGGCGCTGGTCTGGGCTGAGGCGTGGCTCCACAGACGCTCTACTCGGGTCTCCTACGAGCGCTTCAAGGAGGCTTTCGAGAGCGTATTCGACCACCCGGTGTACACCTGGGACGTTGTACAGCGCCTGCTCAGTCTCCGCCAGGGGTCCACCAGCGCAGCAGAATACTCCGTGGATTTCCAGATTCTGGCGGCGGAGTCAGGTTGGGGGAGTGAGGCGCTGAAGGGAATATACCGCTGCAGTCTGTCGGAGCTTCTGAGAGATGAACTGGCCGTCCGGGACGAACCAGATTCCTTAGAGGAGCTCATCGCTCTCACAGTCAGGATGGACAGCCGGATTCGGGAACGCCGTCAAGAGAGGCACTACCGGTCTTCCAATCCGGTGCGTCAGTTTTCTTCCGCTCGGACGGACGGTACGGCCAGGCGCGCGCCCGCTCTCCTTCCTCGGCCCCTCCCCCTTTGGAACCGGAGCCAATGCAGCTCGGGCGGATTCATCTCTCTCAGGAGGAGAGAGAGAGACGCCTCCACACAGGAAGCTGCCTGTACTGCGGGGAGTCGGGACACCGCAGGGCCGTGTGCTCCGCTCGGCCAAAAGAGATAGCTTGTCAGTAGGAGTGGGGGTGCTGGCGAGTGGGTCAAGGAGAATTCCCCATTCTGAGTCTCGGTCATTGTTTCCTGCCACCCTGATCAGGGCCTGTGCACCTGTCAGCCCTCATTGATTCCGGGGCTGAACAGAACTTTTTGGACACTGACTTTATTAGAAGTCAAGGAATTCCTGTGGAGGCGCTAGAGCGCACTCTGCTGGTGAGCGCATTGGATGGCAGTTCACTGGCGGAGATAACACACTGGACTCAGCCAATTTCCCTGCACGTGTCTGGTAATCACAGTCAGAATACCCGGTTCTATGCGTTTCCGTCCCCCCAGACACCCTTGGTTCTGGGACTTCCCTGGCTCAAGGAGCATAATCCTCAGATTGATTGGGCTGGAGGTAGGATCACCGGCTGGAGTTCTGCTTGTCATTCTCGCTGCCTCAGATCTGCGCTGCCCCGTCAGGTTATTCTCCCCAGCAAGTCTGACACCGGTCCTGGCCTCGTCGCAGTGCCTCAGGAGTATGTGGATTTGGGAGAGGCGTTCAGCAAGGAGTGGGCTCTTTCACTTCCCCCTCATCGTCCATACGATTGTGCCATTGACCTGCTCCCGGGCGCTCCACTTCCCTCGAGCCGGTTATATAATCTCTCCCGGCCAGAACGTGAGTCTATGGAGAGGTACATCACGGACTCGGTCGCCGCTGGAATCATACGCCCCTCTTCATCACCTGTGGGAGCGGGTTTCTTCTTCGTCTCGAAGAAGGATAAGAGCCTCCGTCCTTGCATCGACTACAGAGGTTTGAATCAAATCACTATCAAGAATAAATATCCGTTGCCGTTGATGTCCTCTGTTTTCGAATCCCTAGCTGGAGCCAAGATATTCACCAAGCTGGATCTCCGCAACGCTTACCACCTGGTCCGAATTCGCGAGGGGGACGAATGTAGACGGCCTTTAACACACCCCTGGGACACTTTGAATATTTGGTGATGCCGTTTGGACTAACTAATGCCCCTGCCGTCTTTCAGGCCCTGGTGAACGATGTCCTCCGCGACTTCTTGAACCGTTTTGTGTTTGTGTATATTGACGACATTCTCATCTTCTCCCCGAACCCCCAGGAGCACACCAACCATGTTCGCCTGGTTTTGCAACGGCTGTTGGAGAATCAGCTCTTCGTGAAGGCTGAGAAGTGTGAGTTCCACGTTACATCTGTGCAGTGCCTGGGGGTCTTTATCGAGGAGGGTCAGGTGAGAAAGGACCCCGAGAAGGTTAAGGCAGTAACGGAGTGGCCGGTGCCCACTTCAAGAAAGAAGCTTCAGCAGTTTCTGGGGTTCGCCAATTTCTATCGTCGGTTCATCCGGAACTACGGCAGAACCACTGACACGACTCACCTCTTCCAAGGTCCGTTTTTCATGGACCCCAGAGGCCGACGGGGCTTTTCGTGCCCTCAAGGATCGGTTCGTCTCGGTCCCGATCCTGGTCCACCCAGACGAGACCCGCCAGTTTGTCGTCGAGGTGGACTCCTCGGACACCGGAGTCAGAGCTGTACTTTCCCAGCGGTCCGCTTCCGACTCCAAGCTCCATCCTTGTGCCTTCTTCTCCCGCAGATTGTCCCCGGAGGAGAGAAATTATGACGTTGGCAACCACGAACTGTTGGCGGTCAAGTTAGTCTTGGAGGAGTGGAGGCACTGGCTGGAGGGATCAGTGCTTCCCTTCATTGTATGGACCGACCACCACAATTTGGAATATATCCATTCGGCGAGACGCCTCAATTCCCGCCAGGCCCGCTGGGCTTTGTTCTTCACACGCTTCAACTTCACCATCACCTTCCGGCCAGGGCACAAGAACACCAAGCCGGACGCACTCTCCCGTCAGTTTGCTCCGGAGGAGGGAGGTTCTACTCTTGACACCATCCTGCCCGCCTCGTGCGTGCTGGGTGCAGTCACCTGGGAGATTGAGAGGGTGGTACGTGAGGCCCAGCACACCCAGCCTGACCCCGTAGGAGGTCCCCCGAACCGCCTGTTTGTTCCTGAGGCCGCCCGTTTCCAAGTCCTGCGGTGGGCCCACGAGTCCCGTCTTTCGGGCCACCCGGGCATCCACCGAACTATAAACTGGATACGCGTTCGTATGTGCTGGCCTGCACTACGTGCGCCCGCAACAAGGCTTCGCATCGAGCTTCCGTGGGGTTACTCAGACCACTTCCTGTGCCCCAACGCCCGTGGTCCCATATCGGGGTGGATTTCGTTACTGGTTTCCCTCCATCTGACACAAACACCGTCATTCTGACGGTTGTGGACCGGTTTTCAAAGGCTGCTCACTTAATTCCCCTGCCCAAGCTTCCATCGGCCCGTGAAACCGCCGATCTGCTAGTTCTACGGGGGGTGAGGCTTCATGGCATCCCGGCGGACATAGTTTCGGACCGCGGTCCTCAGTTTTCGTCCCAGTTGTGGAAGGCCTTCTGTCACACCCTCGGCGCCACGGCCAGCCTCTCCTCAGGATTCCACCCACAGACTAATGGCCAGACTGAGAGGATGAACCAGGAGCTCGAGGCCATCCTCAGGTGTGTGACCGCCACCAATCCCTCGTCATGGAGCCGTCACCTTCCGTGGGTCGAGTACGCCCACAATTCCCACACATCTACTGCCACTGGGCTGTCCCCATTTGAGGCCTCTTTGGGTTTTCAGCCTCCCCTGTTCCCCAGCCAGGAGGTTGAGGTTGCCGTACCTTCGGTCCAAAGCAATGCCCGTCGTTGTAGGCGCGTGTGGAGAGAGACTCGGGCCGCTCTACTTCGCACAGCAGAACAGAACAGGAGATCGGCGAATCGACGGCGTGTTCCAGCCCCGGACTACCGTGTTGGTCAATTGGTGTGGCTTTCGGCCAAGGACATCCCCCTCCGCACCGAGTGTAGGAAGCTCTCCCCCAGATATGTCGGCCCTTTTCCCATCATCTCCATCGTCAACCCGGTGTCGGTCAAACTTCAGCTGCCTCATTCCATGAGAATTCACCCAGTATTTCATGTCTCTCTCCTCAAGCCCGTTGTCTCCAGTCCCTTAAATCCTCCGTCTGTACCCCCTCCACCTCCCCGTCTCATTGAGGGGGGCCCCGTCTACACGGTCAATCGCCTCCTGGATGTCCGCCGGCGGGGTAGGGGATATCAGTACCTGGGAGGGGTTTGGCCCAGAGGAACGGTGCTGGGTGCCCCGTTCTCGGATTCTTGATCCGGGGCTCATTAGAGACTATCATCGACAGTTAAGGGGGGGGGGGGTACTGTTGGATTCCCTGTCTGCTCGTAAGTCTCCACCCCCGGTTTCCGCCCACTGCCACGCCCCTCTCCTTCATCCCAGCTGTTGTGCATTGCCTTGATCACCGGCAGGTGATTTAGGGACCACTGCGCACCTGGCTCATTTGTCGGGTTGTTCCAGTTCCAGTCTGGTTAGCTTCTTCAGGTGAGAGTGGATCACAAGAGTGGTTGAGTTGCCCTCCCGACTCTGGAGCGGAATCCGTCCGGCGTGCTTCAAGAGCATCCTTCACAAGAGCGGTTGAGTTGCCCTCCCGACTCTGGAGGAGGGGAGGTGGATCTCCTGTGTTCGCTGGACATTACCGTTGGTATAAGTTTGTCTATTCGTTGTGTTTTGTTTTGTCGCAATAAAGTCCGCCCTTGGAACTTGAACTGCTGCGTCTGTGCATTTGGGTCCTCAACACCACACCCCCTTCTAACAACAACTTGACCAGTTGGTAGCATTCTTCTTTCAGTTTCTGCAGAGATCTGAATTCTCTGTTGCACTTTATGTCACGTTAAGACCTACAGTGGGAAGAAAGAGGGGAAAAAAGATTTTGACAGATAAATACGTTAATGATTTGTAGTCCAGCTAAGAACACAACAGAGTTAAGTTCAGATAGAAAAACCTCAGTGAAAGTGTGGACCGAGATTTATTTAGTGGAGAGAAAGTCCAAGCACTGTCTAGCACGGTGCAATAGCACAGAGCAGCTCTGGGAATGCAACGATATCGCAAACATGTGTGTGAGTATATATGTGTGTAGTCTCACGCAGAGAGAGGGGGGAACAGAAAAGAAGGAGGGGGAATGAGAGGGAGAAAGCATCTGAAGGTGGAAGGAATGAATGGTGGGAAGAAGAGGGGGTGTTGAACCTCCTCTCATCCAAGTGCCTGTCTACCCCCTCTTCAGAGGTCAGCTCCAGGTTTGTATTCTGAATGAGGGTATTGGCTGGAGAACTGCGCTCCACAACCAACAAAACCTCGACCCCCAGAGGAGCCCGCAGGGCCTTCAGCAGCATGGACTGACGTGCTGAACAAACCCAATGTCAGGTCAAAACACCTCCTCTTACAACCACACATCAGGCTGGGGCTGAGATACAGAGAGCAAGAAAAATGAGGGGTGGAGGGGGGGGGGGGGAGGTGGAAGAAGAGATGTAGACAGTGAGAAATAACGAGAGAGTTGGGAAAATGGATGGGAAAATGAAGGTGAGGGTGTGATGTCTTACAGATAGTGATGAGAAGGGGAAGGCCTATATACAAAGTGTGTGTGTGTGTGTGTGTGTGTGTGTGTATGAAGTAGATTATTGAATATAGAGAGCAAAAGAGAGATATGGAGAGGGGAGCAGAGACCAAGAGAAAACACAAAAAAGTGAGAAATCACCAACCTCAGGTTTTTCTTTCTCCCACTACAGCAGTTTCCTGGTGAATACTGATACAACGCAGATGTAAAGGCTACCAAGTGATGCACTTATTGTAGTTACAACTGACAAAGATCTGAAGATGGGGCTAAATAATTAATTGTGAATAATGACTAAAATTAAATCCTTTTTATTTTAAATGCTGCATTCTGTAAAGAGGGACAGATTGAAAAACACAATACCTTTAATAATCGTGTCTTCTATAAATCTTTATAGCTGCAAAGTGCAAGGAATGCCTTGAATGCCTAGAATATTTCCAGTCATTAACTAGGCACCCTTTGAAATAGTTGAAAAAGCTCAACATTTTTGGATGTGCGCTCATCCACGTTGTTGTCGAGAGTTAGATGAGAATATCAATACCACTTTCATGTCTTCACGGTAAATAGTTTGTGGCTTGAGCCAGCAGCCAGTTAGTTTATCTTAGCTCAAAGACTGAAAATAGGGAAACAGCTAGTCATGGCTGTGTCCAGTGATAACTAGATCCATCTCTATACCCGCACCTCGAAAAGCTCACTCACATAGTTTGTTTAATCTATAACTATATATATATTATATACTGCATATCATTATTGAGTTGCCATATTTTTCTAGATTTTTTTTCTAGATATATTTTCATAGATTTCTAGCAAAAAGACTGGAAACATAATCCGCCCAACTGCTCCCAACTGAGAAATAACCATAACATAACCCACCATATAATGGAAATTATAGTTTTTATACTTCTTTTTTTGTATGGATTAAACAATCTTAATTAGTGAGCTCTAGAAGACCTTGACAGATTATGCAGCCATTGGACAAAACCAGAGAAGATGATTCCCTGTTTCCAGTCTGTGCTAAACCAAGCTATCCGGCTGTTGGCTGAAGCCTTGTGATTAAACGACAGATATTGATCTTCTAATTTAACTCTCCAAAAGAGTTAGATTAGAGAATTTAAAAAAATATTGACGTTACTAAAGCTGTACAATTTATTCATAATGAGACGGATCAATGTGGTTTATCGCCAAGAAATCTGCATGCCTTCATCAGAAATGAATGCTGGCTCTCTATCACCGACATGATGACTGCTCCATCTTTTACCAAGACATCACTGGGGACTTCGTGAGATGGAAAGAAATGATAGAGAGAGTAGGCTGGACAGAGAGGAAGATGGTAAACATTCAATGGAAACAAAGGGAGGAGTGGTGATTAATTGAGGAGGTCAAGTACGCTGAAAGAGAAGATGGCTGCTTGTTGATGCTTGCATCTAATGGGGGAAGGCAATAAGACAGTAATGGAGAAACACAAAGCTGATGATTTGCTCTTGTAGAAATTGTTCCTCCAAATGCTTCCTGTCAACAGAAGTGCTGCTGTGCTTCTGTTTTGCTCTGATTTTAAATCGAGATTTTTGGGAAGACGGCAGCATTAGTGCTACTGTTAAAGATCCAAGCCTTTTAAAAGCTAATACACTGGAGACCACATCTTCCAAGGCCGTGACATTGAAAACCTTTCATATCTCTTGATGGCCTTCTGATCTAAATGCTTCATTTAAGTAACTAAATAGCCATACATTGAATATATTACAGAGTCAAAGCACAGTGAAGGTATAGCTTTGGTATTTTGAGGACATGAACTCTAGTAATAAGAATGTAAATGTTACGATATAAACTATATGAATCATAATCAGAATGCAAAACTTTTGGCTAGAATTGTCTTTTTTATGGGTATCTTTTCTTTTAATCTTCTGCCACTTGGGACACTCAATCCACTGATACGGGAATAATGATGCATCTTTGGGAAAAGGATTTAAACTGTGAGGAGGTAAGGACAAAATCCCAACACCCAAAACTATGGTATTCAAGTGACAGTGACAGGTTTAGCGTGACAGAGCCTTAAATTCATTATGATATTTATTCTCACTCACTGTCTCCCCTCAATTTTCACTCTCCAAGCACCCACATCAGCAAGTTACAATAACAAGTGAGTGAAGCTGGAGTCAACCGTTAAGTTGAACTGTTTTCATTTTAGAAATTATAGATCTCTACTTGCAAGGCTGTTCTAAGAGTTGCAGCTCTATACGGATCTCAGCTCCATCCTCCCCGCAACACACAGGTCTAATGAGTTGAAATAAAAAGGAGACCAGCTGCTGACGTTAGTGGTTGAGCATTAGCTTGAACCAGGCCTCATGCAGACCGATTTATCTGTAAATCACCTGTGTTCTGCAGACCGTGTGGCCAATTATATTGAGCTAAACTAGTACGCCAGAAACAAATCAGAGCAGTGTTGTCCTCCACTTATTCCCGATCCAGAGAGAATTCTTGTTATTTTATTTAACCTTTATCTACTTATAGACGATAACCTTGTTAGGATATAATGCATTTTTGAAGATCTGGCTTCTTCCACACTTGGGTTAATCATCACTGCAAAAGGGAATAGTGTGTATGTCTGTGTGTATGTGAGTGAAGCTTCTCCAAGACATCATAATGTTCTTTTGGTTTGATATGATTGAGTTTATTTGAGTTTACCGCACAGAACAGTTGGGCATCAGTTCAATCTCAACAGGATTTTTCCAACAAGATATGTAGTCCAGAGTGAAATAAAATAGTACATTTTACTTTTTAAGTTCATAGGGCGTATGAGGGAACTGATCTTCTCTCCGCACTGCTGTTAAACTGCTTCTGATCCAGGATCTGTTTAAACTTTTGACAGCCAGCCTTAGTTTTAAACATTACAATTGAGGCCCCTCAAACACAATTTAATTGACCGCAGTATTGATTTGCATGTAAGAAGCAGAGATAACACTGACATGACATTATGTCGAGTAGTTTATCTTTGGACTTTTCGATAAAATGATTGACAGTCCAAGGGGTTTCTTATCAGAGTCGAGTAGCCTTCCTATTCATCAAAATTATAAGTCAGTGCATGAAAGTGAGAGTGTCTGTACTGATAAATGGACTCTCAGAGCGTGTTTGATGTTGGACTTAACTATGCCTTCTCACAGAGACAATTTAAAGCAACTCATCCAGCCCCAAAGAAGCTCCCTTCAAAACAAAAGAAATAAATTATTAACTCAACTCAATAGGGAGTGAAACATGCTACACTCCTGCACAACCTTAACTTATATTTTCGGTCAGCGTATTTGTGTGTTCATGTGTATGCACATGTGTTCACTGGTGTGCACATATTTGTGTTTGTGTCCCCTCTCCTCTTCTGCCTAGTGGTCCCCTCAAATTACAGACTTTATTATCTTGGTCTCTCCAGCCAGCAAGCTCATTTGGAAATGAGATTTAAAACAGCAATAAATACAGAATTATATGTAAAAGAAAAAGGGAAAGAGGAGTGATTTTAAAATTGTTTTGTCGGTGGTTGGTCCAAATCACAACTGGGCGTCTGGATAAAAGCAGATAGAAAGACGTAATGACAGTGACTTACTGCTAGCCAGTGTTTTTGTGCATTCAGGCCCCCTTGCTGAAAGCAGTATTTTCAACACAGTTTGAAATCCTTTTCCCAGGATAATTATCTATTGTAGATGCCCATCCTCAGATAATGACTGCCTCACCACTGAGCTAGGAAATTAAAAGGGACCCAGTGGGCTGCAAGCACAATGGAGAGACTGCCCCCTGTATCAGCACTCAGCTAATTTTATACAAGGATGGAAACGGGGAAGCTATTGTTAAAACTCCCCTCCTGCTTATAAGGAATAACATAATTTCATTTCATGTATGATATCATCTAGAAGGAAGAGAAAAATTAAAAATAATGTGAGAAGAGACCTTGTTTTATGAAGTGAATGGCAACAGTGCCCCCTTGTGAAGCAGATAAAAAACGTTTCTACATTTAGCAGCAGTACCGATACATATTTGCAATGGCGCCACATTTTTCTTTTCTTTCATACACTAAGAAGCTGATTTGTGCGGTTCAGCCTCATACTGTCAACACACCTTAGTTACTTTAGCCATTCTAAAAAGGATTAAGTGATCAGGAAAGATCAGGACTGACAAAATGGCACAGGAAAATGGGTTATGTGAAGTTATTCTAAGTTATTTTAAGGCACCAGATCATAAGCAGTTTGTGGCACAGAATAAAAGAAGGATAAAATAACAGTGCAATCACAAGCTGGTATTATGTCTACAGCAGGAATTTTATAAGTGCATTAGTGCAGCAGGGCCTCAGTTTTAATTAGAGTAGCAAGTATTAACACATTTGTTTAGTGCTGTAGTATTCACAGAGGCTTAATTATATGATAGTGAAGACCATTTTTCAACAGCTTGGTGAAGTAATAACTACTGGCTTACAGAACGCTATTTTCATCATTCAATTGAGACACTTGTTGAAAGCTGGCATAAGGCCTTAAAGTCAGCTATAGTTTAGGCACTATCGCTATTTACATATATAACACCATCGATCTTTAAAAAGGAACAAAAACCAACACAACCTGGAGCTAACGATACATGACTGTGTTCTGTGAGGCAAACAGATTTTGGAGGGAGGAGGTGTTTAGAGTATTCTGCAATTCTGTTCACGCTGCCTGACCATGCACCTTGCGACAATTTATAGCTTAGTTACACTCCATATAATCCCTATTAGCAGATGCTTAAGACTTCTGAAAGCAGTTAACTGTTGTTAGCCTGTGAAGTGTTAACCACGGGGAGAGATGGATGACTTAATTTGTGAAATTTTTATTACGCACGTAACACCTTGGGGGGGTAAAATGGCTGGATCAGGGTGACTTTGGCAGTGATCCATCTGTACTACATATGGTCACCCTGCGTCTCTTCACCCCTACATCAAAAACTTAAATCATCAGCAACAGTCCTTCTATTAACCCTGCAACTTAATAGTATTATGTGCAACCTGAAGGTGAAACAGCGTATACACATCTTCAAACAGGGATTCAGTGAGCGCCGGAGTCACTGTGAACCCTGTCCTACCGCTAACATCCCACTTCAACACATTTCCAAAGGTTCAAGATGGATATTGATGAGCAGATCTGTACGTGTTTGACCCTATGCTTTTAGCTGAAGTCAGTTAATCCTTCTTTGTCTGTGAAGACGATGCTTGCCCTGGCTCTATGCCCAACACCTTCAACACGGAGAGTATGTTGATGAATTAAAGCCTCATCAAACCGTTGCTTAGCAGAGTTGAGCAAGGTACATTAAATCAATACTAATAACCCCTGTATATGTTTGTGTGTGTGTGTGTGTCTTGGTGACAACACCAGTATCTGGGTGTGTAACACGTACTCGACTCCCAACTTGTGCCACTCATCAGGTGTGTGGGACAGACAGACAACTTCATTGTCCTCATCTAACCTGACAGGCTGTTACTTTGGGCTCTGACCGCTTGATGCCAGGCTTATTTATATGCTGCCGGTGAGAGAGATCTTGGGGAGAGCAAATTGCCTTGCACAGAGAGACAGACATCACTGCTTTGAAGTGTGAGCATCTCTGTGTGTGTACGTGTGTCTGCATAGCCTAACTTAATCTCTTGCGGCAGGCAGGACAAGTTGAACGTATTTATGCCAGGGGAAAATACAAATCTGTGCAAAGATTTTATTTATTGATGACAAGTTTATGTTGTCTGTTGTCTGGCAGTGAGCGCTGGAGATTTATCCAGTTCAGCGAGAAGCCATGTTCTTGCAGGTCAACAAGCAGGGGAATGTCTCTTTTGCTTTCTGTGGTTCACACCAGCTCTCCGTGGAGTTGTGATGTACGGGGATTGGAGGGCTGCCTTGCCCCCGCTGCACCGGCAGCGTAACACGCGGTCCCTGTAGTGCCTGGCTCCCTGACTTGTGTCCCTCGCTGGGGCAAGAGAGAATGAAGCAGCCATACATCATAGGCCAACTGTGTCCTCTGAGGCGGTGGCAGACAAAACCAGCAGAATCAATAAAGCTTTACTTCTGTGCACTCAGACCTCGCCTCGGCCTCTTTACTTCCTTTTCTTACTAAAATTCTCCTCTTCTTCCCTCCTTACATTCCATGTCCACTTTTTCTCTCCCCTTCTGTCTTTTCCAGGGTGACATCATTTATATGTGTCTGACTTCAACTTCTGTCAATATTATCTCTCGATCTGCCCTCCTGCTCGGCCCCAGGTGAACATGCTGATACACAGTGGAGCTGTCAGCCTTGACAGGAGATGAAAAAAAAAGACAGAAGCACTTAAGAAAGAACGAAAAAGACCAAGGCCTAAGGATTACCGAAGGCCATTCAGCTTGTTAGTGCAGCGGCACCTACATCAGACAAATGCATACTTAATTTTCTTGGAGGGGCTGAGTGATTCAAGCTCTGGGTGGGTGAATGTTCCCCAAATAAACAGTTTAAATGATGGAGGGCCTAGTGTAGTACCCACAAACCATTTCAGACAGCAGTGGAAATGCTATTAGAGAGATAGAAGAAGCATCGGGGAGTAGTTCGCGGTAATTAAACTGGAGCGTCAATGTCACTACTACCTGTTTACGACCCAAAAGAGTAGCAGTTTTCTTGTGGTGAAAAGGTTTGGCTTTCATTTATTACTGTCGGTTATTATTATTAAGTCCTCCCACAAAGGACTTGGATTATATTTTTGGGAAATGATAGTTTAATCTCTCTTAAAAATATTTCCCCATAAAAATGATTCTTCAGAGTAGTTGTGTTAAAGTTGTAAAGTAAAGATGAATGGGTAAAATGTTATAAGTCTAATCCGGAATAATTTAGCTTTATGCACTTTAATAGCAGGGTGCTTTGCTTTAGAACCAGTGACCATTTTGTAACAGTATGTATGTTTTACTCTTCTTTCATCTCAAGATGTAATAGCACAAACTCATTTACCAAAAGATTTGTTTTTAAACAGCAAAATTAGTCATCGTCAGACATTTTGGAATAAAACATTTTTTTACATTTAACATCATAGCTGCTTATAATTTAAAATTACATACAGCTACTGTGCATGTTTGCTCGGCCATACTATTGTGTCTATTTACATAATATCCAGTGTAACATGGATTTATATTGGATCCACATTCAGCTGCCGACATCCACCAGTCTGCCAAAAAAGGCATATGTGTAAACATAGAGCAGGCTTACATAAGAAATGAAATTGGATTTGGAACTCGGCAGTGTGTGTGTGTGTGTGTGTGTGTGTGTGTGTGTGTGTGTGTGTGTGTGTGTGTGTGTGTGTGTGTGCGTGTGTGTGTGTGTGTGTGTGTGTGTGTGTGTGTGTGTGTGCAACTCAGCAGTGTCCAGCATCTGGCCTCCCGACATTGACTAGGGTCAGTTTCTTGGGCCAGCTGGGTCAACAACATTATGCTCGGCCTTTTTATTTAACGAGGTATTGATCTTCCTCCATGTTTTTATTTCGGGGGGGGGGGGGGGGTGGGGTGGGGTGGGGTGGGGGGGGGGGTGGGGTGGGGTGGGGGTGGGGGGGGGGGGGGGGGGGTGTCTGTGGGGGTGAGTGGAGATAAGCAGGGAGATGGGGCCAGGCCAAGAAAAGGAGGCACGTTCTGGAACAGCAAATTTGACGTAAAATCCAATCAATTGCTGCAGCCCAATCCCAGTCTGACAGCCTGAGCTGCTCCTTCAAGTACAGAAAACCCCAAAACTCACATGAGTAATCACACCGGTTCATTCACTTTGGCAGAAAACATAAACATCTCTTAATTGTTTTCCTGTAATGCAATCTTTAGAGACCTGCGAGAAGATTTATATGACAGTGAGTATAAATAACCAAAAAGAGCCTTCCCCACACATACACACACATGCACTACATGCACACACAGGGTGCTGTGGCGCATGAATGATTCATAAAACAATTTTTAACACACACAATCCCAAATGCACCAACCCACCCATTAATTCATACACACACAGGCAGATGCTTTGTGAGGGCAAAGAGGATACAAGTCAAATGTAGGGCCTTCAAAGAGTGAGCAGACAATGACACACTAACTGGTGTACTTTGTCATGACAACATGACAGTGTGTGTGATAATGACACATGAATTACCTGGATGTCCTCAGCCATAGCACCAGGCGGTAAACAAAAAGAGGGAAATGACAGTGCCGGGTATCGAAATGAGAATATTCAAAGACACTTCAAAACCAAGATTACAGGCTTTTATTAACCGCTCAAAACATACACAGATATACACATTTCTGGCACTTACTGAGCGTAAAGGCATTGTCTCTGACTGTGTTCCTGGCCACTGTGTACCAAAGGGGGGGAAATCATTTAAAGAGAAATTAGCACTCCAGGAACACTGAAGGCAATCTGAAACAGTCATTATATCGCCACCAAACATGCCCAGACAGCAAAGAGGAATATTGTACAAAGTAACTTCCAACTTAATTTTGTCATATTAACTGTGAGAGAGTGATACTTCTAATTGAGATGCAGCAGAGAGTTTTGAGTCAAAAAAAGATTAAGAAGAGAAAGCAGTGTAGACAGTAAAAGAGTAAAGAAAGATAACAAGAACAAGAGAAACAGATGCACAGGGACATAATGGACACAGGAAGACAAAACAGAGGATGTACTTGCCTATCAAATGGGTAGACTGCAAAGACTGCACTGTGGGGTTATAACCAGCACACTGCCATGCTAATCATTTATTCAACACATCTGTTATATAAATAAACCAAAACACAACATATCTGCCGCTGGCTTCCATGTGTGTGTGAGAGCCACTGGAGTCAGCTAGAGCAGTGAAGCAGGTTAAATCTTCAACAGCAGAGCATGGTGGGTAACAGCATGGATGAGTCATCAGCCCAGGAGCCACTTACTGGCTTTCTTGCAGGTGCACACACACGCACACATATATGCTGCACTGGTTCACATAAATATATTCAACAACAACTGGACGCACAATAAAAGAAACCTTTGCAGCTGCACACAGATATTTAGAACGCTTACAGATATGGTGTGTGCCTTAGAAGTGTGGGCAGGGATGATATGCTGTATGTAGGCATGCAGAGGCAGATAATTGACTTTAAATGAATAGCAGGGCTGCTGGGCATTAGCCAGGAAGATATAAAAAGAAAGAAGCGAGGTGAACAGTGAGATGGAACAGGTAGAGAGGGATAAATGTACGGAGTAAGGGATGGAGCGGTGAAAACACCAAATATATACTGTAGTTTACAACTAAAGATAAATTGTATGTAAGAGGTGGACGAGGCAAGCAGCGGAGGCAGAGAGGCAGTGTTGGATGTTCAGAGTGAAGGCGAGAGTGGGAGGGAGTTCAGGAGGGAGGCAATAAGGATACACTGTAAAGAGAGGGAAGGGGGAAGAGAGAAAGAGCTTGTTTATGGAGGAATGTGAATGTGTTCAGAGTATGGGAGATGGGACGGACTGATTGCACCACACCAGGTGTTGAGGAGGGATGAGAGGGGGACCGAGAAAGATCAGCAACAATGGCAGACGTCTCCTTTTCCCAACACCAGCAGTGATCACTAGTATCCAGTGGTTTGTCCACTGGGAACAACACAGCTTTGGGAAACAGAGCAGCAGCAGCAGCAGTGACTGTGTGGGAAGGCAGACTTTATTGGAGGTAAGTCACCTTCAGCTGGACTTGATGGTAGGTTGTGTCTGTTTGACGTAAAGTGACAGGAGATTTGGTGCAGACTCACATCTTTGCAACTTCAAACAGAAGTGAGCCTGAGTGTCACTAACAGGTCCCACATATTTGAGCATGTGTGATTTATCTTGATGTGGCTTAGATAAAGTGATTTTACATGTGTTCGTATTAAGTGAGGAACTCAATACAGACATGGTTCATTTTATACATTGAATAATAATGTCAGTTGTTTACTTTGTTAAATATTCTGACTAAACCAAAGTTTCTCTAGTCTTTTGCTATACTTTTAATATGCAAGCTCTAAGTAAAAACATCTCTGTGTTTGAGGACATGCCAGCTCTGAATGAAAAGTCTGCTTTCAACAGTTTCTTTGTAGAGAACTGCCAATCATGTTCTTTACTTTCAGCACAGCCATTACTGGACACACTATTGTTTTTGACTTGGTGAAATAATAGGGTTCAGCATGGGGCTGTATTTAAATGTTGCACTGTACACAGCAGTTTGGGAAAATAAATGGCATCAGACAAAGACACAATTGTATACGTACCATAAGCATGAATTAAGTCTGTCCATATGCACCGCCCTATGATTCTCTAAAGTAATTGTCCCAACAGCTCTTGAATATTCTTATGATTTTGCATTATAATTAATAGCAACACAAGGAATAGATTTGTGTGCGGAATAATTTACCCTTTGCACAATCTCCCATTTTTACAAGTGTCACCCCTAGATAGAGTAATGACTGTGTTGAGACCTGTGGAGAAACACGATTTACTGTACATTGTGCTGGTGACAAGGTGAATAGGTAAGTATAGGGCACCTGCTCAGTCATGTTGAGCTTTGCTCTGCACTGTAACTTATTGTACAGAGAAAATCACAGGGGAGGGAGCCACAGAATCACAGGGAGATGGTGGAGGATGAAAGAAGCAAATTCAGGTCTCTTGTATTGTCACAGCAGAGAAAAGCTGAGCTATTTGTTTTCCTTACAAAATTCCCTTTGTTGATGTAAATATCTTGACTCCACAGGTCATTTTGTATCTTTTATATTTGCAATTGTATCGTGGGAATTAATGCAGCTCAGTTCCATATCTGTAGCGTGGGACAAACCATTGGAGCTGTCATGACCTGCTAAAGTAAACGCTGCTTAAAATAACTGTCCCAGATACCCAAATGTAGCATCCTTTTATGACTGAGTGCTCTGAGAAGTACAGCATCCTAACATCTTTGTGCATCTCAGCCCAGGATGATGTTGCAGAGTTTTAAACTTTTCAGTCAAGATTAATATAAACTTCCTTAAAAGAGAATTAGATGGTATGTGAATCAGATGAGCAACTGTGCACAGCAGGTGAGTAGCAGACGTGACTTTTGTGAGTTATGACACGTCAAACTGTTGGAAGAAGCATGATGAGTTTCCCTACAATGATTAATTTAGCATTTCAAGGTCAGGTCTTTTATTTTGGAGCTGATATTCCCAGTTGCGTTCACTGTATTATAAACCCCTGAAAGTGAGCTCATTATGTCTTCTTTTACTCCCACATTACACTAGCCACACACACACACACACACACACACACACACACACACACACACACACACACACACACAAAGCCACAGCTGATTAGAAGACATTATAATATCCCTACAAATTCAGGACAAAACATTTATTCCAATTGTATAATTTTGACTATTCCTCGCTGAAAGCTCAATTATTGTACAAATTATAATCTGACATCACAACAATTAAAGCTTTTATGACAAACAATGAAATTTAAATTTCATATGCATGAGGTTGTCATATCATGCATTAAAGACACAATGTTCAAAAGTGGTGGGGAATGAAAAAGGTAAATATTCATGGATAATGGATGGGTGGGCAATAATTTAAAAATGTTTAAAAATACTTTGTTGCAATCAATTTTTACTTGCTGTTTTAAAAGTGGGATAAAAGCTTTAGGTGTAAATATTTCATGACTATGCAGCTGGCCGGTGATCTACAGTATATAACTACAGACGCAACTCTTTAAAACCATTTTTGGACTCATTCCAGGTCACTATATAAATTGGAAGCATTACAGAAAAGTG
Organism: Taurulus bubalis; assembly: GCF_910589615.1. NCBI lineage: Eukaryota > Metazoa > Chordata > Actinopteri > Perciformes > Cottidae > Taurulus > Taurulus bubalis. The sequence continues at coordinate 13,748,598 of NC_136596.1, read as the reverse complement.
CAAAGACATATTGTAATGCAATAATCAATCTTGGATGGATGAAGCTCAATTAAACAATATAAAAGGAGACTTCTGATATTTAATTTTAGGGCTCCTAAAATTCATGAGTATCAATTCCCATCCTCATCGCAGCACTAAAGGCTCCAATTTAGACTCCATTAAAATACATTTTCCTCTATACTCCAGCTGCCAAGGTTATGCAAATGTCTCTACTACAGGAGCAGTAGTTGGCCAGCCATACAAGCTCAGTGAGCAATGCACACAACCTCCTTATCTATTAAAACCTAAGGAGGTTGATTGTTTGGTTGACCTAATGTCTCATTTGGATGCACATTATAGTATCTGAATGCAATCTTATGTAAACAGTGGGTCCATCACTAAAAGCTGACCTTTGGTCTAAGATGAGGCCACAAGGCTGCCAATAGGAGACACCAAGACCGAATTAATGAGAAATAAATGTTTTACTTGCAAGATTCAAGTGAACATGCCTTTCCCTGGATCCAAACCCCTCAAACTTTGAACAAAGGAGACATTAACTGTTTACTGGACAATACAAAACAGTCATCATTGTATAATGCTTCACAGAATATATACATATATATATATATATATATATATATATATATATATATATATATATATATATATATATATATATATATATATCTCACACACACACTCCATGTCTGTCTCTCTCTCTCTCTTTTTCTCCGTGCCTGGTATTCCATCTCCTTCATCTGAGGCGGTAATGAGTGTCTGCTATTCTGCTCTTCAACATTGAAGCCCTATTCATGCTCAATCTTTCCTTTACAATGCACTAAAGGGATTACCCAATTAGCTGCTATTGGATGCCATAGTGTGTGTGTGTGTGTGTGTGTATGTGTGTGTGTGTGTGTGTGTGTGTGTGTGTGTGTGTGTGTGTGTGTGTGTGTGTGTGTGTGTGTGTGTGTGTGTGTGTGTGTGTGCTTGTGTGTGTGCATACATGGTCAGTAGATATATGTGTTAGCAGTGAAAGTGAAAGATAGATGGCTGTCTGTACCCAGCACTTCCTTCCCAGTTGATGTTCTGCTGGAGGCCACATTACTCATTCCCACAACTCAGTCACAATGAATAAGACACAAGATGGGCAAGTGAGTGAGAGAGTGTGTGTGTGTGTGTGTGTGTGTGTGTGTGTGTGTGTGTGTGTGTGTGTGTGTGTGTGTGTGTGTGTGTGTGTGTGTGTGTGTGGGACTGGGCCATTGACAGGCCACAGAGAATGACAGAGAAAAAGACAGAGTATCACTCTATAATTCAACCAATCAATCAGACTATCATTCCCTTTGCTCTAATTTGTGAGTTTCATTTCCACTGTGTCATGCCTAGGAGAATGGGAGATGCCTGCTTCATTACATGTGAATCATCAGTTGCTTTGTGTGAATCACAAATCATATCCAGTAAACAGTAAACTAACATGTTACATCACACTGGGTTAGGGTTCACATTTTGAGGATCGAACAGCCTAATTAGGATTGATGTCTCCTCCAAAGTTAAAGGTGCAATCCAGAATATATATATATTTATCTAGTAATCAAACGTTCTTAAACAGAATTAATATAATGTTTATAGGAAAATATTTGAATGCTCTACTGCTTTTTTTACTTTTAAATTTGAACTCATTCATATCAATTCATCTGGAGAAACTAAAATCAGACATTAATTTACGTTGTTGGCCCACATTTTGATGAGCCAACATGGATGTTGTGAAAATGTCAATTTGGTAGCTTTTGTATTTCAGTAGTCGACTCCTTCCATACATTTTCATTGTCAGACATCCAACACTTGAATATACCACGCTGGAAGTCTTTGCAAAACAAACTCTGCTTTTATCTCCATTATCTCACAATGATAACCACCATTTGACAAAAAGGACCATGATAGATTAGCTGCCTTAAGTTAGTTTTAAGTCTTCAAGAAGCTGTAGTTACATCAGTTGAAGGTGTATGACAAACAGTTTAAAAAAATAAAACGATAATATAATAAGGCATTTATTTTTGCCTCATTGCTAAAATGAATGGGAGGTAATGTTAGAGGAAAACTTACACATCATGGGGAATACTATTTGGCATATCCTGTGGCTCTGGAGGCGGCACACAAAAGTTACGAGAAAAATAACCCTGATGATGTCATCGAGGTTAACTTGGACTTTGAAACTTTTCTTTATTTCTGACATAAATCCTGTTGGCATGGAGTTGAAAAGACATGGGCCTTCACTGTGCATGGAGGATTTAAAGAAACAATGCTATTGAATTCCATTATGGAAAGTGTTTTTGGACTTAGTCAGGATGCCTTTTGACCATTGACAAGGTTTCCTCACTAGTCCTCCAACATTCTGTTACAATTGCAATAATTCAACCCAAATAAAACTGTATACTAAATGGGGTTGAACATGTAAAAACACTGTTTGAAATGCTCTGTGCTCCTAAGACGGCGTACATGAACAAAGAACTATAAGCTGCCTGAGACTGACCTAAAAAAACAGACACACTGAACTAGATAGATTTCTCATGCATCTGTTCGAAATTACCATAAAGACAGTGAGAATTAAAGAGATGCCATCTGGCACCGTGGCAGTGTAGAGGTACAGTGAGAACAGAGGAGAGTGTCATGGTCATTGTCAGACAGGTATAAATCTTGGACCTTAATAGGACACTGCTGCCTTCCACTGGCTGTGGAAATGGATTGGCTATGCCCTCGTAGTGTGTTTTTATGTGTGACTGTGTGCATGTGAGTGGAGGGGGGCTGGGGTGTATTGTCAGCTGGTTCTGCGCGGGACAGGGCTTTGTGTCAGGCAGGTCAGCTGGGGCTCGAAAGCTAGAACAACACCCCCGCCCATACACATACACCACCCACTGCTTACACACAGGCACTGCTTCATACTGCTCATTACAATTTACAATGATGGAGCAATATAAAGTTTTTTAAATCAATATTTGCATCAAATAGAAGTAAAAATGGCAGAATCTCTCAAGCAAGTGAGTAGGGACATAAAAGTGAAATGGCAGGATCCTTGTCCAGACAAACTGGCTTGTGGGGCTGAATGGGACCAATCGAAGAACAATGGTAGTCAGCTGAAAGGATGAGTGAGGGCTGCTGCTGAAAAAGATTATGGGAGATCTACAGCGATACTGTGTATACTGTGAGTCAAAAGACTTTGTGAAAACACTTCATGGTAAAAACAACAACTTTCAGACACTATGATGTAATATGATGTCAACTTTGGTGCAATGCTGTCTGCACATGTTGAAAGATCCCACAGTGGTCATGCTGCTTCCCATTAGTTCTATTCTAACAAACAGATTTCTTCATTGATTTTTGTATGACATCAATGAATCAGTACTGTTCAATCGGTAGATGAGTGGTAAAGCTGTCTGTTTTCTTCACATTCCGAGAAAGTATATCTTTACTCGTGACTAAAATGGGGTCTAAGATTTACACCTGTTTTGTCAGCAGCAGAGCTTAGGGGCCATATCTCTTCTGTTGTTGTTTGTTCATTTGGAACACAGTACCTTGTATATTTTCCTGTCGTGATGCGTGATTGTATTTCATCCACAAGGTGTTTTGTCATGTACTCTGTGGGTTGATGAACGCTCTACTGCCTTCGAGAGACTTGTGCGCCAGCAATGAGACTGTGTAAAAGTGTGTGTTGTTTGCGTGTATGTGTAAAGATGTGTGTGTGTGTGTGTGTGTGTGTGTGTGTGTGTGTGTGTGTGTGTGTGTGTGAGAGAGTAAGTCTGTGAGTGTATGTCTGAACAAACAGCATAAACGTAGGATAGTGGTAAATCACTATAAAACTGAAGCTCTCCAGCCTTCTCATCGTAAGGACTAGTCATTTATTTAACACTCAAATATGGTCCTGGGCTGTTTAGGGAGAATACATCAACCGGCACACAAGAGTCCACACAAAGAGTGGCACACTTCAATAGACAAAGAGCGAAAAGAGAGAGAGCAAGCGCCTTTTTTTCTCCTTCACATGAAGTGTTGTTTGTTCAGGGTGGGTGCAGGGCACCGAGTGGGACGGATGGATGGAGGGAGGGACCGATGGAAGGAGGGAGGGAGGGGGAGAGGATGAATGGTTATTACACAGTAAGTCGATGCACAAACGGAGGGTGTCTGAGGGTGATAGTGGAGAGAAGAGGGGGGTACACGGGGGGTGTAAAAGATCTTTTGTGAAGGATGGGAGTTAATCACTTGAGCGGCACACGCCAGTTCTATGGGAGCACATGTTGTACACTGGCTCCCCCGGGGGGAGCAGGAGGTCCCAAAACACACCCACACACACAGAGTTGAATTTACATGTCAGTTATAATGCAAAGCTGGGTACGGCCCGACTAGAAAGACCCACCCCCTCCACAGAACAGTTAGCAGACACTCCTGGCCGTGGTGATAGTGTGAGGTTTGCATTTGGTGCTGGGTCAGTCAAGGGCACACACGCACAGACATACACATATGTGTGCATGCCTGTTCCATTTCTCCAGGACTGGATAGATGACTCTACAGGGGCCTTGCTAGAGATGGATGCTTAGATTGACCTGGCAGTAAGTACAATATATTGTTTCATTACTTCAGTCCCATGTCAGATGGTGGATGCTAATATCTGAGAGTGATAGTGCCTTCACTGGAGTTTAGATTTAGAGGAAGACATTCAGGCACAATAGAATAGAGGCAGTCACAATCTTGTCAGAGGCATTTACATCACTAGTACAGAGGGGGACTGCATTGTACCATTACTCAATATTTTGAGGGGCTGTTTACTTTCTAGAATATATTTTGAATTGTATTATAAATGAAACAGACAAAAAGGAAAACTAACGCTGTGCTGGAAGACTTCCAATATTTTTCATGAATCTTTTCCTTTTCCTCTTCATGTCTTCATGTTAACTGTCACTGTCTTATTCTACTTTGGAAACTACTCAAACTTCCCCACTTTGTCTCACTTGCTAATTTTCTCTGATGCTCCTAGTCTCCTCATGATGATACATCTATTTTGTACATGTTGCATCTTGCTCATCATTGTTTTCTGAGCGATGAAAAGTGACAGCCTGCATCAGCTCTCCCATCAAACACCTCAAGATAATGAGACTGACAGCATATGTGTATCCTTACAAACACCACCGTGCAACCAATGATCAAGAATTTGCCTCAAGCCAAATGCAATGTGCACTAATATTTGACTTACAGCAGGCCATTAGTTCCATGCTTTGTTGGTGTGGACATTATAAAATGCTTAAAGGCTGAGGACCAGGTGGTTAGCCAGGATGGAGCCCCTTGCTACAAAGTCACTGCTTTTCCCCTGTGGGTTGGAGATCATGATGAGCAGCATCTGGGGTCTCGTTCTTTTTAAAAGAGGGGTGGGGACAGAGAATAGAGCGCATCCTTAGTCCCTCTGTGGATAAATGTCCTTGTATTATAAGAGAGAATGTAACATAAATCCAATCGTTATTTCATAATTCGAGCCAAACACATTAATAAAAGTCAATATGTATGTCTGTGGCCATATTGTATGGTGTTATTCAGATGGCAGCACCAGCCAAGTGTTGAGCATTCTGTAAGTAGCCCAATTGCCAGTTTGTTTAGAGGAAAGGCACCCAAAGGGTTATTTGTCAAATTCAACGGCACAGCCATAAATCTAGACACACAAAGCCAGGCAGAGTGCCAAGATGGACTTTTTTCACTTTGTTTGTTTTGCAAATTTGAACACACCTACTTCAACACTGCATATCTGGACTGAACAGAAAACAATATAACTTAACGACACGAAAACAGCATCAGATGAAACTATGACATGGTTTAGTCCTTTCATGAAAACACTTAATGATCAAAAGCTAATAATCTCTGTGTTTAATGTGTATTATCCCTTTCTTGCCTTGCAGATGGAACCATTGACAGTTCCCTTATGGGGTCATGAGCTGTTTCTTCCCTTCTCTTCTGTGTAACTTTACCTCCTGGACTTCAGCCACACCCTCCCCTCACCTATGCCTGCAGGACCATGGGCAGTGTCAGCAGCCTTGTCAACGGCAACAGCCTTAACAGCAAACACTGCAAGGCATCTGAACATAGGTTTAAAAAGGGAATAAGTCCTCATAGAAAGAGTGGAGGTTGCAGCCTTGAAGAGTTACTAAAGTGTGGCTTCACTCAGGGCTCCTCGTCCACCACTCAGCCCTCTAAAGGCCTGTCACACTCCCGGTCAGGTCGAAGTGAAGATTTCTTTTACATCAAAGTATGTGCCATCAGATGACATTAAATTATAAACTTAGTTTAAAAAAACTAGAAATATATTGCACATATATGCATATACAAAGCATAACATGTTTATCCTTTTACCTCTAAGGTGAGCCATAAACCAAGGTCAGTTCACCATAGAGGAGCACCAATGGAAGGTCATGCAGGTGGAAAAAACAGAGATGGGGAATCAGATGGACGACTGCAACCAAAACTGCTGGTCATGTCAGGAAAAATGACTGACAGGGTGAGCAAAATGTCTATTGTTTCCTCTCTCAATTAGAATTTAAAGGAAGAGTACAGCATTTTTGGAAAATACCTATATTTGCTTTCTTGTCACGTATTGTGTACGATGTTATGTACGATGAGAAGAATAATGGCAAATTTACATTTGTACAGTAACTGTGTAGCTGGAGCCAGCATAGGGTTAGCTTAGCTTAGTATAAAGACTGGAAACAGGGGGAAACAGCTAGCCTGGCTCTGTGCAAAGTCACAAAATTCACCTATCAGTAACCCATATTTTTATTTATACTGTACAAAAAGAACACTTAATAGATATATCAGACATTATGATTTAATGTCCATTTTCATTGCCTCATCAAACCTATTCTTACAACTATTAAGTGGAAGAACTGCAAAAGACTTGAAAACCTCACAGCGAAGTTAAGGGATAAAACATGCAACGCAGGTAGTTAATTGGTAGCAGCCATTCCTCATAACCTGTGTTGAACCTTCCCAGCTTATTAATCACCCCCAGCCAGATTAATGACCTAAGAATGCCTTGATCTTCTCAGTGAAGTCATTTCTGTGCCAAGAATACACAGGCAAATCGAGTCTCCTTCAGTAGGTCTTTATTCCTCAGGGGCAGGAGGCTCTGAAAGGAGAGGAATTTGAAGCGTGCTTTAAAAGAGATAGAGCAGAAAATAAGAGAGAAAAGAAAGAGCTCTCTCTCTCTCTCCCCGAGAGAGAGATCGGGGGCCAACGAGAGTTTGAGGGATAGAAAGAGAGAGAAAAATGAGGAAAGGCATCCCAGTCATGAAGTCAGTGAGAAAGAATGCTGAGCTCACAAGCTTTACCTCTTACACTTCAGCAGTAGCTCATATTATTAATATCACAGAGAAGGGCTATTCATCTTCGCTCAGACAGCACATGGGGGAGAGATGTTGGACGCAGAGGGGAGGAGAGGAGGACAGAGAGGAGGTATGGTACTGCTTGTGACGTTCTTGGACAGCACAGATGGGGCATGCGGAGTATAAGTTCATCTTTGAAATGAGTTTTCTCTTTTATGACAGTCTGGTGAATTTTACTTGCAACTACTGGCTTTTAATACTGCCAACTTGTAGTGAAGCGATCCTGCACACTTCAGTGGTTCTATTTCTAATATAAAAATACTTGATAAAAAAGAAAATCTACCGCCTTCCACTATGTGACAATATTTATCTTTCTGGAAGCCAGTCATTATGATTTTTTAAGTTTCAGAATGTGACTCATCTTTGGCTCTCTGTACTCTCAGTATAAGCTAAGAGGAGCCACTGAATATACAATAAAAAAAATGGGGAAGAGCACCCCTGACTATGTGTCATTTCACTCTTCTAGACCTCTGCTGAGAAGTCATTGGTCCGTTCCACTGCCTTCAAGTCTGTGATTCCCAAGAGTACATCCTCCACAGAGACAGGCAACAACAGCCTGGACATCCTTTGTCCTCTGGATAAAGCAAGGAGCCCTTATAGCAGACACAAGCAAGACACCATCTCAGGTCTTTATCCATATCATATTGATAAACCGTTGCCTCAAAATTAGAGTATTCAGGTGGAACTACAGATTACACAAAAATGAAATGCCGTCTCTTTTTCTTTTAGGGACTCTCTCAGACTCTGGACGTAACTCCATGTCTAGCCTGCCCACCCACAGCACCAGCGGCAGCCTAAGTGCTTCCACGGGTCCTGTCAGTCACAGTGATGGCAGCTCAGGTCCTGCAAACAGCCTTAGCAAGGGAGTACAACCCAATTTCCCTCCATGGGTCAATGGGAATAGCACTAACCCTGACTGTAGCTACAGGGTTGGTTTAAACTGCGGAGGGTTGGCATCTAAGGCTAATGGGGATGCTGGCTCCCCGCTTTGTGCAGAGGAGCCAAGCGCTCTCTCTGAAACTGCAGGTGGGATTCGGTCCCCCATTACTCCAGATGAGTCACTGATTGAACATTTGGAACAAAGGCTGCTGGAGAGAGAGACTGAACTGCAGGAGCTACAGGTATCAAGCTGTATCTTTACTAAAAAAAACAGCATGTACTCATAATCAAGATCAGTGCATCTTATCACTAGTTATCTTCCCCTTACAATAGGTGAGTTTTGAAGACAAGGAAGCAGACACGTGCCAGCTGTTTGAGGAAAGACAAAGGTACTGTGCTGAGGATATGGAAGGGCTGAAGCAGCGCTGCTCCACAAAGCTACAGCAAGTGTCCCAAATGGCTGCAAAAACCCAGCAAGCACTTCAGCTGCAGGTCAGCCAGCTCCAGGTCAGCACACCTACTCTTTTCTTTCTCGTATCCCTGATTTCTGGTTCATCTTCATCACACCAACACTTCCCCCTTTTCAATGAATTAAAGGGAAACTTTCGCACCTTTTTATGTGGATGTCCAATCAATATTAATGGCAAGTGTAGACAATTGAAGCAATACATTCCTCAATGCATGCTACATTGAGTGAAGAAGCTGCTTGAGGAGCTGTGCAGGCAGTGCCTAGATGTACTTGGTTGCATTGAGCGCAAGCTTCTGATGCCCGGAAGGTTCCCGTCGGCCATATTGCAGGCTAGAGGCCATATACTCTGGCTTGAATGAATACGGGTGAATATCCAAGTCACCCAAAACACTGTAAAATGTTTCCTTGTTCATAACATCCTCTGCACTCATATATTTAGGGATGCCATTTTCATTTTTGGAAACGTATCTAGTTTGCAAAACTAGAGAAGAGAACAAGGAAGTTCTTATTTTGAGCGCTATCTAAAGCATGTGCGCCCTCTGCCTTCCAAGAAGCAAAGACAAGAAATCCATGCTGAAATAGCCTGTAATCCTTGCACATACAACTATGCCACTTTCACATCAAATGATGTTGCTGGATTCAAGAAGAACAACAGATTGTGATGCCAAAAACTCAGCTTTCTGGGTCATTATGTCACACAGTGAAGAAGTTATTACTTCAATCGACTACATTTACCATCAATACTGATTGGACACATAAAAGGTGGTGAATTAACCCTTTAAGATACAGTATTTTACCTTAATTTCATTGAAGAAAAAAAGGATTAGCAGGAACACATAAATTCCACACCTTAATAATATGTGAAATGAGAAATGAACTCTTGTATACAGGCAGAGAAGGAGAGTCTTCAGGATGATGTCTCAAAGCTAACCCGAGAGAAGGATCTTATGGAACTCAGACTCAGGTCTTGTGCGACAGAGAGCACACAGCTCGCGCCGACACTGGAGGAAACTCAATGGGAGGTGAGTCATAAGTCGAGTGATATCAATTGGTTTGGAAACCTTGTAGCATACAATCCAATCTGATACAACCTTGAAGGCTGCCGAGGAGGTGTAGGAACATAATGCTCTTCTATCCCTGGATAAAAACTCCACTACTATGCATCATGTGTAATGAGGAAAAGAAATCCACCATAAGAGTCAAAAATCCATTTAGTAGATTTTTTTATATAACCAAATGGTGCAAAGGACTGTATGTAATGTGAAAAAGATCACTCAAAGAGATGAACCTACAGATAATTATCCCCAACTCTGCAGTTATCCTCAACCCAATGGAGCGTTTTAGTATCGTTCAGCTCATTGTTTTGGATTTATGGCCCGAAGCTTTACTGTTCACCATTCTCATCAGACCCGTTTGCAGCTATTTTGCTGCAAACAAACACCTGTTAGATCTGTGTCTGCTGGTCTAAATAGGCCACTATTTGTTAACACTTTTGCCTCTGTGTATTTATGCTGGTAATATGTCCATTTTGTGTTTACAGCCAGTTGAGCAACATGCAGATTGTTTCAGTTATTTAAATATTTAGCTTGCTTTTGGAATGAGGTGAAATGTAAAAGTAGTGTTCTCCATGCATTCTCATGTCATATGATATTTTGCAATGAAATATAAGTTACTAATACTTACTGTCCTGTATGCCATTAAGGACTAACAATTCTCCATCTCAGTGTCACTCTGCTGGGTGGTGTCATTAAGAGGAATGCACAAAATCCATAATAATAAAAATGTTCAGTATGTGAAGCCTTGCACATAATTAACAGTATACTAGAGTATTGGCTGATGTTTTCTTTAACTACCAGTGTGAGGTATATCACATTATTACTCTGACTGGTTCATCTTCATAATTGTCTTTGTCTGAATGTAGGTGTGCCAGAAGACAGGAGAGATCTCATTGTTGAAGCAGCAACTGAGAGACTGCCAGGCAGACGTCAACCACAGGCTAAACGAGATAGTCTGCCTCAGATCGTCACTGAAGGAGAACAAAGCAAAGATGGAGATACTCGAGAGACAAAATAAAGACCATGATGACAAACTGCGCTCTCGAACCATCGAGGTTGAGGTTTGTCTATTCATGATTCAACGGCAATTCATTCCAGCATGGCACTCAAATAAGGATGTGTGAATAAAATAGACACACAGTTCTAATAAGATGAAAGCACTTTGAGTTCGGAAAGATACCTGCTTTTATGTGCTAGTGCTACACTCAACTGTGACCTTAAGACTGTTTTCAATGTCCATGTTTTTGCAGAATTATATAATCACAGTCTGAATAAGTGAGTTTATTTTACACTTTATTTGATTAGACCCTGTTACAGCAAGCAAAATAGTCTGCTTAATTGCTGCCAATGACTGAATATTTTCCATTTTTAATTAAGGTGTGCCAAAATGAACTTCAGCGCAAGAAGAATGAGGCGGATTTGCTGAGAGAGAAAGTGGGCAAACTGGAGGAAGACATTCAGGGAATGAAACAGGATATTGCCATGGCCAAAGAGCAGAGACTGAAGCAAAGTTTGCAACTTGAGGCCCCTGCCCAGTCCCAGGCCTTGGAAAGACCAATCCAAGGCTCTGACAGCCCCGCCCGGGGCCATGGGGAGGAGAGCAGTGGACATATTGCCACAGAATCACTCCAGAGACAGGTGGAGAGACTGAAGCAGCAGCTCAGGGAGGAGAATGACACTCAGGAGAGGCTGGCTAACGGCTTTGAGCAGGAGAGACTAACGTGGAACATGGAGAAAGACCGGGTCATCAAGTACCAGAAGCAGCTCCAGATCAACTACCTGCAGATGCACAAGAAGAACCAGGACCTTGAGAGGATCCTGAAGGAACTGACCGCTGAACTGGAGATCCGGACAGAGCTCGGCATGGATATCAACTACAGCTCAGGGTTACAAACGTATGAGGACGTTATTGCAACAGAGATTTAATGGAAGCACTCACACACGTTCAGTAAAAGTGAACTGGGCTCTTGACTATTTTTTCACCACAGATATTTATGATATTTAAACTGCTGGAGATTATTCACTGCTAATCAGTTGTTTTACAAGGGTTATTTAATAGAATGTGCATAATCTAGTGTATTTTTGTTTTCAGGTCACAATGTATTTTGTGATGACACTGTTAGTACTTGTTTAAAAGTAAATACTAAGTTATTTAATGTTTAATTCAGATTATTTCTTTTTTTACCATGTTGTCTAACAGGATCACTCATAGTTTAAATCAGGCACACACCCTTTATTAGTTGCTCAGTGATAGCTGATTTATCTGTTCCATGATTAATTACCGGGGGTAACACATAATAAGCATGATAGTGGCTTAACATCTGTCCCTTCCAGCGTGGCAAATGGCAGTGGTGTATTATGTGTGTCTGAAGGTCCTGAACCTTGATAGACTTTGCCTTGTATATTCATGTTACTGTTTGCTCCAACACGGTCCATTCTTAATTCAATTCAATTCAATTCAGTTTATTTTGTATAGCCCAAAATCACAAATACAAATTTGCCTCAGAGGGCTATACAATCTCTACACATACGACATCCCTGTCCCGGGACCTCACATCGGATCAGGAAAAACTCCCCCAAATAAAGATAGTAAAAAAACTTTCACAGGGAAAAGAGGGAAGAAACCTTCGAAAGAGCAACAGAGGAGGATCCCTCTCCTCGGATGGACAGAAGCAATAGATGTCATGTGTACAGAATGAACAACGTAACAGAGTTACAGACATTTAATGAATATGAGGGTTTGTGCATGTCATTTCAAAACTGTTCACACGTCCGATGATGTGAATATTTGTTATGTCCACACCAATGTAAAAGTGTTTTGCACTTCAAAATACATGTTCAAATAATGCATTTTCATTCAATTCAACTCAATAGTGAAAATTTTAATCAATATGCATTATACTGCAGTTGATATATTTTATTATATCATCTGTATGTTTGCGTCATTCTCTGGATGAACTCAAACTCAAACTTTCTGTTACTGAGAACATTTCAATGATACAGTAAATTAATTCTGCAAAGCAGTGCCATTACATGTGTCAATTCAGGTACCATGATATATCCTATTACCACTCATAAAAGAATCATCACTCCACCGAACAGATATATCATTAACATAATATTTCATTCACCGTTGTAATCTAACTATAAAATGTAATTGAATGAAGCTCAAGTGTAAATTCAGTAAGGAAGACACTCGTTACTCTCCGGTTCATTTATAAGCTCAGTCTCTCAGCGATTACTTCATCAGCTGATTGAACCAACCAGTCTGAGTCGGCGCAGTTGCCGTAAGCCAATCACAGTGTTGTCAAACTTTGAAAAAGTTTCGCGCTCTGCTTGCTGTCAGTTGTCATTTCAGCTCAAACCGATGAGACCCTCCTCCACCCCAGGCACCTCCAGTCAGCATTTAGTCCTGCTCATCATTCATCATTAGGTTATGGCAACTCCCTTCTTCAACACCACCACCAGTGTCTGGACTCCAGGGGGGATTCTGCCTTCGCAGATATCAGCATTACTACCCCTTGCTTTTCCAAATTCAGGATGGAGTCCAATCGCCAAAGACTTTGCACTATTCAAATATATGCAATTGTAATACATTATTATTAAACTCTAAAACTATCCTGATAGAAATAAATCTATGAACACTTTGAATTGGTGGATAGTGTTTCTGCATTGTTGGATTGTGCATGAAATCCACATTTTGTTAATGCAAACCTTATGCTATGGACCTGTTCATTCCTAATACAGAAATGCACATAGTACAGTATATATCAGAGAACACATCTGAAGGGCAAATGCTAATTTGGGGATTCACTTTCAGAGATTAAACGATGCAGGACAGAATGCAATAAAACAAATATTTTAAGAGGAAAACAAAAGAAAAAAGGGTGATCTCCCAGTATTTTTCTATCTCTCTCCCTACATTGTTCATATAACTTTCTGAGAGTTAGCTGGCACTGTTCCACCTGAAGATAAACAATCCCTCCTAGCAGTAGCTGCGGACATTTGGCTCTGCTATTTTGGAGCTATTCCACTTCCCACAAGGGCAAAGTAGTTTGTGAAGCAAAAGTTTACCTACTCCACCCACTCAATACTCAGGGGCTCACATAGACTATCAGGCAGAAATATATGCACACACTGTGCTGGTCAAGAATGTGTGGCAATCTCTGTAATGAGGCTGCTTGAGATTGCTCAGCTACCCACATTACCACAGCAGGTCAGGAGAGATTTGGAGGCAGACAGACTAAATGGAACTATAAGGTGAGGTGCTGTAACCGGGGGCACTCAAACTCAAAATAAGTGAGAAGTGTTTAACAGCCCTTACTCTGGTCCTTAGCAGAGAGAAGTGGTCAAATTTGGAAACAGCAAAAGAACGGTTCTAGATATGGCACTGGTGAAACATTCCTGGAATTCAATTTGTGAAATCAAACTCTTGTACATCAATGGGCAAAAAATCCTCAGTGAAACAGATGGGGATATGGAAATAAGTACCAACAAACATGCTAGGGTGCAAACACAGGTAATTACAAAATCATCAAATGTCTGTAAATTGTGCATCAGTACTCGTTCTTACACGTCTGCTAGATGACTTCGCTGTATTATAAAACTGTTTATCTAAACAAGTGAATTTGCTATTGATCTCAAGAAACAGTATTGTTCATTGAGGCTCTTTTTAACAGAGGAAGACGATGGCCCGCTCCTGTTGATATATATTCAAAGCTGTCTTCAACTGCGCTCTTTGTCAATCCCTCATTATCATTCTCCATTCCTCTTGGACTTAAATAATGAGAGGATTGTTTTCCTACCCTGCCTAATCATCTAATTTTGGCCTTTAGTGTATCCTTACTCATCCAGCAACTCTTTCCAGCTCAACTTCTGTCATCTTCTGTTAGATGACATTACTAAGCAGATTGGACCAAATCAAAACTGAAATCAAATTAAAGCTCATTGTCAGTGTGCGTGGCTCCGTTACTGACACGAATGGAGGACCACACAGAAAAGATAACAAGAAATTCAAAGTCGTGGTCTGACATGAAAGAAAACAACAGAGCCGACTGGATGAAGGTATTCCTTCCTCAAAGTAACGAGACAAGAATCATCAGAGAAACTTACATGATTGTATACAATAAACATAGATCCTTGCTGCAATGTTGTCATGTGCTTTACGCATATATATTGTGCATTACGAGAAGAATAGTTTAAAAGGGGATATTAATGGCACATTATAACTTTAATTAATATATATATATATATATATATATATATATATATCTTTTTCATGAAATTAACCATTTTCAAGGATGGTATGCAGAGGCAAAGTGGGGTTATGATATACATCTCTTTGTATGGACTCAGCTGAACATACAACGTTTTGGTCCAGCAGATGCCTCGTGCGATTGGAAAGCCGTCAGAAGACACAGGGTGATAATTTAGCCCTGCCCTGCAGTGACATGATAATAATGCACTCATATCCTGCTGTGATTCTCCTGATCGGCTGACAGTCCAGCACAAAAGGACTTGAATTCATTAGTAATGGGGAGGCGCGTTTGCAAACCTTTTCAACATGCAAAAAAGCCATCTCTGCTTAAATATTCACAGCAAACAAATGTAATACATTCACAATTTGAACTATTGTGAATATATATCAAATTGTTCTCCTAAAAGGGGGTTTCCACTTCATTTGATGGCCGGACCCTGACCTCTCACATTATAATATATATTCCATACCTATAAATAATAGATGAGTCAATAACACTGTATCAGTTTCTACCTTGCCCTCATTACTCATTACACACTCACATACTCAAATGTGCTATATCCCAGCCATACCCCAAAGCAATTAGTTGCTCTACAATATCAGGGGGCTAGCTATTCAGGCGTGTTTCATATTTTTATTGGTTTATTTGGATCCCTGTATGCAGACCAAGCTACAGCAAACAGCCTCAGCAAATCCCCAAGCTCCTCCAGTCAGCAAAGTAATTGGGGAGGGAGTCCCAAAGGGTCCTCGGACACTGCTGAACCCTTTGCTACCGACAAGTTGAAATGGCAATAGAGGTAGATAAGAGTCAGTTTGTGTGTGAGTGTACGAGTGTGTGTGGAGGAAATAAGTACAGGAGGTGGCTGGAGTACTAGTGAATAGGCCCTCAGTCTTTAGAGACTTGCTGGTTGGCTGGGAAACCATCTGGTTGCCCAACCCCCTAGCTGCATTCCCATTTCTATGGGGATGTCAAATTCTGCTCATGGGGGGGCTGTCCGGATGCCAATTTAAGCCCCAACTGCTCAACATTTGTTAATTAACTCTCTCTCACAGAGAGAGAAACTTCCTTTGTAAGTAATTCTACCATTCATCACAATCCAACTCTTTTATTCAAAAGCTTTGCCAACTATCAGCTTATGAAATTAGCTAGGAACAGCCCTGTGAGTGAATCCATAACATTAAATAAGCACAAACACAGAAAATTAGTTCAAGCTCATTTCAGAATTTGAGGGCAGATTTTAAAATTCACCATAGCGTTCAACTGTATGCTTTGTTTGCAGTTGCAACCACACTGATACGATCAAGATGATCCCATTAATTTTGTGTAGACATGCATTAATTGAATATTCAGGAGATATGCTAATCAGATTCTAAATTTCTGTTGACAGTGCCCATGCGTGTTATCTAAACAGGTTATAATAATGAAATCTAGTAATATTTACACTGTTCAAATAATGCCATATACGTGTGTGTGTGACACACACACGGCTTTAATTCACAACAATCAAGTGTGTACATTTTGTACACTGACTCTGTGCACTGAGACGAAGTGATCATATCCCGCAGTGATGATCAAACGAAGGTGGATTGCATTGCTTCCATTTAGCTGAAAAAATAAAGACAAGTAGTTGTTTAGTGGTTTATGTTAACAGTAGGATTTTTATAGTTTACATGATAATTATATATTTTGACTTACCAAAATAGTGTTTGACTGAAGATGTCCCTCTTCTTGTTTAAATTCTACAAGACATCAGTTCATTAATACAATTATAAATTATTTACCAATAATGTGTTGACCAATGATCCTCCAGCTGGTGTTGCTCTTACCTTGCTCTGTAACAGACTCAAATTGAGAGGCATTTTGTGATGTGTTCTTTTCTATCTTCAGATGCTTGACTGCAAAAGAAAAGCACACAACCAGATATATATATATATATATATATATATATATATATATATATATATATATATATATATATAATGTTTTTTTTGACAAATAACTAAAACAATTCAGACTCCCAGAAAACTGATTTCTAAAACAATTAATTTGACAGCAACAGTATGTGTGGCACCTTCACAGCCTCCATACCATTATAGCTGTCCACTGTCACAGCTGACAAATGCGAGGATTCAGCGAAGCGAATGATGACCTCTTGAGGAAACATCCCGGTTGACATCCAAAACGTGTTCGTGTTTCTGGGTGAAAGGGGACAAATACATTGTGATCCAACGGGTTTGAGACTCAAACAGCAATAAAAGCAACACCTTGCATCAACTTTCACAAACAAATAGCGGACACTGACCCGTCAGTGATGTTTTCTGGCGGGTGATTCTCATCGCTGGATGAAGCGATGACCACTTTTGCACCCGCAGAATTTAAAGAGGAATCGATCATCTTCAGTGACTCACACGACAACGATTGTGATCTCCGGTGGTTACAACTAACAGAAAATACAATGTGTCGACAGCAAGACACAGCAGTCTGGTTTGTTTACGGGTCTTGGAGAAGTTACTGCTGCTGCCAACCCAACCACCGCGTCGCGAGATATAAACGTCACCCCTTCCCTACGTCACTATTTCCGACGCACGTTGCCCGTTAGTTATTTAGCAATTAGCAGTGAGCAGTGCAGCTTACACATCCTCTACACATGGCGAATGGATGCAAAGACGTGTTGTTTTCACGTGGAGCTGGACAGGTCAGTTACGATGCATGAGTGAGCTCAATATGACGGAACACATACATCTTTGTTTAACGCTTTATATTTGGTTGGACGGTTAAGCTAGGAAGCTAAGCTACAAACCAGCGACGAGTTCTGCTTAGTCTGTTAACAAAGACAAAAGCAATAGTAACAAATTAAACTAGAAACCCACAGTATACCTCACGTGTTCGTGTAGTCGAGATCTTGCCCTATGTGTATATGCCTGTCTTAAAAAGGCATCACTGAAGCTGTAGCTGCTCCTAGATGTTGCACTCACTGTAGCATCCCTTCCAAAGGAAACATGTCAGGTCTATGGTCAGACCGTAGACGTCAGTTCAACTGCAAAAAAAAGTCACTTGGCTCACTGTTAAATAGATCAAATCAAGAGTACGAGTACACTATATGTTTTGCATCTTTTCTGTCATATTTTGCTTTGTATGTGGAACAAATGTGACAACATGCATCTCTCATTTTGCAGAGGCACTTAATCTGTTCTCTTTTTCCAGAGTGACGATTCAGATATATGGGATGACACAGCATTGATAAAGGCGTATGACAAGGCTGTTACATCGTTCAAGGTAAAGTACATGCCTTTCAGTGTGTATGTGTGCATGCAAAATGTTTATGTTTTCCCACTCATGTTATGCTCATGATGTGTGTGGCAGACTGCTCTTAAGGGTGAAGAGGCACCAGAGGCTTCCAAGAAAAACCTGCCAGGAAAAAAACGCAAGAACAACAAAAAGAACCAGAGCAGGAAAAGAACAAATGCAGCCCCAGACAAAGAGGTGTGTATTGCAAATTTAAGAATGCAGATGAATATACAGGATTGAGGATTATTGTTTAATTGACAGTTTTGTAGGTGTCTCAGACAGCATTGAAATCAACATCATACACATTTTAACACATAAGGCAACACATTTTAATGATCTAACTTTGTGGTTAGTACACCCACTTTGTTTTGTTTTTCTCGATTGGGCTACCTCCAGACAGAGAGACAACCAAAATAGTATGGTTAAAGTCATGGTTACACTTTGTTATGTTGTGTCACAGTGGCAGGTTGGGGACTCGTGCAGTGCGTACTGGTCCGAGGATGGCCAGCTCTATGCAGCCACTATCTCCTTCATAGACGAGAAGAGGGGCACTTGTATCGTTGTTTACACAGAATACGGCAACGAGGAGGAGCAGAACCTTGAAGACCTACTTTCAGAGATCTCTGAGGGTGATGAGGAAACAGATACCAAGGTTGTTTTATTTCTATTTATGAAATGCAATTATATGCTTATTTATATATATTTATTTTTTACTAGTGCTGGGCAATGATTCAACATTTTTAATTGCATGATGTTCTGCGATAAATCTCATTGTTTTGCGCAAAATTCAATAATGAATTCAAAAGTAGGGTATTGAGCACTTTTATTTTTAAAGTACTGCTATGAACAAAAGTGCAGTAATATTTGGTTTGCAAACACTTTAAACAAATAAGGTGCTTTTTAACAGCAGTGTTCCCTTAACACAGTAGCAGTTAAAATATTTATTGTAAATCCTAACTTAAACATTAATGTAATCAAATATCAGTAGCAAGTGTCCCCACCGCTCAATTATACACAATTGTAACAAAGTGGTCCAACTTTTTGTGACTCCTCCATCCATGCTTTTTCAAATAATAGAATAAAGAAAATTGAAATCCCTTTCAAGTAAACCAGATTGCTCCATCAGACAAAAACTAATAGCATGTACAATCACTTGGTTAGAACAATGCAAATAAAGTTATATATGTGCAAAAAATAACTAATATTTGGCAACACATGTAATTACCTATAGTGGCTGCAAATAACCTGTTTTGCACTGAATATATTTTAAAGATAATAACAATAACGTTCAACCTGTGGAAAACAGAATGAGTGCAGATATATGTGAGCGTAAGAGTAACCTATTAACGGTGTTTTATGTCTGTGTACTTTGTACTATCTAAAGTGATCATGTTCATGGGGAGAGTGTTCGTCCTGAAACCACAAGGTAGCCTGTTCGATCCCTGGTCTCCCCATAGTTTGCATGTCGAAGTGTCCTTGAGCAAGACACTGAAGCCCCAGTGCTTCACAGCAGCACACTGCTCCTTAATTACAAAGGATGGGTAAAATGCAGAGAATAATTTCCCCACTGTGGGATTAATAAAGGATTATTTAAAACAGTATTATTGGCCATGTGTGTGTAAACATACATGGCCAATAAAGCTGATTCTGATATTATTTAGTTACATTTTTGCCTCTACCTTCTTGAAGACATTTTCCTTTGTATTCTCCAACTACAGAAAATGACAAATTAAGGCTAAAGTAATATGTCTCTACAACTCAGGTAAAGGAGGCAGAATCATCAACAGAGGAAAGTGACAGGTCAACGACACCGAACCATCACAAACAACAGCCACACAGTAAACCCCAGAAGTCCAAGACCCACAGAGAGCCTCCTCCTATGCAGGCTCCTGGTTTCCCTGGTTTTCCTCCAGGTCCACCTCCCATGCATGCTTTCAGACAGGTAAGAAGAAAGACCCCTTATCTCTTTTTATAAGTTGACAAACAAAACTGGTAATAGACTATTTTCAAACATATTTCTTGAGTTTAGTGCGTGTGCGTGCGTGTGCGCGCGCGTCCGCCCGTCCAAAAGTTTGGGGTCACCCAGACAAATTTTCAGTTTCTTCGCAATTTCTCACATGGCATAGCCTTCATTTCTAAGAGCAAGAACAGAATGGCGAGTTTCACATGAAAGTTCTGATTTTCTGGCCATTTTGAGAGTACAATGGAACCCACAAATGTGATGCTCCAGATACTCAACTAGCTCAAAGGAAGGCCAGTTTTATAGCTTCTCTAACCAGCATAACTGTTTTAAGATGTGCTAACATAATTGCTCAAGGGTTTTCTAATCATCCATTAGTCTTCTATGCAATTAGCAAACACGATGTACCATTAGAACACTGGAGTGATAGTTGCTGGAAATGGGCCTCTATACAAAGTGTGTGTGTGTGTGTGTGAACGGAATGAGCCTCAGACTGCACTTATTTAATGTTGGGGAGCGTTCACAGAAGAGGGATATTTAAGCCTCACATTCAAGCAAAATTAGTTCAGTTTGTTGTTTTCAACTATTTTTTATCTTTTATGTCCTCTACCAGGGAGAAGGCCGACGATCTGGTGGTCACGGTCCTGTACCTCCTCACTGGCCTCCCATGATGCCTTGTGGTCCACCAGTGAGTTGGAATATATTCCTGTACACTAATTGCAAAAGCTGCAGGAAATACTGTATTATTTTAGCATTTGGGTTCGTAATCAAGATGTCAAAAGCACACATTTACTCATTCAGTTGGTAAATTGAGAAACACCTTTCAAATTAGCGTATTATTGATGATCAAATATTGTCAGCTTGCAGCATCTGCATTGTGATCACACTCTCTCTGCCTTAGATGATCCCTCCACCTCCGCCGATGAGCCCTGACATGGTGGATGATGAAGCTTTGGGCAGCGTGCTCATCTCCTGGTACATGAGTGGATATCACACGGGATACTACTTGGTATGTGCACAGACGCTAACTGATTAATTATAGGCTATAAAAGGGATGCTTGTATTTACAGGTTCAGTCTCTTGCATTATGTAGTGAAGAGCAGTGGGCGTGTATGGTAATTTGGACTCGAAGTTACTTAATTTTCGCTGTTATTCTTCTTGGCTAGAAGAGCCTTTTCATCAAATGCCTCTAGCTGCATAATATGTGAGTCCTTGATTTTTAAAAGTAAAGCTATGTTAACATATTCTCTTTACAGGGGTTGAAACAAGGACGCAAAGAAGCGGCCAATTGGACGAAACTGCAACACAAATGAAATGATCAACTCAGCATTTCATAGTTTCAGTTTCTTAGGGCGTGACCTGCTGCAGCATCCATCCTCCCTGTTGTGCCTGATGTGTGTTTTTCTTGTTTCAATGAAATGTTATAAACTAAGTGTACATGCTATGAGTTCATTGTAGCTCAAGGAGGAGAGTTTTGTATTCTTTGTAAATAGATTAAATAAAGGCTATCGGAGCAGCACCGTTGATAACTCTTGCTTTGTTTTTATTGCACTGTTGCATAGAGGCCTGTTGTAAAATTAAACTTTATTGGGCAGCAGCTGTCTGTAATTACAGACATACATGTTTTCACTCGTAAACATATTGTTCTCATTTGTTTTTCTAATTATAAAAAGAAAGAATGGACTTAATGATGCATGGTTGTAATGGCAAGTAATGTCCAGCAGAAGTCAGACTAGTATAATGTATTAATGTTTTAAGACTATGTGACATTATCACATAATAGTTAGGTGTTTAAACCTGTACAGAACCACTCTTTGCTTCTAATTGTATTGCAAGCCAACTTGAGTCCTGCTTTAGTCCCTCTGGTGCTTTCCAAGCAGTCAATTCAGAAAAGTGTGTGCGTGTGCTCACGCACATTTGAGCGCTCTTTCTTTTTTTATTTATCCCTGAGGTGTTCCCTTGCCCACCACCCAAAATAGGACCTTATCCATCATAATTTTGCTGCTGCACATCAGATGGGTGCATATTCAGGATGATCATAGGCAAGGCTGCAGCTTCAACTCATTGTTGTGCAGATACAAACTATTCTTAAACAAGAGACATTAAGATCACTGAAATATATTTTGTCTTGGCATCCTTTACACTTGACAAGCTCAGATTTAATAGCTTTTAATGCATATAAAAAGGCCTTTACCGGTCAGAGAAAACATTGAGGTGTTTATATACCATTGGAGTAAATACACCAATTTTGTATGGTTTCTTTATGGTATGCTTGTTTGGAATGAGAACGTGAAATTAATTAGTCTTGATAACATTGGATCTGCACACCCGTTATTTATTTTCCAAATGGTACTGAAAACTGATCCTGGAATGTTTCTGATCTAAGAACAGTAGAGGAAGTATGGTTATTGTATATGTGTATATTTAGAATATAGAAAACCACATGTAATTACAGTGGGATCAGCCACAATCATTCTGCTGCGCCTGTAGCACTTTCATTCCATGAAAAGAAAACCGAATAGATTTCCCATATTTCTTATACTGGTGATTTGCTGCCTGTATACACCCACTTCTAAACTGGTGGGCAATTGATCAGACACTGTATGTGTGTGAAGCAAAAGAGAGAAACAATAGGATTTTTGGGTACCGTCATGTAACAGCATGATTGTCTCCTGTTTTTTGTATCATGTGATCATTCTCCAGCTGCTTCAAAGCCATTTCTCTCCGAGTGAAGAACGGCCCCTTTGTTTGTGTACTGACTGTGGTCGGCACTTTATAGCCCACTGTGACTGTGCCAGTGTTGACTGTTGTATGTGATTCTCACTGTAGCAGTCACTTTTGTTTTGTCCTATTTGTGTGGGCAAAAGCGAGAAAAGAAGGACAGTAATGGGAGAAAATGTAGTTTGTGGGATTTGCAAATAGAATATGCACTATAAACGAGGGGTGATAAACCAGACCTATCTTTTCCCCACAGATGGATTTAAAATCTGCCACGGCAAAGCCTGCACATAAGCCCCATGCTTGCCTGACTGCAGCAAACTGAGCTGCCCAAAGGGCTCGATGGAACCCAGCATGGAGTTAAAAGGGGGTCAGACCTAGCTTGGGAAAGCACTGCTCCCCTCTGTGACTGTCTACCCCCTACTGTCCAGAGTGGCATGAGGCGTGTAAACATAATCTGCATTTCACATATCCCTTCTAGGAAACAGACAGACATCCAAGCGGGATCACATTGTTGCACGAGTTACAGCGCCTTCAGCTATTTACTCACACTCCCAACATTAACAAACATCCTGCTTTTAAATGAGAGACTTGGGGGGAGATTAGAGAAACTGGCTACACAAGCTCCTTTCATCATACGACCGAGCACCAAACACTCATTGCAGAACTATAGACATCATTATATGTTTAAGATTGTATTGATAACGCCTTTAACCCATTAATAAAGAAGAGTATGCGTGTTCTATGATAAATTACTGGATGTAATGGGAGACCTTGTTTTCGAGTAAGCATAGTGCACCCAATTGGTTAAAATATGGGAAATGCAACACTATTCATACATTTTTTCTGTTTCTAAGAACACAAACAATATTTTATAATTGATGGACAGAAAAGAGATTGCCGTACCAAGGCTATTTATGACAAAACAGGCTCACCATCACAACAAGATACCATAATGCCAGACAGCGGGTTTGAAGAGTTAATTGCTTACCCAGTGTTAATTAAATAAGTTCTGTTGTAAATAGTAGGAACATCAGAGTGAACAATGTCTTGCAATTACACAAACGCTGATGTTGACTTTATCTATATTTCCAGCCTTGCATCACTAAAAGCTTTTAAAGAGATGTTTGGCTTTAGTGTAGCTTCTGATTCCTCTTTTTTAATACACTTTATTTGAGTAGTTTCTGGTGATACATTAGGTCATGGTTGGGGTTACATAGTATCTGAATGTACAGAAAATAGATAAATAGAGCTCTGCTGAACACTGGCTTCTTCTTCAAGGTTTGTTATTGTAATATCTCTGAACTGCTTACAGAAAAGAAAGGAAATAGTGTTTTTATTGAAGCATTTTATAAAAAAATTGCAAGGGCAGTATTCATCTGATACAGTATGTTGCTTTCTTAAGACGTGTAGATGCAACAGCCACTCACACACCTCCATGAGACAAGGATGGATAGTTCATCACTCTAAGGGTCCTAAATTGGATGTCAATCCCAGTGTCTATAACATGTGTCTTCTTGTGGGACTGGACTAAGCAGTGTTGTGGTCTCACCTTGTGTTACAAGGCTGGGACTTCTCGGCAAAACCTTGCCACTCTCTATGTGTATGTGACCTTTGCCTCTGAGAGATTGATCCTTTATGACTTTTTGAATTCCACTCACAGCAGGTCCAGTGAAGTCCTGGTGCGGTTCATTAATTAATACAATGTTGTACCATGAAAAGCAATGCTCATTCCCCCCACTTTACATACCACTAATAGGCTGTGTTAATAGTATTAAGGAAATGGGGATTCTCAAAGAAAGAAAGAAAGAAAGAAAGAAAGAAATCACCTGAAACATATCAAATGTTCCTGGTATACTTGTTTTACATGTTCTTTATGTAAGCCATATGATATTAACCTCATCAATCCACCTGGACCCGTAGGGGGATTCATCATTCAAAGGCACATACTCTTTTTCATTCAATGGAGTGGTACCGCTCTGAAAAAGGCATCTGCACGACAATAACTTTAAAGTACCTTTTATACATTTAGCCAATTTAAACCATAGCAGACACATTTGTCAGTAAGCAAGATATACATCTGAAATTAGGTACGGTCCTACAATGTGGAGTAATGCTTTCACATTGAATTCAAAGGAATTTAAATTGTTTCTGCCAGGTGTTTAAACTGGAAAATACATTTAAAAATCAGCCCAAAATGTTTATCTGTTGAAATGATAATAAGGAACTACAGTTCAATATCAGAGTACATCCCTAAAAAAGTGCTCGGAATTTTGATTAATCCTTTTTGGATTTTGTACATTTTCAAAGTAAAAAAAAATTAAATATTAGGCCTATTTCATCACAGGGTAAACACAGGTCTAACTGATAACGTTAACTATGGTCCACATCTATATGTGTCACAGTCAATCCAGTGAGCCAGCATGCATAATACCAGAGCCCTGGCCAACCTAAATGAAACAAGGCCATAATTAATGTCATTATTTACACTTGTGTTAACTCTGCAATAATATGTCAAAAGAACTGCTGTGAGAAGTGCATTTAAAGGCTACACCTGTTGGTAAAAAAGCAATTGGTGGTGTAGTGTCATGCTTTATCCATCTCTACTGAATGACTCGCAGAAACAGGCCTCCCACGGACATCTAATATCGCGATAGTAAATCTCGACTCGGCATTCTCCGCCCGTAGGGGTCCCAGGATACAGGACGGGGCAAAGTGAGGTCCCAGCTCCACCGCGTGGGGTGTCACCGTGTCACTTATCGCTGTACGCACAAGGGGCAGTGTTTGTGAAAGTGAAAAGTCAGCTGTGAAGGCAGACTCCGTGAATCAGTTTTTTTTCTCTTCCTGCGAGTGGACGTGTTTCAGTCTCGGCTACCACATCAGAGGAAACATCAGTGTTTGATTTGGGCGCTTGGGAGTTCTCCTCTGGTGGAGCCGGTTTGTGCCATCTGGATCCGCGCCGGGTTTGTTTGGGCAGTTTTTCGAGGCGATTCCTCACCAGTTTGCGAGTTTGAATATCTGTGAAGTTAGCAGAAAACAGACACGATGTTTTGCCGAAATCAAACAGCAAGAGCAACCGTTGCCCGCGGCTCTGCCCTTGAAATGGAGATACGGCGAGGGAAGTTCAGAAAGAGCGTTTTCCTGGACACATCACAGGTAGACCAGATACCACCTTCCCACCACACAACAAATAAACACACGTACACACACACACACACACACACACACACACACACACACACACACACACACACACACACACACACACACACACACACACACACACACACACACTATGGGGGATTCTCTGTTTACAACTTTGATCCCTCTCCCTCTGCAAAATAACTTATTGGCACACATTTATCTTGTTCTGAAGGCTTTCGAGTGTGTACACTGCTTTGCTTTATGTGATATTTTAATTAAACTGCATTGGAGAGCTGTGCTGCTGCGTTCACGTCCTCTTAATTGCAACATTTTCAAACTACTTTGCATTTCAATTTTCTCGAAACAATAATATCCCTACTGGGGCTTGAAAGTGTGTCTGTGGTACTCTCCGTAGTGTGTTGAGTAACTTAAATTAGCTTTTTTATGTTCCATCTCCCATGGGATTCTTTTAATACTGCTAGTTTCATATTGTATAGTTTTGTTCTGAAGCTGTTACCTTCAAGTGGTTATTGGATGGCATTTGTCTTTCCATATTGGCCCATTTTTATTTCAAAAAATGCATTAAAAGCTACTTTTGTAATTTCCCTGTAAGAGCTCTCTGTTTCCCTTGATATTCACCTTGAACTATAATGTTCTCATACACACTTTCCTTGAATAAGACTGCAACATAAAAAAAAAAAAACTATTTTGTAAAGGTCACTGGCTCACTTGTATTTCTTTTAACTGCCTTGCGGTATGTGGACAGTCACTCACATGGAACGAGTCAAAAAAATCTACATCCAAAAGTTGAGAACTAGGTCAGAACTAGCCTTTGTATCCCTCTCAGCTGCTTATCACTATTACAACGTTACTCTTCATGCATGTTTTCTTCTTCCTCCTTGCAAAGCTCCCATGTCAACATCTGCTTCACATTAGCCACTGTTTGTCGGCAAAGCAGACAGCCTCAGAGGCCACTTCTAATCTACCTCTAATTATTTTTACTCACCGGCCAAATTAATACCGTTTTAATGGAAAGTCCCCCCTCTGTCTATCTCCATGCTCATTCCCTCACTCGCACACAAAAACACACGCACACACACCTGCATGTGAGCTGTGGGCTGTTTGTATGTTACTTTGGTTTCATTTGAGAGTGGTGTTATTTGATTATTCAGTCAGAAACACATTCCAGTTTTAGGGGTGTTTGTGTGCATTTTGGAAGGTCAGAGAATTGTTTTGGAGATACTAGACAGAAAGAAGAGGAATGCGTGTGCGTGGAAGAGAGTATCAAGGAGAGAGAATAATGGGTGGGATTCAATTGTAAGGGGATATTTAAGGAATGTTAATGGTGCAATATAGCAAATGGAAAAGATAGGGTATTGATTCTGTCTCTTTCCTTACCCTGAGTCTTTGGCCCATGTGTGTGTGTGGGCATATGTCAACTTAGTTGTTTATAATTCAAATCGCAGGAAAACAACACCAGAGAGTCAGGCACGCACTTATTGATGTGCTGTTCGAATTACCCTGACTTGGTGTCAGAGCAGCATCCGTTCATATCTGACACACCAGCTCGTTAAGGCCAGTAATACATAACACCTTCTGGAGGTGCAGTAGTTCTAATCGGAAAAGTCTGTTCAGTATCTCCGTCAGGAGTGAATGATCTCATTTGTTTTTCCGGTTTATTTTCAGATGACATGAGTTGATGTACCCGGAGCGAGCAAACAGTGTTGTATTGTGTAGTATTTATTCATGTATATATTTGGCCACTGGGGTCGGGTGAAGGTTAGACGAGGAGGGAGCAGAAGTGGAAACATTAGGTAGAATAAAAGGGAATATAAAGGGACTGACTATCGCGTTCATCATTAAAACAAGCTTCACGCATATTCCACCTCTAACCCATATTACACTCTCCTGTTTAGTCCCTGTATTAGTTATTCATCAGGGTTAGGACTCCTCTTCTTCTCACAACAACAACCATTGCTTCCTTAACTGTGTAATCTGCTCTCTGCTGGTTCTCATACAAGATTAATTTGTGTCTCTGCCTTTGTTGCCAATGCTAATGATCCTTTTTCAGGGACTGAGACTTTCCTCCGGCTCTGTGTTAGGACTCGCTCAATGCCGCTGTGGAACTGCTCTGTGGCATTTCAATGAAGCTGGCTACCTCTGAAAGCACCTTATTTGCCCTGTGCCAAGTGATATCACCTTTTGTTTGTGTGAGCGTTCATAGGTGCCAACATTTGAGCCTCTTGTGTAGATGTGTTTACAAGACGGTGGTTTGTCTGGAGATTCTGTCGGTCAATGACATGTTATCAGAGACGGAAATGCACAATGCTCAAACAACTGATAGAGAAAGTCTCCTTTGTTGAACTGAACCCAAAGTGAGCACCTTCTATTTTGCAAACTCATTTGTATGTATGTCGGCAATGGAGTGTGTGTTCAGTAGAGACGTTTTATTTCTCCCTTTATGCTCAAGTTATTAAACTTAAACTCTTGCATGAGACCATAATCACAGCAGTGAACTATGTGTATTTAGTATTTAATAGGTTTGTTCTATCTTTTGAATGGAGTGGTTTTAAATGTGTGTTTGTGTTTGTGCTATTATTAATGTAGAGACTGCAGAACCAGACTTCTGGGATCTCTGTGGACTATGTGCCTAATTAAGGCAATCCGTTATGTAAATAAAAGATTAAAATGTTGCCAGGCGTCCAGTTTGAAGTTTAGACATATGATATTCATGGCTGGTTTTTGTTTTCCTTGTGAATATAATACAAGTGTGTCAGCATCATCAATAGAAGTCCTGCGAGTCTGTCTTGCCGACTCCACATCCTCTGAGGTCCGGTGTTGAACCATTCTGCTGTGTGCGCATCACAAATTGACAGGGCTATATGGTCAGAGAGTGGAAGGAGAATGAGAAACCAAGCAAAGGATTACGTGCTCATAAAGCATATGTCCAGAAATCCATTCTGCAGCTGTCTTGTCGATCCTCTGCCTGCTGGTCTCAGTGGGAGCAGAGAGCACATATGCTTTGTACATCCCGCCTCTCTGATCCACCAGGCCACCAGTGTGTCTCTGCACTCTGTTCTGTCTCAGTCCTCTGCTGCACTGCTGTTTCAGCTGAAGCCACCCAGGCATGCAGTGGGAACCTGGGTTTGTGCAGTTATTATCATGAAGGTGGGGATGGAATGCCCTGTATTTCAGTTTTCCGACTTATATTTAACTCAAGGATGGTTCCCACTAGTACACACACCACTGTGGCGACTGCTAGCTACAGTATACAGGGCCGGGAAGTGGTTAGATGTGAGTGTGTGTGTGTGTGTGTGGGCAATGACACACCCATCCACCCCACTCTCTCCCAGCCTGCAGAAGTGTATGGCCCGGTCTGGGTGCCCGCCATTTGTGTAGAGTAAAAGCTTTGGCAGCTTTTGGCTGCGGTTGTGGTGCTTTGCCCTTCTCCACCCTGTAGATCCACAAACTGTCACCAGTAAGTATCCGTACTAAACATACTTGTGGCTTTAGTGACATTTTTTTAATACTATGGGTGTTTTCCTTGCTCAGCATATATGCACCCACCCTGCTGGTCACACCAGGAGTCCAGTCACTCCTATCTTTGGAATTTGGGTGATGTGATGAAGTATTCGGATCTTTCAGATAGGGGGGATATTTTAGCTTTTATCAGTGGAAACTTATGCTTCCTTGTTATTTCTCCCAAGTCTGAGATAATGTCTAACTGATATGTTTTCTCCAGATGCTTGTACGTATGCCTGTTTTTATAGTTCACAGAAGAAGATCATGCTCTCTCGGCAGCCTCTCAGTGTGGCTTCTGCTGGTGTTTAATGTGGCCTGGCAGAAAAAAAGCATAAAACTAAGCCTGTTTATGGAAGCATATGTTCGTCTCACCCCACATACACCAAGAAAGAGAGGTCATATAGATGTTTCCAGGACAACGCTTTTGCCAGCAAGAGGAAGCACCTCGGACCATAAACCCATTGGGTAAAAAAAGTCTCTTTCAAGGAATGCCAAAATGCCCCCTGAGTCTTCCTCTTCGGGCATCTCTGTGTACCCAGAGAACAATGAGCCATGCCTGCACTGGAGCCCAAAACCGAGCCCTGTTCTGGGGCATGAAATGCCAGGCTAAGGGGCTCAGAGGCCTTGGGGTTCTCAGTGGGTGCATTCTACCAGATTTCATGAACAACTACAGTTTTAAAGTTGCTAAGACTGGCCTGAATAGAGTTTTGTGAGAGCGTTGTGATGATTTGTAGCCCAATCTTCCAAATTGGGTTGGGACTGCCTCATAGTGCTTAAATCTGTATGAACTCTAAAGTGTGCATGTGCAGCCCTGGGGCATCTTGAACACGGCAGGGGAGATGCCAGGGAAAAGTTTACCCCTTCTAAGACCCTTCCTCTCAAACAAAACGTGGCCACTGGAGCTTTCTGCTTGAGGCTTTCTTGGTATGCAGAGGGATATTTGAACTAGCAAATGTTTAACTTTTGTTTTATTACACAGACTTTGAGTATACGTCATTGTGGAGCACTGTTCCCACTCAGCCTCTTAGTGCTAGCACAAATTAAAAATTGTTTAATCTCAGTTTCTTTAAGCCGTGAGTAAAATTCAGCCAATGACCTGCTATTGTTCCCAGGGTAATGACTGGACTGTTTGCCTAATAAGTTTAGTGAAAGAGAGAACAAAGCTTTATTGTTCAAATACAGTATTTAATAAAAGATTCTTACTACTTTCACTATTTAATTCACACACATTTTTTATCTTTTTATGCAACTAGGCAAGGTTATTTTGTAGTTTATTATTCAACACAATAAGTCTATTGTTTGTAGGACATTCTATTCATCAAATGTAATTCACGTAATGTCCTTGCTGTGAGGTAGTGGATAATCTTCTTTGGGCTTCAATTTGTTAATGTTCACTGTGAGCTATCTGAAAAACAGCTGACAATCCTCATATGTGTTTGTTCCCTTGTTGTTGGGCCTCAAAGTGTCTGCAGGTCTCTGTTCTTTTACACACACACACACACACACACACACACACACACACACACACACACACACACACACACACACACACACACACTAGTGTCATAGTTATCGGACGTCCTCCTGCACTGGCGGTCCTTTAAGGACCACACTTTCTCTTACAGCTGTATCTTATTTGAGTCCCACTGACTGGACACACCATTTAATGCTTGGCTTGCAGCAAAATTGGATCATGAAAGTCAAACTGTTGATTTGAATTGTAGTTAGTTGTTGTTATGCTTCTTTTACATATTGCTCCAATGTTCTGATGTCATTTATTTCCTAGTTCTCATGGCTGGAAATGGATACAGAGGAAGAGTGGACTGACTGTGTGAGGGCCATACATGTTTTTAGGCGTAAGTGTTTTGGCTGTGGAATGTGGTTGGTGGCCTGCATCTCTCTGTGGCAACTAGAAGTGATGTCAGACCACGTTTAACAGCTGAGGGTCTTTTGCTGATGTTGCAAGTGAACCCCACCCAAACAAACCAGATACAGTACATTTTATTGTATGTCATGGGACTTCACTCTGAACAAGTAGTTAATAGAAAAAGCCAAGAAAGATAATGGATGTGTATGTACACTTAGGAATGAGCAATATATTGATGTTATATCAATGTTGTGATATGAAACAAGATATCATCTTATATTTGTGATATTGTTATATGGCATAAGTGTTATCTTTTCCTGGCTTTAAGGCTACATTCCAGTAAAGGGAATTAATTTGAACCAGACTGTTTTAGCTGTTCTATTATTTGCCCTTGATCCCATAGTCTTCATATCCACACTAATGATGATTATGTATAAAAAATCTCATGAGGTAAATATTTGTGAAGCATCGATCGTCAGCCCTTTTAATATGGAGGTATTAGTTCATAAATATCATGATATTTGATTTTGTTAATATTGCCCAGCCCTATGTACACATACACACAAATACAGGAAGTGAGTCATAACATACTGTCAGTATCCAGTTCACAGATGCCTGCATCTCCATGTATGCCTACGAGTTTACAACCCTCCTTTCTGTTCTGTGTTATGAATGAAAGCTCCTGTTCTGAACTCTTCATTAGTCATTCATGATAAGTGCAGTTCGTCAGCCTCTGTTTCACACACACACATCTTCAGACAGTGACTAAGCAGCAGTGTCTCCTTGAGAAAGGTCCATTGCATATTATCAGACATAGACGGGCATTGTTCACACAGTGCGCGCTGTCCGGAGAGAGGCTGTCCGTGGCAGTGACATGGTTAACTGACAGACAGGGAGATGGATGGAGGTGATGAAATCACTGGATACATTACCACTCCTGCAGATGGGGAAACTTCCTCCATGCATCATCAAACCTGTCTCATTCAGTTACCACCTTGGTTAGTGGAGTGGATAATGCTTTTGAATCAAGAGTAGTAACCCAGAACTGTTGCCATGCAAGTCCCTTCTTGTCTCCCTATTTTTACTGCGTAACTCTGGAGAATATATGACAATGGAAGGATTTGCAATGTTGTAAACTATCTCAAACAATATGAATGCCAGAGTTAAATAGGTATAAAATAAACTAAGGTTAGGGCTTAAATGATGGAATACAGCCATAAAATGTGTTATTTCTTCCATATTAAAGATAATATGGTTTATATTAAAGAAACATACTACGGCTCTTTACTGCCTTTGTGAGCTTTCACGTCCTTCCGCTGTTTCATACTCCACAATCTATCGACCTCAATACCTCCCCTCCCCAGGAAAGCCATAACATTTGGGCCACACCACTTCTTTGAGGATCTGGTCCCCTGATATAGCAGGCAAACTGCCGTATACTGTAGGGCTAACCCACTTTCCTGATCCAGATTACACAAAGGAAGTCCTTCTTTGTCTGTTACTTCTAGACAGATTACTGTTTGTTTTATGCCCCTTCATCCCTCAATCTATTTTCACTGTCTCGCTGTTTCACTGCCTTTGGATTCACACCCCACCAGAGACCTAAACCTATCGAGCTTGGCGCTTTCACACTGTAAAACAGAACTTGACTGCCTCATGCCAAAGGTATCTTCTTCCTGTGAACATAAGACCCTACTGTGTACTGCTCTGTTAAACATTGACAAAAAGACACCCACACACACTGACACATTCCTCTCTGTGTGTGTGCATGCGTGTGCGCGTGTGTGTGTGTGTGTGGTTGGTTTCATTTACAGTCCAGGACACTTGTTGTCAGCCCCCTTTGACTTATCATAGGCAGCTTAGGAACATCAGAGGCTTTGTCTCTCTGTGGAAAAATGCCATTATCTGATAAACTCGCTATTCTGGACACTTTGAGAAATAGTTGCAATAATTAAGCTTGTGAAACACATTTTTCTTCTTTTTTCTTCTTGTAAATCTTTACGATGTTATCAAATTTAGGATGGGTGGTTTGTTCCTCTTTTTCCCCCCGGTTATAATATTGATCACCCACAAAGCAGATATGTCTGGGTTTTGTGTATGGACATGCAAACTAAACGGTGTGACGGTGTATTACAGTTGGAAAATAGTACACTAAACTAGAATAAACTCAGATAGGCAGTGACAAAAGGTCACGTTGTACTGTGTGAATCCGTTACAGAACTATGCTCTGAGCTTAGCCTGTAACTTCTCCAGGGACAAGTCATTAACCTTCAATTCCACATCAATTCCATTAAGGCTGAAGAATATATGGAGCATGTCAGCTATGTATTTTCTGCTGTTTCTCTCCATTTTGGTCTCTTATTTTAATTTGTTTCTGAACATGGAGGCTTTTTATCCCGTGTTCCTATACATCACCTACCTACCCGACTCTATTGTGAAATGGATAGTCAGGGCCTCTCTTTCATACAGAGGAATGCACTGTGAAAGGAATCACCTCTGTGAATCAATACACAGGTGTGTGTGTGTGTGTGTGTGGGGGGGGGGGGGTTATGGAAAACCCAATATATATATATTTTCATTGATGATTATGCAGTAAGTTTAGGGGAATCAAAGCAGTAACACCGATTTGGACTAATGTTTTCCTTTTGTGCAATCTGAGTTCAAGCAGAGTCACTCTGTGAACAGTGTGTAATACCAGCTGTAGGTGTTTGGTTGATGGATGTGGGTATTGTTTTGCAGTTATGTCATTTTGTACTGTTAAAAAAGATTCTGTACCAAATCATTTAGCAATGAATTGAGTATACATTTAAAGCAGCATCTGAGAGGAAAGTGGGAGAGGGCAAAGGGGCACAACCACCAATGATGTTGCTCTTTGTTTTGATGATGCCGAGCAGGTGTTTGACTTCATGAGAGCAGATGGGTCTATTATGCATGTCTGCTTCCCTGCATGCTGCATAGTGTACAAGTCCTTGCCAGCATGCCTGTGTTTTAATGTGTTTGTTTACTGGGCCCAGTGGCAGACGGTGTGGTGTCAGATCTGGTTGTATTGTTGCCGTGTTCCTGCTGTCTCAGCAATTACTTTTATCGTGTCTGTTGCTAGTTTTCCATTATTGCCCACCTCAAGAAAAAGAAAGATATCAGCTTGTCTCGATGTTTACTCGGGTGGATTTGGATGCTTAATGGTCCATCCTGAAAGTGTGAATGATGCCTCTACGAGCATACCATGAAATGTAAAAGGTCGACGAAATACACTTCTGTGAAAAAGGACTTAAAGGTTGAAGTAACAATCATATTACCAAAAACGCTGATAGTAGGCGGATCATATTGAATGCCATGCAGTTAGTGCCATTTGTCATCACTTCAAGAGGTCTTGCAGTCCACTAAATTATGATTGGAGCGTAACAAGACTCACAAGTGTCGAAATAAGGTGCATCAGTAAAAAGCTGTCAAATATATTTGTGTTTAATTGGAAACCGTCTCAAATATTTCAACATTACATACTGCATAGTTGAAAAAACAATTTTTACGCACCTTTTGTTGCAGTGTTTGTTTCTGGATATCATACAACCTAATTAAAGCTGAAACGATTGATTGATTAAAAAACAGCTATGGCCATTTAAAAAAAGTATAATAGTCTGCTAAACTATTTCTGACAAGGAATGACTCTATTCACCCCCCCCCCCCCCCCCCCCCCCCCCTTCCCGAACACAAACATTACTCCAAAACATGTTGTTTGGTACACAAACAAATTATTGGAGATAAAATATCTCAATTAATTTAAACAAAGTCAATATCCAGAGTGACCCTCGCACAGTGAGCTTTCTTCTGCCTCGTTCCGAGCTGACCAGAAATCAGTAACCTTTAGAGATGTTATGCTTTTCAGTTTGAGATATGGTCTCCCTAATGTCTCCTCTGCAAATGTTTACGTTCTTATATTGTTTCTGCAGATGTTTACGTTCCTATATTGTTTCTGCAGATGTTTACATTCCTATATTGTTTCTGCAGATGTTTACATTTGTGGCTCCCGTTTTACATTTTACACAAACAGCAGCCTCTCAATCTGAGCTCCTCTAAAATACTTATTATGGTCTGGCAGAAGTGACGTCATAGCAAATAAAAGTGCAACATTCTTTTTTTATTTTAATATTTATATAAAGAACAATGAGTTTTGTTCTGTCCCTCTCTATTACAGATTAGTCTCATGTCTGGTTCTACTTGGAAAGGAATACTAGCACATTACTTTCTTTCTTAGTCTATTATAAATAGAGCTGCACCCTCTTAGTCTACTCATCGGTCATTTTGATCTTAGTCGACTACTTTTATGTTTCAGGCTGAATTAATTATTTCCAACACTTTTTTGCTACACACAAGATTTAAAATGGTGGTTTTGTATGATTTTTGTGGAGAAACTTACTTTATAGGGATCTGTCAATTAAATAAATTAGTGAGTGTTTGAGATGTGAGTCGCACAAGAATGTCTTTGGTGGAGCATAGCTATATCATTCAACAATTATGTATTAATACATGCGTGTGGACATACATTAATGGATGTAATTATTGTTATTACTTTTTTTTACTCTGCAACTTCCCGGACTGTTGAATTGTTTCACACTGTGGCACATCTTGCTGTGATGCTGTTTCTGCTCTGCAGAGGGAGCCATTGCTCCATTTCAGATCCTGCCACAGTCCAAGAGCCAAAGATACACCTTTCTCTCTTAATAACTTTTCCTATAGATTTTGCATTCACTTCTTATTCACCTTACAGTCATTAATAGTAGTTTAAGAAAAGCCTTTGTATGATTAGATACTAAATGTATTGCCTCAGTGTACATATCCTCTTAAATCAACTCATATCTGTCTCTGATATTGCACAGCCTGCACCCCTGAGGGTGGAAATCGATGGAGATGAATTGCCTAATGAGTGAGTTTCTCTTTCACTGAGCGGCCTGGTTCTTCAGAGTGATGAGATGCTGCAGTCTCCTGTGACAGGCTGTGGTAGAGTTCCTGAAAGTCAGCAATGATTCTGGACAGCAGCCAGAGGGGGGGTGCTCTTTAAGGGGTTATGTTGAGAAATAAGATGGCCCCTCAAACCATGTGCTAAAAAGACTCCCTGTTCTGTTATTGCTGTGTGTGATGAAGCTTTCCCTCCAGCTTTTCTAAACTAATCCACCGACTGTGACGCGTACCTCCTTTTCTTCAATATGGAATTTCCTGTAGAAGAAGAGCACCATCTTCATGATTTGTGGGTCCATGTCTGACATTTCATTTGCAGTATTACTCAGATTTTGATGATGGATATAGAGTAGAACGTTCTTTATGACATCGCCATACCATCCCCTGTATGTAATCTTACAGAAGAAGTTGAATCACTCCGCCATTACAGACAGAAAGTGATACATCTAATAACAAGGTAGACTGTCGATGAGATTTACAATGTCATTACTCCGTCTGTGTATCTCTGATTTATGACTGCGTAGCTGTAGGAACAGGTTTTCCATGATCTATAACTGAGAACTGACCTCCGAGGGGATTTCTCCATGATGCGTCTGGTCTCACGGCTCGTCACACCTTGCTGTCATCAAGTGAAACAGCTGTGGCCCAATGCCTGCCGTAACACTGCCATGTAACTGAAGCCCTGTGATATTCAAATCGGTTGAGACTGTTGGGATGAATTTCACCGGAACAGATGTGTAATCTGGTGCTTTAGAAGATCCCATTTTCAGTGTGTGACTATAAATCAGTTGAAAAAATGACTCTTATTCCCTTACTGTCTTTGTGCCATCAACTGTCTGAGAGTGTACAAACACCCTGAGGAAAAAGTTCTGTAATAATTCTTATTTGGATTTTTGTCCTCTGTGTGAAACAACAAGGAGGACGTTTGCTTGGCAGGCCATACTTAGAAAGACAAACCTTGATCAACTGCATTAGTATTGTATTTTTAAACACTTCTGCCACATGTTCAGTTTGTGCGCACTATGTTCACAAGCTTCACAGAGTGTTAGTTTACGTCTGTTTATGCCTGGGTGTGTATTTGTATATGTAAGTGGGGGTTTGTGTGCATGTGTCTTAGTTGTCGAGTGGGAGTTGGGATGTGGGCAGGGTTCAGTTTTCAGATTGGGTCTAGAATCTAGACTGTCATCTAGACTCCAGATGACAGTCAAGGCTCTTTGTTGTGGTTTGGGGCCCGGCGGCCCGCTCCCGTTTCCCTGCCCTGTTCTGCTGCCACACTGAGTAAAACCAAATGCAGCTTTTTAACCTTCAGCAGAGGCTCTACAGTTGTGAAGAAAAAAGATGGAGTTGGTATCTGAGGCTGTAAGATAGTGCTGATCAGAAGATGAAAATTACATTTGTGTGATGCTCATCATTGTGTTTTGTTTTCTTTACACTCGTATTATATGGGTCTCCTCTCTGCTCTTTTTCATCTTTTGTAGACTGCCTGTCTGAACACTGGGCATAATCTCTATTGTAAAGCATAAAGTTGATGATAATGTATTACAACTACTGTCTGTTTTAATAGCTTTTGCCTTTATTCCTATAATTTTGGTAACAATGACATTCAATAATCAAAACGTCTTTTGCAGAGATCTAAAAGCATCCTGTTTAGAAAAACTTACTTGAAGGCAATCTAAAGGACAATCGTAGTTTACGGTCCGACTTCCGGGTTCAACTTTGACCTTTACCGTAGTGCAAATAAATTGGTTTAGATAATCTGGTGAAATGTTCGCCGTTTGAACATCAAGCTTGTTTTTCTTGCACCATCAGATTTGCTCCACTGAGTTTCTTGATCTTGGTAAGTACTTTGGTGATTAAAACATACAATAATGACCAACACCAAAGTCATCTTTTGACATTTTTTATATTTGCAATAAGAAATGTGTAATGTTTACTAATTTCATTTCATCTTTATTAAATTGTATTTAGTCCATGTGTCTCAATAGCATTTCCTTCCACGCTCACTTGCCCAAAACACCTGATGCTTTAAAAAAGAAAAATATAATAACATAATGAATACCGTTTCTTTCTTCCACTGCAAACACATATAACACTTGTCTGTAATGTATTTTTGTTTTTTGCTGCGTAATTCTCAGCTCCGTCTCCATCTGATTAGTTGTATGGACAGGAAGTTTTCCGTATCCTTCCACACATCCGTTCAGAAACAAAAAAACACACCGGCTATTGTATTGAAAGCAGTCTAACCCTCTCAAAACGTGCGCGTGCGCGTATCCTAATCCACCCCTGCTTTGATCAAACTTTAGAGTTAGCGTTGGATTAACTGATTGTGTAATATATTGGTTTCACGTCTCCCTTTAGGCAGACAATTAGCACATCTGGCCTTGCTACAGTCAGACCAAGCTGCTAATCCACCATCCCATCAGTAGGTAATCACTATTAAACATAACAGAAATCCCAGTCAGGCCTAAAGCCGTTAGGCCTCTGCACTAACCGCTGATCAACTGTCCCCGAGTACCTGAGCCTGCCTCGTCCTCGGTGGCTCCTGGCCAAGAGGCAGCGATGCTCTGTTTGTGCTAGTCACCTGCCTGCCTGCCAGCGTGCCCTGTCATTGAGATAATAGCTGTTTTCTGTCTGTTTTTGTTCAGCCGCTAGGCTTTTGTCACAAGGTGTCAGTCTTTGTGTTTTACTGCAGGGGGATTCACCTGCAGCATGTTCTGCTGCTGCTGCTGTAAAAGAGAGACTAAAAGGATTAAGTGACACTGGAATAATACATTATTGTCCCATAGCTTGTCAATTCATTAAAATACAAATATTTCAATGAAAAAGTGAGAACAGCTGCGAGAAAAACTGTATCACTTAATTAAAGGCTTGTTTTAACACAATGCATTATAGTGTTCAAAGCGATTTTAGTTTTTGTTAAGTGAATATTTGTCTAGTTCAGCAGCATGCCGGATCGACTTTCAGAGGGGATTGACTGCATATGAATCTATACACAGTGAATTGTGAATCGAATGTCAGACATGCACACTCAATCCCTGAAATACTTTGCAAGCAGCACCTATAACCTTTCCTCTCTGCACGCACCTCAACTATTTCTCTTTCCACCTCGAGAGCAATAAATCTATTCTCTGTGTGTTGATGCCACATTTGAGCCATAGTGATTTAAGCTCTGGAGGCTGGAGGCTTTTCTTGGGTAAATGACCCCGCTCGTGTGTGTGTGGCCCCAAGGTAGCGTGACTTTATCAAGAAAATCATCCTAATACTTAACAATACAGTATTTGGATTAATTACGAGTGGTATTCTTCCTCGTGATGCTCTGAAATCCCCTTGTTGGCGAGCTGAAGAATGTGTTTTAATGAATGCGCCTCTGAGCAGTGCGCATTGTGACGCCGGTTTCCTGTTGAGTTGTCGGCTTGGTTTGCGCAGCGTGGTCTCACCAACGCCACGAGGAAGACACGTCACACAACAGCTGTGTGAGGTCCAGGATTAACACCGAGAGGACCGTTTGGGTCTCAGTGCTCTTATACTTGGCGTGTTCTGAAGAACCATCACTACGGGTTATGGCTGAAAGTCACATTTAAAGTTTTTATTTTGGGTATTATTTTGTTTTGAGAACAGAAGACGCTGGCCAACAAACCGCTGCCGTGATGGGAAGGGGGCTGTGGACTTTTAATGATTTTTGTTAAAGTTGGGAAAGGTTTCTAACTTTAAATACATCTTCCTTGTATTTTTGTTAGATCTAACTATCCCACTGAATGTCAAGTTGACGCATCTTTTAGGAGCCGATATTTTTGTTGGTGGTAAAAAAAAAAAATGCCAGTAGAGAATTAAATTAATATTTAAAAAGGTTAAAGATGAAAAATTAAAAGGATCTGTGACACTGGGGATCCGCGCTATGAAATATACATTTGACTTTGACAAATGCTTGTGACCCTGTGGTCTACCAAGATATATAAGGCATATAATGTATTCCTCAAGTAAGTGCATTTTCAGTTTATCAATTTTTAACAGCAGTACACGTATTTTTTATTTTTTTAAACGGATCTCTTAACTATGGACGTATTTTAATTCCCCCAGAATCGCCCTTGTTGTTTTAATGTACCACACTTTCTTCGGTTACTGCTAGATTACATCTCTGGGTGTTCATTTTCACTCCCCTCATGAAGCGCCAGCTGACACCGTTATAATTTCACCATTTATTATCAAGCCAGTAAAAAGAACAAAGCTTCCCACCCAGCTATGCTTGTGTGGTGGTGTGGCATTTGCTATTTATTTGTTTAAAAGGGGCGTAGGGGCTGCTACAGTAATCTCTCCCGCTTTCCTCCCCCTTTCTTCCCTTTTTGAAAGTTCATTACCATCACCAGGGGCGCGTCGTAGGGGTTAATTTAGCGCCGAGTTAGGGAGAGTCAGGGCGCACACAGTGGACTAGTTGTGCCGATCCCTCCCGCAGAGGCGATGCCCTTTCGTGGAGAGGTCTCTTGTCACACATAGGACAGACGGCATTCACAATCGGGACGCAGGGACACAAAGAGAAGAACTGCATTTTAAAAGGCTCCATTCTTACCCCGCAACCGCTCGGTGTTGACTGTGGGTGTTTGTGAGGATCTTTGTTGCCCGGAGAAAAGTAGAGAGGAAGAATACGCGCCGGGAACGGGTTGGGGGATTTTTTTTTTATGGACAGGGTTACTACAGTGCAGCTGATGCTGTCATCCACTCCACCTACGTTTGCTTTCCCAGAGTCTTGTTTTGGACGAGGAGCTGAACTTTTTGCGCATTGTTTTACGCACTAATTGTAAAACACGTTAATCATGAACTTTCTCTCCCCGCTACTTGTGGCGTAGCGGTTTGAGCTGGATCATTAACTTCAAGGAGAATAAGTCATTTTGTGGATATCTGCCGAAAGAATGCCGGTTGATAAATTCGCAAACATGGAGGCAAAACTGTGGATATTGGAGGATCTCAATATGATGTACATCCGCCAGATTGCACTCAGTTTACAGGTACACGTTTATTTCAATTTCTTGTTGACAATCACTTGTCTCTGACCTTCTGCTTGCGTTTTTTTGTTGCTAGACTTGCTTTGTTGTCACCAGTATTAACACAATCTCATAGCTGTGGAGTATGTGGTCATGTCT
Organism: Taurulus bubalis; assembly: GCF_910589615.1. Classification (NCBI taxonomy): domain Eukaryota; kingdom Metazoa; phylum Chordata; class Actinopteri; order Perciformes; family Cottidae; genus Taurulus; species Taurulus bubalis. The sequence goes on along the minus strand of NC_136596.1, from coordinate 13,706,962 downwards.
CATACTGTTTTACTTTCTTTTTATTGATTGATGGAGCTGTGCAGCTGTGCTTATGTGTGTTGTCACGTTTACAAAGGGTAAAAAAAAGGGTAAAAAAAATAAAAAGATCCTTTATCTTTCTATAAGGGACAAACAAGTCAAGCTGACACTGGTGTGCGCTCCCCATAACAGATGGCAAATCTTACACAAACAGAAAAAAATACTGCATGCCATCCATCTCTCCCTCTGTGTATCTCCCCTTCCAACTGGGATTCACACACAGTCTACAGCTGCACATATTGTGTGTGTGTGTGTGTGTGTGTGTGTGTGTGTGTGTGTGTGTGTGTGTGTGTGTGTGTGTGCACACACGCGTCTTCTATTGTGTTCTGAGAAAGACAGAAAGTCATTCCATACAACGCGACGAATGTCTAACCACCTTTTTTTTGTGTATATCAACAATGTTCCTTTAACTATATTTCTGTGGAAATAACTAAGGAATGTGCCCGTTTCATTCTTAAGAGTTGAAAGGAGGAGGACACACATGGCCACTGGAAATGTTACAAGAATTTCAAAGGGAAATTCTATTATACTTTATTTTCTGCTCTCATAATCTGCAAAGATATTGCTGTCTGTGCTGCAGCTGTTTAAAAAGGCAGACTGTTTCTCTTCCACTAAATGTCAACTGAAATCCTGTCCAAAAAGCCTTCAGCTGTGTGACTCAAGGGCTGTATAAGAGGTGATATCACTCTCTGGTGTGTTGTACCTTCCAGCAGTTTGGCATCGTTTTCATGTGCAAGGTGTTTATTTGTTTATCTACCTGTGCCAAGCGCCACAGAGCAACAACAACTCATGCCAATTTCAGCTTGTGTGTAGTCTAGTCTATTCTTTTTCTGGGACATTATGGTTCCCAAATACATGAATCTGCCTTTAAACTCTGCCTCTGTAAACTTTAGAGACGCTGAGGGTTGTATAGCACCTGTATAGCCTGTAGTCACAAAGCAGCTGTCACGAGGTGTTTTTACCAACATGTTAAACAGGAACTAATCAGATTATTAGTTCTTGTCACAGAGCCTCCTTTGATGAAGACCCTTGCTTACAGCTCGGACATAGACTTGAAAGTGGTACTTTGTCCGAATATCGAATCTGGGGCATTATGTTGGAATGTAGATAACGGGCATCTTTGCGCATTTAAGCATTTAGTTGTGTACGTTTTATTTCTGTAACTGCAATTGAAATGGTAGGAATGTATAATGAGACGATGAGCCATATTTAGCCCTGTGGAAAAACTTGTCGCTTCTGCTCCTTCACAGGGAGTTCAGAGGTCAGGGTCGGCTGTGGAGAGGCATTACTCTGCAATAACCAGTGAGAATTTCAGATTGTTGGATAGAAGGTTGTGTGCCATGTCTTCAACTTGTATAAGTATTTGCTGGTAAACACTGACTTGTTTGCTCAATCACTGAGTCGCTCGCTCTTCCCCTCCCTCCCCCCTTGACTCCTCTGCCTGGGTGGGTTTATGAGACAGGGATTCTTTGTATGTAGCTGAGCGTCACTGCCCACAGTTTGACTGTAATTTCAGCTAGCTATGGATGCGTTTTTTCTCCAGGGTCTTTCATAAACATCCTGCTGGATCATTACAACTTGCAATTATTAGATTGTAAACCCTTCTCTCTCCCCCCCCCCCCCCCCCCCCCCCCCCCCCCCCCCCCCCCCCCCCCCCCGCAGCAACATGTACTGTATCGGAAAGCCACTCCCATCCAATGCACACACACACACACACATATGCAGTGTAAAGTATATATTTAAAAACTATACAGAATTACACCTTGTTTTCTGCAGAAGATAAGATAATTTGTCATTTAAAAGGAATGAAAAAGTGAGAATATCACGCATGTCCTGAGTTTCAAGCATTCCTCGGTCTTGAATGATTGCTGTGTCAGGAGGGGAAAGAGAGCAGCCATTGTGTTATTTGCAAGCTCAGTAGGAAGACTTTTTTTCTGGTCTTCAGGTTTTAACAAGTCTGTTTGTAATAGGAATGGCTGCATTCTTGGCTCCAATGAACTGTTTTCTTTAGTCTTTTTCTCCGTAAGACAGTCGCAGCAAGTGTATAAAGCATTTTGTCCAAAGAATACAGAGGAGAGGTGGCCAATGGGAAACAGGAAATTGTCTTGTGTAATTACTGTTTCTCAACAGGAGCGACAAAATGATGTCATTGAACTTGCTCAAATACAAATGCCTAAATACACCGATAACTTTTTTGTTTGCTTTGCTTTGAATGTCCAATTGTCTTCTCCTATTCTGCTTCTCGTCCCTCTTCACCTGCTCAGACTGTGTCCCCATCGTCCTGTCCCCTTCTCCTGGGTATCCCCCGAGGTCCCTAGATAGACACTTTCTCCCTAGTCTAATTTTAGCCTGCAGGCAGGCCTTTTAATGCATGTAATGTGGCTTTACTCAAGTTAAATGTGGACATTTGTGGAAAGGGTTTCGGAGGTCATTCATTTTTTGCAAGTTATAAAAGCAGGATTTGTGTTGTGTTCATTCTGTAAGTCAGGCATTGTTTGTGAGAGAACAATACTTTCTCTATGAGTGAGTGTGTATTTGTGCTGACCTCACTGGGCCACAGTGGCCCTGCTCAACTTAGAAGGGGTGCAGCCTGGGGCTTTAAACTGCAACAGCTCTGGCTGCTACTGATCATAGACCAATGATGTAATCTGATGAAAGATTTGAGAGATCCCCTTTTTGGGTTATAGTTGTTGAGGTATAATAAAACCAGAACTGACTCTTCACTATTTGTTGAACCTGTGGAAAACCCCACTTTGGAAGTGTATTTACATTTTTTTCACCTAACTGTCCCCATGTTATCTGCTATAGAGCAAGACTTCAACAATAGTCAAACAGGAAATCATGCTCGTAATTAGTGGTGTAACGGACCACTGTTGATCAGTGATCCGTACGGATCCCGCCCTCACGGTTCGGCACGCATGTGAACCGTGGATTAATTACAGTTTAATGTCTTACTGACTATTGTTATCCACCGACATTCAGTAAAATATGGACGGGTAAAATTCGGCATTTATGCTTTTCTAGTCGCCGATCTCTGATAGTGTTAGATTGTAAACATCCAATCTGTGTTTAAATTGACAGGAGAAGAGCAAACAAGAGTTCTGTTAGGTTACATTATGATGCGTTAATACATCATTAAAACTATTATGACAGGCTTTGTTTTTCCATATCATTTGAAGTGTGTGTTCTTATGAAGAAAAAACACTTTAGATGACTTTAACAAAGTAAAAGGATAACATTTAGAACTTTTGATGGTTTACTCTGACTTCAGAGTGTTGAAATGATTTGTTTGGGCTGTGGTGAAAAAACAAATATCTGGAGCCTTGTAGACCTGCTCCTATAATCCAACAGCAAAGGAATCTGTATCTGCTAATATGGATCATCAATGATCAGCAATTAGTATTTTTTCTTTTTCTTTTGTGCTGATCCGATCTGTGACTTTGATCTGTGATATTATCCGAACCGTGAGTTTTATGATCCAATGCACCACTACTCGTAATCAGGCTGATGATTTAATAATAATGTACCAGTTATATAGAGTCCTGAAGCAAATAGACAGATTGAACATGTATAGTCAAGGAAGTTCTGACCCTTTTTTGGCGATGAGCTCTCGTGGGGATTCAGGTGGGAGTTTCTTGTAGCCCCTCCCGGGACTCATGTTTGACCTCTCACACGCTCCCAAACCCTAAACTTAGCTGTGGCCATGCCTCAGATAGTTCTGCAGATTCTAGACGCCACATGCAGGCGTTAAATATCCATTGGCTGGTTTTCATGCAGCCTCTCTTCTGATCTCAGATCGTTTGATTGAGTTGAGACTAATCAGAAGTTGATCTGTTCACCCAGAGCAATGCAGCCCCTGTTTCTATTTGAAACGGTGCTGGCATAGAAATAACCCTTGAACATATGTATTGTCACGTGTCAGTAAAACATTCACTGTGGCTACTCTGCCATTTCCATACTGTCTATAAAACCGACTAAGTATCAGTCCTGGTAACAGATATTTCAACCCCAACCTCGTGCTTTCTAAATGTAGGAGGTCCTGGAAGGCAAAGGTCAAATTGACAGCAGTTAATCCCTGCCTGCTCTGGGACAGGAAACCAGTATCTTCTTGTCCACTTCAGCCAGACTGCTGAATCCCAACCGGATGATGAATTTGTAGACCGAGCAAAGGTTAATCTTATTCATACTGGGACTGCAAAACAGTGCATGTGAGATTTAGCTTCATCCCCTGGCTTACGTGGACCTAGCCTCGTAGTTGCATTTATTTTGTATTTGTAATGTTTTCATTCTATTTTTTTCTGTTATCGCCCTCAGTTACATTCTTATTTATCGCTGTCATTCATTCGTTCATCTTTATTTTATTGCCCTTTCTGTCCTTGTGATTAATTCATCCTTTTAGTATTTTAGTTAGTATCCAATCCGTGCATGAAGAAGCAGTCAGCAGTTGAAACCTAGGTGTGCGTGTGCGTGTGCGTGTGCGTGTGCGTGTGCGTGTGTGTGTGTGTGTGTGTGTGTGTGTGTGTGTGTGTGTGTGTGTGTTAGTTCAGCTGTTAGGTTGTTTAGGTAGCCTCAGTTACACCAGACCTGCTCGCTTCAGTGGAAGGTGTGCTAAAGCTAACAGTGCTCGATCTCCTGTGACACAGGATACACAGTCACATCTGAGCCAAAACGCATTCCTCTACAACGGACTTCTTCATCGCACATCGCTAACCTGTGTGCTTCTGGGAGTTTGTGATTAAATATTTGCAAAGGATAAGCCAATACTGTAAACCATATAATCAAGTTGAGTGTTTTGCTTTGATAGATGGATAGATACTTTATTAATCCTGAAGGGGAAATTTCTTGTCATAGTAGCGCCGTACAACTTGAAGATACAAATAAACACACAAGATAAAATATATAAAGAAGCAACAGGGATGAAAGATATATACAAATAAAGTAAAATATAAACGTGTGTGTCTATGTATGTATGTATGTATGTATGTATGTGTATGTATGTATGTATATATGTATATATATATATATATATATATATATATATATATATATATATATTACACAAAAGAATAGAATACAACTGGAATGAAATATATTTACAGCCGCAGAGTGTATTTATTAATTAAGCAATTAAATGTCAACAATAGATAGTGTAAAGTATGTATGTGAACTGTAATAGCATACATACTTATGGACATTGGGTTTATCACCCTGGATTTCACTGTTACTGGGAGTTTTTTTTAATGGGCTTTTTGCATTTGTTTTGAATTAGATGGAAGCCATTTCTACAGTATCGCAACAGCTTCAAAATGGAAATAGCCAGGTTTATTTAAATGTAAGTTTTTCTCCACATGGGTTTTAGTCTGTTTGCTGTGTGTGCGCGTTGTGTATTCATAAGTGTGTCTTTGGCTTCTATATCCCAGATAGATACAGTGGATTCCAGTTCTTCCAGTGCTGTATGCCAAATGCAGGCACATAGTGTGTGAGGTAGAGGAGAAAGGGGGCTTTGTATCACATCACACACACCCATCACTCCATACAATCTATCTTTTCGAAGCCTTCCTCTCTCCCATGCCAGCCTCAAGTCTACTGACTTCAAACCATCTGGCTTCCCACCTCTGCATGTTCCCCCTGGACTTCACCACAGTGCTGCCCCCCCCTCCTTGTTCATCAGCCCTCACCCCAGCCATCGCCCATACAGCGGTTAGGAGGACCAGTACAGGTCTGAATAGGCCCACTGTGTGAGAAGGAACCAGTTAGATGCCGCGGCCTGAGCCAAGCTTCCTTTGAAAAACAGCAGGCATGAGCCAGGAGAGTGAGAAGGAGAAAACGCAAAACCAAATGAAGAGATGCTGTTATTGGAACATCGACCTAACTCCCAGCTCCTTCCCAGCCTGTTGCTTTTTGTCATTCACTTCCCTTTCCTCACTATCTCCACCTGGATCCTTAATACTTTCCCTCTGCTGTTCTCGTCTCTCTACCGCCTCTATCTCAGCTTTCGGCCCTTATTTCCACACTGTTATCTCACCCTTCAGCTTCAACTTTCTTTAATCCTCCTTCTCCACTCTTTCGACTTTCACCTGGGCCTGCATAAAGACACTTTGGCGTTTTATTAATAGGACTTGTCTTTTCAGCTGAAAAGAACATTTAAGTCGCTTAAGCTGTTTAAATTGAGACTGAATGCGTTATTCAAATGAGCACAGATTGGATTTAAAGTTTGATTTATGTCAACCGCTCAGAAGTCCCTGTTTTAAAGTGGAGGTATTAAAGACATTGTATTCCTTTTGTAAAACATGTAATTAAGATTATCTGAACATGTTCTGGTGATGCAGCTAGTTTCACAGGCTGTTCAATCAAATGGTTGTCTTTGTAATTGTGTGCAAGTACACACTTAAAAAAGAGCATTTGGTAATGTGTTTAATTAAGCCTGTTGCTTTTGTGTTTGTCCACATGCGTGCAATTTCTGCTTGCATCTGTGCGTTCTATTGGTGTGCTTTCCAGCTTGTGAAAGAAACTCTGCAAAGTGCATATGATTGTGTAGAAGTTTATGGTTCATGCAGTGACTTTATTGATTTGTGTCTTGGAGGTTTATGGACATGTGGGAGAGTTTTGAAGTGTGCATGAATAAATTCAGTCTATTTCTGTGTGTTTCTAATCTCTCTATCCCTCCCAACACTGTTACCATGCAAAGTTAGTGGCCTGGAACAGAGAGTAGGTGGAAGTCAGAGAGGCGGAGGACAAGTGTTGTCTAAACAAGCAATTACAGCCATTAAAACAGTCTATTCCCCAGTGATGCTGAAAGCATCCTTGTGACTACAGATTGTTCCTTTAGTGGCAACGTGTGTGTGTGTGTGTGTGTGTGTGTGTGTGTGTGTGTGTGTGTGTGTGTGTGTGTGTGTGTGATGTGTGATGTGTGTCTGAGCAGCAAGCCAAAGTGTCTAATTGAATCACTGCACTGTGTGTGCGTGCGTGCGTGCCGCCGCTGGTGATGGGTGTGTGTTTGGCAGGTGCAACAACTCTGTCAGCATTTGGATGGCTGCCATCTGACCATATGATAGTCCATTCTGCTTTAATCAAGGACAAAAGATGATCTCTTCTCTCTTACATTTATGGTGTAATCATGGTATTGTCTCTGTCTCCATCTCTCTTTTTCACGGCGCCTGTAAGCGACCCACTAACTTCACAGAAATATCTATTTGGTTGTTTTAATGTTTATTAATTTGAGGCGTACGCAACTTAAGTAACGCAGAGAAAGCTGAGCAGATGGCCTCACAGTATTTGCAGAAGGCTTAATTATCCCAACAACAAGAGATGCTTGAGTTTTATATGACTTCTATGGTTGGACACCTTAAGATTGATGGTTGTGCGGCTCAGGAAAACCAAAATGCCAAAGGCACACTGTCTCGGGAGAATTCCAGGTTTTAGAGGCGAGTCAGCAGGAGCTGGGGTTTAAGGCTAAGGTAGATCTGAGGGCCAAGGTTGCTGAAAAGGGGGGCCTCTTCTTGTGGTATGAGGTGTTGAGAGGCATGGCTGAGCTGTTCCACCCCTAACAACTCCCCCTCCACAAAAAAACAACCTTTATGTCTCACCATGATGAGATCAGTGGAACAAACTCCCCAGACGGATGATGTCATGTTTTGTATTTGGGGTCAAAATCTCAGGGTCACATTAGGAGAAGATGTTTGTGTGTCTGTGTGGGAGGGTTGTGCATAATACCCCTTGGAGAATTTGTGGTCTGTTCAACTTCCTGCTGTCTCCTTGCAAGAGATGAGGCAATATAGAACACTCACAATAAGTTGATCGAGGAAATTTTCTATTATCGGGATAACTATTGTGAATATCGTGACTTGAAGAAGACGTCTAGCTTGCTATCATGGTGAAAAATAGAGCCTGATTTTAAAAAGATGAGAGTTGCTATTTCTTATTTTTTCATCATTTTGACCTTATCATTACCTTTTATTTAAGATTAAGTTACGTGATTACAATATGTTTTAGTGCAGTTTTAAGCCTATTTTGATGATTACCAGGATAGCATCTTTAATCGCAATAATTTTGGCCAGCATAATCGTGGTGTGACATTTTCATATCGTGACTACTCTTTGCTTTCACAAGGACACAAATAAGAACACACTACTGAGGATTACTGTCTGTGTCCTCTTTCGCCTTTAACTATTTTTAGAAAAAAGAGAGCTCCGACAGAGTTGAAAAGTGTCGATATGTCTGTGTGTGTGTTTGTCTTCATTCAGAGATAAAAAGGTTAATCCATCTTATTGTTGGGACAGACTCTGGAGGGGGACAGGGATCCCTGTTGGTTCTGAGGAGAGGCATAGCTCGCTCTGATTGGTTGAGACAAACAGCTAACCGGACTGAGACCCCTGTTAACCCCCACTACACAGCCCCTCTGAAACACTGTGTCATTGATCTGTATGCCACTACAAACAGACTTACTGTTGGTTATGTAACTTCATGTGTAAGTTTATTGAGGGACTATTTTGGGGCCTACATAAAAACACACACAGCTTGTGTCCTCAGCAACCGCAGCTGTCACTGTAAAACCCACCGAGCTTGACGGTCAGTGTATATATAGATTTGAATATGATCACTGTTTATTTAACTTGCAAAATACTAAGGTATATGTTGCAATAGCTATGTATCACTGATGACATATATGTCTCATGATGTTTGTTAGGTTTCTCATGTTGCAGATGTTGATACTGTTGTAGTGATGATAATAATGCGATATGCAGCTTTTGTCCTTTAGATTTAAACTCTGCAATGTATTTGTATGTAAACTACTTAACTATGAGATGTGAATAAATATAACCTCTTATATGTTATAGCAAGCTTGAATCCACCACTCTGTGATGTTGATGTCAAGTCTGTTTGGTGTCAGGCTCTCTCGTCTACTCCCACCATCCCATGACCTGTTCTCGGGGCGGCCTGACACAAGGAGGAAAGCTTGTCACTACATGCTTCTTGGTCCTTGCATGAGATACAGCCATGACAGGCACGTAATAATGTGGTCACAGTTTCTCAGACTTGAGGCACAGTTCAACAGAGTGGAGTGAATGATCCAGTTTGTGATGTTGCCATGCCCTCTTATGGCCAATAGGGGGTTGATAAACTACCCACCAGAAAATAAAACGGATACAAATCTGTGGCAACAGGAAGAGAAAGCTATACAATTTCTGTATTTTACACTTATTTCCGGCACCTTGCAATACTGCAATTGAAGCTTATCCATGTACTCCAGTTTTTCCATTGGGTCAGTTTATGTGAAATTACTTGGAGATCTTTATTCAAACAAAGACAAATGTGGGTAAAATATGTGAAAGAGAAACACATGTCCCTTTTTAACAACAGAGGCAGAAGATTCAAAACTGCACAAACCTGAGGTGTGGATTTAGCTAAACTTATATTTTCTGCAAAGCAGCTCCTTCAGGCTGTGATAGGAATCAAGATTAAGATTCTATTCCGCTTATGAAAAAATTACAAATTAAACAGAAATGGTTTTGAATTAAGTCCTATAATAACATAATCTGTGTCTACAGAGGAAGGAAGGTATCTTGAGGATGTACAGAAGCAGCAGAGTAGAAGGGAAACACTGGTTTGGGAGAAACACTCTTGTCAGTGAGTCAATAGGAAGTGCTGGAGTCTCAGAGGGAGGGGGCTGAGTAGGTTAGCCTGACTGGAGGAATGTCCTCTCATTCAGTCAAAGGCTATGTAATAACACTGGGAATGATGGTAATCGTTCCTTCAGCCGGTCCTTCTGAGTCATTCAGCATGGGAAAACTGAAACGGACTGTCCAAGTATGTTCCTTATCTTATGTTCAGATTTCTTGAATATGTAAGGTGTCATTATTTGGCCAATACCATATTCCAATTTAACAGGTGACAACATAGTTTAAGCCACTAATGTTTTGTCTTTGTATGCTAGCATCGGTATTGCCACTCACTCGTGTTGTTCCCTGAACCCTCCAGTGAACTATGAGTGTCTCCAACAGCACTTCTTTGGCTGGCTCTCTAGCACAGCTTCTTGCTGATGAAACCTTAATCTGATTAACTGTAGGATATTTACAGCTCTAAGTCCTGAGTTATCAAGGCTCATCTTGTTTTTGTTGCACATGACTACTGACACGGAGAGATGAGCAGAGAGAGAGAAAGAAGGATAGATTAGAGGGTTAAAGGCACATTTTACTTTAATGTTCTTGTTGGTGTTGACGAAGTGGATGCCAGGACAAAGCACCCCCGTCCTCCTCTGCTGTCCTTGGCTTGAGGTTAAGCCAAATGCTCAGATGTATTATTGTACCATTGAGGTGGACTTTGTTGCTCTGTTGCTATTAGCCAAGGCTGACCACAGACTGACTCTCTCCTCCTCCATCCTGATCCTCCTACATGTCATCTGCTGCATCTCAGCACTGTTTACTGTATCTCATTCCACTTCCCAACCCACAGACAACACAACAAAATAAGTGTTTTTCATGAGGTTGTAGCCATTTTGCTCTGCTGATATTCAGGAAAATGTTAAAGCAATCAAGATGTTTGATAACGTTCTACTTCTGTTTGCAAAATATATCCCTGACACTCCAATTATTAGTTTTCCATTGCGGATTTACGGAAGCCAGGTTTATTCCCCACACTTTTATTCTAGCTGGACTCATCTGTGTTTTCCGTTTCCGCCTGCACACAAATCACTCTCATACATCACCAGTCGACAAGCCGATACACTCCGCTGCACAGCAACTTCCCAGTGCGCACATGGGGCCAGGCAGTAAGCAGAGGCAGGCACAGAAAGAGAACGGGCAGAGAGAGAGACGGATGGGGATTTTATTTTTCCCTGAATGCTACATTGTTCTGTCAGTAGAATCAAATATAAATGCACCAACTGTAGGCGGATGGCCAATATTGTTTGAGCACACTGTGATGTTTTGATATTGTAAAAATAATAATGAATTAGCCTTTTGTCTAATTCGAAGAATTAAAATATGATTATGGCCATATTTTACCGATTGCATGCATTATCCCTGTGCCATCCAGGGACTTGAAATGTACTCTGTATGGTGCATAGTCCTAGCATCCCCTCTGTGGGATCAACTGAGGCAGAAATCAAAGGAGAGGTTTTGTTGTGACTGTATTGTGTATCTTATTGTAGCATACAATTATTACAAATACTAAAAATGAATGGGGAAAAACTGTGTCTTCAAAACAAATGCGTTGTTTGTTGTTTTGTTTCATAAACTTTCAGCTGTTTTTTTATTTAATTTTGTATCATGGAAGCAAGCAAGGATGTGTGGGGAAGTGTGTGGTTTTGCCTGCACTTTGCAGAAATGCAAACGTTTATATTGGCCAGTAACTTGTGAAAAAAAGTTGAGTCATAACTTAAACAAAAAAAAACGTATTTTTTCCACTGTGTCAAGGATTTGATTGACACACTTACATCCCACTTTAAACTATGGCCAAACTCAGGGCAGCCAAATCCTTATGTCAGTTCCTTCCAAATAGCTATAGATCATGCACTGCCTTTTTGTGAGGGACCCTTGAACCCCATGGGACGTAAACACAATGTGTGTACATATATATGGACCGACAACAGTAAACCCCCGAGAGAACAAATGGAACCTTCGTACAATTCCATTTACTGTTTGGTGAATGACAGTTAATACAATCGCTGCCAAACACCACATTGATCCTCCTCAAGGACCACTGGAGGTCCATGGACACGGCTATAAGAGCCTCTTCCGTAAATTACAGTTTGTTCTCCTCTACTTGCGCGCAGCTACACACAGATTAGGAACAGACACACACACACACACACACACACACACACACACACACACACACACACACACACACACACACACACACACACGCACACACTTACACACGCACGCACGCGCCTCCTCAGAAACGACTCTCGGTTGATCCATCAGTCGGTCAGTCTTTATCCTCGCTTGTGCTGGTGGTTGTGTGTGTGTGTGTGTGTGTGTGTGTGTCTGTGAATCCGTACGGGAGCTCTGGAGCTACTAGGACGACGACGACGACAATGAGGACAACACAGAGAGGGGCTGAAACGCATGACCGCGATCGTTCACAAATTGCCCGGAGTGAGGTTTGCGTCTTCTGCGCGGATCCCTAACAACTTCTGAGGGTTACTAGATGGCAGCTATTTTCGGATTGTCGGTGGTTATTTCATTTAGCCTCTAAATGGAGCTGCCTTAGAAGGAAAATCTGAGTTACGGTATTTCACAGGGTGTGTGTGGGACGCTGAACGGACCTTGGTGTTGCGTAAAGCACCCGTGCTGCTAGTTGTGGAGAGTTGGGAAGCGGAGTGCTGCTCTTATGAAAGGATGAACAACTCAAAGAATCAAAAGGTAAGATTTGTTGTTTTTTAGCGAAAAGATTCAGAGTACTTTAGGCTTAGATTGAATGGAAAAATGAAAGTCAGCTGTAGTCTATACACGTCACACTTCGGGTTAATTCGTCACCGTCAGATCACGCAGGCCACCTATGATCCTAGAGATGCGGAGACATCTCATTGGATCTACTGTTGATTGTTGCAGGTGTACCCTGATAATGTACCGTTTACTCTTGAAAGGAGAAACGCAACGCCACTATTGAAAACCCTAACATTTAAAGTTACCTTGTTTATCTCCCATGTCTGAATTCCTGATTGGTCCTAATGTAAAGTTACATTGTTTCATTGGTTCGTAAGATGTATGCCGAACTGAAGAGTGGTACCTATTGGTCTTGATATTTTATGTCTTACTCTACAAGTTAATGCTTTCTGCAAATAATCATAATGGTTTCTAAGAGAGTCTGGTTACAATATATCCTAAATTGTGCTAGTTGTCTATGACTGGTAGGTGTGCCTTTTCACATCAGAGGACAGGTTACTGTAGCATTAATTACATTTGCTGTGGTCGTATTGACCCTATGCTATGCTTATGGGTCACTGGAGGTTACTTTAGTAGGGGGATATTAACCCTCAATGTTGTCTGACTGCCCTGTGCCATATCACCCAGCCTCTCAGAGTTGGAACAACGTGACAGCTGTGTTACTGCAATACTGACGTACATTTCCCAGTCATCACCCTTTCCCCTCTCTTGTGAATAAGTATTTCCTAAGTGCCTTGATTTGGCAGTACAAAAATAGCTGGAGCAGAAAAGCCCTTTGTATGTAAGAATATTATGCTTTAAATTTCTTTCTTTCTTTCTTTCTTTTCCCCCACAGCAATAAAATAATAACATTCCATGGTTTTCCCATGAAAGTGTTTTTGCTCAGTGGATGCCAGTCCACATAACAGAGGCATGTCTATCTTGCATTCATATTGCTATTTCAAGAAGCAGTTTGCCTTATGCTTTCCAGTTAAACACGTGTTCACAGAACCGCTGAAAAGAAAGGACAGCTATACCAAAAAATGTTGTCCTCGACATGCTAAATCCCTAAGAGCAGTGGCCAGATGTTCTGAGTGTGTGTGACTGGCAGCCAGTTTGGTTTCTTAATTTAAGCACATTTGTCTGACAGACCACTTCCTATAATCAACTTTTCTATCACCACTGCAACTCTATCCATGCACGGATTATCCAAACAAATAGCTGCATCTCTGTCTGTTGATTGCCTTCATGTTACTTAATGACAGGCTGCTTCCTTGTGTGAGAGAGAAAGAGAAGGAGCTAGAGTTTAGATTTTAGTCTCATGTTGATTTCAAAGGTCACCTGCATCAACATCAGTCAGAGATTGAACGAGCCAGACAGATGTGATCTTTCCATTCCTGGAATACTTGTGTGTGCGTGTGCATGCGCGTGTGTCTCGGTGTATGTATGTGTGGTGCATAGAGAGCTCAAAGTGTGTTCATTTTGTCCCTACAACTGTTATAGCCACAGCCATCTCTGATCATTAGTAGTGAAAAGGCTACTTGTGCCAGAGCTCATCCTCAGTGTGACAAACAGCATTCTTAATTTACAGTCATTCTGATGCTTCTTTATGCAACTTTAGCTGTATTCATCGCATGCCGCAGTTAAACCAACTTTTTTGTTAAATTAATTTCTGCTGATTATTTTCATTACCTTAGCAATTATACAAGGAGGGAGAAAAGTCAGCATCCTGTGTCCGTTCACTTGCTATAGAACCCTTTGGCCCGTGTCTAACAATCAATAACCACTTACTGCAGAGAAGCTTTCTGCAGTCAAGTCTCTGTCTGTCCACACAGCATTCTGTCTCTCGGCTCATCTATCTAGATAGGTATCTCAAGTGTGTCCTCTACTTGTATGTGTCTGTCTCCCCTCCTTCTCGTTCCTCCCAAGCCTTCACTCACCTCTGCAGTCACGTGTGTTTTCTCTTGCTGCTTTCTCTGCCCCTGCTCTGCGCTGCTGTGTGTCTGCAGTAGGTCATAATGTTTTCTCTGCTGTTATGGTCCATTGCTTTTTCCTGGGAGGACTGAGATAGGTTGGACTTCCTCAGCCTATCTACTGTATGGAATGACAGCAGCTGTAGAGATTGGGGGTAATTTGTGTGTCCTTGAGCCAGTTGTCTTTGGACTAGTGTGAAAAATGAGCCACTTGCACCACAATATTGCCTCACCGCCCATCCAATTATAGATCTTTCAACTCACACTTATTCATACACAATCTTCCTCTCTCTGGGGGTTTCTTACTTCTCTTGTAGAGTCTCTTGCCAGCTTTGGTCCTCCTCTCCTGCTTTCAGTATCCAACTTCATGACTCAAGTAAACACTATACAAAGCCAGCTCACAATCCGCCCAACATCCCATGGTAGAGCTCTCAGTTCTGTCCTATTTTTTTTCTCTTGTTCGTGTTGTTGCAGGCAGAGTGGCAGAGTTCTTGATGGGTTTGTCCTGGCATGAATGCCTAAAAAAAAAAAGAACGAAAATAAAGGGAGAGGCGGAAGAGAGCGTGAGGAGAGAGGCCAGATTGGGTTGATACAGGAGAACATATCTGTGTCATCATACGAAGGACAACATGTATATTTATGCAGCAGCAGATTGATGGCGTGGCCTCATGATGCTGATACATTGGGAAAGAAGTGATCGAGAGTCAGATAAACAGACAGACAGACAATTAGAGAGGAGTGATGACGTGACGATGCAGAGGGAGATTGTGACCAAGTTCACGTCTATCTGTCATGTCTATCCGAGGAAGCAGATGCTGAGCTGTCAGTCATTTATACTGTGCTGTTTGACAGGCTGTGTAATATCTGCATGTGCGTGTATGTGAGAGAGAAAGTTTCCCCTCATTTTACAATACATTCGCACTGCCAATACATGATAAGATCATGTTTGTTTCACACAATTTCTCTTGTGTTGAGAGATATGTGCAAAGCCTCAAGATTTGTTCACAGACAAACGCTCACTGGATATCTGACAAAATGGATAATCCATCTAGGCAACCCTCTGTGCGGCTCCCATGGCCCTCTGATTAAATGCTGGCATGGCCGTACAGAATCGATAATCATATCAAAAACAGGGCTTTGCACTCCTTCTCACACACACACTCAATCAGTGCACACATCATGATGCTCGGGCGATACTTCACTGTGGGTTGGGGTTAGATGTTACAGACAGAGAGGTTTGTACATGAAGCGATATGTGACAGAACACAAAATAGCTCTTGGATTTGCTGTCAATGCTTGGTGTGTGTGTGTGTGTGTGTGTGTGTGTGTGTGTGTGTGTGTGTGTGTGTTTTGTTTTCTGTAGACTGACTGAAGTAGAGCCTCCATAAATACCAACACACTGACCAGTCATTGACTGTCAAGACTTCTGTCTTGCATTTGTTCCACAATGGAAAAACCTGACCGCCATAGGCCTGTTATAATATTTTTAGACCAACTTGGTCAATAGCCATGTATTTTGAAAGCATACTTATTTTTTGTTCAGGTTCTCTATACGATATTCAAAGCATTAATCTAACATTAAGCAACTATTGATGTAGTGGAGTAAAGTCTACCTGAGCACAGAATGAAGCCACTCTCTTTCTCTTTGTGTTTATATCTGAACTTCTCTGTGCTTTGTTGACATGGCCGGTGCATTTAGTGCATTTTGTGCATGTGAGCGTGCCCTACTGGCTAGCTCGTGGTGGCCGCTCTGAAACAAAAAACGCCCTCCTGACTAAAGGTATCGTAGCAGAATTGTATCGCCCACCCGTTGGTTTCCCCACTAGGTACTGTTAGCTCTGACAGCACTGTTGCCGTTATTTGCACAGTTTTTTGTTCGCTGCAAGAATGGATGTATGGCTGTGAGCCGTTTCCTCAGCCGTCGCCATGTTAAGAACTGTGTGGAGACGATAGATATGCTCTGAATTTTGTATTGAGCAACTTTTGAAACTAATTGATAATAAATGATATTCATTATTTTGTCCTATTTTCATTACTGGGCTGAAAAGCTATTTGAAACGGCATCTAAATCTACATGGGACAGTGAAGCGCCCTCCATTCAAACCCAGGTTTACTTAAACATAATTTAATTAATGAATAAAGACTACCGTACAAAGAAAATTGCATTGCAGCTTTTACTCACTGCTGGGTTTATGGATGAACCTCAATCAATCATGCTGCCAGACTGCTGAAATTAATGTCAAATACGTTTAATGAAAGGCTATTATTGATCCAATTTATCAATTTCACCTTGATTTAAAGAATGCTTCAATATTGTACATATACTCTATCGAGGAATGCTTTGTAGTAATTCCCTTACAGCACAGACAGAAGCAGAACATACAAATGTGGTTCACATGTGCATAGTGTAAGACCATGTGAGACGCAGACTAGCTCTATTCGTGTCGACCGACTTATGGTGCATTTACATGTCAGCAGATAGAAGCTGTTGTGACGCCCCTCCCACTGGCCTGGAGCCAACAGTGTTCTGATGGAGCTGAATAAATATGTTGAACTAGTGTCTGTTTCTGCAGTGTAGATAAGTGTTGGAGTAAAGTGTGTGTGTGTGTGTGTGTGTGTGTGTGTGTGTGTGTGTGTGTGTGTGTGTGTGTGTGTGTGTGTGTGTGTGTGTGTGGCGCGCTCCCCCAATCTGTTCTGGAGGCAGATAAGAACCATGCACACATGCACTTTCCGCAATTAATTATATTCCCCCCTTGTTCTTTTCGCTTCTCAATCTCACTTGCCCTTGCCTCCTAGTTTTCACAAACTCGTTTTCTCTCTGTCTCTCACTGTCACACACACTTGTACACACAACACATACACACCACTCAGGGACTCTAAGGGTTAATGTGGACCATTAGTAACCAGATCAGGCTGTAAGTGCTGTGACAGGCCAGAAGTGACATATTCAGGGCCTGTGAGTAGATCTCCCCTTACATGTGTTCCCCATGACATGAATATGACTGTCATTAATCAAAGCTTTGAAACAAATACTACTTTCATTATCCTGTGATAGAAATATTCCTCATGTCTTAATTCATGGCAGCCATTAACAAATGGTATACCACAAGGCTGTAGAGCAATCCTTCACAAAAGAGCAGTGTGCTGTCTTACATTTCATATCCAGTTTAAGTCTGTTACATCTCTATTTTTTTTCTGGAGACCGTAAATTTTGTTTCTGACCCAACAATACTTACATTTCGGAAATCATTAAACTGTTACAAATTTGAAAGAAGTGACTGTCATCAGTGCAAAAGCTAGCATCCCCCCACTCCCATGAGCACCTTCCTGCCGTGCCTCATCTGTCCCTTTCTTTGGTCGTTTTGTCCTCAGGGCAGAGGGTGAGGGTCAGCTCAGTCATATGCGGCGTTGCTTTATCTCAGCTCAGAAGTCCCTGCAGCTTCATGAATATTATAATGAACCACATTCTCTCACTGGTCGATAGTGATTCAAGGGCACACATGAACAGATACACACATACATTGCACACAGCTTCACCATGGAGTATCTGCTGCCTTTGCCTTTTTGTCTCGTACGCCTTCATGATGTACAAAGGCGTCACCTCCCCTCCAACGCATCTCACGTGGGGGCAGCACATGTGATTATATATACACATGTGGCCATATAGTCTAAATAAGGCAACAGTGATGAATAATAGAGTGATAAAAACTGCTTCAACAGAGCTCTTGAAATGGGGCCCAGAGAGAGCACACCGAATATCAGGCAGAGACAAACGGAGTAAATTGTTACGTATACATGATTGCAATATAACGACAATAGAAGCTGTAAACAACATTGTCTGATTGCTTTTACCTCAGTAAGGCCCGAGTTGTAATGAACATAATTGAATTGTGATGAGAAGCTGAGTAGAGGAGTGGACACACACAGTATAAATATTGAGTATGGTGGTCCATCTATATACTTGCAAGGTATATGGACCCGTACTTGTATAGCGCTTTTTTAGTCTTTCGACCACTCAAAGCGCTTTAACACTACATGACATCATTCACCCATTCACACACTGATGAGAGTAGCTACCATGCAAGGTGCCACATCAGGATTATCAACCATTCATATACCATAGGCGCAGCTACGGGAGCAATTTAGGGTTAAGTGTCTTGCTCAAGAACACAACGACATGGTCTAGCGGAGCCGGGGATCGAACCGCCGACCCTGTGATTGATTGATGACCTTGCTCACCACTGAGCCACAGTCGCCCTATAAAAACATTGTTAGTGGTGCTGGAAGCCAGAAAAATATTGGCACAACAAGCTGGATACATCTATATGGGAAGTATGATGAGTTCCATTCAAATTAAAATAGTTATGAATAGGTTAATAAAAGTCCAAACTTAAATGCCGTCACAAACAACAACAACAAAAAAGCTTAAATCTCTTCCTCAAGTTAAATGGCAGCGGTCCAAAACAAAATCATATGGTTAGCAGCTGACATCTCTATCACATGGCAATCATCACATGTTAGAATTTTGTAGAAGCTTTATTTGGCCCATCCATTCTATACTGCAAGACAGTTGTTTTGAAATCTACAAAGGCTTAAGTGCTCTTTGGAATGTGAATAGAAGGATAAAACTGAGGAGAACAATGCACTTTCCGATCCGCATTAATATGGTCTTAGCCTCACAAGCTTTGCACCTCTCTGTGTGTGTCTGTAGTTTAGCAAAGAGTCGATGTAAATACAACAGGGAGGACCATTTGGCAGGCTTAAATGCTAGTTAGGCCGGCTGAGCTAATTATCCCTGATTTCCTGATCCGGATTCAGGCAAGGAGGAAAGCCTCAGATTACTGAAACAAGCATTTTGTGGTTAATCAGCTGAGGGGGGGGGGGGGGGGGGGTTGCAAGTGTTACAGTAGGATGGGCTTGTGGTAGTGAGATAACTAGCCACCCCTCACCCCACTGAGGATGAAAAGGAGCTTAAGGTGCAGGACCCAGCAGGGATGCTACTTTCTATCGGGAAACTGTGGCACTGTGACCTCTTGCCCTCTCAACCCTCCCTTTGTCCCTTTTTAGCCGTTTGTCATCTGCCATTTGTCTGTCCCTCTCTGGCCACTCCCATGAGTCAAAATGTAGTCAATGTTGATTCTGTTTTTTCTTTGTTTGGACCATAGGAATTATGGGCTCTTATGCCAAGAGTATGCCCAAAATTTATTTGCCATTTTTCCTAAGCACTGATGTGCTTTATAGTGGCACTTGCAAGTTATACTAGTTAAACTGGAAGCAAAATACTCAACCAGTCATGTGATATTGTCGGCCAGTCACGGGCAAAGAAGACACACGGAGGAGATCGAATCAAAAACCTGTCGTGTCCTACTTCTACCCTCGCCTTTCCTCTTCCCCCACATCTACACGAGGTGTGAGGTAGCATGTCATACTGAGAGCTGTCAGTTACCATGACACTTGCAGAGGTTCTTGGAAGAGTCAAATGACTTTCAGAGAAAGTGATGTGCTCCACCCAGCCCCCCACCCATATCAGCGTAAGCGATAAGCGACACAGCCAACTTCCGTTCACAGACTAACACCTCTCTTCAAACGACAATTTGATGTGTCACATCGGTGCATTTTTTCTTTTTTTTTTACATGTATCTTTTAATGTGATTAAATCCTCTTTACCCTATCTCCCCACTTAGGGATGCACTATCAGCCCGTTCCTTTCCTAAACCCTTCTCTCCTTTGTCTGTATGGGCCTCTGGTTTAGAGGAAAAGCTTGCTAATCAGTTAATAATACAGCATCAGCTTGTATAATAGTATGTGGCTGTGTTCCAGGCCTGCAAGTGTGTGTGTGTGTGTGTGTGTGTGTGTGTGTGTGTGTGTGTGTGTGTGTGTGTGTGTGTGTGTGTGTGTGTGTGTGTGTGTGTGTGTGTGTGTGTGTGTCCTAATTTATTAATTGCCTCTTGCAGTCCCCAGACAGTCCAGTTTGCCAATTAGTCTCATTAGGGTTTAAGCTGTGAAACATACAAAACTATGTAAAAACTGCCGGAAAATACAATTATTACCATCACATTTTTGTGATTTATTTTTGCCGAGCCTTTTTTGGTCTGTTTGACATGTAGAGTTGAATCTAAAAGAAGCACAACAAAACATATTCTAACCTTCAAGGATCCAGAGAGGATTTACAATTCAGTTTATTTTATCTGAACATAGCATTACTGTATTTTGAATGCAGCCCAGTTTTTCCCCCTGGTCCTCTTAGAGGTGAAATGGACGAGGAACTGGGGGAGGTCTGCTCCGAAACCTGTACGCAGTGTTTCATAAATCTTTACTCTCCAGGCCTGTTAGTTATATGCTGAGAGACCACACACAGTCATACAGTAGATATATATATATACAAACACACATGCACAGGTGCTCACACACTTCCTGTTATTATCACCTATACATTGCCTTCAAATTATTCTGAAGTTTTCTTTCCCTGCCCGCAGCTGCTCCCAGCTCCCACTCTGCTTCTGTATGATAATGTGGACCTAGTATATTAGGCTGAGTGTGCACAGCAGTGTAAGAGCCATCACCCTTTTAATGTGCCTATAAATTGCTGCAGTGATCACTGCTTGGCAGACTCTAAGCTTCCTTTGCTCTCTCGTAGCTCTAAACAATTTGTTTTATAGCTTGAAATCCACTTCTCTGTTGCTCTCTGTAGAGATAGCAGCCAAGAAATTCAATTTACTTGCATATACAAAATTCACACACAGAGCAGATATGCACTGACGTACTTGCATGTATTTGTTTGTATACACATGCATATTTCGGCACCTTCTGCATGTACATAAAACATGATTTTACACATATACACTCTTTTTCTCTCATTAGAACTTTCTGCTATGACTCCACTGTGTGTGTGTGTGTGTGTGTGTGTGTGTGTGTGTGTGTGTGTGTGTGTGTGTGTGTGTGTGTGTGTTAGTTAGGACCCAGCTGCATTTGAAACACATTGCCTTTGTGTGAGAACAGCTGGCTGCAAAGTCATTTGGACACACGCTCGCACAGACAAGCGCATGTGGACAAGCACTCGCATAGTTTTCCATTCAAGCAGAACAGAAACAGTCTATATTGTCAGCGACTAATTGAATGCATAAGCTGTCTGAAGGAGGGAGTTCCAGCTATAAGGGTGAGTTGGTCCACTGTTAAATCTCTACAGCAGTCTCCTCAATAATGACATCAGCATGTTGGCACCTAGACCGGGGTACACGGATGCATTTTGACATATGAAAGGGCCCAGGGAGTGTGTGTGTGTGTGTGTGTGTGCGTGCGACCTGGCATTGAACAGACTTGGACTGCTCTGTAGCCAGCCTTGCTGTCGTAAAAGGCCAACGCAAGCACCCCACCCAGTTACTGTTTCTTTTCCCCCTTCTTCTGCTCCGTCTGAGCAGTACCAAACTAGTTCCCTTCACTGTTATTGTGCCTAGGCTTCCCAACAGCAGCTGGAGTCTGCGACACTGTAGGGACTTGTTTGGGTGAATTGGATCATTGTTTTTGAGTGGTGGTCTGTTTTCTCCTGATCTCCAGGCTATGTGTTTCATTGAATACATATGTGTACGTAATACACTTACTGCTTGCTTTGTTATGCGTCTGTGGTCATGGGTATGACAGTGACATGTTGTGTGTTACTGAAAGTCACACAATGTGACTTCCTTCCGCAACACCCCAGCAATTCACCCATTACTCCATTTCGTCCATTCACCCATATTCTATCCATATCCTTATTCTTTCCATTCTCCTTATATCTTCATTCCCACATTTTCTTTTATACGCCAACTCTCTCTCTCTCTCTCTCTCTCTCTCTCTCTCTCTCTCTCTCTCTCTCTCTCTCTCTCTCTCTCTCTCTCTCTCTCTCTCTCTCTCTCTCTCTCTCTCTCTCTCTCAGCTAATTTGTCCTTGATTTCTTTTCCTCTTCATTTATCTCCTACTCTTTCTTGCACTTTCAACTGCTCCCTCTATGCTTAACTGCAGCCATGCTCTGGGTATGGGAGGGGAAGAGGGTGAGCATGAAGGAAAGTAGCGGAAGAGGATGGAGAGGGAAGGCGAGGCACATAGTTGTGGCTGGCTAATTGAAAGCCAGCAGTTTGGTCAGTGAAGTCTGTATGGGAGTGGTCAGGAATGTATGTTTGTGTATGTGAAATAGAGTGTGTGTGCGTGTGCGCGTGCGTGTGCATGTGCAAGACTTTTGCCTTTGGGTTTAAGTCCTGTTGTTATTGTTCTCAATTGTTGTCCTCTTGCTACTCTCTTTTTTCTATCGACCTCTTTCACTCTGTCTGTCCAAAAGCAGTCAGCTGTGGCGTGTTGTCTGTTCAAAAAGAAAACAACTTCGGAGTCAGCATGGAGGAAAAAGTGGCTTTATAGTGATTAGAGAAGTCAGTCTTGAACTGGAGGATGCAGATTCCATGCAAATGCCGAAGACCATTTCTTTACTGGTATCAACATTGATGCCTGTTGTGTATGTGCACTGGTTTCAGAAGGGCACATGTTATTGTGCACATGCTTGCTCCAGTAAACCCAAGACTTGTACTCAGAATTGATATAATCTAAGACTGGACTCTGAGGCGGCCTCACTTTTCTGTACTAAATGCTAATGCCAGCGGGCCAGAATGCTCACAATGACCATGCTTGTATACAAACATTTGCCAATAAGCGTTACAGCAGCTGAGGCTACTGGGAATGTCATTACTTTTACGGGTATTTAGTCATAAACCAAATTATTGGATGAATAGAACATTTTACTTTATAATGGCTCTCATCGCAAACAATTCTTCCTTAAGTGGAACAGGAATGTCTCTCATTTCATTGCAATCCATCTAATAGTTGTTGAGATATTTCAGTCAGGACCAAAGTGAGGAACTGAACTGACAGACTAACTGCCATCCGTAGAGTTAAGCGAAATGGCAAAGACATATGCTGGAAAAAACGCCACATTTTACAAATAACGTATGAGTAGTCTTGTAAATGTAAACACAATTTAGGAAGAACTCTAAATCCTCCACTCTGTCAATCCCAAGCAATTTCAATTAATGTGGTTCTACTGTACAGAGCAAACAGTTATTTCTTGCTGTGTTTAATACTGATTTGTTTTTAAATCTAACCCCATGGACTAACCCTATTCTGTAACAGCAGCCGTCTGGTCTGCTCAGGGCCTGAGGTCAGAGGTCAAGGGTCAGTGATCTGAACAGAAAAGCCTACTCATGCGTTACAACACATCGTAAACAAACCATTATACACCATCTGCAGTGGCGTCAAATCCCCAAACCAGCATGTGTGTGTGTTTGTGTTTGTGTGTGTGTGTGTGTGTGTGTGTGTGTGTGTGTGTGTGTGTGTGTGTGTGTGTGTGTGTGTGTGTGTGTGTGTGTGTGTGTGTGTGTGTGTGTGTGTTGGTGTCTCTGAGATCACACCCACAGGCACACAAGTGAGGATCAACACACACAGCCAGATAGGGAAAGAGAGGTGATGGAGGAAGTGACCATCTGGTATCTACTTAGGCATCAAATTACCTGATGAAAGGTTAGATTGGCCTCATGCGTAATACTGTTGGTGGCATACAGTGATGCTATCAAAATTTCTATTGTTTGAAGCAAATACTAATATTTACTATTGATCATATTGCTGTTCTATTCTTTTTTTACATTATCTCGATCCATTGTGTTCATTTGACAGACTATTTTATCCAAAGCAACACACGTGTTGTCTTGCATAAGGACACTTCAACATGGGGACAGGGATCCACCAGCCCTGTGATAAACGGCCAACTAACTCTACCATGTTTATGATTTTTCTATAAAAAAAAAATCCACAATAATGATTTGAGTATGAGGGAACAGTATGCAGTTGGTCTAAATTCTTCCATAATCAAAAAGCTGTCTATCTTTCACCACTAGTGTAACAGTCAAGTCTTTTTTTCCTCTCAGAAAAAGACACTTTCCCAATTATTTCCAAGTCTGCTATAGAACCCTCTACCTCTCTTTCTGTTGCCAAATCTGTCTCTTAATTTCCTGATTGCCACCTCCCTTTTGCCCAAATTGTGTTTTTCCCATCATTGTTGTCTTCTCTTATAAGTCTAGCACCTCCTCGCCATCTCTCCCTCCGCATCCCCTAATGTTATACCCAGCTCACCTCCTGAGAGCACTTTCTCTTTCTTTTCCTCCACTTGTGCTTCCTGTTCTCATCTCTTTTTTTCTCCCAACTGCCTCTAACACCCACCCAGACCTTTTGCCTTGTCAACCCGTAGCTCTTCTTTTCTTTTTCTCAATCCCCCGTTGTTTTCTTTGACAGCACCACCTCCTCTCTGTGACGCTGCTTGATACCCAACATGCAATGCATCCCTGTCGCCCATCCACCCTTCCTTCACCCTCTATCTGGCTGCTGTCCACACTGCCACAAGCGGGGCGGGCAGCCTCCCTGTCAATGCCCACTGGTCTAACACCTGCCACTGAAGACACTGCAAGGGAATCACTGTGACCATGTGTGTGTTTGCACGGTTATATGTATGTGTGCCTGTGAGCATTTGTGAAAGATTATAAAGAGATCTCTTACTATCTATTTATCTCTTACTTCGCTGTCCGTGAGTGTTTATTTCTGATTTACTCTGTTAGCCTGACATAAAACCAGACTCATAGATTAGAGGTAGATCTAGGCTTCTTCTATTCTGAGATCCCCCTTAAGGAGAACCCTGTTAATTTAGCTGCTCTAAATACAGGACCCCCTTCTAGGAAGGCCCCCTACATGAAACCTTTTCTGTGTGTGTGTGTGTGTGTGTGTGTGTGTGTGTGTGTGTGTGTGTGTGTGTGTGTGTGTGTGTGTGTGTGTGTGTGTGTGTGTGTGTGTGTGTGTGTGTGCATGCGCACGCGCACATATGTGCGTGCGCGTGCCTGCATGCTATAAGTGTATGTGTGTTCCTTCAAAGTTGGCTGGCTAGCCTTCGGCTGAGTGGTGCATGGACCATGGTTTGTGGTGCCACCATTGACGAGGACATTTAAATACGGCCAGAGATGTGCTTTCTTTCCTTTCTCTGTTCATCATCGGTTCACATTTTTGCCCCCTTTTTTGTTTAATTGTATTGTGCACAAGGAAGGTTTTATTTTTTCAGATTGAATAATTGAGCAATAGTTTTTTCCACATAGCAAAATGGGGTATTACAATTGTTTATTTTGTCCAAAGTCAATTGACATTGATTTAAAAAGCAGCAGATCTCAACATTTGAGAAGTACTTTTATACAAATTAAAATACTTAATAACATAGTTAATTGGTTCCATTATTAATTGATTATCTAAGTTTTAATTTAATCAACAAATTGTATGCATACAAAAACACGTTTCAGTCCTGAATCCTGGCTTATGCTTTACAGACGTGCAAACAGTGGATATTGCTCATGTTTGTTGTCTAGAAGTTTCAAACCTTTGGCTTATTATTGTAATATTGGTGATGTATAAAATATACATGTATTACTCTTTCTTAACGTATCAGTTAAGTATTCATTGCAAAGAAATCAAAAACATAAATGCAGACATGAATGTGCATTTTCCTTTATCCTCAGTTATAATTACATATTATCTCTTCAAAATCATCTCAATCAAACAATGAACACTCAAACACTTGACCTGTAAAATTGAATTATCCACTTGTAGGTGAGTGCTACATGTTTATACCATTGCTGTAATTTGGTCCCCTTTCTTTTGCAGCCAAGAGTTATGTAATTGCTTTTTACCCCGTGGATGTGTTTATTTAATGGCATTTGTAGCTACATTGTGTTCAACAGCCAGTGTAGATTGTACACGACTCTAGACTGATCATTATCTTCATTAGGATAAGTACACTCAGTCAGGCTCTCATTTTGTTTCATAATTCTTAACTCTGGCAGTATTTCTAAGGAGTAATTTAGTAATTTATTTTAATGTTATACCATATTATTGCAGCAAATGATACTGTAATGCATGCTCGACTATGATTTACAGAGTTTCAATGTTTTGGTTTAGAGACAGAATAGTTGGATCTGTGTGATTTACTTAGTGTAGCTTTAAGTGTGGTTACATCCAAAGGAAACAAATGAGTTTTTCCAAGACTGTGGTTAATCAGAAACCACACAACCTCATCTTGAAGTGCACTACATTCAAATGTGGACTTTTGTGTCTAAACTGCATTCATTCCTCTCCCACTGTTCCTCTGTTGAACAAAGTGTGGGACTCGTGCGAACAGAGACCTGCAGAGAGAAGCACGAGGGTATGGAGGAGGAGAAAGAAAAGCTGATTGAGGACGGTGGAGAGGAACAGATGTAATGTGAGGGAAGGCGGAAGAACATTTGCAATAAAAGTTAAAAAGCTTAAATCAAAAGAATAAAAAATGCATAATAATAAGCCAGAGAGAGAGACTATAAATGAGAAACATTGGAGTAGAGGAGGAGAAGGTGCTTTTATCAGACAGAGAGAGGGGTGGGGAAAGAAGGGCAAAGAGAGTTCATTTGTGGGGAGAGTGCGAACTTGTTAATGTATCACTGAAGAGGACAAGCACACACACACACACACACACACACACACACACACACACACACACACACACACACACACACACACACACACACACACACACACACACACACAGAAATACAAATGTTCCAGCAGTCGGGCAAATGCTGCATGGCATTTATTCATTCATTCATTATAAACAGAGAGTAACCATCCTATTTTCCTAACTGGGTTCAAGCAGTTCTTTAAAGACAACCTTATTGATGTGGTAAGAGCACTTGAAAAAAGAGTGAGCACTCGAGGTCAATCTGGCTTTGCCTTTGCTTGGTCTGTTTTGATTCTTGGATCTCTTTGTGCTCTCTCATCCCTCTCACCTCATATGTTAGTTCTTCCCCTCACTGTTTGAAGTTCATGCATACAGTGTTTTGTACTGCTGACAAAGTGTAGAGGGGCTTAGAGATTTGTTTAAACTCTGGACAGCATCATTAGAGGCAGAGCCAGACAGTTATGGATTGAGGAACCTTTACTGTCTGCACGTGTTTGAGTATGTGTGCATGGTTTGTTTACTCCTGCACAAGTGTAGATAGTATGTTTTCCCCCAGAAAAGCCAGCTCGAGTTCAGTTTAATATTCTATTATTGTATTTTTCCTTTTGAGAAAGCAGCTTTAGCAAAGGTACCGTGGCTAGAGGTGTGTATGTGTACACATGTGTGTTTGGGGTCTCTCATTAGGGCTGCAGATGTTTAATGTTCAACAGCTTCAATCTTTGCTCTCTCACCTGGTGTGTGTGTGTGTGTGTGTGTGTGTGTGTGTGTGTGTGTGTGTGTGTGTGTGTGTGTGTGTGTGTGTGTGTGTGTGTGGTAAGTTTGCACTAAATGATTAAGCATCTATGTGTCTGCTCAGCAGGGGGTTGGTAAGAGGGCGAAAGGCCACGTCCATGCCAACACACACAGAACCAACTCTTAAGTGCTTTCAGAGACACATCTCACTAATGTATCCACCAGAGACCTGTAATCTGCAGACTACCACTCTTGATGTCTTCTTCATTTCTACCATTCTTGCCAAAAAAAGCTTGCCCTTCTTTGCATTGCTATCTGTTAGAGTTGTCATGCCTATTCTCGTCCTCCCTCGATTCACCCCATGTACTCTAATTATGTCTTCCTACAGTTGACAAAGACTCTTTTCAAATGTTTTATGCGTCATTTAAGAATGATTCACCTTACACTAATTGTTTTGCCCTTCTCCTCCATCCCTTGTCCTTGCAGGACAGCGACATCCAGAAGAAGATTGACCATGAGATCCGTATGCGCGATGGAGCCTGCAAGCTGCTGGCTGCCTGCTCCCAGAAAGACCAGGCATTGGAGGCGTCGAAGAGCCTGCAGACCTGCAGCACACGTATCATGGCCTACATGTCGGAGCTCCAGAGGATGAAAGAGGCTCAGGTCATGCAGAAGGTCACGCGGAGGTCATCAGATGCAGGGCCGATGGACGACAGACTCCCGTGCAAAGGAAAAGTGGCCATCTCAGGCAAGTAAAACCTTGTCTAAATGTTTGGATGTGTGTGTTGTAAGATAAATGTATGCGGAAATATGCAAGGAATTTGTAAAAAAAACACAACTTAATGTATTCATTGTTGGATATTTGGATATGCACCGGCAAAATATAAGAACTTTGAATCTTTGTGATCCATTTAGTGTTACGATTTGGTGCAGAGCTCCTCCTGTCAGGCAGATGCTGCCTATTGCAGTATGACAGCGGGCAGTCGGATGAATAATTATGGCGCTACTCTGTTTGCATTGCAGACACACTGCAGGGAGATAATTCACACCAGGGACACCAAAACAACTAGTTTCTTGTTTTGTTTGTTTTTAGAACATGTTGAGAAGGTTAATTAAAATATGTATATATATATGTGTGTGTATATATATATATATATATATATATATATATATATATATATATATATATATATATATATATGTATATATATATGTATATATGTATATATATATGTATATATGTATATATATATGTATATATGTATATATATATGTATATATGTATATATGTATATATATATATATATATATATGTATATATGTATATACATATGTATATATGTATATATGTATATACATATGTATATATGTATATATGTATATACATATGTATATATATGTATATATATATATATACATATGTATATATGTATATATATGTATGTATATGTATATGTGTGTATATATATATATACATATATATATGTATGTATATGTATATATATACATATGTATATATGTATATATATGTATGTATATGTATATGTGTGTATATATATATATACATATATATGTATATATATATGTATATGTATATGTGTATATATAATATATATATATATATATATATATATATATATATATATATATATATATATATATATATATATATATATATATATATATAATATTAATGAGAGTTGAGGCAGGGAGCATGTATGTGTGTTTTTGTTATGGGCGTTTATTTGCTGCATGTCTGGTACCCAGCTGAAGAGATACACACTCACACACAGATGGTAATTAGCTGTGGATGCTTTAGCCAGTGACTGAGAGCAGCATGGGTAAGGAGACACATTTTCAGATACACACACATCAGTTAGACAGTAAGAGTGATTAACATTTTTGTGGTCTAATCCCCTGTCTGTTGTCATTACAGATCTTCGGATCCCTCTCATGTGGAAAGACACAGAGTATTTCAAGAACAAAGGAGGTGAGAAGCCATGTGTGGGAAGAATTTTATTGATGGAGTATTAATGGTTTATGCCTGTAGGATTTATTAATGATTTGCTTCGGAGGGAATGGTATGTGGCTTCACACACGGTTATGAAATGGCTAATTCTAATATGTTGAATGTGTGTAAAAGTTTTGTATAACCACAGGGTTGAGTGTGGGGTTCCTCATTCCTTCAGAGGGTGAAATACTGATGTGGACTTTATGATTCATATCTGAAAAATCTGCTGACCCATTAAACTGTGCGGACAGATCATACAGTAGGACATTTTCTCTACTCTATGCATGGTCCATAGCACAGTTCCTGAAGCTGATTATTACAATCTGTTGCAGCTTTACCAGAAATTTCAGTATTTTCCAGGAACTGTTTTTTGGAGAGAAACTCCTGGCAGCACAACCTGACCCACCGCTCAGTCCTGCTGGCTTTGCCTCTTGGCTCTGAGAAGCAGCAGTGCAACACAGGTGCTGAACTGGGTCATTATTAGCAGGGCATTTAACAAATGAAGTAATTTAAGGAACTCTCGTTTTTTTCCTGTGGTCTGTTACTGTGAATTATTTCATAGTAAACATTTGTATGGCATTTCAGAGTTCAATGGTGCACGGAAAATATAACAATAGTCGTCATGAAATTGACTATTTGCTATCCCGCCTCGTCTTGATAAAGTCAATGTAGGTTAACACCCTTGCAGTCATTATATCAGTCTCAGACCTCATTCTCTCCCTGGTGACTTGAATGGAAATAATCTGCATGGCCTGTGCATATAAATGAACTCAAGAGACAGGTAGTAGACTCTTTACAAAGCTTAATGAGGCTGTTAGTCAAGGTCATTAAGCACACCGAGACATAAACTGAGCCCAGGAGGTGAGGAGGAGTAAAGCATGTTCCTCTGTCACGTGTCCAATCACGTTCTAAGCAGAGCGTTGAGCTCACACTTGGAATGTTAAGTATGAATATTAAGTGTCAATGTGCCTTGTACAGACAAGCACATAAATACTGTAGGAGCGGACTCTACTTTTGTGGCAAAATATATATATTTTTTAATTAAATAAAGATAGAGGACCATCAGGAGCCACACTGTTTATATTCCAACAAAGATTCCAAGAGTCCTATTTTTTACATTCATGCCTCACTGTTATTATTAATATGTTGGTGTGTTGGCACAAGGATTCACCATAATCGTTACCTATATTCATGCATGCCCAGAAAGGTATTGCAGCTTCTTTACAATTCCTGTGTATTTTTTCACAGTGTATATAAAAGGCAGTAGTTGTCGTAGCTCTAATTGACTACTGCAAGATACCCCATTGTGCTTCAGTTTCAACCACAAAACATGCTTCATAGGAATTCCTAGCCCAGCTGGCCAGTTCACAGATTGCTGAACTGAAACTAACAACGTCAGCCAGGTGGAGGAGCTGATCTTGTTTCACCTTTAACTACTCGGGTCATATTCCCTCTCTAGCCTCTGGCCTCAACACGTTGTTAGAGTAGTTATTTCCAGAGGTGATGTTGTTTTGGAGCTGGCGATGAGTTTTCAAGTGACGCAAATGAATGAAAGATGTCACATCATTTGTTCTCTCTTTTGTTCTGCCGTTCCACCTCGTCCTTTGTAGAGCTTCATCGGTGCGCAGTGTTCTGCCTGCTGCAGCTGGGAGGAGAGATCTTTGACACAGACATGGTGATAGTGGACCGGACACTCACTGATATTTGCTTTGACAACACCATCGTATTGTAAGTCATCTGTCTGACACATAAACTGAAATACTCACAAAATATATGATGATATGTTCATGATCTGGTGTATCCTTTTGCAGTAATGAAGCCAGGCCGGGTTTTGAGCTGCGTGTTGAGCTGTACAGCTGCTGCTCAGAGGACGACTACTCAACAGGCAGCACGTCAAGGAAACTAGCCAGTAAACTGAGCTCGTCACTGGGGAGATCAGCCGGGAAGAAGCTCCGGGCAGCCATGGAGCCTGGGCAATGTAGTCCTGTTAGCAACGGGGGGGCAGCTCCTCTTCTACTGCCAGTTCCCTCTGTACCGTAAGTTTAAGCTTTAAGTTGATCTTTTTACCAGTTGGCATCTTTATGGAGACAATTTTTCACTCGAAACATGCATTCTCAAATGCAAAATAAATTTCCATCCCCTCTCTTGTGTGTTGACAGGGGCCCTAAGTACCACCTCTTAGCTCATACCAGCCTGTCACTGTCACACGTCCAGGACAGCTTTCGCACACATGACCTCACCATCTCAGGCAACGGTGAGTGACAGCCTTCTTCAATCTGTCTTCTCACCATCTTTCTCTTTTCTCTGCCAATTCAGCCATCTGTCTGTTTTTTGTGCTTCCCCTCACTCATCACTGTCTCACTTCTCTTCCTTGCATTCTAATAATTTCCCTTAAATTAAGTGAACTGCCCTTCTCCTCCCCCCGACCCCAATACCCCTTCCTCTCTGTCCTTCCATGTTCTCTGACAGGCAGCCATTGTCAAGGTCACAGTAATAAAGGCTGTGCTATGAGGTGACTGCTGTGTAAAGCTGTAATGATGTGGGCTAACAAGGGCCCAGACCCTCAGACAGACAGGCCCCTAGTGTTTTATTCATTGGCCCTTCAGCCTGCTGTAAAGTTTCATTGCTGCACTTCATGACACTCCCTGCAGCTGCCTGTCTTTTATACCCCTGTGCCTGGTGTTGTGTGCTTAAGGGGGGCAGCATGATGAGAGGAAGAAGTGTGTGTGTGTGTGTGTCTCTGTGTGTAGATGCACATGACTATACATTTTTCCCTGTGAATTTTGAATGTCAAGTGGAAATACTTTTATTTATTCATGGTGTTTATTTTCGTCCATCCATCTCGCTCTCTTTCCCCGCAGAAGAGTGTTCATATTGGCTGCCACTCTATGGCTCTATGTGTTGCCGCCTCGCAGCTCAGCCTCACTGTATGACCCAACAGATGATGAGTGGATGTTTAAAAGTTAAGGTAAGTTGGCAGGTGTGTGTGCGGCAGTGACGGGAACTTTCACGGTTTCAATATATATTGTCTTTTGTCCTGGTTGTCCTTTTCTCCTCCTCCACTTTACTCCTCCTTCGTATGTTGCCATCTGTCTTTGTGTTTCTCTCCCTGTCTTTTAATCCGCACTTCACTGATCTTTTACTCTACCCTGCAGCAGTTGGGAGGTGACCTTCAGAGTTGGACAAAGGTGTATGCCGTTCTAAAAGGAACAAGCCTTTTCTGCTACCACCGGCAAGAAGATGTGGGAGCTAATGTCGAGCCAGCTTTCACTATTGCCATCAACAAGGTCAGCAAAGGAATCACATAAATGGAGGAACTATCTGGATTGGAATAAAATGATCTGGAGGTTGAGCCAGTTTGACACATTTCATTTTATTTTTGGTAATGCCTGAGGCTTCAGGAGCAGAGATGGAACGGGTTTGGGTTTGTGGATTGCTGCCAGTTTGAAGCTCAAGGCAACTGGTTGAGAAATGAGCTCTTCTCTTATCTATGAGTAAAGGTGCCATTGAGCAAGGCACTCCGCCCTCAGTTGCCCCTGTAGAGCTGCTCAGAAGCCAAGCATAGAAAACTGTGGTTCTGTTGCTCAGCTTTCCGGTGTAACGTTGTTAATGTTCAGCAATGCTAGAAAAGAGCAGGCATGTCCTGATAAAAGGCTTTAAAGATGTCAAAAATAAAATCAGATCAATATGAGTCTTGAGTCTTGAAAACACAATAAGACAAAAGAGTCAGCTCCATCCAACTAGGTATCCTTATTCTCTCAGCCAGTCATTCAGACAGTCAGGTTCTTGATCATCTTATTGCCTGTGTCTGGGATTTGATGCCTGTGAGGCTTCTCATTCCTTCCATAGTGACTCATTTAGTGTTGTGTAGCCGCTGACCCTGATCTCCCAGCTGACCTAAAGCCAAGTCAGTCAGATCAGGTCTGTGTGAGCCATTGTCACACAGTTGTCTGTCCCTAAAGAGGAGGGAGTGCTTGTGACGAATAGATGAATAGAACAGCACTGCCATCTAGTGGTCATAAGAGGACACATTTGGAGTAGGACGAAGATGTGGGAATTGGGAGTCTGCACCTTTTTTTTAGTTAATTGCTGAAGGGAAATGGTTGGGAAGAGGACTAATTCGTGGCAGTACTAGTGAGGGCTCATTTTCTGTGGGGACTTAGAATTACAATTGTCGTAATGATCACTTGTTGCAGCACATCATTTTGTTAGTTCAGGAGTGCTGGCATTCATTCTTGATTGTATTCAGTTTGTGGTAGATGATTGTATTCTTTGTCGCTCCCGTGTTTCAGGAGACCAGAATACGCGCGTCTGAGAAAGACCCTCAAAGTAAAGTTCAGAACATCTGTATCAGTAACCAGTACGGAGGGGAGGAGGTCACACACACTCTGACAACAGACAGCCGTGAAGACACGCACCGGTGGATGGAGGCCTTTTGGCAACATTTCTACGACATGAGTAAGTACTTGCTCTGATCCCACTAGTTATTGTGTTGCTGTGTTAAAGGACATACTCTACTGTATATTCTGGATTTGCTGCTTGGTGCGTTGAAAGTGACAGTTCGTCTCCAACTGACAGGCCAATGGAAACAGTGCTGTGATGACTTAATGAAAATTGAACTGCCATCACCAAGGAAACCAGCTCCTGTCACACCAAAACAGGGCTCACTCTATCACGAAATGGGTAAGAGCTCTGCCTGATTTATATTACTGAGCGAGGATATGCATTTAAAAAACAGTTTTACTCACTTTTAGCCAAAGATATGATTTGGAAGAATAAAAGCGAAGGCAGGGAAAGAAAGCACTGTGCCCGCTTTGCATGTGACTGTGTGTAGCTTTAATTCCTCGGGTCCATGTGCATGAGATGCTGTCACAATTAAATTTTCCTCCCCGATATCTCAAACTCACACTCTCTGTACTAGAGGATAGAATGGATCTTATCTCTGACACGCTGACTCACTCTCTGTCTTCTGTTTCTCTGTTCCTCTTTGTCCTTTCCTGTGTCTTTTCTGTCTTTTATTATTTCCTTGTGTCCTCGTACATTATTCCTGATTAACGTCACATTTTCCCTCAACTTCCACCATTCCTTTTTTTTTTTTTTACGGGTAATCATCTTAATGCTTGAATTAATCTGTTTTTCTTCTCTCATCATGCCTAAACATTTATTTCCCAAATAAACATGAATTAACCATTATCAATTTCTCTAATGACCATCAAAACACATAACTGAACGCAACCGGTTGCACACATCCTATCCATTCCTATCCATTCCATCCCTTCTTTCTCGCCAACCTCCTTCTCGGTTTTCCTTACCCCTCCCCGGCAGCTCCTCTTGCCACACCCTCCTCTGAGGGTCTTCTGCTGCAGGATAATGCAGTGTCTGCTGAGATTCGTGCTCTGCTCTCGTCTTATTACAACGACAGGTGAAGTAACAAG
The DNA here is from genome assembly GCF_910589615.1 of Taurulus bubalis. NCBI lineage: Eukaryota > Metazoa > Chordata > Actinopteri > Perciformes > Cottidae > Taurulus > Taurulus bubalis. The sequence goes on along the minus strand of NC_136596.1, from coordinate 13,671,860 downwards.
AGTAGGGCTCCATATAAACTATGTTGAGGTAAATGTTGCAGTCTTTACTACAAATCCAGGATCAAAACATTACAGGACAGGATGTTTTTGTTTCATGATCATTCATCATAATTAATGAAAACATTAAGATGTGCCGAATTCATATTACAAGACATCATTTGTTTGTTTTTTCCATTATTCTGCTCAACTCTACAATGCATTACCAGACATACAATCAAATTTGATTACAATATTTTCTTATGAACCTAAGAGTACATTTCAAAGTAACATTACGTAAATAATCCAAATGTATTCATTTTGCATTGAAACCGTCCTAATCCCTGCCTCCAAAAAATAAAAGGATATTAAGAAACAACTGGATTACCAGTTCATGTTCCAAATGGAAAGAACTTCAATTTTTTTATGAAACCTGGCTCTCGCCTTGTATCCAGCCGTATAATGAAAGTTTTGCTGCATCTCTCCTGCAGTTATTGAGTCATCCAATGACCTCAGCAGCACTGTGTCAGAAATCCTGGCTCGGAGAATGCAGGAGCTGGAGCTCCGCAGCCAGCTGGGAACCTCCCCCACCTGGATGTCTGTGTTTGAGGAGAACAACCCTAAATGCGCTGGCCGCCCCCGTCCTTGTACTTCTCGCCTCTCTGGCCACAGCCCCTGCACCCCTCACCGACTGCCCCGGAGCCCCTTGAGCTCTCACCGCTGCCCACAGCTGAGTCTGCTGTCCTCAGATGCAAGCCTGACCTCCGACAGCGACAGTCATTGCAGCACCAGCCCTTGCTCACATCGCCACGGCTGGCCCGAGCCTTCTTCAAACTTTCCTCTCTTGTCAGCTTCCCCTTCCTGCCTGAGGCCACGCACTCTGTCGCTGGATGCTAAGCTCAGCACCCTTCGAGGGAGGGTGTATGGAGGAGGAGGAGGGACCCTGCAGTGTACCTGCCAGCCACCTCCCTCTTCGCTGCTTGCCCCGTTCCCCATCTCCTCCCGTTCACCTCGGTCACAGCGCAGCACACAGACCACGCTCTCTTGCTCCAGCTCCACTTCCAGCAACAGCTCCAGCAACAGTGAGGGCAGCCACAGCCTTGAGTCATCAGAGGGAGCTCCCTTCTCAAGGCCCTCCCCGGCTCGACGCAGCCTCAGGAACCTCAAAGCCAGACTTGATCCTCGCAACTGGCTCCAAAGCCAAGTGTGAACTTGTCCCGCCTGACAGACATTTTACACTGGCCTAAAGGCAACAGTTAAAAGGTTAAACCATGGTTTACCTGGCTTAACGTATATGTGAACCAACCTAAGGCAGTCAGCTAGGCCACATGCACAGCCCTGAGGAGGATAAGCTGCCTCTACTGCCTCCTGGTGGAGGATTGATCATGAAAGACCCTCCTGGGGCAAACTGGAACGTCTTCTAACACAAAGGACAGATGACAATCAATGCAGGCGACTGCACTTTGCTGGGTTGCCACAATTTTGAAGATGGTCCAATACTAATTGGGAGGTACTGTGCTTGCTTTGAGAAATTATTATGGTCATACTGCTTGGGAGAAAGTGATGCTAAGAGCGAAGGACTTTCCTCTAATAAACAGGTTACACTGGGCCTACTGTCTGTCTTTGGACTCTAATTCTGAAACTTGTTTTGTTTTGACCTTATTAGCCATCCTGGCTCCTTAAACCATGTTTCAAAATCATGTATTTTAATGCACTAGCAGTATGTCGACTGGATGTTTCCTATCTGCATTTTATAGATAAAGGTTTGCAGTGGTTATGCTATGAAAGCCAGTGAGCATGTGGAAAGATGAACATAAGGTATAATCAATCAAGAGTTTTCTTAGGAACTGTTAAGTGTGCAGGTCAAGGTTAAAGTCTGTACTGACTACTGTGTCTACTTCAGTGTATGCATCGAATTATTCATACAACAGATAATCTTTGTGGTTCTCCTAAAATTACTATGCACCATTTTGTTTGTTTTTGCACATGACTTGACTTAAAGTTAAAATGTTGAACTACTTGAGATCATTTCAACAATGAATGGTGAAAGTTTAACTTTATGCAAGTGCTCATACATACTGTACTGGTTATTACTGTGATCTCTTCTGGATAAAAATCTGTCCCCATGGTCTTAACTTTCACACTTATCTACACTAATGACGTCTCCAAAAGTAGGTCATATATTCTATATACACAGAACAAACCCTTGAATAAGCTGAAATTAACTTAAGCTTAAGTATTGTTCAAAAGTAATTCCTATAATTCTGCTAAACTGCAGTATTGTGGATTCACTTAAGAATAAAATGGTGTATGTACACTGCCATGTATTTATTTAGTTATGTAAGTTAATGCCATTTAGACAACTCTTAACAGCAGTTATTTTTTGTCACAAGAAAACAATCATCTAACTCAAATCTTATAGGTGAGCCTGTGTCTGTCAGGGCAGTAACCTCTTCTACTCTGTTTGTATTGTTTACTGTGGATTTTACTTTGATAACAGTTTCCTTCTCGGGGCGCAGAACTTGGGCAATTTGACTAAGATTGAAAACTGTCAAATAGTTTTAAAAACATTTGTGACTGTAAACTTGTTTTTAACAAATAAACCTCCTTTGTCTTCTGTTACATTATTGATTTTGTTATAAATGCAGCTATATTGAAACCTGATTATTGTAATGTTAACAGATGATGTGCAGATCTGTAACGGTTACATATAAATAACATGGAATGTTATAACCTTGCAAGTTTCTCATGTTAGCAGGCTTTGTGTTCTGCATGTACACCGCCCTCAAAGGCAAACATAAGATGAGAAATGTGAAAATCTCATGTTTAAATAATATAACATTATAATAAATGTTTTATCAATAAACAAATGACTCTGTTTCTTCCACAATGTTCTTGTCTACATAAAATAAGATGGTAATACTTCAAGTTTTATTAACTGTGCATCTTAAATTATGATTGAATACATCTCTTACTTAAATTGAAACTGTAGCACAGCATATAGGAGTTTTAACAGTTCAAACATGCAGTATTTACTGTATAGAGGGAAACTTTCTTCCTTCTTCCCCACGTACAGTCTTTCCTGCAGTAAGTGCTTTGCACTCTGAGCATATGATGGATCATATTATATCCAATTCTGTTCCTCTCTTTCTCTCAGGAGAATCCATCTTGCGTGAACAACTGTGTAGTTGTCTGTCTTAGTCGATGCATGAGGAAAGGCAGGTAGAACAGAGGCTTTATTGTCAACGTTTCGGTCCCAAAGCCTTAGATTTGTCAATAGTACAAAGCACTGTTACAAACATGGGAGGTAGTCGACACTGGGCATTGTAAAATGCATAGAGAAATACTATGGCCATGCTGACTCTGCTTGCTGTTTGCAGTGCAGAATTGTATCATCGTTGTGCTATTATAATTGCACAACTGCTTAAAGTATAAAAATCATACATAGTAATATTCAACCCAACAAATACATTTGAAATAGTATAGAACAGAATAACATTATAAATACTTTATATTATATGCTTCATATGATGCTGATTATTGACTTATGTCACCCAATTGTGGCATTTTCCAGAAATAAATTCTATAATGTCTGTTGGATTACATAAGTAAATGAACAATGTTACATCAAGTTACAGATAAATGAGGGGTGTGCCCCCTCCATATTTAAACATCTTTCTTTGTTCACTTGTGCTTCCTTCAGCTCCATGATCCCCTCACATTAGCAGGCACTTCGTGGGTTGAATGCCCGCAGCGCCACACCAGCCAGAGTACCCCAGGCAAATGTGGAGAACTTTGCTGGGCACGTCCCAGCTCTGCTGATATATGTGGATGCAATCCGGTGAAGCTGCTTCGCACCAAAGGTGTTGTAGTGTCCTGGGAGGACTTGGTCAACCTGTTTAATGAATTTATACATTTTGTAACACTTGTTATGTACAGGACATAATACATGAGTTCCTAAATCCGAATCATCAATTCTTTGGGTATCAATATGTATCCATAGTTACATGGCACATAGCTCTGCTTTAAGGAAGATTACAAAACAAATGATGTTATATTCTTTTGATTGACATGGATATTACTAATTATCTTTTCCATTCTTAGCATACAAAAACAGTTGTTTAACGGTCTCAGAATAATAGTCACCTAAAATGTACACACAATGAACAACTATCAAAAATATAACAGGACTATGATAATTTCATTATAAACCTAATATTTTATAGACAATGGGATTGGATACCTTGTGCATCAAAGATCAATTAATCTGACCCAAACTATTGGTACTATGAGCTGAAATGGTTAGCTACCCTCAGGTGTGTATCACAGTGGTACCTGTTCGCTGTCCACTAGCCCCACCAGGCGCTCACAACTGCTGATGTAGTCACTGACGTGGCTGTAGGGCAGCCAGTCAATCATGGCACCGTCGTACACTACATCTCCACTGAAGAGCAACTTATTGTCACGGTCGTGGAGGCAGATGCTGCCCCGAGAGTGGCCAGGCATGTGGAGCACCGTCAGCTGTCTGTCACCCAGGTTGATGACATCACCTAGAGAGAGATGTTATTGGGTTTTCAAAATCACGCATATAAACACACAACATAACTTGTAACTTCAAGGCCTATATGCATTCAACTACACAGTTTACATCCAAACTAAATGCATACGTTCCTCATAATTTGGCTGGATTATATTTGTGTTTCTTTCATGTCATACTGATGTCCCGAGTCAAAGACATTCAGTAAATAATTGATTTGGTTCAGAACAAATATGAGCGGTACATTGTGTCAGAAGGATCCAACTGAATCACAGCACCACAGGATGCTGGCTTGGACACAGCAGAACAAGTCAGTGCATTGGATAATGCTGGCTGCAGTTTTGACACACTAAGAAGAATAAAGACAGACAAGGTTTTGGTCCAAACTCCACAAAAACAAAGCTGCTAATCCCAAAACTACGAGTTTATTATATTAGTGAATTGATTTGGTGTGTACCTGTGAATAGTACTGTGGGTGATGGCTAAATCAATGCTGTGAGCTTATTAATACACTATGGGAAGCCTTCCATAAACTGCGGCATAGCTGCATTTTCTTCTCATCTTTTTCTTGGATTTAACAGTGCCATCAGCACACTGGCTTAAAATAGATCTGCGCTGCAAAAAAAAAAACGAATAAAGAATATGCAAAGCAGCTACAAACAAAACACGTCTTCTTGTCACATATTGTCTCACATTACCAACACAGTTGGCTAACAAATGAGCCCGACCAATGCTATGTAATAAGACATTTACTCTTGTACAAGTGTTACACCTGACCTCATATTGAACTCCTGCCTAAGAAATACAACATCCTTTGTGACATAAGCGTTGAGCATCATCCATTAAGAATGTTGTTAGCACCACTCAATACCTCATATTGTACCGCTCCGCTACATATGTGAGATGCCTCTATAATGTATAGGAATGTGTGTCTGCATTCATCTAGCACGTCATTTTGGTCTTATGCCAAATTCATTGTGCGGGTAAATCCTCCTGTCGGGTGCATACTGTACACTGCATAATGTAAAAAATACTGAGTCTAGGCGCACCCATTAATTATGTTCTAATGGTATCGACCATGATGTTTATCCCTAAGCAAATACGTTTAGACCGTATGACCTGGCGTTTGATCGCATATCCACTCCTCTTCAATAAATCCGATCTGCAAAGGCTGCATCTCCTACCTACCCTCCTGCAGGATGTGTGTGGGCTGCACAGCCTTGACTTTGTAGTTCCTTGCCCTCCATCCCGGACTGGGAGCCTCGACTATCTCCCTGTCGCTGAGCCAGGTGGCCGTCTCGAAGTTGTCTCCGTTGGCCAAGGCATCGACCTCCGCGCTGTGGACGCCCACCTGTTGGAATTGATGGAGACCACCCGAGTGGTCGAAGTGGGCGTGGGTGGCGATGGCCAGCAGCGGGTTTTTCTTCTGCGGATCTTTGCCGAGCAACCCCTGGCCGTCGATGTAGTCAGGTAAGCTCCTCAAACCCAAACCAGTGTCTATCACCACGTCCTGGTGTGAGCCGCGGAGCAGCCAGATGTTGGCCCGGTTCTCTGACTGGTAAAATCGCTCCTGGATCCAGAAGAGTCCTTCTCCGAGCGATTTGTGAGCGTACCAGTCGGCTGCAGACATCCCAGTTCATGCACTTGTCGAGGTAACCGGCTGCGGGTATTGTGATGGCAGGTGATTTTGCGGCGGAGATGTGTAACTAGCTAGAGGTGATATGTTTTTGTGACCGTGACTGCCGACACACCCTTGTAGGAGGAGAGTATGCTCATTGGAAGATCAGATGACTGACGACAATATAAAGCGCGCTACTCTATTGGCTGTAAATAAACCACGCCCTTTTATACGTCAGGCGGAGGCGGGGCAAGGGAAGTCACTTTACGCTTAGAGTAGCATGTGTGCGTTGGTATCCACGCGCTCTCCTTGTAAAGCCGTTTAAAGCTTGATTAGATTCAGGTGCAGACTTTGACTTCAGGAATTCGTGTATGTGCCGAACAACAGATAAAACTGAGTAGCTGAATGTTTATGACAAGTAAGATCGAAAAGTAAATCCATGGAGACTTAGTAAAGGCTAAAAAGCTAAATGCCAGTAAACAGCCCTGACATACGTCTCCACGTTAGGACTAATTTACTAACAGTCACATAGTGAGTATAACAACTTATTATAAGTGTTAATGAGCATGTGGTGTGTCAAAGTTGATCAACGATTCATAGTAGGCAAAGTCATGCTACAGGCGGTGGATGCTGTAGTGCCTTGTGCCGACACGTGTTTGATAGTGAGTGGACACTGTGCTGCAGGTACAGAGGAGGTTTGCAGCCATGGCAGGCAAGGGTCGTGGAATAGGTGCCTTTACCTTCAACGTCGAGGCTCTGGGCATCGGCAGGGGCAGCATGCCAGAAGCCAGGGTGGGGCCCAACCCGCTGTTTCCAGTAAGTACCTACACACACACACACACACACACACACACACACACACACACACACACACACACACACACACATTCAGAGATACCAGGATGATCACATTGCGCTGTGTTCAATTTACTTCTAAGCCCGGAAAGCGTTTTATAGCACAACATTTAAGGGATGGTGAATAGACAAAAAAAGAAAAGAAAAACATTACCCATTGTGTTGAAACCAAAGTACAAGCTATGACAAAAACGATGTTGTATTTTGTATAAATGAATTTGGAATAATATTTGTCATTGTCAAGGTAACATTAGACAAGCTTACTAAGTTGCTCATAGATGTTTTTGTTTTTTCTCTGCATGATGCAGCAAATAGAGGGTCATGGAACAGAAATTACTTTTGTGCACCAATTGACTAATCTTCCTCATACTTTCTGTGCATTGTGCTAATATCCTCTTGCATTTAAGTGCCCTTCAAGGATATAACACCCAGCTCACTAGGCATATGACAGCTTTATTGTATTTTGCACACCGGCCTAGGCCTGAGTGGATTACCATATGGGCCTACTGGGTCCAGGCCTAGGGGTGAAAGGGCTCATGCCCCAAAGCAGAACCTTAGCTAAAGTCACTGGTATTAACTTTGCATTTCTTGACACATAGTCAAAGGGTTTAGTCAATAATTGCAATAACAGAGCCCCAAAAGTCTTTCTGCTAAAGGCTATATGCTAAACATTCACTTTGAAGATGTCACAAGAAAGAAACCATGATACATTTTAGGTGAGCGTTTATCCCGATATGTCTAGCTATAGGACTTTAGAGTGGCTGAGTACTGTTTGCAATAGTATCTGTCATTGCCTGGGGCCCCATTGTATTATAATCTGCCCATGGGTTCAGAGACCAACCATTCCCAAACAATTTACCACAAACCGGAAGCTTTTGAGGCCCCCGGGGGTCGGTTTGGCATATTGGTAGCCCTTGCTTCGTATGTGACACCAAGGCCCACTTAGTTAGGCTGAAGAAACTTGTTTTTTTGGAGTGCATGTGTAGTAAAAATATAATAAATTGTAATAACACGATCCGTTGATTTTTAAGCAGTGCACTTCAGTACCTGGGTTGCTTTTTAATAGTCCTCATATATTTTTCACTGTAATTATAGGATCAATTTGGTACTATTATACTGAACATAATTTTACTGTAATTGCACTAATATCAGTTAACACTAAAAGATAGAAAAATTAAAGGCGACACTAAACCTGTAAATATACAGATTTGTTCACGTCTGCTCCATGTAGGAGAACAAATTACCTGTGAAAAAATAACATAACTGTCATACATTGGAATTATCGCCCTTCACTATCCATCCTCCTCCAGAACACAGACTTCAAGCCGGTGCCGCTGAAAGCTGGCGAGGATGAGGACTACATGCTGGCCTTAAAACAGGAGATGAGGGGAACAATGCAACGGCTACCACACAACATTAAGCCTCAGTCCAATAAAGCAGGTGAGGAGGAGAGTAGTGCCTTAGAAACGTGATCATCTGATGCTATGACAAGACAATTGACTGCTGTGAGGGAAGATAATGCAGCACTTAGGAACTGAGACATTTCATTAGGGTCATATCTGGGAAAAGGAGAGAGGCGTGTTTATTGCAGACTATTGAGTTACAGCTGCTGCCTTATCTGGCAGTTTTAATATTTATGTGGCCTTAGTGTCTTTCAAAGTTCCCTTATTCAGCAATGAGCTAAATATACAGTATATCTATAACAAGTATTAGATTCAGTTTTCAGTACATCTTGTCCTAAATGTTTTTAAATGCATAATTTAGGTGCTTTCAAAATAACGTGTATATCATTATACCGAAGCAGAACTTTCTTTTGTTTACCTGAAACAGAAGTGGAGAGATATACTGAGAGATACCTGAAACAAAAACTCCTAGAAGATGAGGATTGGAGTCCAGGTACTTGCATGACATACTGCCATTTGATTACAGCTAATTTAGAAAATAAAAGGAAACTAATGGAAATATTATTCTTGATATTTTAGCCTGGAACCTCCTTCCAAAAGAATTGAAGCCCCAAAAGAAAAAAACATGTGCTAAACCAGGTATATGAAAGCCATGATTTATGTAATTCCATTCTATTTGATTCCTTTAAGAATAAAGACCAAATGCCTAAATCCAACAGACACAAAGAAGAAAACTGTGAAGATATCACGCAAAGATGCAGAGGAAATGCTGGTTAAATTAGACGTAAGCTTTTCTTCACTTGTTTGTTCTGTTTTACATGTACTATTAATTTTCTCTTGGTGATTTATCAAGATGCATATGTGTACTTAACAAGAACTAGATATGTCCTTCTGAGCTAGCAAATGTTTTATTAAAAATAATTGAATATTAATGACTATTTCAGAACCTGGTTAAGAAAGATGAAGGAAACCCTGAAAAATCTGATGATGAAACTGAAAAGAAAACCGGGAATGAGGAGGAAGAAATTGAAGAGGAAGCGTACGAAGAAGAGGATGTTGAAGAGGTTAGATTACAAATCACGACCTGAAATCGCTATTGGCAAATTTGTTTAACACAAATCTAATATGGTCAATCTGTAAGAAGTGTTAGTTCATTTTTTGACTTCATGTTTCTTTGGTTTCTCTGTAGGAAAACGACTACATTGACAGCTATTTTGACAATGGTGAAGAGTTTGGTGCAATCAGTGATGACAATGTGGATGGCGAAGGAACATACTGAGAAAGCATCGACCATGCAAACTCACCGTTTAAGTAAACAATCATTATGTGATTGCCTCTATTGGTTAAATATTGTATATATGTTGCATTGCAAATAATGTTTAGCAGAGTGAGAGTTTTGTTTTATTGTCAGTGTGGTCTTGAGGGGCAGGCTTGCCTTTTTAAAGACGTGTGTAAATAAGAAATGCCAAACTGTGCACAATGGCAATAATTTATTCAAAATAGATTTATTTATTTTACAGCCTGTGGCACATTTCCACTGGTTGAAAGGCACATACTGTCAAAACATGTAATGCTTTTTCATAAAGTATCGAGTGAAAATGGGGATACAATAAAAGAGGTATATAACCAAGTCTAAAATATCACATAATTACAAAAATGAGTTGTGGGAATAATGTGCATTTCCCAATTTCCTCACCATGCTTTGAAATGGAGAAAAAGAGTTCTCGAGGCAAGCTAAAGGTAAGAAAAATTCAAGCACCTTTATGGATATTTAGAAACAATTCAACTGGTACCTCTCAATACTGATAGTGTAAGTATCTTAAGTGTTGAAATAAATTAATTCTATATTAAATTCAATGGCAGCAATCACACTTTCCCAGGAAATGGCAAAATGCACAATTTCCAACATTGCAAAACAAATTAATTCGCAGTGAAACTGAATGAAAACTGCATACAAGCCAAATCCACAGAATTATGATTTACTGCCATTGCTTAATAAACAAAAGGTTAGCGTGTTGCTGTCTGTCTCCCTGGATATAGTCTGTGTAGCTTGCTGAGATTGAAGCATCATAGATAACTAAAACATTACCTCAAGTCTATTGGCTACACCGATGATAACTCAAATGTCTATTCGAAAATGTTCAGCAAAGCTAAATGTTTTTAGCCCATTGTTATTCCTTGTTGAAAAGCATGTAACTGTTAATGGACAGACAAGGAATGACAGTGGACACACCCTTATTCCTAGCTTCTCAATCATATAAAAATTAATGCCCCACTACAAAGTGACTGTCCTTGTCAGACAGATTGCATTGATGTATCAAGTGTAAAAAACTACTTAACAATGGGAACATTCACCTAGTTTGAATAAGTCCGAGTTAGCAACAAATTTGTCTGTAAAGTTATAATCCCTTTATGTTTTCGCATGCCCAGCATGTTGACTGTCTCTTGCTTTGTCCATGTGTCCCTGTGGATCCCCATTAACCACATTATTATTATCATCATTGTGTCCAGGTCCAGCCCCTGCCTTGTTGTCTTCAACAGGGAGGTCTAAATTATTACCTTGGATAGGTTCATGAGGTCTGTTGCCATGAGCTTGTGTAGGAATGCCATGATGGCTGACGTCAGCTTTCACGAGAACCTCATAGTACAGCAGATAAAACACAGGTGTGACAATGCCAACAACCAGCATAATGGCCACAGCTGTCCACCATCTCATGCCCCAGTCTGCCCCATAATAAGGGTCCTTTCTTTGTACCGGTTTATACTCCACTTCGCCGAGTAGCGGCTGCTGTAGCGTTAAAGAGGACACAACCTCATTCAGACTGCTCCGAGACGGACCTGTAGATTTCACCAGCCGCTCAATGTCTTTGTCCTTCTCCATGAGAAATCCTTCCACACTGTCGGTGGAAGAGGAAGAGTCAGTGGAGGACTCGAAGGGAAGGGGGGTAATAGGTGAGATCTGGTTGAGGCGCTTGGCAGCTGAGGGAGAGGCAGATTTGAGAGGTCCAGTGCTGTGAGTCTCAGTGAGGACACTGAAGCGCCTCACAGGAATCTTGACTGACCGCAGGGCAAAGAAGTCCTGCTCTGTCAAGAGATTGTTGGCACGCTTTATATCAGTCACCTAATAAACACAGGAGAAAGATGAATTTACGATGCTGCTTACTGCCAAACTACTATCTTACATCGAGTGTGGTCTGAATATTCTGGAGTCAATCAGAATGTAGGAAATACTACAAATGATTAAATACAAGAAAATATTAGATAAATGTAAAGCTAGCTGAATTAATACACAGAAGTAAATATTGTGCATATGATTATGGTATGTCCTGACGGTCTTCATTAGAAAATGCACTGTTCTTAAGGGCCCGTTACATACAGTAATGTATCCCAATCAAATAACCTCCAAGGAGTGTTTTGGTTGTAGTTCATAAAAAAGAGTAATTTATATATTTTTGTCACTAAGAGCAACTGAAACAAACCAAATTTGAGCTAGCTGCGTATGCTGTCAAGTGCTGAGCGGGTAGCGTACAATGGGGTTTTTGAGCAATTTGGGTAAAAACAGCTGTTTGCTGAGGCTGAAAACATCGCAATGAGAGCTGCAAGACTGAACCAAAACAGCAAAGTAGCGAGTCTATAAGCTTAACAATGAGCAGAAACGCGCTGTGAAGTTGAGGGGAGCCGCAGATTCAGGTGATACATCGCTGTGGGTTCATCACTACATTGTCCCTTGAGACATTGTTACTATAAAAATATTAATTCTAGCCAACACTTTGTGACCCTTAACTTGTCTGTCTCTTTTGTTGTTACAACCGGGTAGTTCAGGCTTATAAAGACCTAGGATGGCATAGAGGAATATGAATGGATTGATGAGATTTCTGAGTTTTAGTTTGTAATTGAGAAAATGTGAATTCATTGAGACTGTGGGCAAAATAGAAAATTTAAAATGAGATTAATTTCATTAAGATTTTTTTTTTTAAATCATGAAATACAGTAACAATGGTACAAAGACGACATGTCAATGTTCAGTCTCAGATCTAGATATTCATGACGCTCTGTCTCTTATTGTACATCAATTACAATACACTGTAATACTGTTGGTGTAATTTAGTAGTGAATTTGAAGACATCATTTGGGACTCTAGAATTATAAAAACAGACCTGCACAACACTAGTTACCAGACTAATCAGTAAGTTAATTAATATAAAAGTAATGGCATTAATTGTTAGTGTAAAGGGCCAACAAATGTTTGTGTATCTGTGTTATGCAATAAAAAAAGATAGTCAGTCTACTTCAACATTAAAAATGAAGGGGAGTTTAGTGCGTACTCTTCAAGAAGATTAAGAAAGAAAGACACACAAACGTACTGAGCAATGGTACTGCAGGGCAATGCTGTTCAGGGTGTCACCCTCCTGGATATCTCTGATCAGGTAGATAATATCATCCATCCTCTCTCTGGAGGTGCTTCTCTTTAGCCTCTCTCTGCCACGTGGCCGCAGCTCATAGCTCTCCCCATCCTCCTCTGACAGGTCATTCTCTGAGCCATTGTTTCCAAACAGATAGGCATGACCGCCATTGGCAGGCTGCACCATGCTGGCTGACTGGAAACCATAGTGCTGGCTTATACTGGACATGTTTCTTCACTGTACTGGGAAGAGCAGAGACAAGATTAAGTACAAAATACTGTTATTCTGAAGGAAGTTAAAAAGGAAAACTTCCCCGAACTAATAAGTTCCTCATTAAGTCACACCAAATTCTCATTTAATGGGGTGAATAGCTTAACATAAGAGGGCTATGCTGTAAAAAAAAAGATGCGTTCATGGCAGGTACACAAGCCTCTGACAACTTGACATAAGAGGCAATAATACTTTGGCTAATTATGCAGGGGACTATGATGTCATTGTTTACCAGTTTCAACTGCTTAAGGGAAAGGAGCCATCACTTCCTTGAGGTGTTAATGTCCTCTCTTTTTGCAACATATGTTTACTTCGTTCAGCACTACAACCAAGAGAACATTACTGTCGAATATGATATCTTGACAGATAACGTTACCTAACGTAAGCAGTGATGCAACTGCGATGAGCAAAACAGATTGTATTCTAGCTAGATAACTAACGTATTTTAGACGTGAGGTAATGTTAGTCAAGTTAGCAGCTGGCGGTCTAATGCGTTGCCTTTAGACACAATCGAAACGCATTTCTTTATCGAGTACACAGTAGAGTGAATCTTACAAGAGTTACTGTGTTCAAATACCATCTTGGCAAATAATAATGAAGACATTGGCTATACAAACAACATAGCTAATGCTACACATCAGTCTCTTGCTCCACTAAAGTCGATATCGTCGTCCAGCAGGAATAACGACGTGACCTTAGAAACACAAGCCCCCCCAATCAAGCGATGTCTTAAATGAACGGCCGCGTTGGTCTTGTGCTGATAAGATTGAGATGTACAGCCCACATCCACAAACTAAGAGCCATTCGCACAGGCTAACGCCAGGCTAGTGCTAACTAGCGTCCACCTTATGTTATTCGACTAGTAACGCTTGTACATTTCTATCGGTCTATTGTCACAGTTGATGAATGGCATACGAGGATGACGTCGTCAACAATAACCTTTACCTGAGATATGTGAACAATGATCAATCAATTGACCTGGATAATATCCATACTTCTACGAGATTATCTCCCGGTCTCACCTTGGTTTTCGCTTAGTTCCCTACCTGCTAGCTACTGTTGAACCGCTACCGCTCACGCCACGTCAACAGAAAACCTTTACGTGGTGACGTCACCACCAACAGAGTCCTGGATTTTAACCGCGAGATGGCGCTAAAGGTCAGGCTAGTAGTTGCTAGGATTGTCACATGGGAACCAACAGAATTGCAAATGTTGGATTTAAGTTATTATTATTATTATAGTCATACATTTGTATTCACATCCGTATCAAACCAAGGTCATTTCTTACCGTATACCTAAACTAATTGTGATGTTAATTCAAATGTAATACGTGTGCCAATGCTAGGTAAACTCAACTAACGTTAGCTTATACATTTAAGTATTCATGAGTTAAAATTACTTTATGCCTAAGGCTGAAGTACATTTTCATCAATGCCTATTTTAAATGAGAGTTAGTGACATTAGCACTGCTTCTCTTATCATGTAATGTTAGTCGGGGACATATTTAGGATGATACATATTTATAGTGACAGCTAGCAACATGATGGGCTACCTAGGCAAGGATGCACGAGATGCATTTCGCTGAACTAGGTTAGCGTTAGCTGTTCACTATTCTTGCGTTTGGGCTAGTTTTGGATACATTAAATAAAGAAGTAAACATTTGCAGAGTTCATGTGAGTGACGACTAGAAAGGGGAGATCAGTCCTAACAGGGCAGTTCCTCTGGACGCCTAATGCCTGTTCGGGCCACGTGGTGGCGCTGTCCACCACCGCACTGAGCGAGAGACAAATGAGATTAAAACATCTTGTCTCATTAGGCAGCGACCGGGAGACGAGCTGGAATCCCCGAGTAGCTGCAAACTAATCTTTCCGTGGGACCAGTGAGTTGTGTATCTATCTGTCTGTCTGTCTGTGTGTACAGCAGCGGTAGCTCTCACGTGGCTGCAGGGGTTCACAGAGCGAGAGGAGAAGGTCCCGAACAGACCGGGCAACATCTCCGTCTCTGTTATTTCGCTTCAGTCCCGTTAGATGACACACACGCTTCACCCCCATGCAGTTCACCGGGATCCCCAAGCCGCCGAAGGAACACATCGAGTTCAGTAGCAGTTATCGGATGGTGTGTGAGAAGAGAAGGAGCTGAAGTCTCTGAGAGGACTCATCGATGTTATCATCAGCATTCAATACATCATAGTAATTAATCTTGGACAGAGAATCCAAGGAAGGTGTCAGGTAAGTTGAAATGATCCATCGTACGTCTCTTTTTTAAATGTGCTTGTGTTTGCCATTGTGAGTTCGGGCTAATAGTGTGGATATGTGGCGACCAGCAAAACTTTGCTGGGTCATTTCATAGAAATACTTGGGTGCAATATATCGCTTTGTGACACATGGTTACACCGTCTCCAGGACAATGCAGACGTTTCCGATTTATTTTTCACTCAGCCAGTCAGTAATGATTGGTCACTCAAGACGTTGTAGTGGCGTATTTATAGTGCAGATAATAAAAGAAACAAATGAGTATAGCGATCCTCATCAATTATACCAGACAGCTCAAACAGGCATATTGTATAACACTATAACAAAACGATTAAAAGTGGTTGGCCACTGCTAATTTCTTTTTGCACTGTGCCAAAAATCTCTTTTGGAGCAGCTAATAAAATTTAAAAAAAAGCCTAAATATTGATTCAGCGCAATCAGTAAATGAATGGCCGGGCAGCCCATTGAGGACGGAGACAAACGCTTCCATGGTTACATCCAGGATCTCCAGTGTGATTACTGCGCTTTGTGTGGGTTTCTCTCCCACTGAAATAAAACAACAATTCAGGGGGGAACTGCCACACATGGTGAGCTGGAGACCCTCTCATAAAGGCTCCGTTGACTAATCTAGAGGCTTACTCGGGCCATAAGTAATCTTGGCACACTTAAAGTTGCGCACATGTGCTGCTACTGTTAAATCAATGAGTGGTGCTCGTATCCTCATTGTGCTGCTGCTTCTCTGCGTATTTTACGCAGATGTGCAGGCTCCATAGTTTACACCATTTGATGGGGTGGGGTTTTTCTTTTCTTGAATAATTGAATATGTCCACCTTATCTCTAATTGCTTTGACATGATGTCATCTTGGTGCGTCCCTTGCAAATCTCTTTTGTTGCCTCCTCTGTGGTGCCACAGCTCTGTTAAATCCTTTTTCTCACTGGGAGGAAGGGAGGGTGCTGCTTCTGTATCCATTCAGCACTTACACCTGCTCCTCCTCATAGCACCAGTCTTCACTGTGAAATGTTTCTGGTCTATATCTTTGTATAAAATGGTGACATTATTGGATCCGTTGAGCAGTTCCTCCCCTTTGTTTGTAAAGAAGCAGAACAACTTGCCATGACATTTTCGCATTTTATCTCCCTTAAACCTAAAATCTCCATTTCCATCATCCCAAACCCGGTGGCCACAGTCAGTCGTTTTTGTTGTTGTAGATTTAGATACTCGAAGATCCACACTTGCTCAGGGCTGAGGTCCTTTGTTTGTCAGTGTTTATGTCATCGCCTGGCAGGGGTCAGCCCCCAGTCGCCTGTGTGAGGGTCTGAATGTGATTCACTGGGCGGAAACTGTTTTACTGCCTGCCTTTCTCTAGATCTGTCTCACCCATCTAATGGCTGTGCAGTATAAAAGGGGACAGTGCCATAAACAGATTGATGAAAAGATGTTGAAGTGTTGCACATTGCAGACAGAATGAGATTGATGCTTGCTGGGAATGAGAAGCCTTGCCTTCCCAGTGTGTTGGAATACAGGGAAATAGTAGATGATTGCACAGTTCTCAATGCTGCCTTGCAACAGGCTGTGCCTGCCTCCGCTGATATGTGCTCCATCAATCACTGTTGGGGGCAAGAGGTGTAAAGGATGTCTGTATATGTTCTGTGAATGAAGGACATTTATAACATTGAATTGAAAGATTGCGCTTTATACTCTATTTTCTGTGATCGAAAGTAGTTCTATATTACTGCTCATAGTGATTATATTGAAACACAAGTTAATTGGTTGCATTCTTACATGTTTTCTGCAGCTTATAACGTCCTTTTTAATAATCACATTCAGCTCCCTCCCTTCCTATACCTTAAACATCAAAACCGTGTTCACTATGCTGTGAGCTGACTGGGCTCGCTGAATGCTTATTTTAGTTTATTTTTGAAACACTAGACACAAAGAAGAAATTGCAAATACAGGAACATATCTGAATTAAGTGATCTTTACCATGGCCATATCATTGAAAATATTTAGTTTTAGTGCTTTAGTTTTTTAACTTGTGTGCCAACATATAGAAAACCCTGATAAAGCTGATTTTAGATTTAGTGAGTGGACAAACTCAGGTCGTAAATACATCTTTTAATGTTCTTCAGGATTTTAGTTGTTTAATAAAATAATTTGACAGTTCATGCTTACTCACAGGAGACAATATCATGTTTTAGTAGTTGTTGTTCTTGGAGCTGAGGGACAGGAAAGTAGTGACCCTCAGCGATGGCCAACAATCCATGGGTCTTTTCAGTGGGCCTTACCGACCGCATATTACATGGTGAGAGGATGCTAGTATTGTCCCTGCAGCAAAACCTCGGCCATGACCTTCCTGTCAACTCTCATAATTGTACTTTCATACACACACACACACACACACACACACACACACACACACACACACACACACACACACACACACACACACACACACACACACACACACACTCATTGTTATATCTTGAACTCTGTAAGGGCGATGAGGTGCCCTCCCACAGCTGCCCAGCATTTCTATTCACGTATCAAACTTGAACTCTGACCTCCTGTGATGTTAGTAAAGCCGGTGGCCTCAGAAAGGTCAGCCTAGACCTGCTGTGATGAGTATAAGATATCACATTACTAGTTTCTCTATTGGGTTTAACAATAATACCAATATAAATATAATTTGATTAATCTATGACATTAATTTGTTTGTAATATGTTCATCACATTCATGGTAATTGCATACATCCAGTTAAACTAAAGCAGCTATGTTTCAGTGCAACTTGCAAACTGCATGGAAAATCAGCCGGAAGCACACAGAACAACATCTCTCTCTCAAATGTTAAAACAGTGAAACATAAAAGAACATTTAGGAAGGCTGTTTCCTCTGGTTCACATTAGCTTGGCTAGACTGTAGTTTGTACAAATTAGATTAAGTCTTGTGGACTATTGAAAGCAGGAATTCTCCTTTTTTTATATTTTTTTGATCATTGAATGACTTATTATTATGAAGCCATAAACCTGCTCTGCAGCCTTATTTGATAAATGAACACGCTGTTTGGTTGCTCTTCACTGATCCCATTCTTTGAACGCGCAGACACCCCCACATGGGTCCCACTCTAGGGCAATAAATCCCCATGACTTCACCTCGCCGAGATGTTTTTTGGGGAGCCACGTGGAACACATCCCATAATGGCCCCTGCTTCTTGTCCTAATTCAGACTGGTCAGGTTGAGTGGGTCACACTTCATGTTTGACTGTAACGACATCTTGGCTATCCATCCCTATACCCTTCCCTTCTTTGTTAGTACCGCCATTGCCTTTCACCAGGGTCTTTGTGTGTGTGTGTGTGTGTGTGTGTGTGTGTGTGTGTGTGTGTGTGAGAGAGAGAGTGAGAGAGAGAGAGAGAAAAAAAAAAGACAGAAGGGTCTCCTCTTGCCTCTGCCTATTAAAACAAAAACCTGTTGATGTAGTTCACTGACTTTAAGATCAATCTTCTAAAATCCTTAGTTCACTCATTACCCTTCAAACTCATTTATCCGCCTCCCTTGTTTATCCGTGTGTCTGACCCATTATGTAATATTTCACACACACAAACACACACACTCATCTCCGCTGCCCCCATCTGCCCCGTCCCTTACACCAGCCCTCTTTCTTTCTTTTCTCTGTTTATCTCTCACTTCCCTCATTGTACTGTAGTCATGACAGAGGAATTCCTTCAATAGGTGGGGGTGGTTGATCTGAGAATGGCTGAGAGGTGACAGGGTGTGTTTATTGTTGTAAAAAGATGTATTCATTCACTGGCTCTGGGTGCCTTGCATTATAGATCATAGCTTTGTGAGTGAAACATCTCACCAGATCAGGATCAATTGATGAGAACTAGTCTTTCATTGGGTGATCTGTGAAGCACTGCAGATTTTTTCTTCTTTTAGATTAGATGGAAATGCCATTTAACACAAGATAAGATAACTTGACTGTTGTGTGTTTATGTCAGTGCATAATATGATTCAAACACATGTTGTGTTTTTTTGTTTTTTTACAATGTGTAACTCTCTTCATAACAAACATTACTGTTCTGAATCTGTGGGACTGACAACACGCTTAATGACCAGCTAGATGAAAGCAATGTGCAGCACAACAGTTCTTATTATTTTTCTGTATGACAATTAGGATCTGTTGACCACACTTGTTCAGGGATTCTTCCTCCTCAATCCTGCCATCTGGCCCTTAGTTTTCCAAAGCTGCAAAGACCTGAAAGAGGGGCTCTCCCACACCTACTGTACCAAGGATGTGTGTGCTGATAAAGTAGAGCCAAGAGAAAAGAAGGGTCTGAATAGGATGGTTTGGATTCTGTTGGATGGGAGGCCAGCATGCCAAAAAGTGGGAAAAACAAACAAATGGAGGACTGTGGCAATTTTTAAAATGCACAGAAAAAACACAGAAAGGAGCACAAGTGAACAAAAGCCTGCTCCTTAAAATAGTGTGCTGGTCAGTGAATCGTAAAGTCCCGCTTCTTCTCCTGTGAAAATACTCCCCCGTTCTCTGTTTTGGGAACTCTTTTGAAATGCAATTAGCATTTCATCCAAGCCCAACTAGTTACATGCAATGAAATAATACCCTTTCTAATGTGGCCCTTTGGTGTGCGAGGCTGTGGAGAGCACAACCTTGTTTAATCCCCGGAAAGTGCTTTTC
Source organism: Taurulus bubalis (assembly GCF_910589615.1). Taxonomy (NCBI): domain Eukaryota; kingdom Metazoa; phylum Chordata; class Actinopteri; order Perciformes; family Cottidae; genus Taurulus; species Taurulus bubalis. The sequence continues at coordinate 13,651,851 of NC_136596.1, read as the reverse complement.
TGTCTGCCTCCATCCCTCTGTGTCGTACAGGCTAATCAGTCAGCCAATGCTCGAACTGGAAAACACTCTAAATTGCTCATGCACTGGTTCCTACTCAATTGGAACCACTTTTCTTTTTCTATATTCCTTACTTCCCACTAAGAAGAAGAAAAAAAGTCTTGTTTTTAGTTAGGGATGCGAGATGCCATTGGCTCAACTTAAGAGCAGCCGACCACGGCCTTGGGGACAATACCTCAGACAAAACTCTCCCTCTCTCTGTTTCTTTTTTCACAGTAAAATGCACACTTGATTGGCAGCCTCTTGCCCCTGAAGGAGAAATGCCTGGTTGAAAAGTATTGTCTGACAATAGCTGGAAGGCTGACCTCATGCGTTTTTGTTCTTTAGAGAATTCAAGTGTTTTTTAGTCCCCCTTGTGTGGAATGGTGTAATTTGGCTGAAATTCAGCACATTGCCATCCTCATTTCCCTTCAAATATTTCTCCCCCTCTTGTTGAACAAAATGGTAGGTTTTCTGTTTTTCTCCTTTAAAATAAATATAATTATTTTTCCAAAATAAGCCAAGTGAGTAACACCGAGTATTTTTTGTCAGATTTAATGATGTATGTTTTAGCTCTACTCGCTTATTAAGTTTCTTAATTTCTTCCCCCCAACTTCTTTGTATGGTGAGAACATTCACTAATCTAAAAATACTAGGCCAGAAACTACATGTGAAGTGCAATTATGGGCTTGTGAGTTGACCGTGTATGGCAGCCGCGGCTACGCCGGGCTGAGAACGGACGGTGGGTGGTTTCTGTGGTCGGGCCCGAGACACATTGGGCTGGTGGCATCGCTTAGCGTGAAGTGGAGCTCAAACAGAAAACAATGCAATAAACAGAGCAGATGAGGCACCATGGTTTTGGAAAATAGACTTAGATTTGAAGAGTTAGAAGAGTGTTAAATAACACTATAGCATTTTTAGTTGTTTTTTGTTTAATAGATTTGCTCTATTTAATTTGTGTTTAAGGTATCAATGGCTTTACATTAATAAACACTTTTTGGAAAGTTGAGCGAGTTTAAGCAAACTCTGCTTCTGCCTGCTCATTTTTCATATTTAGTCTGGCTTCTGAATAATACCAAGCCATCCGACCACAAGGCACTTCCATTTTCAAATGTTTAAATCCCCAAAGAATTGGCTGAGCAGTCACAACATACATTGTATATGAAGACAGATTGATATACACAAAGGCAAGTCCCCCTCTTTTTGTATGTTTTTCTGCCAACCACACCATCTGCCTCTGTGTTGCTGTTTACTCATTTGTTTATCTCAGTCAGTATCAGTCAAACTGATTGTTTGCTCGATTAGTTTGTAGCGTGAATTTCTCCTGAGTCACACAAACGTTCCAGGAACACTGTTATATTAGCTGAGGTTAATGACAGAGCAGTTTCTTTTTGTGGCCACACTGACTCCAGATCACCAACCAGAGATGTAAGATTGATGAATGAGATCCCACGGAAGGCCTCCCAGTGGTCAGACAACTGAAGATCACGTTCTCTCTCTGTGTGTGTGTGTGTGTGTGTGTGTGTGTGTGTGTGTGTGTGTGTGTGTGTGTGTGTGTGTGTGTGTGTGTGTGTGTGTGTGTGTGTGTGTGTGTATACGGGTGACTAACTGCCAGATATAACCACTACTCCTCACCAAGGGCGTTACATGACCAGGGAAGACTCTGGGCAAGGAGGCCTCATAGGAAAGCCCTTGATTAAAACTCAACAGACTGTTATCACACACATCCTCCACCAAAAAGGAAGTAAGAGTATTGCTTTCCCCTTTTAAAGCTTCCAATACAGAATATTCTCAGTGAAATAACAAGGATAAAAGCAAAGTCCTTGACTATGATTATACAGTAGAGACTTGTTTTCCCCGAGAAGCTTCCAGAGAGCTAAAGTAGCAAAGCGGGATCACAGGTTATGTATTTAATGAGACAAAAATGGAAGCATATTTTTTTGTTAACAAGGACAAGTTAACAATTTTAATCTCTCACTGTAAAACAGGAATGCCTGTGGCAGCTCGCATGATTACATACTTATGTCAACAGCCATGGTTACATAACCACAGACGGTACATGGCACGTGCTATACAGTGAATCTTGCAGTGTCACACTTACTATCATCCTCTGACTGTTAAGTCTTAGGCCTGCAGTGAATAATTGATGCTAAAGATTGCAACACAGAGACCACTGTCAGTAGAAACCCTAGAGGCATCAGCGCCGTGCACTGACCCCAGGAGCAGCCCTGCAACCAGACACCACCTCAGCACCTCTGACAGGGATATCCAATATATCTGTGTGTGTGTGTGTGTGTGTGTGTGTGTGTGTGTGTGTGTGTGTGTGTGTGTGTGTGTGTGTGTGTGTGCGCGTGTGTGTGCGCGAGAGTGTGTGCTGTGTCTGCAAGTTATCCAAAGTTTTTTGTGAACCAGGCTCCTTACACCAATAGGCTGCTCTAAGAAGGGCTGAAAGGTGACCAGCACTCATGTATCACTGACTGGTCATAGCGCTCATCACGTTTGAGCCCATCAGCAAGGCTGTCTGGTGATGAGCTATCCATCAGAGACACAGGAAAAGGAGTTAAGATCATCGATTAGATGTGTAACAGAGAGAGATCAGAAGCGGATACTGAAGCGGTCCTCTAGATGAAGTATACATGCAATTTTGTGGACATTTACATATGTTTTTGTGTTGCCAATGCATAATTCTCTCTTGCTTTGATCTGAGCTTAGACGGTAAAATGAGTGGAATTAATGGCACGCTAAGATACTTTCCTGGCAAGCACAAAGCATGCTTGTGCAAGAGGCCTATAACTCTAAATGACTGCATATTGAAAAGAAGAAAGAAGTTAGCTGGAAGTTATATTTACTGGACAAAAATTTTTATGATGAAAGCAGGTTCAAGGTCGAGGCCTATTAACATAGTAATATAATTTAAATTACAACTTTTGAAGCAAATTGTTTGTGAAGAAGGATTCAGTTTGTTCCAGACCAAAGGTAGATTTTTATTGGAGCTTAATTACTTTTTTAGGAGTACATTTGTCAATGCATAGTTTTTCTGGTGTCGATGAATACAATGATGAGCATCACAAAATTAGCCGATGGTATATATATAGTGGGTATTACATATTTATTGGATGTTGTGTGTGTTCCAGGAAATAAAGTAATGTAATATAAAAGAAAAGTCAGCTAACTGAGGTTAGAGTCACAGAATAAGTCAATAAAAGCAATTTTGGAGGTTTAGAACGTGAAATCTCTTTAGTTGTCTGTGGCTTGTTAGAGCGCCATGTCCTACAGGCCTGGCACCAGCCATCAATTTCTGTTTGTTAGGGCCACAATATTTCTGATGGACAGTGTGTTTTCATGCATTTCAGAACTCTCCAGTGTCCTGGCCTATCACCCAGCATTTGAATTTTGGTTGCATTTGCTGACTGTGCCAGCTCTGGTGGATGCATCCATGCAAGTGTGTGTGTGTGTGTGTGTGTGTGTGTGTGTGTGTGTGTGTGTGTGTGTGTGTGTGTGTGTGTTTGTGTGTGTGACACACACACACGTATATGGCATTATTTGAACAGTGTAAATATTACTAGATTTCATTGTATGCATGCGTGCATGCATACAGCAGTGTTACCGTGGACCTCTCTACATGGATTCTTAATCCCAGCCTTATCAATGTCAGAGATCTGTGCCAGGCACTGCATGCCACTTTTGGTTTTGGCAGACAGATCATTGGTCCTCCTATAACCCCCGGGGTCAGGGTTGGCACAACGCATGATGCCAGCATAAGAACTGCCTTGCTGCTTATGAAGCAGACCTGTGCCATCCACACAGCATCTGTGTTGTATTAGGCCCTTTGAAGGAAGCGTGCAGCATCAGTGGATGCGAAAAGGACCACCCCTCAGTTTTGGAAGAGGAGGTTAAAAGGATGTTGTTATCGTAAACTGCTTGCTACCATCCATGTAGAAGATTGTGGTTCAAGCAATGTTTGTGGAGGTGAGGTTTTGAGGCACAAAGATTTACTTACGAAATAGTGCGTGGGAAGTCAGAGCTTTTACTCGGAAAACCGAAAACAGACATTAAATAGAGAGATTAAATTAAAAATGTTTTATTCTATATGACAAAAAAAAAAACAGACGCTGTGTGCCACTGCCTTTACTGTTCAATATGACTCTGAATTAGGTAGGCTGCCTGAATTAGGCAGGCTAGGAGTCACTAGCATGTGTCCAGATGCTTTGAAACTGCACCTACCCCCAGGTACACTATTACTCATGAGAGTATAGCCTTGACTAGGGTGGACTTACACTGCAGGAAGTTCCCAACCCCGGGAGAGAGAGCAGGGCGAATAACAGGATTTATTCTCTTTGTCCAGCGACACACTCACCTCTCACCCCCCTTAGCCTCCCCCTATGTTCCCCACTGTCCAGCCCCACCAACTCTAAATCCTTTTTTGATGTATTTCCCAGGAATCTCTCTAGTGCTGGCACCACACGCACGCACCCACGCACACACACACACAGACACACACACATAACATCTGCATTAATTGATTCTGACTTGAGCTGTCCACCAACAACTTTTAAAGCTGTGTCTTGTTCTCGTAGCTGACTAACTGATTGATGGATGGTTTCTATTTAAACACCCGCTACTGCTGAGAATAACTCAAATTGATTTAACAGTAATGGAACATATGAAAATTGGGATATTTGCCAACTTTCCTAAATTATTTTTGCTTTCGAAAAAAGTACCAAACAACATGCATTCATTCATCGTAGCTATGTTCTTTTTCAACCTTATAAATTTTTTTTACAGGCCTTACGTGTTTCTACCTTTGGCAAGGCGGTGTGGTGCAGGTTATGAATGGGGTGGATAAGAGGCAGCAAGAAGGGGAGACAGGACAGACTGGCTGCAATTTAGCTGGCTCCATTCATTTGTCATGCAGTGTTGTTTTGTTGTGTTAACCATGACAACTGTCTAAGTGTCTTCATCCAGTTTTAGGATTATTCTGGGTGAGAGAGTTTATGGAAAGCAGAAGAGACAAGAGGAGAGAAGTGGCGGGAATAGGGGTGTAGAAGCAAAGGGAGGATGATTGGAGTGAGCAAAGGACCAGCAAAGATGATTAGAGAGAAAAGAGAGTGTTCACAAGGCAGAATTGAAAAGGAGGCTAAACTACTGAAACTACTTGAAAGATCAGATTTATTCTGGTATGACATTAAATGAATGTGGTCAAGAAGAATACACTCAACAACAACTGCTTTACCGCTGTAACAACATAAGGACAGACGCTGTTGAAATTATGGAATAATAATGTAATAATTTAGACCACAATGACCAGCTAGCCTGTCAGCCAGTATGGCTGCACATTTTCAAAAGCCAGGGAATCTGAACATCTGAACACTCAATTCTGCTTGTAGATCATATTCATTTTATTTTGTATAATCTATACTGACTATATATTTTTTTAATTTCTAAGGGCTGATGAGTTTGTGTGTAGCTCTCCTTCTACATTTTTTACTCTGAATTTGAGCAGTATTCACACATATCTCTAAGCCTCTCTTTTTATGACACTGAATGAATAAAAAATAAACTCTCTGTAGCTTTACCAATTTGTAAATATCCTCGTATTTGCCTCTGCTCTATTTCAATATGTGCCAATTATTTCAACCTTTACTCCATTAAAACAAATATATTCTGTTCATGTGCTTCCCCCTTTTTATAGGAATGCTCCCTGCCCTCCTGCTAGCTGGGTTGATTCTGGCTCTGTCCACCCCTGGCACTGCATCTGAGTCAGCCACACTGCGGTTCCTGGGGCAGACTGACTTTGTTGTCAACGAGAGCAACACAGCTGTGATCCGACTGGTTGTGGAGAGAGTGGGAGACCCAGTCAATGTGACAGCTTTGGTTCTGGTAGGACCCGGGATAAACTTTTCATTGATGGCTCATTGTGTATCCATACTCATCAACCTGTCAAGTCATCTATTCAGTTTGTATTTAACTGAACTTAATGACAATTACCTTTAAAAAAAAAAATAAAAATCTATGACAAACAGAGAGACCAGTAAGCAGACCCAGTGTGAAACTGTTTTTCTTTAAGTCACAGAGTGGATTTTTGCTTTATGTCCTCCAAGTGGGGGCTAGTGTCAGCTGCTCACAGTTCTGGTGTCTGGACGCCCAGTGCAGTGTGTTTGGGGGGTTCTTACATGAACTGTTATACCTGAGTTGCTGTATTAATATCAGTATTAATATGTAAAATATCAGGCTTTCATCTTGGGAACAGAAAGTCTCAAAATCAAGCAACTCAAAATCAAGCAGATAAAGGCACCAGTAGAAGGGAAGGCGAGAGAGAGGGATACAATTTCTTCTCTATGCTGTTGTAAAGACCTATGGAACTATTATTTTCCTATTTTCCCAGGCACAAATCATGTTCCTGCAGCATCCTGGGTTCAAAACCATCTTTGATCTTTTGTGCCATGCTGTCTCCAACTTTCTTGTGCCTTTCCGGTTTCTCTCCATTTTACAATTTCAAATAAATGCAAAAAGTATTTCAAACAAAGAAAAAATGAAAACACACAAAGAAGCCTGAATTTAGTTGAACGGAAAGTGATACAATTGAACGTTTGCTTGTTTTACCTAGCTAGAGGGAGTCAACACAGGGGACTTTGAATCCATTAATGCTGCAGCCTTCCTGCTGTCCACTGAGTCCAACAAGACCATTTTCATTGCTGTGAAAGATGATGACTTGCCTGAAGCCGATGAGACGTTTACGTTCAACCTTACACTACAGGTACGTACATTGTTTGTCGGCAATAGTATGTCTGTGTGTGCTTACTTTTTTTCTCCGATGTCTCTTTCTGAATTGATGATGACCCCCTCTCCACTTCCTCGCACACTCCTTTCTCTCTTCTCTCTGGAGCTCCAAGCTTTCTTTCAACAAAGTCCCACTGTTCTAATTCTGCACCTGACTGTCCTAAACCCTAACCCCATCTACTAAGCAATAGGGAGAGGAAGCAGCAGCCATTGCAAACCTGGGAGGTTCTGAGCTCCAAGGTCTTTGATGTGTGTGCTCTATAGGACTTTACCAGGGCAACCTGGGTGGGGCCAAACATTGTGTGTGCTTCTGAGGTTCCTCACTAAAAGACACCTTCTTGAAAATAAACTAACTTTGACAGCCAAAGCCCCACCACACAGTAGATTAAAGTGATTCACTCATTCACTATCCCCATTGATTTTGATGGGCATGTCCGTTCCGAGGATTTCATTTCTGTATATGTTGTGTATTCACCATTGCAATTGACACACTATTGTTGATGAAAGCCCAGTCTGTTACAATGAATCAATGGCTTCACAACTTTTGCTGGCACTACCAAACACACCGTGTCAGGAGAAGATGCAACGAGCTACTTTGTTCTTGTCCAGTTACTCTTAGATCTTTAAAAAAGGACAGATGGTTTCCATCTTTTCTTTTGTAGTTTTTTTTTGTGCTTTTACTAGTATATAAAAGCTAAAGATGTTTTAAAATTTGAAAATGATTTTAATGGGCATACATTGTAACTCCTTGTCAAAGGAATCATAGCCTAGGATGCCTTACACCTAGAGACTATCTCCATGGTTTCATGTAGCCTTTAGCTGTCAAGTATGATTGATGAGCTAGAGGGGCCTCGTCTTGCTGTATTATTGCTTACTAAAAGACCTAAGATAAAGGTCAGTGTGAATCACGTATTGTCAGCTATGTACATTTATAAAACGGAAACAAGTCTGAACAGCTGTCAGCAAGAGTGCCTTTTTTTCTCAACATTTTGAGAAGACACTGCATTTTTGTGTCATCTGGTTAAAATCCAGTAGCAAAAGCCCATATTTAGCCTGCTACCAGAGTGAAAGACCAGATGAGGCCCACTTAGCCCCTCTGTTTACACTACAAGGGAGACAAAGCGTTGGCCAAATGCTACCCTATCAGCTTTCTAAAGGACTGTCAGGAGGATGGATGTGCACTACAAGGGGTGTCATAGATCAAGCGCAAGTAATAAATAAAGGGTTGATCAGTGCACATTTATCTTTCTGACAATTACATCTGTGAAAGTCAGTTTTAATAGAAAATATTGTATTTGTAAAAGTGAATATGACAGAACAGAACTTATAAAGTTATATAAAAACTGTAGAATTGTTGTGGACCAGAACAGGTGCAGCCTACCAGTGCTGGGCAGAAACAGAAGAGCCACACAGTGGGTTGTTGCATGTTGAGGCAGGGTTTATGTAGCTCTGCAGACATATAACAAAGCTGGCTTTTAAGCAACGGATTTGTGTGCGCGAATCACTGTGTATTTGAGTACGATTTTGTTGTTGGGCACAGATGAATGTGTGTGAGCTGCTTCCTGGCTCGGCCAGTGGCTTGGCTTTGTCAAAGCGTGTGGATTCTGTGTCTGTGAATTGACCGCTACAAGAGCTCTGATACAGCTGGGAAAAGCCCTGTTTGAATAGAGTGATGAATGCAAGAGGCACTAAGCACTTTCTTGTTTCCATTTTCACCTTTGCCTGTTCTAACCTTAACACTTTTACATGCTTGCATGCTGTTTTAGTAATAGCTATCAGTTGGATTGTGTTTAGCTGAGACATTGTTTTTGGGGAGCAAATTATGTTTGTAAACCATAGTTTATACTATGTTAAGACTCTCATAGCAGATCATTATCCACAATGCATGCACATATACTAGTTAGTTTGGACGTTGCGAATGAATTTTTGAAGTTTTGTTGGAAGCCTGTGCACTCTAGCTCAGACATGGTGGTTGTCAGCACAGTTGGTTCATGAGATGCTTGTGAAACTATTTGAAACTCACTTAAATGGTGTTCAGAATGAGTAAAACCTTCCTTGCACAGATCATAGGTAATGGTTATTTTTGTTGCGTTAACAAGTCACAGTATAAGCCTTCGTGAAGTTGCGGTGTGATTTTTAAGCCCGGTGAGATCATTGTGAGTTTGTCAGGTCTTAGTGCCGAATCACAGAGCACAGCACAAGTCCTGAGGATGTGTCCTGCTGTGAGCTAACCTGACAAATTAACCAGGCTGCGACCACTACTTCCTGTCTTAGTGTCTTCTCATCAGGGCCTCTCAGTGGAAGTAAAGAAATGAAGTGAAGACAATAGATAAGTAGGGCGTTCTGGCTTTTCACATGAGTACAGGTGCCGAGGAGGTTAAGATGTCTTCAGGTACATACTGTATAGCCTGGTTTTATCTAATCCTTTCATTTCTCCCTGCTTTCCAGAGCTCCTCGAATGGCGTGACACTGGGAAAACCAAATAAGGCAACCATCACAATCCTGTCGAATGACAACGCCTTTGGAATAGTTGGCTTCAACTCAGTAAGACACGTCTTTTATCCATCCTTTATCTTGTATCCATTTGTTCCCTCAGTTTAGTTTCACCCATTACAGTCCACCACTTTATATTATAACGAACATTAATCCTTCATAAATGCCTGTGGACACCAATATTGGGAAACTTTGCTGTTGCCACACCAACCTGCACTTATACCATAGGCATGCACTTGCATTTGCGACTAATTACCATCTTAGTAAGTAGTAGTAGAAAGTAAAGGATCGGGCGTGGAGTTATTTGGACCCACCATTGTTAAGAGTGGTTTAATCACGCGAGTATTGTGGTAGAAGTGACCGTCTAGTGGTTGTGGTTTTCCAGACGTAATTAAAACAACAACACTCACTTATTAGTGGAAGTTTATAGTGTTTCCATAGTAATTGTGGTATAACTGTTTGCCCTACCACCCCCAGCTAGTCTCAGATGCTGGATAATGATTTGGCTTGCTTAGAATCAATAAAGGCCTACTGGCCTTGGGAGATGGGTTTTTGTCAGAGTACTAAATTAATTCCTGTTTTGCATTTATTTGCTTTCTATATCTTCTCCATTTGCATTCTCCTGAATTTATTTGGTCATGGCAAATTGATAAGAAATGCAAAATGGGATTTCAATTTCAAAATTTTAAGACCACAATAAGGACTTCCAAAAACAATGACATTTTATGAGATATTTACTCCATGTTGCCATTGAATGTAGTTGTTATAGCTGCCTATACAGCTACGATCACGTTGTGTCTGTGTCTCTTTCAACTAAACTTCACTTCTTTGTGAGCATGACATTTTACCTGAAGTACTGCTGCCAAAGCTGTACACATAGTAAAATATATCAAATTAAAAACACTGAGATTAGAACAGATTTATTCTCTATTATGTAATGATCAGATACAAATTGTGTAGCAGTTCCAAAATTGAGAAGATTGAACAACAAATTTGACATGTCCAATTTACACAACAACTAATACTTTGTGTTTTTGTGTGTTATTGCAGTCTTTCAAATATGACATTTTTCTTCGTTTCAGATTGAGATTAAGAAATTGTGTTCAAATTGATTAAATTGAACTGACTATGAACTATGCTTTGTCTCTTTCACTGTTTCAATCTCTTTTCATCTCAGACTGAAGAAATTGTAGTCGATGAACCAAGAGGAAGGAACCATTATGTGCCATTCACCCTAGTTAGAGAAAAGGGAACATATGGGACTGTCAACGTAAACTTTGAGGTGAGAGGGCAATGAACTGTACATCGTACTAACAACCCAAAGACAATGAGCTTCACAGTCGCTGACAGACAGTGTTGTATATATGTTTCTGACATATTGGCTCGTTTTAAGAGTTTTGAATACAATCTTGTTAGTTAGCCGCATAGAGTACATGGGCATGTTGAAGTATGAACATCACTGTGACTTCTCCTGTTCAGATCTCTGAAGGTCCCAACCTTGCCATTGATGACCTCAGTCCAGACAGAGGGAACATCACCATTCCTGTAGGACAGGCTGTTGTGCACTTTAGTATCCTCATTAAGGATGACCAGGTAATGAACAAATTCCTTATTTAACGCTGAATTATATACGTAACAAAGCTTGTGCCTGTCACTTCATCCATCCATTCATAATTATTTCATAATTGTTTATGTTTAGTATTTGAAAATAATATCCAAATTGTCTTCATGAGTTTTACATTTTTAAAGGACACCTTTTTGAAAGGGGCAATCAGGTTTTTTGAAACAGCTGCATTCGATTTACAACTGTATGTGAATGTGTTTCCTTTTCTTTGTTGGCCAGATCCCAGAGGATGATGAGGTGTTTTCAGTCAGGCTAACGACCGTGGCAGGTGGAGCCCTCCTCAAGCCCAATGCCAGCAGTGTCCAGCTGAGAATCCGGCGTAATGACAGCCCACTGCGGTTCTCCCGCTCTAACATGGCAGTACCAGAGTCCGCTGGAATCATTGCCCTCAATGTGACCCGTGGTCGGTTGACTGAGGATGGTCCACTCATCGGTTCTGTTGACACAGAGGTTCCTTACTTTCAATCCAGTTATTTATTTACCTAGGCTTTTGACTTTTAAGAATAGGGCACAACAACGTTAATTATATAGACATACAGTATACTATATACTGTGTGTGTGTGTGTGTGTGTGTGTGTGTGTATATATATATATATATATACATTTTTATATACATACGTACATAGTATATTGATGCAGAAAAAACAAACCTAAGACAAATATATATAAACCATCTGTACTATACTGTCTTTAGGTCTCTGTCGATTACATGGTGGTGAGCAGTGGAGGACAGGGCAGCGCCACACCAGCTGTGGATTTCCTCGACCTACAGCCAGTCAGAACAGTTATATTCCCTCCATTTGTCTACCAGACCAGCCTGTTGTTCGAAATCAGTGATGACATTGTGCCAGAAATTGCAGAATCCTTCCACCTGGTTTTGCTGGAGGAGACTATCCGAGGAGATGCAGTGCTCATATCACCCAATGCTGTGCTAGTGACCATTGAGCCCAATGATAAGCCTAATGGTGTCCTGTCAATCAGCAGCAGCGCAGTCATTCAGCCAATAACCATCAATGAAGACCTGACAGAGAGGTTGGGGAATTTACAAATGTTTATGAGTGTGACCATGAAAAAATGTATTATCTGGCATTAAATGGATACAATGTGAGCGTCATAATACAAAGAAAAACATCCAAGATTATTGTGTCTTTAACCGTCCTCAATCATTTCCCCCAGATTTGAAGGAATCATAATTGTAAGAAATGGAGGCAGCTATGGTGCCGTGTCCGCTAACTGGTCCATCAGTAGAAACTCCAGTGACCGCTCTCCAGTGTCGGATGATTTAAGGCCTTCAGAGGGGACGGTGAGATTTGCTGCTGGTCAGGTGACAGCTGTGATTCCCATCAACATTGTGGCAGACGATCAACCTGAAGAAGCAGAGGCTTTTGTTTTCAAGCTGCAAAACAATACTTTACCTGGAAATGCGGAGGTCGACGAACCAATGGAGGTCAGTTTTGAGGAGACCTTAGATAGGCCAATGATTATTATTTAATATGTTGCTATAGTGGGTTTGTATCAAAGAGAGAAGAGATTGAGAAGGCTGCACTTGTTAGGGAACAAAACCTCCAGATGTTGTGCATGTGTTATGCATGTGTGAGTGTTTGTGTGCCTACTGTAAGTCACAGTGGCAAACTTGGCACATTCTGAAAAAGTCAACCCCTTAGTGTGTCACTTTGCTCTGTGGGTGTTCCCTTAATGTGGCTGAATCAAAACAAAGCGGAAACATCAGGCACACTGTGTGTGTGGTGTCTGTGTGTTCTTTTTTAAAATGCGTGGGTGAAGTGGTGACAGGTTTTTTTATAGCTTCCATCTTTGTCCAAGACTCTTGGCCATGTGTGAAAGCAGTGGGCAGATCTAAGCCTTATTTATATTGAAGGCATGAGATGAGACGCATAAAAACTCTGCTTTGGTCACATACAAACACACATCAGAACACCACCTCAGGTTGTGAGGTCATAGGGACACTTTGGCATCTGTACAGAGAGAGTAGGCTCAGCAGAAATTCCTTGTAAAAAGCATCACAGTCGGATAAGTCAATCAGCGTTAATTGTTTTTAATGTTAAAGATATTTCACAGACATTACACTGAGCTGTAAATTGTCTATTGTGAGCATGCCAGGGAATGCATCAGACAAGTGCAGGCTTCAGGAAAATGAATGAGCCTAAGTTGAAATGCTCATAAAAACTACTCTAGCAGTCTTAGCAGAGTTAATTAAAGAGGATGCCACTCTAAAGTTAGCTCAGGGCCCTTTTATTTGACTACTTTCAGTCTTACTTGTTTTCTTTCCTCTCCCTGTTCCTCACCTCTCCTTTCTTCTTCTCGTGACCCAAGATATAATCTTAGTAACACAAAAACAGGATGCACAACAACATCCTCCAAAGTAATTGATGGTAAATGTGGGCTTCATTGCAATTATTCCCTCACATCCTTAAGATCAATCAGCTTCCTTCAGCACAGGGGACGAACTGCACATGTCTTGGACTTGTACCCCATAAGCAGTGCAGTGCAACTAAGGCCCATCTGTCAAACTTGTAAAAACAAAGCAAAGTATAGAAGGCTAATTGTACTCAATTTAAATATGAGCATATTATAATATTAATCATCAATAGCTTCAACCCAAGCATTCATTTCATTGTGATTTTGGGGGGCAATTTGCAGACCAACAGGAAGGGACTATTTGAGGCAATAAGTAGCAAGGGTATAGTTAATCAACAGTCAAAATGTAATATATGTACACTTCTCCATCCTTATGCGGATTTGTTAATTTTATTGCTACTCTTTATCTTGTCTGCCCCCCCAGATTGTGTTCTACATCCAGGACAGTGACAATGTCTATGGGCTTTTTCGTTTTGACCCAGCAAAAGAGCAAAGCATCCAGAGCCAACCTGAGGGTCGTTTCCTTTCGCTAAATTTCCTACGAGAAGGTGGTACACTGGGTGATGTGTCTATGGCCCTCACCGCCCTCTACATTCCTGCAGGCCCGATAGACCCGGCACTGGCCGGTGACCAGGTTCTGAATGGTAGCAGGTCCGTTAAGGTGGTGTTTTCCCGTGAACGGATGGTCCACGTCATACTACCAATCAGGAATGATGCTTTTCTGCAGAATGGAGCTCATTTCTTAATACAGGTAACAACGCTGGAAACAAAGTACAGAGCAACACATACAGTAAGCGGCACACATGTGGATGAAATACATATAAATATTTTTTTTTTTTTTCTCAACATTATGCAAATGCATATCTCAAAATGTGCTTTTGCTGTTTGTGTTTGCACTTGTGACCAATCCGTGCCATCCAGACTTTAAGTGCCTCATTTACATGTGTGAACGGTTTGACACTGGCACTCAAATCTGCCATGTTGCTATGGGATTTGCCCAACTGTCCAAACTAACAACACCACCTAAAGCAAGCAAAAAGTTAAAGAAAGGCTTCCTTCGCATCCTTTAGAAACATAATCACGTCACACACTTTCAGTGAAACTTTAATTATAGGAGTTAATGGAGCACCAACAGGTCATTCAACACATCTTTAAAAGCCACAGAACAGAAATAACTAGATGATAAAGAAAGATCTATATATTTGATAAATTAATTATTATAGTAACATCCTACCTGTTTGAGCCTTCAATTAATTGCACTGTTTCTTCTATTTCCCCTAGTTGAAAACACTGGAGCTGGTTGATATAAACACCCCAATTCAGTCAAACAGCCCACTGTTTGGGGGACCTCTTAACCTGACCTTGACTGTCACCCCTGACATTGCTAATGGAGAAATTGGCTTTACAAGTAACACCACGGTGGTGGTTTATGAACCAGAGGACAGCAATACCAGCACAGTAAGATATGACCCCCGTTTTAGCGATGCAAACAGTATCAGTTCTATGATGCTTGTCTCTATTGACTTGATCTTTCTGTATGTGCATACAGTATGTATTGGTGGTTAATTTGATTGATGTCTGGTGCTGCAGGTAAGCCTTCCCCTGCGCCGTGATGGAACAGACGGTCAGGCTGAAGTGTTCTGGAGACTTCAACCAATTGGAAACAATATCGTTGCGATAAGTGTTAAAGATTTGGAGCCTCTAAGTGGCTCTGTGGTCTTCCTCTCCGGGCAGAGTGATGCTACCATCAACTTTACCATCATGGCTGACAATATCCCTGAAGTCAACGAGACCTTACTGCTTACTCTGGATAGGTAGGGTATTCAAATCTTGGAAAAGTTATCGTTAACCAACATAATTATTGTTTTTTTGTTAATTACCTGCGAGTCATATTAGACCCTTCTGTTCTGCCCATAAACACAACTGTAATACATAAACCTTTTGGTATTTAGAATGTGAAGCTGATATTACGTATGTAATGTCTTCGACCCATCTCATACAACGAGCAAGTCCAGTGTAATTGGAAAGGCTAAGTGGGTGCTGTCTCATCCCATTCCTTTTGTTTTCTCCTTTGGTGTGTGTTTATGGTGGTGTTTTGGGGGTGGGTTCATCTGTTAGTCTATGTTCTGATGAGAACGGCAGCTTTCTCTCCCTCCCACTCCTCCCTTGTAGGGTGGAGACTGCACGCTTTATAGTGTACTTTGGGTAAGTGGAGAGTGGAATGAACCTGGGCCTTTTGTGTGGCGTGAATCAAGACTTTGTTTTTCTGGGAAGGGCCTACTTCAGGATTTCTGGGGTCTTTGGTTGACCAGGGGATGAGGGGGGAAGGGTGGGTGGATTCAGTGATGGTGTGAAAAAAGGGAACCCAAAGGAGAGTGGTTGTTGGGGGCAAATAGAGAATCTTTTTTATGTGTTTCACTCTAATTTAGCCAAGCTTGATTGTGTCCCACTTTAAAGATGTTAGTGTTTGTATGCATGCAGTGTCTTGGCTTTGACCTTTTCTTTGGAGTTGTTCATTCTGTCATGTCTTTCTCTCTAATTTATTCGTTATGTGGCGCTTACTTGGCTCCTATTTCTCTCAACATACACACACATACATTACCTACCCCCAGCCCAGTGGAGCAATAAAGATGCAGGGATGCTCTTGATTGACATTGTTATTAAAAGTGGCCTAAACAGCAGGAATACAACATATGGAGTCAATAATTAAAATGCATCACACAATACAAGGAAGTCATGAGGAAGTTTAGATCAAAGTTGAGCTGTTTTCTCATTTGATATCACTTGATGTTTCCGAAGCTCAAAACACACCACAAAAGAAAAAGTCTTAAGACATTTTCATTTCAGAGTTTTCATCTACTGCACAATGTAGGTGCAATGACTTGAGTGGTCACTTTCTATTATGATCTAATACTGTTTATTTGTGTGTATGCGTTCTAGGAGTAATGTTGAAAATCAGATACTGAAAGCTGGCTTCACCAGCAGAGAGGTTGTCATCATGGAGAACGATGACCCTGGAGGAGTCTTTGAGTTCTCCTCAGTCTCCAGAGGTCCATTGGTCATCAATGTAAGTCTTGAAACTGCAACTTAAAGTAATTAAAGTATCTATCCAGCTAAAAAAAAAACAATGTGAAGCGACTCTTACATTACATCCACATAATGTTATTTTGTCTGTTTTCTCTTACTATGGTCACATATGTCAACTTTAAACTTACCTAGGAGGGTGAGGCTGTGGAGCTGCATGTGGTCAGAGCCAAGGGACAGCTGCTGAAACAGCTGGTGCGATATGCTGTCATGCCTGTTGGCAACACTGAATTCTATGGCGCCACTGGCATCCTGGAGTTCAAACCAGGAGAGAACGAGGTGGTAGTGGCACTGTTTGCAAGGCCTGATGGGGTGCCTGAGGTAAGAGCATGGTCAATTACATGCCAAGCTTTATGTTTTATATAATTCATTTTTAATTCACTTCTAAATGGTCCTCCCGGTCTGATAGTGGTCAACTTATGTTTAAGCTAGTAAAAAAAGAACTAGGCTTAATATCTGTATTTGCAACATGAAAACTGTGTGTGTGTGTGTGTGTGTGTGTGTGTGTGTGTGTGTGTGTGTGTGTGTGTGTGTGTGTGTGTGTGTGTGTGTGTGTGTGTGTGTGTGTGTGTGTGTGCGCGTGTGTGTGTGTGTTTTTGTACGCATGTGTGTTCATACAGCTGGACGAGACCTTCTCTGTGGTACTTAGTAGCCACAGCACTCCACCCAGTCGCCTAGGCAACTACAGGGAGGTCAACATCACAGTACGGAAGAACGACGACCCCTTTGGGGTAGTTGAGTTCATCCAATCAGGACTGACAGTGGCCATCAATGAGAGCAAAGGGGACGAGATGCACCAAGGTACTTAGTAGTCCTTTAGATAATAGTGATACTTTTCTATGTCAAGTTGTATCTCATTGACACTGAAAATGGACCTAAGCTGGACTGTGATTAAAGTTTGGTATTTTAAGCGTACCATGTTTGTGTCATGAATAAGAATGTGTTAAGAACATAAACATGGGGAACAGTTATTTTAGGCCCAACTCAGTGACGATGCAGTCCAATATTCAATCTGGTCCTGAGAACAGGGAGAAGCACAATGTTCTCTCAGTCTTTAGTGAATGTATCACCAGTGTTTCCAGGCATAAATGGGAACTGGACGACAAAAAACGTATGAAGTTTAACTGTGAGGTATAAACATACTTTATTATTGGAATTTGTCAAGAGAAATGCACACAAGTTAATGATTTAAATATCTGAATGCATCATCTTCCTTCTCATCTGATTAATCTTCAGCGGTGTTCCCTGTCGTGAGGAACAAGGGTCATTTCGGAGAAGTGTCAGTTTCCTGGGCTTTGGAGCCAGCCTTGTCAGGAGACATCAGTCCCCTCCAGGGAAACATCACCTTCATGGAAGGGGAATACCTAAAAAACCTCACTGTCTTCTCCATACCTGATGAGGTAAAATTATAAAGTAAACTCAAAAAGGCCTGTAGTCCAAATTTGAGTTACATTTATTTGTATAAATATTTATATTTTTTTTATTTAAGATCCCAGAGGACATGGAGAATTTCACCATCACAGTGTTAAATGCTACAGGTGGTGCGAGACTGGGAAACATACTCAATGCCAGTTTACAGATAAATAAGAATGATGACCCCATTTACTTTTCTGGTAAGGATACTGTTCAGATTACTGTTTATGAAGGATAATATATTGATATGTTAAAGCCACAGTCATTGACTCCTTTCCTCCCACTCCCCCCCCCCCACACACACACACACACACCATGGCCTCTCCTCAGAACCTGTGGTCGTGCGGCTTCAGGAAGGCGGCCTGGCAAACTTCACTGTGTTGAGGGCAGGGCGGGCAGACTTTGTTGCCACAGTGATGTACCGTGTGGGCTACGGAGAAGCATCTCCAGGTGACCTCACCATACTGAGTGATGACATGTTGCTGGTGTATAATGCGGGTGAATGGATGAAGAACATCTCTGTGGCTGTGGAAGATGACAACATACCTGAGACTGATGAGCCCTTCACCATTGTTCTCTACAATGCTACCGGTGAGTACTATGCCTCCTTTGAAACAAATGGTTATCACAGGGTTGTACTGTATAGTATCAGGATATTTCATGTGACTCATGTGCTTTGTCAGGTAATATACTGGGTATCATATCTTCATACATGTTGGTCCCTTGAGATAATGAAAAAGTATAATTTGCATCCCCTCCAAGGATTAAAACAGCTGAAAGTAAGTTGCTTGTCTCATTTGAAAGCTCTCTCCTAATACCAGTATTGTTTTGTTTGTCAGGAATGGGAATGAAAGACCTGTGGGCCCCAACAGGACCTTAATTACCATACTCCAGACTTTCTAAAACACAAAGAACAGCTACTCCACTAGCCTCTCTCTGTCTATTGATTGACATGGAGTAGAGTGGAGTAGAGTAAGGGTTAGAGCTCAATTAAACACCTTCTGGGACTTAGATACGCTTTACCTTTCCTGTTTAATTTGGAGCAGATTTGCATGTCTGGTACTCGTAGTCCAGCAAATTGAAGTATGTGCTCGTCGCTCGTAATCCAGCCTGACAATATGAATATGTACACAGGTGATGCCGTTGTGTATGGAGCAAACACAGCTACTGTGGTGATTGAGGCCAATGATGATACCAATGGGATTTTCTTCCTGGAAGCAATAGAGAAACCTGTCGAAGAGGGAAAGACCAATGATTTTTAGTAAGAAATAGGCCTTCATTTCATGTTTCTTTTGTGCAACACATCTGGTTTCATGCTCATATACACTTAATTTGAAGAATTAATCCAAATTGAAAGTATTTTCTATGCATTGAAGTTATACATTTTCACAATACAAAGTTTTCTCCTGTATTCTATGAATGAATAATTACTCTTTTCCCTGTTCCAGTATTCTGCGTGCTCGTGGGCATTTTGGTAATGTTACAGTCTTCTGGCAGCTGTTTGCCAATGACTCAGTGAGTCCTCTGGAGGAAACCCAGGAGTTTACTAACACATCCGGCTCCATCACCTTCACCACAGGGGAAGAGACTAAGCCTATTGTCTTGGAGGCCATCTCAGATAAGCTTCCCGAATTCAATGAGTTCTTCGTCCTCAGGCTGGTTAATATCTCAGGTGAATTCAGGTTAAAGTGACATATTTGTCAAATTTGAGAGATAAATTGGCGACATCTTGCAGTGATGTTGCAGATCGCAAAAATTTGAAAATGCGAATGGTCCTATCTAGAGCCAGTGTTAGATTTGTCGCTCCATATCTAGATGCAAACGGCTCATTCTGAGGTTACAGGAACTCAACAATTCTTATTTTCAGGTGATTATACACTGAAGAAAACATACTTATTAATATGATATTCAATATCTGCCAGAGGATGCCCCTAAATGCTACACACTGTTCCTTTAAAAGATGTGAATAATTGAATCAATTTATAAAAGCGGCAGCGGCTATAACAAATATTTTACTGTATTTGAGTTTGAACTTGACATGACATTTCATTTGAGTCTTCAGCTTCAATATCTCAAGAATGATATTAAAAATAACAAAAAAGGATTCATTTAATTTATATTGTTGTCTTCAAAACCTTTAAGATTTTTTTCTATAATTTCTTTAAGGTGGTTTTCCAGGGGAAGGTGGACGACTAGCCAATACTTCTCTGACTGCCTTGATTCTCATCCCTTTTAATGACGATCCATTTGGTGTCTTTGCCATCGCTAACAGCAACTTGGACCAAGAAATAGCTGAAGATGTACTCTCAGAGGACGATATGGCTGATGTTGCTTCCTTCACCATCCTCCGACAGCAGGGTACTTTTGGTGATGTGCGGGTTGCCTGGGAGATTGTTTCTGGACGCTTCCCAGAGGGCCTTCCTCTGATGGATGACCTGCTCCTTCTAGCCTCCTTCCCAGACGAAGTTCAGCTCAGGCCTCATGCCAGGCGGCACCACTCAGCCACAGACACATGGTTTTTCACTGGGCTTCCAGGATCTTACGGGACTATCTCTCCTGAAGATGGGCCTGCTGATGTTGGAAACTTCACCTTCTCTGCTTGGCTTGTGCCCGGACCAGACACTGACGGCTTCATAGTCTGCAAAGGAACCAGGAATGGGACCCTGTATTATGGAGTGAAGGTCCACACCAATGAGTCTCATGTCATGGTGATGCTGTATTATACATTGATAGGATCAAACAATTCCCAAGTGGCCCGGGCCACTGCTGATAAATTTGTAGAAGATAATTCCTGGTTACATGTCATCATTACGGTTGATGATGGGATTATTGAGTTCTTCCTGGATGGGAACCCTATTCCTGGAGGACTGAAGAGCATCAAAGGAGAGGGCATCGCTGATGGTGAGCTAATTTATCAGATATTTATCAAACATAGCAGAGTGACAAATATCAGGTTGTTGAGCATCATCAGTCCCCATCATATCCCTGTTTGTTGCGTTCAACCTTTTGTTTTTAGCTCCAATTTGTCCGCACAGTTTGTCTGTGTTTAGCATATGTTGTCATGATTTTCAAGCAATTTACTTGTTTCATGCTACTTTGAAAACTCCATATCAAATGATAATATAACACATCATGCAAATATGATGCTCATTGGAATTCATACAAATGTTATGTTATCGATCTTGCAGTGTCTAATAATCTTTTACATTTACATTCAAAATGTCAAAATGTAAACTAAAGGCCAAATAAATGTGTGTGTGTGTGTGTGTGTGTGTGTGTGTGTGTGTGTGTGTGTGTGTGTGTGTGTGTGTGTGTGTGACTGTGTGAGACTGTCTGAGACTGTCTGGGGATAGAGTTTCAAGCTTCTCTCTCATTGTTCCCATGTGGAATGAGAACAAGTCTTCTTACAAACATAATGCAAATACACTCACACACAGTTACACACATTCACACACACGCACCCACCTCTCAGTCATTTCCTCATTGTTCAGGACTACTGGAACTCTGCTATGCTTGAGTGACCACTTAGACTCAGCGCTGCTGGATATTGTTACTGCTAAAGGGAATCAACCGGCATCTTCTTTTCTATCAATTTTCTCTAATTAATGGAGACAATAGTCACAGTCTGCAATGGACCCGAAGCTCATAGAGGGGAAATATTCAGATGGTTCTTTGGCTAACTTCAATCACAGTAGACTTATACATGATCATCAATCATGTCATGTGTTATTGTCTGCTACTGGTAACTCAACCCACAGAGGAATTGTTTTTGTGTCAGGGCTTTATACTTGCTCACTGTGGCAGATGTCCTGCATTTGTCCCATTTTGTCCCAGTACAGGAAGCGATAGGCCCGAGAGGTGTAAGTATATAAATGAATAATGAGAAAGAGCCAGATCTGGGCATTTGGTGGCCTTTAATCAAGATTATGTTTGTGCTCCCAATACACTCCAACAGAGCAACCACATTTTATTCCACCATTAACAAAAAGACGATCCCTTGTTAATGTCATGGAAATCGACCTCTGGGTCAAACAAAGTCTCATTAGTCAGTTGCTAATATCTCGCCAGATCTCAATCAATTAAAAGCTCAGGTGTGAATTTTAAAAACTCTGATAAAACTTTAATGCACAAGGGTTATTCTATAAAACAAATGTGTCAATATGTGGTTTTAAAGCTTGCAAACGATACCAGAGATATAAGATATAACTATGTGACAAAATTGAGAGTTTCAGGAATTAAGAGTAACACATTCTGTAGTTTTGAAGCCTCTTATGCTATATTGAAACTTGTTCAACACACAATGTTCTTGTTTGACATGTAGATAACAGAGCACAGGGAATGCATCCACAGTTAATTAATTGGAACTTATGATATATGTGGGTGTGCGTGTCAATGTTTGATGGCAGCTTGTGACCAAGGACCACATTAATTCAGTGAATTTGAATATATTTTTCAGCATCATGTCTGTCATATCATATCCTGTACATTTGTGCTTGAAGCAGTGATAGTGATTTGTATTACTTGTATATCCAACCATTTATGCAGCTTTATTTCATTTTCTGTATGAAATATATTGTACTGTCTTTTTACACTAGGACCTGCGTCGGTGTTTATAGGGTCGGATCCAGAGGGTGAACAGCGATACACAGGCCTTCTCCAAGATGTTCGCTTGTACAGTTCGAAGCTGAAGCGCAGCCACATTCACGAGCTTCACACCCAGCCTGCTAAAACAGACCTGCGTAACATCTCTGGTTACCTACGGTACTGGCAGGAGGAGAGGCAGAAGTCGTTTGTGGTGGAGGCCAGGGATGATAATGAGGAGGAGGGAGAGGAAGTGTTTTATCTCCAGTTGGTAGCAGTTCACGGTGGAGCACGCCTCCCTTTCCCCAGACCCACTGCTACTTTGCGAGTCATGAAGAGTGACAATGCCAATGGGCTTTTTGGATTCACTGGTGCCTGCATTCCTGATGTAAGTGCAAAATATTTAGTCAGTGGCATTTGGTCGACCATTTTTGCTGCATTGAGCATCTATAAACACCTCATGGGCACTGCATTTATGACATTTTGTATGTAACGTAATGTAAACCAGACTGGTAATCAAAGGAATTGATAATCCTTTGAATAAACTAGAGTATAGTACTAGTACAGTAGCATGTGTTAATGTAATCATTCAGTTTTGTCTATGTATAGAAACACGTGTAATGTAATCCAATTGGTTTGACAGTCCCTGTACTGCTGCATATTTCATCAGTATTCATGCATGGCTGCAGGGAGAGCATGCTCTCAATTTTTAGTTGGATTGGATGCATGGGCTCTCATGATGACCCCTCTCAGGTATAGAGCGACAGCTGGTTGGGCTGCAGAAGGTCTGCCAGTCAGGACATTCCTTGAGAAGTGGATAAAGAGTTCCAGCACTGGAGACGGGAGATCTAGTTCCTTGTTGCCATCAGGACGACAGGTGTCAGGGCTGGGGATGGCATTCCATCAGAACGAGGGGATCTTCTTTATATCCTTGATCCTTTGGGGATGAATACATGTAGAAGCATGTAGGCTATCAGGTGCTTTCCTGTCTAAATCAGATTATTAGTGTGCTGGAATTAGACTGGGTTGTTAACACAGTTGGTAAGACCAGCTCATTTAAGCATTCAGTATTTACCATTTTGCCCAGCATTTCAGAATTGATCAACATTTTATTCTGTGGTTTGTCCTTACAGACCACTGAGGAGGGCTCCACTATCTCTTGTGTGATGGAGCGCATGCGGGGTTCTCTGGACCACGTTTATGTCAACTACAGTGTTACCCAACTGGATAGCTTGGACAGTGAGACGCCAGCCCATCAAGATTTTGTCAATGCGACTGGAGCTGTGCTTTTCATGCCTGGACAGCGCTCTGAGGTGTGTGTGTGTGTGTGTGTGTGTGTGTGTGTGTGTGTGTGTGTGTGTGTGTGTGTGTGTGTGTGTGTGTTTGTGTGTTAGCGTGTGTGTGTGTGTGTGTGTGTGCATGTGCGTGCGTGCGTAGTGGGGAAAACAAGGAGTTTATCCAGTGCAGACACCCAGTGGTGTGGTGTACCTTGTCTGCACTGTATTTCCAACATAATAATTTCAATACATACTATATGTCCAGTTAAAGGACAAGATTTTACAATCTCCCAAATTTAGACAACCAGCCCCACCTAGTGGTTTGTTGTTTAATCAGTTAACAGTCAACCAGTGGATAATCAAGCTTTTACATTGGCGACTAAAATTTAGACTATTTTGAAGAGTACAGTCTGGACTAAAACATATAACTAATGTGTGCACATTTTTCTGTTAGGTATTGAACCTGTTGGTGTTGGATGATAACCTCCCAGAGCTGGCAGAATCCTTTCAGATTACATTGGTCTCAGCAGAGTCCGGTGATGGGATGCGTGGCTCCACCCCCACCAGTGGTGCAAGCATCGACCCAAATACCGCTGTTAACACTGTCACTGTCACAGCTAGTGACCACCCCTATGGTATTCACTCACATGCCCAAAATGCATTACTGTTGTTGTTTCAACTTTGCAAGTTTTATCAATAAGTGATATGTATTTATAAGATTACGTTGTGCCAGGATGCGTAATCTGTCAGCTAAATCAAATTAAAATGTTCTCTCTCTTTTTCCCTCTCATGTGCATTATTCGTCTCCCACTGCCTATGCCCTCCTACTTCCATCACACCTCTTCCCTTTTTCTCATTATATTCTCCCCGCTGTCCTCTCTTCTAAACATAACTATAACACACAAACACACACCCTTCCCTAATCTAGGCCTGCTGCAGTTTCAGCCCAGCCCTCCAGGCGAGGGATCGATCCCTCCAGCGTTAGAACTTGCCCACATAACTGTTAACGAGGAAGATGGACAAGTCCGCCTGCTAGTGGCCAGGGCCCAAGGCCTTTTGGGAAGGGTCATGGTTGGATACAGGACAACCCCATTCACAGCATCCAGCCCTGAAGACTACGAGGTTTGTTTCTACTAAGGTCTTTAAATTTACGGATGCATACACGTCGATGATGGATGAGAGAATAATAGAATACTCTTTCTCTGTATTCCTCTGCCAGGACTCAGAGGGCATGCTGGACTTTCTTCCAGGGGAGAGGTTAAAGTTCATCACGGTGACCATCGTAGACAATCCTGTCCCTGAGCTGGACAAGATTTTTAGAGTGGAGCTCTACAATGCTGATGGAGGAGGTGAGAAATATGAGCCCATAGTCATGACTGAACAGTTTTCATTAGTTTGAGTCACATTTTGCTACATTATGGTATATTTTTAGCCTTGGAACTCATTTCCACAGGTTTTTACAATTTCATTCTCTACCTATCTTAATTAGAGCTGAACCAACCCTGTAATCTGTCTTTCTGTTATGTGTGCTTTGTGTGCCGTGCTCCTGTGTGCTTCCCTATACCCACCTACTTACGTGACTACCTACCTACCTTCCTTCCCATTTTCCCTTCGATCTCTACTCTACTCTTCCGGTGTGATTCTGTGTGACACTTGCTTGATCCTCGTGTGTGATCAGTGGATGAGTTTCTGCATAGTGAAGGAAGTGGTAGTGGGGAGAGTGACTCTGACTTCCTCTTTCCATCCTATCACCACCATGGTAAGTACACCCCTCCTTTTCTCCCTAAACTGCCTCTTGTCCCCATTCCTTCACTCACACACCCACATAATGTCTCACTACCTTAATTGCATATCTCAAAGTCAAGTTTTATTTGGGATCAAGTGACATGCTGCTGCTGTTGACAAGCACATTTTTGATCTAATACCTATCCTGATATTTTTAAATGGTACCATTGTATGTCTTCACAAATTCTGTCTTTCTTTTAGAATAATAGTATTATTATTAATTATTATAATAATTATATATGGTTGTATAGAATTGTTAAAAAAGATTTGGACTCTACTCTGAAAGCTCAGTCTTGAGTGAGCCTACGTGTGTGTGTTTAATTGTGTGTGGTGTTTACATTGTACTGTGACCCTGTGAAAAGTACCCAAGGAGAGAGGATGTAGGAAAAACAAATAGCCTTTCATGGGCAGCAGGCATAAATGGTTGACATAATAGTCAGAGACCCCAATGTTTTACACTAAGACTCGCTGTTGTCTTCTATTCTAAAATAACCCCTGCACACTGCCATTTCAGTCTAAATCTCTTGACCATAACATATATTTATTTGGTGGTAAGAAGGTGTGTATTATTATTGGGCTACTTTTATGAAAAACACTAGCTTGTTTAAATACAAAATAATTGTCACATTTACATTCCTTCCCATTGGGTTTGTTTCATCTACTTCTTAAACATGCAACCAGAGTGGATCACTAAAAAGGAACACATGGTTATATCTGGTATTTTGTGTGTAGCCAGCTTGGGAGCTGCGTCCCGCATCACAGTGACCATCGCTGCTTCGGATGATGCCCATGGCGTGTTTCAGTTCAGTCCTGAATCCCTGTCTGTTAATGGGACAGAGCCTGAGGATGGACGCAGCTCTGTGGTCCTGCAGGTCAGTGGAATATTAGTGTAAATTTAGGAAGTGCCCAGAGATATGTATTTTCTTATATCTGCATTAACAAGTCACGTTTGTTTTTTAAATACAGTGTAGGGTTAAGTTTTGTTGTTTGTCATCATGCTATGTTTGCTTTTTGTTCTCTGCTAGGTGGATCGGGCCTTTGGTGACCTCTCCAATGTAACTGTGTACTGGGAGGCTGATTTGAGTTCTGAGGGGGAGCTACTCAGCAGGTTTGGGAACATCACCTTCGGTGTAGGTCAGACGTCAGAGAACATCATCATCAATGTGGCCCAGGATGAGACTTCTGAGTTGGACAAGGGTTTCAGCGTGTCCTTGGTTAACGTCACCCATGGTCGTCTGGGTGTCCAGACATCCGCTACTCTGACTGTGCTCGCCAACGACGATCCTTACGGTGTTTTTGTATTCGCAAACGTGTCAAGGTCTGTCCGAATTTCTGAAGCGGATTCAACTGTCTCGCTCACCATCCTGCGACAGAGGGGCCTGATGGGTCAGGTGTGTCTATCTGTAGAAGCTTTAGAAACCTAATTGGAAGCCTATAAATTATTAAATCAAGCCACTTGTGGTTCTGTTTCTTTGGCTTTTGATAAATATATACTAGAATGACGGATGCCCACATGTCGTGGATATACCAAACAATATGAAATTTTCCTTTTTTGTCTATGTCTAGGTCCGAGTAACGTTTGGGACACTGAATGAGGAAGATCCGGAACCTTATAGAACCCCTGGGGTGGGCCGGGCAACTGAGGAGCGGGATTTTGTTCCCCTCCTGGATTCTGTTGTGTTCTTGGCCAATCAGAGTGAAGCAAACATCACCCTCCGAGTACTGGATGATGAGGATCCAGAAAGAGATGAGTCTGTGTTTGTGAAGTTGATCAGTGTTCAACTTATCAAAGGAGAGCAGGAGAGGCTCAGTAAGATACTGACACCCCCACAGATTTAAGATACAATTATACTTCAGTCATATCATACTAAACTGATGAAATATCCTCTTACTGTTTCTTCCAGTTTCCAATTCTCCTTCACTGGGCCTCAGGACTGACATTGTTGCCCAGGTGATAGTGGAGGCCAGCGACGATGCTTTTGGAATCCTCCAGCTGTCAGCTTCTGCTGTCAGTGTAGCTGAGCACTACGTTGGGCCCATAATAAATGTTACACGTGTTGGGGGAATTTTTGCTGACGTTTCCGTCAAGTTCCGAGCAGTGCCTTTGACCGCCAGAGTCAGTAAGTATTGGGCATGGAGCCCGGATTGAAATCTTTCTCTCTATGATTTGTGTGTGAGCAGGCAGGCCATGTCCATATGCATGTGCATGTGTGTAATCCTATAGGTGAAGACTACAGTGTAGCCTCCAGTGATGTGGTCCTCCTAGAGGGGGAGTCCAGTAAATCTGTACCGATCTATGTCATCAATGATGTGGTCCCTGAGATAGAGGAGACCTTTCTCATCGAGCTGATCAACCAGACCACTGGTGGAGCTCTCCTGGGGGAGCTCACGCGTGCCATCATCACCATACAGCCTTCTGATGACCCTTTTGGTGCCTTTGGTTAGTAGACATTATCCAGGATTTGTTTTTTTCATCTTATTTTGACCATTTCTAAATGTTCTTCATTTTAATTCTATGTAGTCTTCCAAGCCGTTCCAGTTACCATAGAGGAACCAGGGACTAATTCTCTGGAGGTGAAGTTGCCCATAGTCCGTAATGCTGGTACAATTGGCACAGTGGTAGTCCAATGGCAGGCCACTGTCAATGGTAAACTAGCAGTGGGGGACATCCGACCTACATCGGGAGAGGTTACATTTGCTCCTGGAGAGACCATGAAGATGCTCCAGGTGGAGATTTTAGCTGACAATGTACCTGAAATAACTGAGGTAAGAAACTGGCAGTGAAAATGCCTCTGTGAATTATGTGACATGATACGTCTTTTGAAATATTTTACATAATTTGCGTTGCAATGTTTATCAATCCCCTTCTGCCCTTTCTAGATAATTAAGGTGGAGCTTATTGGTGCCAGTAATGGAGGAAGCCTCGGAGCCGATACATCTGTTAATGTAATAGTGCCTGACAATGACAATCCATATGGGACAGTGTACTTTGAACAGACTGTTTACCGCCTTCAGGAGCCACTGGAGGGAGTTTATAGAGCCAATATTACTGTCCGCAGGAGGTACTTTAATAGTATTGTTTTCTTCTGGAATAATGCTCTTATTTTAAGTTGTTGTATGTACTCCTATGTACTCACCTCTTCCTGTCTGCTGTCTTTTCTCTCTCGTCCCAATTGCTTTTATTCCAGAGGCGGTCACTTTGGTCGCTTGGAGATCGTGTACAGCACCTCTGAGATGGACATTGTTGGCTTGGCTCAGGCTGATGGCCAGAATCTGCTCATGTACTATAATCTCCCAAAACCAGGCATTCCATCCACTGCCCCTATGAGGACAGTTAACATCACTGGTCAAAAAGACCCCTTGGCTGCGTGTGCTGCTGCCTGTCTGAGAGAACGTGCCTGCCAGGCCTTTTCTCTGTCATCAGGAGTGACCTCAACATCCTGCACTTGGGTGACTTCAGGGGTTGACCAGCTGACCTCTAAATCTCAGGTTATGACGTATATAAAAAACATCACTGCAGCTGCTGTCCTGTTCAGTGCCCAGGCTGTGGCAGGAAGTGATTACACCCCTGTAACAGCTCAGAGGTCCTTCATGGAAGATGGATCAGGGGTTGCCAACCTCACAGTCCCAATCTTGACTGATACATTTCCTGAAATGGATGAGAGCTTCTCCATACAGATCTTAAATGTAAAACCCATGTGTTATCAATGATTTAATTTGTATTTCATGCATTCTGTTTGAACTATAATACAAATACAATGTTTTACCTTGTATTGTTTTAAGGTAGAGCTGATGAATCTGACTGTGGCGCAGAAGAACCTGCCCTCAATTGGCCAGCCAGACAAAGCTGTGGTCACTATAGGGATGAATGGAGATGCGTTTGGCGTATTTTTGATATACAGCCTCAATCCCAACACCACTAATGAGGGGCTCTATCTAGAGGTTCGAGAAGAGCCAATGGTTGTGGTGCCCCTGGTTATAGAGAGGAGAGGAGGGAATTTGGGCACTGTCACCGTAGAGTGGAGGTTTGTTGGAGGAAAGGGCACACCAGATGTTGACTTCACTGGTACTGGAGGAATTCTGGTCTTTGATGGTATGTGAACCACTCACTCATTACTAATAGTATTTATTAGAATACTATTAGAATTATTATTAAGAATTATTATTAAAACCAATGTCTGCTCAGGATGAATTAAATTAAACGGCATGTCTTTACTTTATCCTCTCTGCGACAGGTGATCTGAAGAAGACAATAGAGATTTTAATCAGAGATGATATTGAGCCAGAGGACAATGAGAGCCTCATGATTGGTCTTGTTAATACGGAGGGAGGAAGTCGGATCCTGCCCAACTCTGACACTGTAACCATAGTGATACTGGCTAACGATAATGTGGCTGGGATAGTAGGATTTCATCCAGACTCACGTTCTGTCATCGCCAGAGAAGGTGGGTAGCTATTTTTGCTAATTTGCGTACTCAGTCTATTCTGTCTGTATGTTCAAGCACATTATCACCCACACAGTTTGTTGTTGAAGTCTCCCTGAGTATAATCCATACAGTTAGAGGCCATGAGTTTCCTCCACTGTCATCTACAGTATAAGAAAAGCAGGTAACGTCAGAAGTCCATGAATGTATCTATCTTTACGAACCTTTATATATTTCATATTACAGGTGAAAGGCTGTCCCTATTAGTGTTGAGAACCGCTCCTGGTCTGGGTAATGTCACTGTCGACTGGAATGTACAAGGACCCCTTGTACACCGGACCTTCACCCAAACCTCAGGGACACTTGTTTTTACTCAGGTAAATACTAGATGGAGATCATTGAACATCGTATCAACTTATTTATTGCACAGTGTAGCGATGTAGACTTTTGCACGGATCAGCATATTGTGACTGAGCTTAATCGGTACAGCTGTGATTTGTCGTTTTCATATTCCTATATTTGTGGTGTGTCTCCTACAGGGAGAACTAAATGACACCATAGTACTGCAGCTTCTTGATGATGTCACACCAGAGAACAAAGATGAATACAAAGTGTCTTTGTCCAACATACAAACGTTTGGTAATGCATCTGCTCTTCGCATCTCTGTGGTCGATAACAGTGCCTAAAACCACAAATACCGCAAAATAGCCCTCGTCAGAATTTATACACAGATTAACGTTCCCCTGACTTTCACGCAGGTGTTGTGGTGACAGGTCATGCTACCCTGGATGTTCAGGGTAGTGAGGCGGTGCTTACTGTGGACACCAGCGATGAGCCCTATGGGCTGCTGACTATCGCCCCGTCATCCCTTAGGGTGACCACAGAGGAACGGGATCGAATTATAGACATCTATGTCAATAGAGAGTTTGGAGCCTCAGGTTAGTGGGCCAAGTGTGAACACAAAAACTTGTGCTAAATGAGTACAGGGAAATTAATGGGTTCCCTTTAAATGAATTCATTCAATTATTTACATTCTAACTGATATCATACCTAACTGTTTGTGTACAGGAGCAGTGAATATCACCTATGAAGTTATAAGAGGTTCTCTACAAGATATGTCCCAGGTGGAGGGTTCTCTCGCTGACCCGGGACAAGACTTCATCTCTGGTACTGGTTCTGTAATCCTTCAGGATGGGCAGACTTCTGTCGCCATCCCTGTCACCATACTGGAGGTAAACCTTGGCTTACTTCCTTTCTGTCATTTTTTTTCTCTGCAAGCTCTACTTCCTTGATGTGGATTTGTTTGAATCTGGAATTTAAAAGCTTTTCATTTTTAAATGTTTTTATTAGGACAGCATTCCTGAGCTGCAGGAGTTCTTTCTGGTCAACATAACATCAGCAGTACTCATCACAACTCTTGCCACTGTTCCCAAATTAGGTATGGATAGATTTAGCAGCGTAGAGCTGATCTGTTGATCCTCACCTTTGGTCATCCTAAACAGTTGTGCTATTACAGTGTCAAATCAAATGTTAAATCATTTGTTAATTCCTGTCATTGTTTCTTTTGTTTTTGTTCTATTTTATATATTTATTTGTAATTTTTTATAGGCTATTTAAATCTCTCCTCTTCTTTCCTTTTCACAATTTCTCACCATTTTCTCTGTTTGATGAGTAGAAGTTGTGTATTGCACATTGCCAGGTAAAATATACATTCATGTTCTCAAGCTTAATGTGTAGTTTGATGTACAATACTGCTGTATAGTATATTAAACAACAACATTGTAGTTCACCATCAACATGCACCATGGCAAAGCATAGTTACTGCTCCTGCTTTGGCCTAATCCCAAACCACAAATTCAATTTATGAATGAGTAACTTTAGAAAGTAATGAGTAGACAGAATACTACAGACACAGTAGCAGGTTCCCAGAATACTATCATATTTCTGCGTGGAGACACATAGTAAACACACGGCCGTTCTTTTGGCAGCAGTCATTATGTGGCTTTCCATGATTGAAGAAGCCTGGGGATTTGGTGGGAGCCGAGTAGCACTGCGGGATGAAGAAAGAGAAAGCCAAACTAAACCCGGAGCTGGCCTCCTACTGTCTTGGCCATAAAGTGACTGGGAGCAGACTATTCAGGGGGTTCTAAATCAGTCCACCCAAAAGACTTTGCTGCTCAGCCCCCCAAGCCACTTACAGGAGATGCTTCTTACCTGTAATCCTTCACTCAAATGTGCCTTGACGGAAGTTAGATTCTCTACAGTTTTCTCTTGCATATCTTGGTGCTTGTGCTGCAGTAACAGCCCTGAAGTCCCAATAAGCAATTGATAACATTAAGGTCATCATATGTGTTCTTATTGTATGATGTTATTTCCTCAGACACCCAGGGTTTGGTGGCTGTGGTTAGCATTGCGGCTAATGATGGAATTAGAGGAGTCATTGAATGGACAAACACTATGTAAGAAATGCACCCACAAATAATACATTTCTTATGTTTATTTCTACATGCTCTGATTGTTTTTCTCATGCAAATATGTTCTGGTTTCCAGGTTTGAAGTGAATGAAACAATAGGAGTACTGACTCTAGTGGCTTACAGGAACAAGGGGACATATGGAAATGTCTCTCTCTTCTTCTTTGCTCAGAATCTAGAAGCTCAACAGGGACTGGACTACAACACCAGTGAAACGGTCTGCCATAAATATTCAAGTATTACTCACAAAACCACAGACCCACATAAACATCGTTACACAGTACATCATATGATACTTGTAGTCGCATGAATATCCAAAGAGCCTCGGTGATCTTGCTAAAAGGTTTTCAAGGTTCTTAAGCAAGTCCAGTTTCCCCTGACTTGGCCACTCCACTGAACTGTAAGAATGAGAGTCTTCACAGACAAGTATCAGCATGAAGTTTCTAAACAAACCAAAAAAAAACTCTGTCCACAGATGCTCCAATTTGTTGATGGCGAAAGGCATAAGTTTGTAGAAGTGCAGATCATCGATGACACCATTCCAGAGGGAGCTGAGAGATTCCAGCTCATCCTGTCCGAGCCTTCCCCGGGGCTGGAGCTAGGAACCAACACCACAGGTAGATATGAGGGCAGAATAGAATTCAATATAATTTCTGAAATTCCTGAGTACAACCGCATAAGAGAGTGAAACGTGCACTTTCAGGACATATTCAGTTAAAATATACAATGTCTATTCATGGTCAACAGTGAATAGAGATCTAACATCATGTGAGAACAAAAAAGTATTGTATCATCAATTGATCATAGAGAAGAAAAAAAATGTATAAACGTAATAGTAAACAAGCTGACCTGCTATACAAAAACAGTAGACCTCTACTCTATCTGTTATTTAAATCACATCAGGTTACATTAGAACACCTTGTTGTGTAATATTGCTTATTTGACTGCATTCTTTACAATGGAACAATAAATCATGCACAATGATACAAGACTGTTTACTACCTATCCATTTACTTTGGCTCCTGTCTGTCAAAGAAACTGAAACGCCATATCTCAAAAAGTGAAAACTGCGTAATATGGTAGTAGAGAATAGAATCTCCAGTTTAGTTACTATGATATTATCTTCCTAAACTACATGTTGCTGTTTTCTTATAGCCACAGTGAATATCCTGGCCAGTGACGATGGACATGGTGTCATTTCATTTAACACCAGCGAGCATTTCTTCTTGAGGGAGCCCACATCTGTGTCTGGGCTGAGTGAAAGTGTGGCAACGCTGTATGTGGTTAGGAACCCTGAGAAAGGCTCATTTGGTACTGTGACTGTTCAGTTTACCATTACTGATGCCAACGGCAGTCTAGCAGAGGGGGATTTGATGCCTGCACAAGGGTTTGTGGTGCTTGAGGATGGAGCCAGATTTAAGGTGAGGGAAAGTAGATTTTGAGTGGCGAACAGTTATTAAAAGACATACATGAGAAAACATGTGAATTCGATTGTATTTCAGATGCTGGAGATATGGGCAGTACTGGATGCTGAGCCTGAAGTGAATGAAACCTTCACAGTGACCCTGTCCAGCCCAACAGGAGGTGCACGGATGGGTGACCAACTCAAAACTCTCATCACCGTCTTGGAGAACTTAGCTCCTTCTGGCTTGTTCCGCATTGGACCTACGGTCAACAGGTCTCAATACAGACGATTGAAGAATCTGAAACTTGGAATATCATAAACACTTGCATTATACAATGCTATTTATATGTGTAGCTGTGAAATGTGTACAAATCAAAAGGGCACACACAAACATGCAACACCTCATGCAAAACAATGTTTTTGTAGTCTTATTCTATGTGTGTTTTCTGTACAGAACTAACACAGAAGTGGTTGCCGATGAAGCTGGCATGGCAGTCTTCCTCACCGTGTCGCGCAGTAATGGTCTGGAGTCATCTGTCAGTGTGGAATGGGAGATGCAATCGGACACAGCTATTGCCTCTCGTGAGACCCATAAATGTCTTAATTCAAAGTCACCCCAACTTCCTGATCCCTCATGAATGCCCCTCTTTTCTTCTGTTGTTCAAGTACAATACAACAATACAAATGTGATTGTTTTTCCAATTCATTTTTTCTTCTAGAGGGTCACCTTCCAGTGATGGGTGTGTACCAGAGCTTTGAGGACAACCCCACCTCTTCTTGGTGCACCCTTCCTGGAGGGCCTTCCTTCCTGGTTATGAGGCTGGATAGAAGGCCCAGTGTTGGATCCTCCCACACCTTGGCCACTCTTTATCGGTGGCAGGGGATTTTTGTGCCTGTAGAGGTAGGCAAACAACAGTAGTTTCTCTCAAAAAGCACATGATGTACCGACTGTAAACACATGTATTCAAGAGTGAAATCCAGTAGGAACTTGATTAGCAGTGAGCCCCAAGCTCACTTGTTAGCATTCAAATATACCTTCCTCTCTCTTTTGGTCATCATAGTCTGTTAGGATTCAGGATCCACGCTCTTGTGTGGGGTTTGCAGTGAATGGCTCTACCTACATAGGAATTACACATAGTGGTCCTCCTTTTTACCCTGCTGCCAACCTCAGCATCTTCAAATTGCAGATGGATCTCAATATCACAATGGTATGTACAAACCCAATGATGTTAATCAAGTGTTTATATATTACTTTCACACTGTCTTGTTCCATTTTCAAATGATCTCGGGCAATCACATTTTTTTAGGAACAAACCTTAGCAGTTGAAGCTCTGGATGTGAAACACTTCTCCACCGAAGGCAGAGATTATCTAATAGCATCAAGCCAGGTGATTTTTTTAAATTGTTTTCAGTCATGTCAAGATCATTAGAAAAGCAGGCAAAAATAAATGTCAATCAAGCCTTATACAACTGTACTCAAAGTTTTGTTACTTTGTTTGTTTCATGCCACAGATTTTTGTTTGGGCCGGAGGCTCCTTCACCCTCCTCCAGACTCTTGACTTCAAAGAGAACATCCTCAGTGTAACTCCATTCACTCGTGCCGCTGTTCCCTACCTGTTAGTGTGCATAGACAGACATGCTGTCAGCTGCTTCCTGCTTCAATGGACCAGTGGGAGATTTCAGAATCCACAGCCTCTCCTAGTCACTGGCAGAGCCATTCATGTGGAGACAATCAACACTAAAGCAGAAGACACTCTCCTCTTGGTTGTTATTGAAGGTGACCTGTCTAGCTTTGAAGTCACATAATAGTTATGAATGCTGTTATGTTCTGACTTCTGTCAGTAGTTTATTTTTGAACATCAGTTTAACTGATGTGTCAAACAATGTTAGTAAATTGAATTTGATGAGTTGTGTTTGTTTGTTATTGTATGTTTTTTTAAAGTCTATGGTGCTGAGATTACATATCTAAAAGTGTCCTAAAATGGGAGAGAAGTGCACTTAGTCTACTGTATTCTTAGAAGATAGTTTTGTTTTTGCAATAATGAGATACTATTTTCTGTGGTTCTACAGTAAGTGTACTTTCCTGTGGATTTTGCAGCGGTTAGATGTTGGTTAGGATAGTACAAACAAATCAGTGATACTTTATAAGGCACACAGAAACTGTTTCAGACAGCCCTGTTATGTTGTCTGTTTGATGACACAATTTGCAATGTTGGCCACATCATATATTTATTCTATGCTCTGTATATTTTGACGAGACATAATCTCTCTGAGTCTGCAAAAGTGGTGAATTTCCTGGTTCGGACCTGTTGTGGGTTTAGTGTGGAGCAGAGTAGAGCCACAGAGAGACTGAGAGGTTGTAATTTGTCAGTCTTGGGTGTGTCAGTCAAACCAGCCCTTACTTTACATAAGCATGCTATTCTAGCATGAAAGAACATAAATCAATGTGTTTTTCAGTGCATTCCTGTATCTTTCTCTAGGTCCTTCCGGATCCTGTGTGGTATTACAGTGGAGCTCAGGGCAGCCTTCACCACAGCTTTATCAGTCCATTCCTCATCCAGGCCTCACCTCTATTCACCCCTTCACTTTATCTTCTGGCATCAGTAAGCATACATGTCATAAACTGCTTTGTTTGTTTGTAAAGGGAGCTTATATTTTATTTGTATTTTTATCAATGGGCCTGACAACTTAATTAAATGTTTCTCTTTCTCATAGCTTATGTCTTGCTAGCTGGAAGAAATGGCTCGTCACTCTACTCCTGGAGATCGGATGTCAAACTGCTTGCCATGATCCTGAGGGCCCCTCCAGCCATTAGCTTCTTCTCTCTCGTGGTCCCTTCCCTCAACACCACCAAGACCCTCTTGGCTTCTGCTGAGGAGAATTGCTCAACTATGTATGAATTCACTTCTGTCTCCAATCAGTCTGATTTCATACCCAGGTACCCAAATTGTTTCACAGACAGGCCAGTTCTTACACAGAAAAGCAAATCTTGAAAGTTAAATAAATCATGTTGCATTTTCTTTTAATTTCTCATGTTCAGTTTCGGGGAGTTGCACTTTGCACCAGGTGACAGCGAGCTAGAGATAGCAGTGAACATCATAGATGATGACATACCTGAGGAGCAGGAGTACTTCCAGGTCAGTCTGAAGAATCCAAAGGGCGGGGCTGAGATTGGATTTGGTGGTCAGGTGACTGTCATTGTCCCAACCAATGACGATGCCCATGGAGTCATCGGCTTTGCTCAGGTAAGAAGATAAACATAGACTTTATACACCCTCTGCATTTGTCAATCATGATAAGTACTAGTTTAATTATAGTCATTTTGTTAAACCTCAATGTACTTATACCATTTCAGAATATATTCAATGGCATATTTAAGCATTACCACAAGCTATTGAAATATGGAAATATACTGGCATTACCTCTCTGCAGAATTCTCTATCTGTGGAGGTGGAGGAGTTGGAGCAAAATAATCAGATTTCTCTCAATATGGAGAGGGAAAGAGGGACTTTTGGCAGACTGACCGTTCACTGGGCCGCCAATGGCAGTCTGGCAGACATTTACCCCACTTCAGGAGTGGTGAGTAAACCTTGCCCTCCTGTCTTAATAAAGACATTACTGTATGACTTGACAACATATTTGAAAATGAAATGCTTACCAAAATTAACAATGTTGTAGTGTAACGTGACAAATTTCTGCAATCAAGTTAAAATGTGTTTTCATATCTGTAGGTAACATTTTCTGAGGGTCAGTCGGTGGCCATCATCTCACTGACTGTGATAGCAGATGGTGTCTCAGAGCTGAGAGAGAGTGTCACGATCACCCTCGTGGATGTCACCACTGTGGGGCTGCAGGACCTACGACAGGCTGCAGTCATTGACAAGCAGCGGGCAGTAGCTCTACTCACCATCCTACCGAATGGTTCTCCCTACGGGGTGATTGGATGGCATCTGGACTCCCAATTTACACTAACACAAGAACCACAGAGTAAGAGTAGAATTTATGTTGCAAGAAATTGATAAATAAGTGATGATTTGTCAGTGATGTGTGTTTTTTCTGGATCACAGTGCAGAAGAGACTTATTTACTGTACTGTGCTTAACACTTCATTTTTTCTACCAACTACCAGGGGTTCCAGTCAATGTGACTCTCTCTATAGTTAGGGAGCAAGGCTCTTCAGGTGAGGTGGAAATCCATTACCAGACCAGGCCGGCCCTGTACCAGCCCCCATCCAACCAGGCCACTGGAGGGCAGGACTACACTTCCAAAGACAACACCATCATCATGATAGATGGTGCTACAGTGGTCCTTGTCACTGTCACAATCTTACCGGTGAGGAGAGAGTATTGAGTAATAGAGAAGTTTATTAAATGTACTTGAGTAAAGAAGAATATGTCAGGAATAGGACTAATGTTTTGCTTCTACCAACATAATAGTTAATTTGTCTACTAAACATGTAAAAACAACTGAGAGCATACAAACTTAAAATGCAGTCAATATATTCTATATTTTCTTCCGTAATTTTACACCTCTTACACTCACGGCCATTCAGACTGGTTATGTAGATCCACCCCTGTTTCTTGCCTTTAAGATAATCAGCCCTTTGACTGCTTGAACACTAGCCTGGTGCGATAGCCTAGACACACCTGGCATAAAAAAGCTGGCAAAGCAAATTTGCATTGCATGGAGTTCAACTTGTGGGTGTGGTTGACTCCACTTGGCGCTGCCCTCATTCAGCATGAATATTGCCTTACCAGCTCATATACATTCTAAATATGTTTCTACGATAGAGAGAGAGCATGTATGTTTTGTTTCCCATTATTCAGTGTATATGTACATGTGTGTTTTCAAAGGATGACGTTCCAGAGCTGGCAGAGAGTTTCCTGGTAAATATCACCAGTGTGGAGCTAGTTAGAGGGTCAATAGGAGCCGGGCAGCCCATTGTGAAGAGGCCTGGTATGGAAGTAGCAGAGGTCACCATCCAGGAGAATGATGACCCTCGAGGGATTCTGCAGTTCAATGTGTCTGAGGTGAGCACAGGGTCATCTCTGTGACAGTGACTGGCACATGAACATGATAGAGATGCAATCTTAATGATGATAAAATACATTTCCATCTTTCATGCAGTTTGCAAACCTCTAGTTTTGAAACCTAGAGAGTCTCATCATAAACTACTTATCAACTGATCCAGTATATACACATATTCCTAATAACTTTCAGTCCTAATTAAACATTATTCCATCACATTTTGTCCAGGATATCACTGGAAGCGTGCTGGCATATGAGATTCCACCACCAGACAACGTCCTCCATCTTTCAGTTGTGCGACTCGCTGGTACAACTGGTAGACTGGTCATCTACTGGGAGGCTCAGCCAGTCACTGCTGATCTTAACGATTACAGCCCCTCATTCGGGAACATCACCTTTCAAGATGGACAGGTAAATGGAGGAACTGTCCTTATTTGAAATGAACGTGCCTTTGATATCACATTAAGCCATGATGTGAAGCTGGCCACGAGTTATTGCATACCGAACTTCCAGGTTGTTAACTTGTGTTTCACTATCCTCATTTTTAGAGTAATGCTACAATTGCCATCACCATCTCAGATGACGAACGGGTGGAGACTTTGGAGACCTTCAGAGTAAATTTACTGCGTGTGATTGGTGGTGCTCAACTCGGCAAAGCTACTTCTGTTACCATCAGCATTCCACCCAACGACTCACCTCTCGGGCGATTTGGATTTCAGGAAGTGGAGGTGATTTTAAATGACTTACGGTATACTTTGTGACACGTTCTCCATCAACAGATTTGTGGTCCACCAGGACTGAAACAAATTTACCTCACTTATATACTAAACATGACCTTAAATCCCCCTAATATTACAGTGATTCTCTATGTATCATCAGAATCAGAGTTGTTTATATTTTGTTTGTTTGTTCATACAAGGAATTTGACTCGGTGAAAGAAAGGTGCATAACAATAAATGTAGACATAATATATAAACAATGCAAATAATAAAAACAATAAACATAATTTAAAGATAAATGTGATAAACAATAAACAGATTGACAGATGAGAGCGGTCGGCTGCAATCTTTCTTGCCCGA
This sequence comes from Taurulus bubalis, assembly GCF_910589615.1. Taxonomy (NCBI): domain Eukaryota; kingdom Metazoa; phylum Chordata; class Actinopteri; order Perciformes; family Cottidae; genus Taurulus; species Taurulus bubalis. Next base: position 13,611,995 of record NC_136596.1, on the reverse strand, counting down.
TCTATAACAACCTATTTATTTTTATTCATTGTACTTTTTCAGTTTCAGAAATAATTATTTTACTCAATCCGCTCTTAGGTTACTGTCAGTGAGCCAGAGTTTATGGATGATCCTGCTGCTGTGGCGACACTATCAGTGCAGCGTAGTCCGGGAGGCGAAGGGGCAGTGACTTTGGGGTGGCAGCTGGAAGACCAGGCTGCAGATGACCTGACACCTTTCAATGGAACTCTTGTCTTCGCTGAGGTATAGTTTAAAAGGAGTAGAGTCACTGTTTCACAACAACATTGGGCAGTACTCCATCTTTTATCTAATTTGTGTGCTGTCTATGACGTTGCTTCATGAAGTCTGCCATACTTTTCATACCTCCCAGGCTGAATCTATAAAGTCGTTTATGATTAGCGCCCTCGCTGACACAGCACTGGAAGGAGATGAGCATTTCACTATCTTGCTGTTTCCTGCTGAGAGTGGAGCTGTCATTGACCCCTTGAAAGGTCAGTATTTTTATTACAACCTCACCCTGCCAGTGCATACAATTATTGAAGAAATGTGAAGTGTTTGTCTTATAGGGCTGTCTTACATTGATGCAATAATCATATCCATCTTCCTCATCCCTGTTCCCTACCATGGTCTCTTCATCTACTGCTCTAGGCTTGGCCACCATAACTATCAGGGCAGACAAAGCTGCCCTGGGGATTGTTGGATTAGAAGAGTCCTCCTGGAACATCCTCATTGGAGAACCTCAGGGAGATTACAATGGTAGTGCAGTGGCTAGGTGAGATAAACATAAAACTGTATCACTAACCTGGAAAGACAAAGTTCTTTAAATTCCGCTGCCTCTGTTTATTCATCAAGAATGTAAGGTGAAAATCCCTTTGTATATTTGTGTGTATCCCCCAGCCTTGTGCGAGGGCCCGGTGTGTTTGGAGAGGTCCAGGTGTACTGGAATATCACTCCAGCTGTGGTCTCTGAGTTTGAAGCAATCTCCGGCACTGTGAATATGAAAGACGGACAGTCTTTTGCCAACATTATTTTGACGGTACTGAATAATCCAGATATTTTCTGTATTAATGCACTGCAGAATATGCATATGCAGACCAAAATGTATCGTAATAATACCTTTTTATACGTTTTCCATAAAATTGCAGGCCCTGGATGATGATCTCCCTGAAGAGCGTCGTGAGTACCAGCTTACTCTAACCTCCGCCACCGCTGGAATGGAAATTAGTTCTATAGCCAAGCACGCTAAGATTATTATGGCAGCCAGCGACAACCCCTATGGCGTGTTCTCCTTCACCCAACACCAGATAAGGGTGTCCGAGGAGGAGGAAATGGTGAGGTCAATAACATGAGGCTGGTATATATATATATATATATATATATATATATATATATATATATATATATATATATATATATATATATATATGTGTCTGCTATATGGTGGAATAAGCTCAGTAACAATTTAGGTTGTGTATACAAACCTAACCCAATGCCATAATTTCTCTCTTTTACCGCAGGTGAATGTGACAGTAAATCGCTCCTTAAGCAGTCTGGGCAGTGTGTGGGTGACCTATCAGACCTCAGGCAACACAGCGGTCAGTGGAGTGGACTTTGCTCCAGCTTCAGGACGACTACTATTTACTCCAGGCCAGACCTCACAACAAGTCACACTGCATATCCAGGATGACAGTCTTGCAGAGGATACTGAGATTTTCTTCCTCAACATCACTGAAGTGGAGTTAGTCAATGTCAGGTAAAGTTACTGGATACATTAGAGTAGATGCTGTGTTGGTTGATATGTTTATAATAACTGCAACAGGTCAAAGTCATTCATAAAATAGGAACTGCAAAAGCCTTCATTTAGTGACAGTGACATTCTGTGTCTCCCTCTGGTGGTCAGTGCTGTTGGGTCGGGTCTCCAGCTGGACCAGCATCCAGCTATAGGGAACGTCTCTTCTCTTGCTGTGGTCATATTAAGGAATGACAATGCTGAGGGTATCCTGGAGTTCAGGCAGGATTATGTTAACATTACAGGTAAGAGACTAAACAAAGACAATTTGAAATATATCTTGTGAATTTTCATGCCAGGACTGTTATACGAAATTTGCTATGACACCATTTCATACAGAGAAGATATTAATAGATGATTCACTCCATGTAAAATCCATATTTTCTTCTGGCTCTCTTTCTTACAGTTGAGGAGGATGTGGGCATTGTGTTGATCCCGGTAGTAAGGAGAGTGGGCTCATATGGACTGGTCTCAGCTCAGTTCACTTCAAGAGGCCTGAGTGCAACCCCTAACCTCGACTACATCCTGAATAATGGCTCAGCAGAGTTTGTCAATGGCCAGAATACCAGTTACATTAATGTCACTATTATAGATGACCTGGACAGGTGAGAGAAGAAATAATTAAAATACATGTCTAGCTCAATTCCTAAAATGTTTTTTATATATAGGGTGATAAGAAAATAGCAGATAAATCATCAGGAACTTAGTAGGTTACGCGTTTCAATAGCTTAGACTTTAAAAAACATAAAATCAAAAACTATAATAAGTGAAGACATTGTTGAATTCCAATTTAATACTGAACTTGTCTCCCCCAGTGAGTATGCAGAGGTTTTTGAGGTCCTGCTGGTTGGAGCTACAGAGGGAGCCGTTTTGGGCTCTCAACAAGTTGCCAGAGTAACCATTGCCAAGAGTGACTCTCCAAGTGGGGTGGTCCGTTTCCTGAACGAGAGCCTCATCACCCTCGTCAATCCCAACTCCACTCTCAAACTGAGTATTGTTCTGGAGAGAGCAGGAGGCCTCGTGGGCAATGCAACGGTATGAGGAACAATATATTCTGCTTTCATCACTTCAGTTCTCTCAGCAAGTGTTGCTTGCAGTTCACTTACATAAGTTCTTTCTCTGTGGACATCGACGAATTCAAACTGGTTTTACCCTTCGACAGGTTGCTTGGATCATCCTTGGCCCTAATAGCAGAGAGGTCCTTCCTCCATTGAATAAAGACATTAAAGAGCCTGTGAACGGGTCCTTCTTCTTCAGGGATGGAGAAGAAGGTACCCGGGTCATAGAACTGCGGATTTTCCCCCATGGGGAAGTGGAGGTGGAGGAGACATTTGTTGTAGAGCTCAGCATTCTGTCTGGAGAGTTGGATGTTGACCCTCAGGCTGGTTCCATAACACTGAAGGTACTTTGTTGCATTCTATCCATACGGTTGAGGTCCCCATCATGAATCAGTTAAGATTGTTGAAAAAATATTATCTTTGTTGGCATTGGGAATCTAATGGAACCTCAGCCTCCGTACCATACTCAACCCTGTTCTCTTCTAATGTCTTTGTCTCCCAGATAGAGAAGTTTGGTGACCCAAATGGTATCGTCCTGTTTACTGAGGATGCTCTTCGAGAGCGTGTCTATAATGAATCCACAGAAGCAGAGGGCCCCTTCAACATCTCCTTGTATATTACACGCAGAGAGGGTGTCATGGGTAACATCACGGTAAGATTTAATCAATAATAATAATACATTTAATTAATTTGTCAAATTGATCCCTCTTAATCATCACATATGACCCACCAGCAATGTGTGGTGGGGTCTGTATCAGCATTATGACATTTATTTTCTCATTTTGCTGTTGTCTGTACGTTTCTGGGCATTGATCTCAATAAAAACGTAGCAACTGGGTGCCAGATTGTAAGCACACATCCAAGTGGAATCTACATAAATGGTGGACACAGGACCTAAAAAAACTGAAATAGCTTGGTGAAAAGCCAAGCGGACAGAGCTTGTTCCAAAGTAAGAATGAATGTGGGGTTTGCTTTCACCTGTTGGCGAGCACCCTCACCATAACCACAGTCAACAACACCAGCATCACATGCTGGTGTCGTTGAGGACCCATCCAGACATATCCTTCTCATTCGGACAAAACTAACTTAATTAAATTATTTGTTGCACTGTTAAACACAACCCTTCGTCTTCTCACACCTCAGGTGCATTGGCAGATACAGAGTGACTCAGATATAGTAGGTGACTTCCTAGCCTTGGGGGGCTCAGTGATGATACTGGAAGGCCAAAGGGATGCAGAAATTGTCCTCAGCCTGATGCCTGATACAGTGCCAGAGCTGGAGGAATTCTACACTGTCCAGCTCACGGCTGTGGAGGGTGGTGCCACTCTGGATGCCAACCAAAACCTGCTCAGAGCGCATATCAGGTTTGTCATATTGACTTTCAGGTAAAAAGTAAAAAATTGAATTAACTTGAAATGAATCTTCCTCTCTCACCCTCAGGGTACCTGCTAACGATGAGCCTCACGGTGTCTTTACCCTGAACCCTGACCAACAGTCCATTATAATAGTGGGGTCAGAGTCTCAGGTCAGCAGAGCTCTGGTTTTGAATGTGACACGGCTTGCCGGGCTGTTTGGCAACACTAGTGTGGGCTATAGGATCAGTGGAGGGATTGATGAAGTGATGGACATCAAGGAAATTCTGGGAGGACAAGCTGAAGGAAGGCTGTTCTTGAGAGAGGGACAGACCTTCAGTACTATCACTGTGCCCATCAGCAGTCTGGTAATAATAAGCGCAGAGACATGTACAACTTTTTTTTAAATACCTTAGTGTGTGTGTTTTTTTTACCACTTGTTTTCCTGCTTTTCTCTCTATAGGTGTTTTTGTCAGTGGGTGAGCGCTTCACAGCTGAGCTGACTGATGTTAGACTAGTCAGTCCTATCCTTGGCTCCCCGCCTCGCCTCCTTCATGACGCCAGCATTGCTACGGTGACTGTGTCTGAAGAAGCTGCCAGCTCAGAGGTGAGTTGTGGTTGTGGGTTGTTTTTATGTCGATGTATGATTTATTTGTGAAGTAAAAACTGTTTTTTGAATTGCTGCTGGAGATCTCTATATGGATCAATACACATCTGGTTATATATGTATTTCTCTGCCACCAGACAACATACTGGGACTATTGCACCATTATACTCTCTTGTTTCTTGCCACTTCAATGTCATTTATTATAACAGATAATCTGTGAAAAAACATGGTTTCTGAAAAACATTTCAGCCAAGGAAAAAGTTATGTGGTAACAGCATCTTGATTCATATTTGATGAGCGCTGCCTAGTTTGACGGTTTGATCTGAGTTGACAAGCTTTTTTGTTGAATCTTAAAAATGTTGTTTGGAGCACTAAAAGGAAGCAGAAGAACCCCATCACTGATTATCTTTCTCGTGTACTAGTGTCAGGTTAGGGTGTTTGAAAAAAATGACAAATCTTAATTTTTTTGAAAGTTACCGACTAAAGCTTTAATGGTAAAGGAGGCAACAAGATAATAGCATAATTAACGTCTTCTCTCACATATGTTGTGCAGGTTGGCTTTGCCTCGCTCGCTTTGCAGGTTTCAAGTGTTGAAACAGGGGCATGTGAAGCAACAGTGACACGAAGAGGGTTGTTTGGAGACGTCAGGGTCCAGTGGAAAGCTGGGTATCCTTCAGGTCAGGCTCCGCCAGGGCTCAGTCTAGGAGCTATCGCCCCAAATTCAGGTAAAACCCCAATAGAAGGAATGATCTTTGAAAAACTGAATAATAGCAGTGTAGACTCACACATTGTATCAAACCACTTACATTATTTATTTCAGATGATTGTAAGTAAAGTAAAATCAAACAATTATTGACTTGATACGTCATTTGTAGCTATTTTGAATCTTAGCCATGTATGACTTTCTTTTTAATAACCATGCATAACCTTTAGTTATACCTGGATGGCAGTTAACCAATCTAAGCTTTCATCACTGATAGGATGAACTATCCTAAAAGTAAATACTTATCTTTTCCTGCAGTAAAAACCCAATTGCAGCAATTTGGTGTTCAGGCTTTTTTAAACACTAACATGGACTAACAACAGCCTGCATTAATGTTGGTAATGTGGTACTTTCTTCATATTCAGGCTCACTGACCCTGGTCCATGGAGAGAAGACTAAAGCCATATCTCTGACAGCTGTTGCTGATGCATCTGAGCCAGCTTCCTATGCTATACACCTCACTGCTGCTACCTCCAGTACATCTACAGCTAGTACTGTCAAGCTCAGGTAATGGTTTCTGAAGTTCTAGAAGAATAAATACACTTTAACTTGAAAACCTGCTGCATGTTACAGTAAACAGGAGCAGGATTTTCTACAGATTATCTGTTTAATATCTTTATATGTTTTGTATGCAGTGCTCCTTCAATTTCCTTTGCTTATTATTCCAGCACCCATTGAGTACAATTTCCTAATGTTACCATTTAAATCAAGAATATAATTTGTATATTTGTCAAATGAAGACTCACTGTGACATCTGTCTCCCTGTTCAGGTCAGGATTTACTGTGACAGAAGTGGAGCCATTGGGAATCTACCAGTTTGCCCCTGATTCCCGCCAGTTGGTCATTGCAGAGGACATCCAGACAATCACACTTTATGTTCAGAGACTCTACGGTTTTCGTACCAACAGCACCCGCCTGTCCTATACCACAGTGGCAGGCAGCGCAGCAGCAGGAGAGGACTTTATCGGCGTGCCAGATGGCCGTTTGGTCTTTGACTCGCCTCTCCAAACCAACTCTTCTTTCCGCCTTTCAATACTTGATGACTCCCTTTCAGAGGCTGATGAGAACTTTCACGTCAACCTTACAGATGTTCAAGTCCTTACTCCAGACTTGGCTTGGGCAGATACCTCTCCTCGCCTCAATCTTCAGCACAGTGTGGCCACTGTCACCATCCAAGCCAGTGATGTGACCGGAGGAGTGCTGAGTATTGGACCTGAACTGGTTCAAATACCTGAAGACAGGGATGAGGAGACCCAGCAAGAGCAACGGGTAGTTCTGAGGGTGCGCAGGTCCGACAGTGTGGCTGGGGCTGTGAGGGTTCGAGTTCGAGCATATGGAGGTGTGTGTTTGTTTTGTAGCACTGACTTAATGTCATTTACTGTGATATTTACAGTTTTATTTTAAGTTGTGTTGCTGTGCACTGTTATCTAGATGGAAGTACAACACCTCTTCCCTTCCCTCTGGACCCTGCTGGGACCCTTGCAAAGGAGGAACAGGACTTCCGCTTGGAGTCCACCATCGTGTCCCTTAAGTCTGGTCAGAATGAGACAGAGATTATCCTCTTCATTCTGGATGACACCGAGCCAGAGGGACAGGAAGTATTCTTTGTTTACCTCAGTGATCCAGAGGGAGGAGCACAGATAACAGACAGTCCATACCAGGGCTTTGGAGCTTTTGCCAAGATCACTATCCTTGGTAAAATATATTTTTAAAGATCTTTGTTTGAATTAGCTGTAAATTAAAGATTGTATTCTGGACTAATTTATTTATTCTGTTCATAGCTCTAAATTAATCAAATGGAATCGTGGAGATGTTTGTTATCTCAATGAGTGATTACATTTTCTTCTCCGGTTTCATTTGCATAAGGTCACTGCTAAATTAGTCTCCAGCTTCTATTTTTGTCCTCACTTATCACATATTCACTGCAGCGGGCAGATAATGTGATTGTTTAGCATGTATGATTGATTGCAAAATAAATGATTATATCATCTAATTGTAATTTAATTTGGAATGTTTCTCTTCGTTTCTGTTTTGTTCTCTGTATCCTTCCCTCTATCCACACCAGGGAGTGACTTCCATAACGGCATTGTAGGGTTTAGTCTTAATTCTCTGTTGGGCCAAGTTCTGGATGAGGATTCGGTGAACAGAACTGCCCTTCTTTACCTTCAGAGACAGGAAAACAGGTAATAAAACAACACACTTGTTTAATCGTTTTTGGACAAAGCTGAGATCTGGTTGTAGTTAGTTAGTATGCTCTTTCTCCCGCTGGTCAGAGCCTTTGAGGATTTGCAGGTCTTCTGGAGGGTTACCTTCAGCAAGGCAGCTCTAACTCTTGTCAACAATGGAGTCAACCTAACCAGACAACTTCTGCAGACCTCAGGAAATGCACTGTGTAGGAGAGGAGAGATACTCTGTGCTCTCGCTGTCGAGGTCCAGGATGATGAGGTGAGAGAAACGCAGAGGCCCCTGATGAAAGCAATGTTACTTTGATGATTTTTTTTTTTAATCTTCAATCCTTCACTATAAGGATAGATTGTAAATTTGCACCCTTCTGTGTTGCTGCAGGAACCAGAGCAGCAGGCGTGGTTCTTGGTAGAGATTTATCACGTGGGTGCTGGAGCTATCATTAATGAGACAACCCGTTTTGCCAACGTCACGTTGGCAGAGAGCGACGATCCACAAGGCGTTTTGTACTTTGCCACTGGTCACAGACTGCCCATTGCCACCCTGACGACCATGAGGCTGAGTCTCCAAGTCCACAGACGAGCAAGCACAGCTTCAGTCATATCTGTACAATATCGCACTCTGGTAAGTAACAAACATGTGTGGTAATTAAACATTCAAGCACTTTTTGTTTCAGCTTTGCCTTGGAGGTGTCATTCTGTGGAGAAGCAAGTCTCATTTATAATCTAAGTCACTGTGATTCCAACCATTTACTGGTGAAAATAAGATTATTTTTCATCAATCATTGTGACATCTGTCTAGTGAGGAAAAAAAATCGAGAAAATTGAAATTGTCACTTTCATAACACTTATCATTATTTAGGCCAGTTAGAAAACCTTGATGTTAGAACGACACACACCAAGACTACCAACTTTGCCTAATATAATCAGTCTTTTGAAATTTGGAGCCACTTAATTGCGTTTAGTAGTTTAGTTTTTTCTTCTGATTGTGGTCTTCCCTTTCACCTGTTGTAACAGTAATGTGGATATATTTATAATGTTCATGGTTATTTAATGTTAATGATAAAACGTTTTTTTCAACCTTACAACTTTGATCTTACCACCCTGCTTTTATCTGAGGCATCATAATTAGAGATATCTTGGTAATTGCAGTTCGGGGGAATAATTTATTGACTGGCACTTTTTTATGTTGGAGATCAAAGTAAGAGAGGGTCTAGTGCACTCAACAAAAACCCACTGAGACACATGGCCATGTCATCTGCTTTCATCTCTCAGAAGCACAACAACATATATTGGCATACAAAAGGTTTGATGCGTAGTAAAAGTCCATTTGGTTGATATTGTGTTCTCACAACATGGTCAGTTTCACTCTTCTACATGTGCTGTTGCAGGTGGACGCTGTTTATCAAATGAGAACTATGCCTTCAATCTGTCAAAATAGTGTAACATATAGTTGTTTCTTTTGACTTCATTGTTTTTACATTTTACGGGTAGATTATATGCGTTGATCATGTCTGTTTATTTTGCTCAACAATGCTGGTTAACACAGCTCCCTCCAACACAAAACATTTAATTTTTTCTTCTAGGAGCTCCCCAGAGAGAAGGTAGTGGGTCCCTCTACAATCTGGCCTGCCAAAGCAGGGAGTGATTTTCCAAAACAGGAGGGTATGCTAACCTTTAATGTGGGCCAGCGTAACACATCATTGGACATTTACCTCACACCTGACCTCGCCTCAACATTACCCACACCGAAGCGCTTCCAGGTGGAACTCTACAATGCTACAGGGGGAACCAGAGTGCACCCTCTGTTTGGGGTGGCTAATGTGACTCTGGTGTCAAATGCAGCAAGTGAAGCTGTTTGGCTCATACTGGATCAATTACATCAGCCTCTCGACTCGATTATATTGAACCAGGTGCTGCAAAGACTGATCAATAAGGTCTCTACGCCTCTATCTCGTGAGCAGATGGCCGCCGTGCTGGAAGCTCTGGGGAAGGTAAGACTGAAGACAAAAGCATTTTGTGTAAACGAATAACCAAACCTTATTTTCAAGCAATTTCATTCATTGTCATTGAAGGTGGAGCAGCAGGTAAAACAGAGTATTTGTTTAAGCTTAATTTGGCAAATTTGTTTCGTAATATTACTTCTGATTCTCTTCTGAAAACCATCATGTCATCACATTGTCTTAGTAATGATAGAAACACTTAAAACTTGTGAGTCAGTGTATTTGTTAGCTTCAGACAGACCTACGTTTAATGACAAAAATGACCCCCTACTCTGGGAGATCTGAAGACCAGCTTGTCATCTGAAAAGGTCTCAGTTGTCCCTCTATATGAGCGCTGCTATCCCTAAGCTGCTTTGATATTAGAGTCTTCATATTGCGTCTTCTCATGCCCCAGACAAGAGGATACTCCGCTGTTTTTTTTTCACCTTTGAAGGAGTGTGCAAGGGAATGATTTCCACAGCATGAGGATGTGTGGGAGCACAAAGAGAGAGTAAGAGAAAGGAAGTAGACAGTGCAGGGAAAGTGACATTGATTCACTATAAAAGCTGCATTACATTAAGGCCTAAACCAATGAAAGTGACAGTGACAGCTCTGTCAGGTAAAGATAAATACAACGCTCAAGTGAGGATCACACACACAGATTATCGGAGCGATGTACTTGTAAAAAAGAGCAGAGCAAACCGCTCCTCAATACAATGTAGCTAAATTGATCTATCCATCCCTCTTTCTTTCTCTCTCTATTTATCTATGTTTCCCCTGAGCCAGGTGCTTGCAGAGGCAGAGAGGGCTCCTTTACAGGAAAGTAGCCGCAACTTGACTTACAACCTGCTGTGTGCCTTGGCCAATCCCAGCAGAGTGGACACCCGGGGTCTCAGCCACCTTGCTGAGGTGGCCGAGCGATTTGCATTCTCCCTCCTCACGCAAAGTCAGTGTCAGATGTGAGTGTCCCAGTTAAAAAAAGAGTGGCGAGTATAAGGGCGATATTAGTGTTTTAAGATGTTGAATGTGTTTTCATGCTTGGTATTCTAAATGCTTTTCTTTGTGTGATTTCTCCAGAAGGGGTACCATCCTGGAAACATGTCCGTATATGTCCATCTCTGCCTTCCAGTGGTATCCCACACAGATCAATGGACACAAATTCAGGGGCCGTAATGCAGACTTCTTCCAGCTGCCAGATACTCTGCTGGCGGTGCCAGCAGTCTCCACCGCTGACTGTGGCAACCTCAGCCAGATTCAGCTGACCGAGTTTAGAACTGAACATTGGTTTCTCACCAATGATACAAACAATGCTCTCAATGGGAAGGTAAGGGAAGCGCAAATATATTCCAATGCCATTTTTGCCTCAGCAGGTGGCAGTATTACTTCAGTATAAACTAGCCGTCGTTTTTGTGTTCCCCAGCTGAACCCGCTTCTCTTCTTCTGTTTATATCTAGGTATTCTCAGCCAGCCTCCAGGACAGAAGGTCACGACCCCTAGAAGATGGCAATGAGGTGGTGTATCGTATTCACTCTCCTGGTCAGCAAGTAAAACCAGGCCGATCTCTGTGCCTTCTTTGGAACCAGACCACTGCAAGGTAATCCACAACAGACCCAGTACAGACACATGCTCATCTATTCTAAAACAGCACGTTGACACTCAAAATGCTTCTATTCTTGATAACACCACGGTAGTATGTTGTTATATTAGTGTCTGGGGTTTTGTATTCTAGTGTATGCCGACTGTAGTTATTGATTATCTCAGACACCTTTACACACATTTATAACCATCTAAAGCTCTGAACCCATGCTTACCCCTCTCTGTCCTCCTCAAGCTTATTGGGTGAGTGAAACTGGTTTGCTAAGTGAAGGGCAAAAGTCCAAGTACAGTACAGCCTCTCAGTAAGGCCTATCTGTGGCCATGGGGGAAGTCACATCATTGTGTTTAATATCTGCACATTTAGTCTGATACACACTGAGTCCTCCCACTCAGTAGTCGCTTTGTTGAGGACATTCCTGGGGCGTGCAATGGGACTTGGCGAGAACACTCTGTTACAAGTTATGAATTGGCAGGTTTGGTTGGGCAGGAACTTGGACGATGCATTGCAGAAAAACAGATGAGAGAACTGATATAGAGGCATATGGTGGAGAGAGAAGCAAAGTCACAGGAAAAGGTCAATGTTGCAATATGACATTCTTGCTGTGAATTAAATGTAAAAATAAAACATTTTAGACAGAGAGAGACAGGACTTTCTGCTCTTCAGAAGCCCTTCACTCAATTCCTTTGCAATCGAATCCAGCACAAACGTGATTATCATGTTCTGGTTTGCCCCACAGCATCTTTAAAGGGTAAAGGTTACACCAAAACACATACTAATAAACATGTTGATACTTCAGGTTCATTGCCTTGCCTTTCTTGTTTTCCTTACCTGTGTTTTGTTACACTTGTTTAACAGTAGTGTCTTGACTTTCTTTCTTTTTTCCTCTCCTCTCTCCTCTCTCCTTTCTCTAGCTGGTCATCAGATGGGCAATTCTGCAGAGTTGTGAAAGAGAGTGGGAACTATGTGGAATGTGCCTGCTCCCACTTGTCTGTCTATATGGCCTACGCAGAGTTTGCTACTCTTGCATCCTACAACGACGCCTTCTATGCCTCGGGATTTATCTGCATCTCGGGTACAAAACACACTCTCCCTGTCTTTTTTTTCATATAGTTTTATTGTGTTTTTTTCTGTGCCCACGGCCGAATGGCTTTTCTCTTCAGCTTTGTCTCTGATGCATTGTGTCCATATTCCTCCCACATTGTTGTAAATAGCCCCTGTTGATTAACATGAGTCATTTGTTAATTTAACATTCATATTGGTTCCATGTCTTCCACTTATCCCTCCTCAGGTTTTGCTTTGGCCATTATATCCCACGTGCTGTGCTCCCGTTTCCCTATGTTTGCTGCCAAACTGCTCACTCACATGATGGTGAGCTGCCTTGGAACACAGGTAATACAATTATGTTCAGATTTTGTGTTGTACTGAAGTGCTTTACTAGAAAGGCTAAAATGAGCACCAACACCCACAATTCACATCTCATGAAAGCTGAGACATTCATAATCCCACACCATCAGCATTTGTTTCTTTGGCATTGTCATCGAATCCAATCTGCAGATTCTCTATATGGCCTTAAATGTAGATGGATAGGAGACCTTTGGAAATTGTTATAGAGGCATTCATCTCTCTATGCTATACGGATCAGTAGCTTCCACACATTAACATGGCTGTAATGTGTGTAGTGCAACACACAACTTCAGTTTCATATTGACAGAAACATAAAAAACATAAATGTACTGCTTTATATTAGAATATTTTGAACCTTTACTAAGTGCATACACACACACACACGCACACACACACACACACACACACACACACACACACACACACACACACACACACACACACACATATCGCTTGCTGCCAACCCTTTTTGCTAGCCACTAGACATGTCTCAGGTATTTTCTTGGAAATGTGCATAGACGTGAACACAACACACATCATCGAATGTCACTGGTTGCGTAGTTTGCGGGCCAGCGCGTCCTGACAACACAACCATGCCCCCCGCACCCTCGCCCATTAAAAACGCAAGCTGTCACATAAGCAATGAGCGAGATAGATATGTGGCTGCAGGTTAGTCTCTCAGCTGGTCCTGGCCATGTATGTGTGTGTATGTGTGCATGTGTGTGTGTGCGTGAGCGAGTGCGGGACTGGTAATTTTCCACTGGTCCCCCCTCTCTTTGGTTGACAAACACGAGCCCCTACTAAAGCAGAGTCGTTGGGGGCTAACCACCTTGGGCTCAACCTGTTTATGGCCCAGGCAGAGCCCCTGAACCTAAAAGGGTTTTGGATGGAAAATTCCGTCCTGTTCTGTTTCCTTGTTGGTACTGTACTGCATGTTACGGCCTTCTTCCTTAGATGCGCACGTGTCTGAGATTGTGCAATAGTTTATCAAATACATGGGTGCGTTTCTGTGGCCTTCTAGTCGAGGCCAGTCGATGAAGGCCTGGTTGAATTCCAGACAGTCAAGCTAAAGGCCTGACTGGTATTAAGATGTACCCTCTGAGTGGTCGACTGTTACTGCTGGGAATATCTTGGAGATAATGATGGGCTCACAGTGCAGGATGTTCTGAATTAAGACCAATTATTAGACCAACGGATGTCATTGTCTTCACTTAAGTATGTACTTTTTCCTAGATCTGAGATGGTTGGCTAAAAGTAGAAGGGAAAAAAACGTCATTTTTATAAAAATGCAAGGGAGCTGTTTATCCAGTATTCTTAGATCAGTTAAGAAGACTGAATGGGCCGTACTGACTTGTTCACTCTTCAGAAAAATGTAAACATGTGAGCACAAAGTGTGTAGCGGACATAATTCTAAACCATATGATTAAGTGAAGTCCTTATGATTCAATATTGTGTGTTGTGCTTCTGAAAATCACCTGCCTTGTAATTTTTTACCGTGATTTTGATGCATTTGGAGTTTGATATCTCCATTTTAGATTAAGTCTTATAAGGGTGTATTTGCCTCACCATTATTGTCCAATTCAAATATCTAGAAGGATTTATGTGGAATCAGAATCTCGGTAAAATAGAGTATATAACTGTTGTACAGCACTACACGGTCAGTCAAGTGATATGTCATTAGTAGTTTAAAGTCCTCTGTTGTAGTTGAACGTATGCATATTTTGTCTCTTTGAATTTGGGATGCATCCCAGCTTTATAAATTACAGTTGACTGTAAGTATTAGGAAATGATTAGTAATACATTTCTGTATTAAGAAGGCCAAAGAGCTTGCATCTTTAATAGAAGAGATATAATTAGTGACAGAAATGTCTCTTGAACTTGTGGGTCTCAGCCATGCTCGTGCCTCGCTATTGATTTGACTGTCAGGTCCCGTTCCAACCACCTCGGACTGAGAGGGCTCTCCATCTGGGGTGGCTGGGCAGTAATTAGTCACTGACGCTGCCCTCTGTGGGGAGAAAATTAAAACCGCCAGTTTGATTTATTCTCTCTGCAACAGCTACAGTCAGCTAGAAAAACCTATAGTACGTAATATCCCACCCCATCTGTGAGAGTCTGAGGATTCAGATCAGGTGGACGGCACGGAATAGGTGAAGGCGTGGGGTTCAATTTATGTACCTTTTTATTTTGTTATTTTCTAGTTGGAAAATGGTAGTATGTTTGGCTGTTCAGCCACAAGCGGAAGGAAGGCCATTACAAGCAAGAGAGGAGGGTCAGCTTGGATTTGAAATTGAAAGAATGGGGAAAGTGCTGTAACTCATTGCGTAGGCTTACATAGTTAGCTTTAGATAGATTCAACATAGTTTCAGATTTATAATTAGGTGGTTGAAGGTGTGTGTGTGTGTGTGTGTGTGTGTGTGTGTGTGTGTGTGTGTGTGTGTGTGTGTGTGTGTGTGTGTGTGTGTGTGTGTGTGTCATCAGAGGTTGTGCAGTGACAGTCTTTGGCTCTGACCAGCAGTTTGTCCTCCCCTCAGCAAGACAACTGAAAATTGTCTGTGTAGAGTGGAAATTTACCCGGTGCATATGTACTATGTAAGTGAGCCTTACTTGGTTCTATGTGTGTATGTTTGTTAATGTTCATGGGATTTGTAGTATGTACGTACAGTCTATATATGTGCAAATGTAGCTGCAAGTTTTTGTGGGTTATTCCATCCATTGAAGAAATACATTTAACTGAGAATTGTATGTTCATTAGTATGTGACAAATCATCTTATGTTTCTCGAGCATTGTGAGTCCATCAAAATGAATCCCAGCGCACACCTCTCTTTATTCTATAATAAACCATGCTTTTCTCCACAAAATGTTTTCAGTTATCTTGCTGTCATCAGGGTAAAGAAACTTTGAAACTGAAGTTTATTGTGAACAAAGCAAAAACACACAGAATCAGATTCTTTGATGTGGACTATAATTGTGGCCCTAAATGTACCTTCAGGGGACATACGTCTGCATTAATTTGACCAAAACATAATCAATGACAATAGAGACAGCAAGGTCGGAAATGTGATGGATTAGAGACCTTTAAGACACCACAGATGGTTTCATTTCTCTTTATATTTGCATCTCCTCTTTCTCTTTTTCTCATCTTTCATCTCCAAGGGCACTTCATCATCCCATTCTTAAAATAGATGTTTACAGACCACATAAAATTAGTTATTTTTTAGTCTGAAATGTTCGGACCTTTTATCAGGTATGTTGTCACAGTATGTTACAGTATCATTTTTGGTGGTTTTAACATCCATGTTTGTTGTCCCTCTTTCTCATTGTTTACCTATAATTTAATTAGACTTTAGATTATTTTAATCTTACCCAATGTCAAGCATCCCAGCCATTACAAAGTATATACACTTGACATTGTGCTCTCCTGTGTTCTCTCTGTGGAACATGTGAATTTGGTTGATTTGGACACACAAAGGAGATTGTCAGAATTTGGAATGGTTCGTGTACACATATTTTAGATTATGTAGCTCTTGTCAGATGGAAATTATCATGAAGAAATCAGGAATTTAAATTAACAATATAGGAAGGCATGAAATGGAAAATGGATAAACACGGCGTCTCCCTGCCTCTCCTCAAGATGTAATATCTAAAAAGTGTGCAATCACAGGAGCAAGGAACTCAATTATATGAGCGCCAAGCAAGGTCATAATCCTAGATAACGCTCTCAAACCATGAACTCAAGCCAGGTGAATGTCTTCATTACTTTAACATCAAGAGAATACATTTATTTAGCAGCACATTAACACATAATTCAGAGAGCTTGATGTTGACTTCTGCTCAACTTCAGCATCAACCCACTTTAGTGAAATATCTTCTTCAACTTCAAGGAACTCTCATATTTCATGTAAAATACTTCAGCCTGGTCAAATTCAGAATTGGATTTTGGAGAAGTCCGAGTCCTTGAACTCACATATTCAGGTAAAGGGAAAAAGTAATCTCTATCTATGTTGCAGATAAAACACTATTTCATTTCTCAGCCATTGTAATGAAACAGCTCTCCACATCACAGACAGCCATTCCCACACACTAAGTGAAGTGCTTACCCCCCGTGGGCCCAGTGCTTTATTCCAGTATCTTGGAGGTGTTTAGGTTACTCTTTGCTCTAGTTATAAAGGATTTCCTGTTAGCTCTGGGCCTGGATCCAGCATTCAGAAATCTGCGCCTAAATCAACAAATACACACACATATATAAACACCAACTTCTATTCCCGCTTATACACCACCCACCACCCTCACTTCCGGTCTCTGAGTAGAAGCCGTCCGATTGTAATCCAAGACCTAACAATGTCCTTGGCTGTAGAACGTAAAATCAACACGTCTTTGTAAATTAAGTGAGTGATTATGTCACTAAACAGATATTTGTTGTCCGTCTGTCTACTTTTTTCTCTGGTTGACGTCAGAGAATATATCTTATTGTATTCTTATACTTATTCCCACAAGTGTTTGGAATCAAAATGAAAAAGCAAAAGAAGGGAAACAATAAAAAGAAAAGATAGTGTTTGTTTATTCCTTGATAGATTATTCCAGTGTATTTTACTCAGATAGAGATGTATTTCATTCTTGTTTGCGGTTGTTAAACAGAGTGAGAGATAAAGTATACGGTATGTCCTTCATATGATTTTAATGCAATGCAAGGTCTTTGCTGTCTGTCAGCTTGAGTGAATGTCAGGAAAGTGATGGAAAGGTATAAAGTATCAGCAGGCCTGTGTGTGTGTGTGTGTGTGTGTGGGTGTGGGTGTGGGTGTGTGTGGGTGTGGGTGTGTGTGTGTGTGGACAGTGGAGAGGTGAAGACTGCCTCTTGGGAGACTCACATTACGCCCTACTGGCTGGCCCAACACTTTGTGCCGAGTGTTGCATCTTTGTTTAAGTCATTGGCATTTTTTTTCCAGACAACACCCGCTGTTCACTGTGACCTTGTCTTTCTTGCTGATACTGAAAATGCAGGCTAAACTGTAAAAATAACTCATTTTTGCTAATAATCTTTTGCGTCTCCTTTTTTACTTTCATCTGTCTTCTTCCCCTCTCCTTTCACCCAACTTGTATTTCATAAAATGATGAGTAATGGCCCGGTTTCTATTCTCTGTCCCCCTTATTATTCTGGCTGCTGCTGGGCTTAGCTGGGTGCTGTGACCTTACGAGCTGCAAAAAGACTGTCTCACTCTGTCTCTCCCTCCCTCTCTATGTCTGTGAAAGTTGCTAGGCACATCCTGCATGACTCATCAGTTGGACCTAGGACATAAAAAACTTGTGGTCCCTAAACAGGTTACAGACACTTGGCTATGCCTACTCTAAAAGAGGCTCACCAAACATCTGGATGTCTGTCAAGACCATGTATTATTGGTAAAATAACATCATCAACAATGGAATGACTGCTAGTCCATAAAAGTACCCTGTGGAATTTTCTTGTAAACACTAAAGATGCAAGACCGAGTTGTATATCTACTGCAGTGGTCAAACGTTAGTCTTACCTGTGCTTACTATTAGGTTGCTACCATGGAGTTTGTGACACTGTCCCTACCTGCACTCTTTCAATGTCATTTTTGGGAAGATTAAAAAGCCATTTTAGAAAGAAGCTGACAGAAAGTTCTACAATAAGAAACAATTGCATGAGAGTCTATGGAGTACACCCTCATAGTTGTCGAACCCCGGTTAGAGCTGGCCGATGCTACGCTATGATTGCCCAGCCTGCATACGAGGAGCGGGACTTAGCGAAGGGTCAATTGATTTGCTAAAATCTGCAATGTTAGATTAATGGTATTTGTTTTCTTACGATACCAATGTGCTGCAGCAGACTCTGCCCTTTCTGGACTCTGGAAGCTACACTCTCCCTTTTTCCCAAATGTGTGCTGTCCTAACAGCTGGTGACCCTTGTAACACTTCCATGAACTTTCCTCTATTTCCAGAAAAAGCACAGTAAACAGCAACGGGAGGCCACAGTAGCCATTCTCCTTCATCAGCCAGTCTGGCTTGTCTGGCAGCTGTGAGAGACGAGACAGCACACATTCTGAAAGCTGTCAATGTCTATAGGGCCGTTATTTTTGAGGTGATGGGATATTCCGGTAACACACACCTTGAGACAGAATAAGAAGTCACTGTGTTAAATCTATAAATACAAATTCACATAAACATGGATATTCAGCTGCAGTGTGAATTAGGTTACTTTTATATGAAATGTGTTTCAAAGGCTCACTGTGCACTTACAGAATCTCTGGATTAACTAAATCTATATCCAAACAGATATGACATACTACTTCCCTTGAGCTGTAACACATTGACTTCCCATTCATTACCTGCTTTAGTGGATGAAGATAATACAATCAGCAGATAAATATCTGGGCGTAAAATCAAGCCAAGGGCTTGTATCATCTATCACTTGCTGACATCCCTATAATCTTATTTTATTACGATTATTTATTATTAAATAAAAATTGTGAGACCACCGTGTAGTAAATGTACTGGCATACAGATATTGGTTTAAAATGTAACATTAGTCATTTTTGGTCTGCTTAATGATGTAATTTCTAAACTCTCCGTGTAGTTGCAGGCACCCTTCACCTGGTTTAGTGGATTGATACACCTTGCCATCAAGGACTTTATCGAACAGGCCGTTTACACAGTGAATGATAAACAAAGTGGGAGCCAGCGATTGTCTGAATACCCAGTATCCCTCTATTTTTGGAGTTTTACAATTTTGTAAATGACCTGAAACTGATGTCAGTGATGTTGCCATTCTAGCTTGTTATTTGCACTAGTTTTCTAGGTTAGGTTAGGTTAGGTTAGGTTAGGTTAGGTTAGGTTAGAGAGAGTAGAGAGAGAGAGAGAGAGAGAGAGAGAGAGAGAGAGAGAGAGAGAGAGAGAGAGAGAGCTCTGTTATATCAGCTCAGTGGCCTGAAATAGAAAATGTAAGTCGCCGAACTTCCTCTGAAAATCAGAGAATGTTGAATGGAGGAAGGAAATGTTAATCAAATAAAACTCTATCAGCAGATTGTAATCAGCCTACTTTGTCAGTTTGTTTTTAGCCTTGTTTGAATCTGGAATCTCTTTTACCCTGAGGATAATTTGATAATTGGTTGCTGATTGCGAGCACATTAGCTGACAAACAAAACATCTTACCAACAAAAACACAAAACAATGCAAACACACAGATGAACACATACATACACATATTGTATTATTATACATACATTGTATTATTATTATATATTCATATGAATACACACACATACATGCACAATTTCATAGTTGTGAAACACATGCATATGCGTTAATGGAAGCACAAATATACATAAGCATGCACAGATGGCAGAATGTGCACATGCATCCCACTCATTTAACCCACTCTACCCTATGCACAAACAGACACACACAGAGCATCACAAACGCAGCCCAAGCCTTTAATCACTTTGACCTGTAGGGGTCCCTGTAGCTCCACAGCCAGACACAAGTTCAACAACAGATGTGAATGAAGTGCTTATCAAGGACTCCCCTGAGCTCTTCTCCTTTTTATGACTGGTCCTTTTTGAGGAAGACATTGCTGTGTTGATATTCAGAAGGAAACGGTTTGAGTCAAATCCGCCATCTATTATTCTTTGAACAAGTTCAACTGTAGAGATGTTTAAGCTGCAAACACCGTTGCTCTGTAGTATACAGAACCCGAGCGAACAGTCAATAAATTCTCTAGTGCAGATTATTCCAAGTAGTTAGATACGATTTGTAAAACAGTTAAATTACAACTGTAAGATTGAACTATCGAAGCATTGTTTTAAGTTAGTCTAGGTTGGAGCCATTATCGCAGCCATTATACAGTACATGATAGTCCAGGTGTGGCTCTGATTAAGTCTAAATTACACAGTGAGAAACAAAAGCACAGTGTGCAGTGGGTTTGTGAGCAGGAACAGCCTGAATGGAGCATGCGGTATTGAACTTGATCAGACGCTTCACAAATGAATTAGCTTTAAAGCCACCAATTGAGAGACACAGAGCTGCTCCAGATCCGCCAATTTGCACGGAAGGGATCTCTCCGCAATCAATGGCCTGTTGGACAGCAGTGGATGAGGCTGCTTTATTGGGTCTGTGTTAGCTTCTGTAGGCGTTCAGATCAATATGACTTGCCCTCCTCCCTCTGATGAGCTGGAAGTGATGCAACAGGTCACCATAGTGAAAGTCTCACATGTGATGTAACTCACATGGCACTGTCATAATCATATCTGCATATATATATATATATGTTAGAGAGAAATGTTACATATCATCTACCACCACTCCCCCCCTCCCATGCCATGAAGGTGTGTGCATCTGATTGACACTGATAGGCCTTGGAAACCTTGCAAGTATTTCACATTTCTGAAAATAGCTGAACATTTGTAGTGGTGGTGCACACTCACGTCATATATGCACTAACGCACATACGTACTCAGGTTTCTGATAGAGCAAAGTAGACCCATTGCGTGTGTGTGTGTGTGTGTTGTGGGAGCTGACCTTGAGCAGCTGGCTACAGTGTTGTTATAGCTGTAGCTTGTCTCGTGCCTCACGGCCCCAAA
The DNA here is from genome assembly GCF_910589615.1 of Taurulus bubalis. Taxonomy (NCBI): domain Eukaryota; kingdom Metazoa; phylum Chordata; class Actinopteri; order Perciformes; family Cottidae; genus Taurulus; species Taurulus bubalis. The sequence goes on along the minus strand of NC_136596.1, from coordinate 13,590,665 downwards.
GAGTTCTCTGTCTGGTCTCCAAACTTGTTCACACGAGATGTTGAGGAAGGAAATTCAAGTCGCTCCTTGAAAGGAGCCCCGTTGTGATCGAAAGCAGCGGCAGGTTTCCAGGAGCAAAGACTCTTTGACTGAAGTGCAAATGGGACAAAAGAGAGAAGGCCTGCTGGAATAAAGCTAGCTGTTGGTGGTACTGCTGAGATTGTGTATGGGTGAGTTAGCATGAGCATTGGTGAGATGCGGCAACAGCAAAAATACATTCCGGGAGTAGGGCTGTAGCGGTATGAGACTTTCACAGTGCGATAACCGTATCAGAAAATATCAAAGTTTCACATTTTTCCACTCTTATAGTACATCATATTATTATTATTATTATTATTATTGCTATTATTATTAATGTTATTAAGGCTTATGATTATTGTTCCTCCCTGCTTCACAGATGCGCATAGACATTATAACTGTGTGACAGTGTCTGCTCACGTAAATGCATGCAGATGCAGTGTTGTGGTTGTTTGAATGTGAAACAGACTGAAGGGGACTGGTTGTTTATTTGCCAACAGCTGGCTCAGCAAGTTAGCCTCAGCCTGAGGTCCAACCCAAAACACCTGTGAACTTTACTTCTACACTCTGACCTTAAGCAACTGTACATGCAGTTAAAAACACACTTGAGGTAGCTGCTCTTTGCACGCATGAACAGTATGTTGAATTGTACAGTGAGGCTCAAAATGTTGAAAATATAGCAAAGGTGTCTCTGTGAAAGACTGAAACGTCATCTCAGAGATGATGCAGCGGCTTATTTTTAAGCCAGTGTATTCTTATTTTCTTTTTCTTATTTTTCTTGTTAGCAAATGTGAAATCTCCTTATTTATCTCTCCTCCTTTTCCACACACAGTGGTCCACTCACCCACCTATCCCCATGTGACCTTCTTCTTGCCACTAGCTGTCCTGTGTGCCTCAACAAATCAATAACACACACACTTCAGCTGAGAGGCTGAGGCACGTGAGGAGACTGATGATGCTTGCACATACTTGATAGTGTAAGGCAAGACAAAAATGAGTTTAAATGGCACTGCAATGAATGCAGCCAGTAGCATAATTCCATTTAAAGCAGCCATGATTCTACTTTACTCATAAATATGTAATTTGTCATATGTAAGATGCCTTTGCTTCTGTAAGATTACAAGATTAGTTTGAATTGGTCAGCTTTGAATGAGGAGAGATGGTGTGTTTGATAGTGAAAAGGACTGAAGTTGCTTTCTGTAATGGGAAGACAATGCTTCCGTGAGAAAATAATAAAGGGATTGAGGGTTGAACAATATCATATTTCTCTTTCTGTCTTTCTTTTACTTTATCTCTTTCTGAACAAAGGCATACGAGGAAACACCCAGAGTGCAGGCTGAGGCTGGAACCAGCTAGATCAGACTGGTAGCTGTTAGAGAGAAGGGGGAGGTGAAGGAGAATGGAGAGGGAGGAGGAAGAGGAGGAGGAGGAGGAGGAGGAGGAGGAGGAGGAGGAGGAGGAGGGAGATGAGATGAAGAGTGGAGCAGAGAATGGAGAGTTGGGGGTAGAGGCAAAGAATGGGATAAGGGAGGCTGGAGGAGGGGAGAGGTGGAGGTTAAGTGTTTTGGACACAAGTCGAGATGGATAGTCTGGCAGGCAGACAGCTAAGGCCCCATTCCCTCAGTGATGTAATGCATCAGGCAGAGGCTATTTTTAGACACACTGATACACTTAGCTATCTTAGCATCAGCACACAGAGCCATCGTTCAGCAGAAAAACCCAATGGGAGGATGAGAGCTGCAACCAGCAGCAGCACAAAGTAGCTGCGCCAAAATATTATGTTTCCTGTGTGCAGTTTGTTTTTGTAGCATTTCTCTGGACTCCGTGGTTCGGCCTTGTCATCAAACAGTGGTGTAGCTATTTGATATAGGTAACTTCATTTTGTTTTTTGCCTACTTATTTAAGCCCCTTCAGGGTTTCAGTTTTCTTAGGCCATTTGGCATTATACAAGACAGCTTATTTATCATTTACCCCTGCTGAGCTTAGGTTGGGAAACAAGCATTGTCAGACCTGCTTATCATATCAAAGTGAAATTGTTAAATCATCTTGTTAAGTAGAATCATTCCTACGGCAGCAGTAGATCTGGAGGAAAAACAACAACAGCAAACTGACTCCTACTCCTCTGGGTGCTTCAGCGCCACAAAACAAAGGGGAGCTCTCTGATTGGACATTTAGCTTCGGAGATGCACCAATAGTTCAGGCTAAAGGTCTTGGGCCTCATGACAAGGCCACAAAAACAACAGGAAAAGCTGCTTTGTTTTCTACCTCTTTATATGTATTCTCAATACTGTCTCATACAGTAACTCGCTCCCTCTTATTTGCTCTTTAGCATTTTCCTGGATGCATTATTATGTATATGCTATATATTATATATTATTTGTATATATATATATATATATATATATTTCTTATTTCTTTCATATATATATATATATATATATATATATATATATATATATATATATATACACTACCGTTCAAAAGTGTGGGGTCACTTAGAAATGTCCTTATTTTTCAAAGAAAAGCACTGTTTTTTTCAATGAAGATAACATTACATTAATCAGAAATACACTATACATTGTTAATGTGGTAAATGACTATTCTAGGTGGAAACGTCTGGTTTTTAATGAAATATCTACATAGGTGTATAAAGGCCCATGTCCAGCAACTATCACTCCAGTATCACTCCACAATGTTCGAATGGTACATTGTGTTTGCTAATCGCATAGAAGACTAATGGATGATTAGAAAACCCTTGAAAACCCTTGTGCAATTATGTTAGCACAGTTTAAAACAGTTATGCTGGTTAGAGAAGATATAAAACTGGCCTTCCTTTGAGCTAGTTGAGTATCTGGAGCATCACATTCGTGGGTTCCATTGTACTCTCAAAATGGCCAGAAAAAGAGAACTTTCATGTGAAACTCGCAAGTCTGTTCTTGTTCTTAGAAATGAAGGCTATTCCATGCGAGAAATTGCGAAGAAACTGAAGATGTGTCTGGGTGACCCCAAATTGTTTAACAGTAGTGTATATATATATATATAAATATATATTTTTTGTACAATGGGGTTATAAATTAATTGCATTCAGGATTATGTGCGTGAGCTTTGGTGGTTTAGACATGTCGACTCCTTGGGTTTTACACCAAAGAGTAGGAGGCCTTGGGGCAAAGCACAGAGCAGTAGATAAGGCTCTGATTAGCTCCACATCCGCACCTGTCATCACCTATCCCTGTAGTATAGTCATCATTACTATAATGCGGACATGAACCTGTATTATTTTCCCGATGGACTGAACAATGACAATATGTGTAACTGTGACCTCCGTTCCTACTTAGCTAATCTCAGCTACTGAGCCTCTACAAAGGCCATATCCATATAAATCCGAGCCCTATAAAATAGTTTGCTGCTGACTTTAGATTCCTTTCAAAACCACAGAGCTCAACCTTGACACAGCTTTTGGGCTTAAATCATAGATTGCTGTCTTGTCTTTTGTATGTGTTTAGTGTTAGACATGCAGTTTGTTTGTGTATAATTAGTATAATTAGTTGGAGGGAGGGAGGTTACCTCATCCCTCTCACAGCCCATATCTCACACTAGTTTCAGAATAGAAATTGTCTTCACTGGTGTAGTTTCATTAACAGGTTACAATTTATGCCATGCTCAGATTACAGGAATCATATTCGGGATGATATTTTCCTCCAAAATGTGGTCTCGGGCCTCATTTGGTATTTAAGTTGATTCCTTACAAGCAACTGCCCATGCTGACACTACTGCAACAACAAAATCAGACGGTACTTCGAGAGCTTCCATGGAGTTTATACCTCTAAACACACCTCATTTATAAAAAATATGTTTTGCCTCGTAGCATAGTAAAGCGAGATTAACATGAAGATATGAATGCCAATGTTTTTCTTCCTTGGTACACACCATATAAAATAATAAACGCTGCAGAGGAAGTTTAGTTTCCTGTGTGTATTTGGAAGCTTGTGTCTATCCTCCATGACAGTCTGAGTGTGTCTACACTGCCCCAGCTAATGGCAACAACAGCCGAACATGCCTGTTTACAGAAAACTGGATGGCCTGGTTTGACTGGAACCAGACGGGACCTACAGTGCACATTGTCTGTTTATGCATTTGTATATGTCTATTTAGCAGCCTCTCCTCACATAAAAAGAAAAAAAGCCATATAGAAGTTTTATTAACTTTGTGATGTTAACAGTTTGTTTCTGCCCTACTATTTAAGACATATGACGGGGAGCGTGTTAAACTAGCCAGACTGCTTTTATAGTGGCGACAATAGAGTATTATGTAATCGGCACAAAAGGATAGATCAAGTTCCTGTAAGAGTTTGTGTGTGTACCTGCCGGGGTGGCTACTTATTTTTAGGGCCTTATGGAAAGGCAGACAACGATCAGCTTTAATCTAATAAAACTTGAATCACCATACCTGTTTTCTATCCTTGACCTGAGCCAGGTAGTTCCTATCCCAGCTCCATTGAGGGCACAAACACACAAACGTGGACAACATGTGGGTGGCAGCACTTTTTTAAACCCTTGGTTCACCTTTCCATAGCCCATTTCTCTCTACCTGTTATGTAATTGTTTCACCACAGGTCAGTAGTTTCACTGGTTCAGTAGTTATCCATGTTATTAGGGTTTGTCACAGAAGGCTGCAGTAAATTTGGATGGGCTCATCGCTCAAAGCTGTGCCATGTGGAGACCCAGACTTGTGTTTTAGTATTTACAATGTTGTTGCATGTGTTGGAGGTACAACCAAATCTAATTTAAATCATTTAAAGTGATTGGCAGGGATTGTTAGTAGCCCCTAATACACCCACTGATAATGTGTCCCACTTCAATTCGATGTGTCCTTGGTGCTACCAACACACCATCTTTGTACATGCTGTACTTGACTGTGCCGTACGCTTAATTTAATCAAATTAGAGCCTTTTGTGTTAAACAAACATGCATGTATATTCTGCATGTTTGCTTATGATTATGTGTCTAGCGTCCTGCAGTTTATTTAGCATTTCTCGCTTGGTAGTTTCCCCATTGTTTTGCTTCTGAGAGGATAGATGGTGTGTCATACTTTGCCTTTGGCCAAACGAGGCTAACTTGCTGCCAAAAACACACAACCCAGCTGCATAATCTTCGTTCCCATAAGATACCTAAACAGCTTCTCCACTCAGGCACGATTCCAGGCAGTTTAGGCACGAGTTTCCTTCCTGTGCCATCCCTCCCACTCACAACTTGCAGGGCGTGAAAAATGGATGGGAAACTGACTCATGATTCTTTTCTTTTTTTAAAAGGCTCTGACTTTTCCCTTTACGCAACAGGAGGATGCAGACAGGATTAGTAAGAGCTGGAAAATCCAGGAATGGTTCTTTAGGGATTTCCCAATGGGTTTTCGTCATGTGAGAAAACAGGAGCGAGGAAAAATGAACCCACAAAGAGGAAAAACAAAGAAAATAAACCTACAAAGAGAAAAACAAAGAAAAAAACGACACTGCGATGGCTTTTTGCTGCGTCGAGGAAAGCGCGGTGCTTTCCGATGTGAACATAGTGCCGATCGCCCATTATAGTGTCATCCGAAGGAAACCCACTTAATATTATTCTTTATTTGGAGTAACCTCAACACAAAACAAATATACACTGTGTATATATGAGTTACTTTAAAACACACGCCTAACATCAACTCAAACCTCCACAGTACCTCATCAAAATAAAAACTGTGCAAGGGTTCATTGTTTCCTGCTATTTTCTTGATTTTATTATTTGTACCTTTTTTATGATTATTTGTATTTGTCTCATTGTTACTTGCTACTTTGGCAATGTTGTCCTCATTGCATTCATGTTAATAAAGCATATTGAATTTTATTTAATTGAAATTGTCACATGTCATACCTCACAATATCTATTTACCCGGTAACTATAATGACTGTCTATCTAAGCAAATTAGCCACAACCAAAGGGTGGTGACAACAGAATACATTAGCTTGTTTTGGATGTATAAAGAGCTCATCTTGTCTGTCTTCAGAACCATTTGCATGGCTTTGTTGAGTCAAATCAAATGGCAGTTGCGGTTATAGAGATAATTACTGTATGTGGTACGTGGGTAATAAGACTCTGTTAACATGCTGCTCGAGACTCATAACAAAGTTTTGTCTGGATTTTTACCTGAAGCTTTGTCACCAAGTTATTATTCTCCCCACATCCCTCAGCTCCTACTCTCTTCCACTCACCTTCTTTATGGTCCATGGTATTGGCATCAGGCCGACAGGCTGCAGGTTATGTAACAATTGCCCGGCTGTGTTGGCACTACATTCAGTCCCAGAGGTTAATAAAGCTCTCTGATGGACAGCAGAGAAGTATTTTCTGCTGCTCTCATGGGTTTTCCTCATTGTGCGGCCTCCAATGTTAGAAATTTTATTTTGGCCCTGATGCGTTCCCGCCTTCGAAACCCCTCTGTCTATCCCTATCTCTCTCTCTCTCTCTCTCTCTCGCTCTCATACACAAACACATACACACACTGACCGCACACTGTTTTTCTTTGCAGTCATTCTGCAATGCCCTTTTTTCGTTATTTGTACAGGAGTCACCCCTACATTTGTATAAATCTTTGTGCGTGTGGGGTGATATGAGAGGAATATATTTATCAGTATTGTTGATGTTTTTGCTTCTGCCTGCATAGCTTGCTGCATGGTGATGTAACAGGTCTGCAAGATAGGATGTCTCTCTTTGGGAAGAGGGCTATCTGAATTCTGCTGTCTCCTTTAAAATTCTATAGAATGTAAAACAAGCAATACATTGCTTGCTATGCAGTTTGACCTGCTGACCCTACAAGGAGTACTGCACCTGTGTTTGCAAGTGTAGTCATACAAAATGGCACTGTGTTCCCTAAATGGTGCAAATACGGTGCATTCAGTAATTTCCATTAAAACTTGCTGGTAACTGATCTTAAATGTGTCTTTTTCTCTCTTTCTCTACAGATCTGTTTCCTGGTGTCAGCTTTCCGTGGCCGAGTGTTTTCAGAGGACAGCTGTGCCGCTCTGGCGCTCTTCTCTCACTATTTCCACCTCAGTCAGTTCTTCTGGATGCTCATACAGGTAACAGCAGGTTAACAAGAATGAACCTACATATTTGTGCATAACGATTATCACTTATATTAGATTCATATACAGGCATGGCCACCAACAGTGGACATACCCCAAGGATACATAGTTTTTGCTGTAATTGTTGCCATGCAGCTAGAATATAGGTGACACTTTATTGTCCTAATATAAGCAGATATATTTGCTCTCTCTCTCTTGTTTTACATAAGCGATAAAGAGTTTGGAGGCTCTTTCACTATGCTTCATTGTTTCTGTCTAGTTTGTAAGGCAAGCCTCTGCAATGATGTCTATTCACTAGGCCTTCAACCAGACAAGTGTGGAGCTGTAACTCAAGAAAGTCAAAAAAGTCAGTCAAATGTGTTTCGAAGGGCACCTGAAAGTCAAATCTAATTTAATTATCATTTAATTATCATTTTCCTCAAGACTTAAAATAAACAAGGTTCACATTCTTGCTTTTGTTCCTTATGTAAAGCCTCTTTTTTTTTTACGTAATAACTAGTGAAACTTCATTCCTTCATGCGGGCTTAGGCAGGTTTTGATCAGGGGGTTATAACGATGGAGGTACCAGACTGCTGCATGACATGATGATCTTTAGCCCTAGACTGGTACCACTTGGTAACACCTCACCCCAGCAGCTCCTAACCCCCTTCCTTATGACCATCTGCCCTCTATTTATTTTTGTATTTTTTTGTGACATAATTGTTGAGAACAAATCCTTGCAGGCAAAGTCCCAATTTACAGTTTAACATGCACACATGTAAATCACTTACTTTCAGACTTGATTTATACAGCATAGCATTGGATCGATTAATTATTATACTATTATTAAAAAAGAATCTCCCTAAAAAAATTTACACCTTGCCTAAGCCAATTGTACTTCATTTGCCCCTGCAGAGAGGAACACGGACCCGGGGATAGATTATTTTCCTCAACTGATCTATCCCTCTATAACCTCTCGTGGCACATATATTATTATTGGTGTGGTATTTTAAGATTAGCCCTTAGTCACATCAGAATGTTTACCAGATGACCTGTGAGATATATCAACGGATGAAAGCTCAGACCAAAGGGTTTCATGTGGCTTAAGAAGTGTTTGAATTTGGATGACGAGAATTGGCAGTGAGATGAAATGGGTTTTGACGTAAAGAAAAACGGGTTCGGACACACATGGTCGTAGTTAGCATGGTGATAGAGTGGATATTATCTAGCGGAGAAAACATAAACTATGATTCACCCCAGAAGAAGTTTAAAAATATACTTTTTATTAAATTGCCCTTATTCCTTGTAAATTACTCATGCCAACCAAAAAACGACCCTGGACATTTCTTTATTGTCAGCAACTATAGCTGCTGACAATGACAATATTACTGCCACTCTGATTGATGTGTAACTTTAAAACCTTTTGGTCCTCACCAACATCTCAGTATCGACCCTACTGATGTCTCACAGCTCATTTTCCCCTCCTATCAGGTAGATGCTTTCAGCTGAGTAGCTGATATGAATTGGCGCCAGCAACCCATATCAGACCATGAAGAAGACTTCAAATCAATAACTAGTGTGTGTGTGTGTGTGTGTGTGTGTGTGCGTGTGCGTGTGCGTGTGCGTGTGTGTGCGTGTGTGTGTGTGTGTGTGTGCATGTGTGTGTGTCTGTGAAGATGTGCATGCCTAGTTGGTCAGAGGAAAAAGCTTTGGCATTATGCCATAAAACAGCCAATAACTGAATCACTATCCAGACCAGCTTTTTCTAGACTGCAGAGGCTCGCAGATGCAACCTCAGCTTTCTGAGAAACCATATCATATTACACAACAATACTTTACATCTTGTTCAGCTTGGAAATACCTGCTAAAGCATTGCCTACAGTGTATTTCTACTCTGTTTTACTGTACTGTGCCAATTTCACTGATTACTAGTCAGACGATACCTGCCAGTGTTCTGTGAGAAGACAAATGTATTTGATTGTGATAATGGTTGGATACGTGGCCTCTAATGGCTATCAGCTAGTCAGTCAACCAGCCATGTGGTCAGACATACAGGTGGTGAGTTTCCCAACAGCGCTACTGCCTCAATCACACTTAACGGATCAGTTAACCCCAAAATTACATAATAATCACTTACTTTCAGTGGTATCCAGCAATGCAGATAGTTTCAGTTGTATTTGTTAAGCTTTTGAGATTTTGTCAAAAGCAAATCTGAGTAATACACACTGTTAACTGTTTTCACAGAGTATTCTTCAGTAGGAAGTTCAAGTGAAAACTATTCACTACCAATTCAGTGGATTACTCTGACTAACCAGGACATTGTCTTTGGAAAGACACATCACTTTTAAAACCAAAAGCAAATTTGCATGGCTAAGTACCACTAAATAAAAGTACATCTATAGTGTAATTTGGTTGACCCAACACTTATACGGTTACAAGGCGATAAGACAAAAGCATAACCAATCATCATGCCACCTAAACAGCAAGCAAATTGATACCTGTTTTATATCTCGCTTAAACTGGCCACACAATGCTTTAGTCAGTGAGGGATGCAACCACTGCAGAGGCAACAGCTCAGCTCATAGTTACCTATAATCCATTTACTGTCCCTCAACAACTCCAGTCTGCCAAGGAAATGCAGTTATTGAATCAGACTAACATCACACTATTGTCTCGGTGCAGTGCAGAACTACACACAAGCTGTTACACAACTTGTGTGTAGTTATATGTGCTGCATATGTGTCTCTGTGGCTGAGTGTGTCCATTCTTTGTGTTGTGTGTATGTGCAGCACTGTTTGTTGTGTCAGTGGTTATACAATATGGTTATGGTCATGGGGGAGCAAGAGGTTATCTGAGGGAGAGGTCAGTGTCTCTCAACCTCTTTTCATTAGTTGCATCACAGTGCCCGCTGTGCAAATGTCCTGCTAAAGTGTTCACAGACACATGGACACAAACATCATTAGCTGTTATTCATTATAGCTGTAAAAAGTTTGGTATATATAAAGTAAATGTCATAATTGTGTAACCCCAGCCCCCAAGATAGACTGGAAAATGGAGAGCTACTTAGTTTTTCTATTGAGCTTAACTCAAATTCCAAAGTAGCCTTTGCCCTTTGTGCTTCACCAGTGCAGCAGTCTAAAATTGCCTATAAAATGTTACTGCCTGCTGAGGTCTTTACAAAGGGATAAGACAACCAACAGGTGTTCAGAAAAGCTGCTTATGTAACAGTGCTGGGCTCAGTGCATCAGATGGATGAGACTATCAAAGCCTGCTGGATAACAAAGAAAACAAAGCTATTGTGGGTGTGATACAAGTGTGGTTGTATGTGTGTGTTTCACTCACTATGAAGACCAAATGTTCTCAAAGAAAGATGAAAAGAATCTTCCAAACTCCAAACACTTTGTCTTTCTATTGAGTATTATTATTATTATTATTATAGTTCATGAAGGTGCTGTTTCTGTTGGTGTGTCTCTGCTTTTGTGTTTACAGTCCTGTACACTAATTGTTTTCTCAAACTCTGTGCCCAGGCGGTGAACTTTTGGCAAGTGCTGGTGATGAATGACGAGCACACAGAGCGTAGATACCTGCTCTACTTCCTGTTGGGCTGGGGACTTCCAGCTCTGGTCATCATTGTCCTGGTCATCGTCTTGCTCGGTGGCTTTGGATGGACCATACACACTGTATATGGGCTGGTTCAAGGAGATGTGTAAGTGGACATTGCAAAACACTTGCGTTCAACTAACACACCCACAAGTGGTCTTTGGAATTGATAAAAGGGAGGTGGAACTGACCCAACACTAACATAATCTGTTTTCATGAGAGGACTCGTCAGTGTGTTTTTTAAACCGGTCTGAGTCAACCGCAGTGACTTCACTTTCTTTTTTAGGCTTAGCTAAATTCTACTTCGGGCTAGAGTAAAACAAACATAAAACACCTGAGCCAGTGACATCATGTGAGGAGGCAGCTTGCCCAATCAAATACATGAATGAATGTGTCTTCCCACATAGAAACTTGATTCTTCAGCTTAGAGGTGGAGGCTTTCAAACTGCAGAGTTGAAAGGAGGAAGGGAGGAACCTTAAATATCCCATATACTGTTTGGTTTTGTGTGTGTCTGTATGTCTGTGTGCTTTAGCTAAAAATAACTGGATGCCATCTATGTATAGAAAACCTGAATCCGAAAACACAACAGATGAGGGGTCACTTTGTAAAAAAACTCTGCACTGGTTCCTAATCAGCTGTGTGTGTGTGTGTGTGTGTGTGTGTGTGTGTGTGTGTGTGTGTGTGTGTGTGTGTGTGTGTGTGTGTGTATGTGTGTCGTAATTGCCAAAGTAAACTTTTTATGTGTGTGTGATCAAGCGTACATGACAGGCAAAGTCAAATACTGATGGAGATTGAATCCTTAAATCACATCTAAAGTTAGCCAGAGGTCTTAGGTGTGGTTGTTATCCTTGGGTTAGAGTGTGTACTGTGTGCGTGTTTCCTGAGAGTGGGTGTGTACGAGACAGTGAGCGTATACATGAGAGATTCAAGGATACAGAGGAGTATTCAGTTACCCTGGAAGCGTACCTTCCTCTTACAGGGAATGAGGCAGCCTTTGAATTCCCTCTCTCCCTCCCTGCTTGTAAACAGATAGCCGTCTTGTTTGTTTTCTCACAACTCAAGTTCTCTCAGTTTCAACCTGCCTGCATACAAACAGGTGTCAACCTCCAACCCTGCGTCAAGGAGCATTTTCGTGCTCTATATATTGCATTTGTTTGTATTTGTGTCAACGGAAGTCTGGTTTTGTCATGATTTTATATTTGCGTTGTCACCCCTTCTATTACAACTGCAGTGCTGCAACCATGTCTTCCATATAGTTTTTGACGGGGTACTTATTATGATGCAACACTTCAACTTTTAATTAATTGATTTTCATTTTACTTACTGACAGTATGTAGTCCTCACTCACTTACATCAACCATTACCCAAGCATCGCTGATAAGCAGAGGTGATAATATAAATCTCACACCAAATGCTTCACCCATTTTGCTTTTGGTCTGCAGTTTATCTCATAATTACAATTTGGAGTGGGAAAAACAATGTATATGCAGTTGTATCTTACTCGTTCTTATTTGAGTCTAATATGATAAACTATGTTACCTGGACATACTCATTCATGGTTAGTTTGACTACTTTAAAGCCAGGTTATAAAGTTGCTCAAGTAATTTCCTATGGAGGTGGACATTTAAACCTGACAATAATCTATTTCATGCAGGCTGTTTTATAGCAGCAGGTCTCCAAGGTGAACAGCCTCTGGCATGTTTGACCTGTGGAAATGTAAATGTACAACTTTAATGTCTTGCTATCATATCATGTGAATTGAGTCTACCATGGCAGCATGTATGTCTTCTTAATGTAGAATTGATTCATACTTTTAACTTTGTATTAGGCGTTCCTTAACAACACCCTGTGCTTAAATGACCCATTACACTCCACACTTCCATATGTATAGAAAAGAAAATGATAGCAGTTTGTTTAATGAAAGCCCCCATAAAAGGCATTACTCACTTTATTTCTTCTCTCTCAAACTATAAAGTTAATGAAATGGGCTCCTGTGTAATGTTTTCTTCATTCACTACAGGAATCCTTGGGATTTCACTTTCTTGTGAGACTTTCCTTACGGTAGGATCTTATCCTCTCACAAGGCCACAGCCGCACAAATATCCATATTCCAGTGTGTTTAAATTCTCATAGTCTGGCTGTCTTGCCGGTACATGATGATGCAATGCTTTATTTGGCATACCCCATGTTATGTTATGGCTAGCATAGCTCCAATTATTTCTCTGCGATTACTCAGGCCTGCCGTGAGGTCCTATCTGTATTTCACTCCCACCAAACCAAGGGCCAAACTTGTTTTGTGAACATGAGTGTCACATGAGTGTTTTGATAGTTGTTGGCAGTTAACAGTTTATATGAGGATGTTGATTTTCCCAGAGAAAAATGTTCAGGTAAGTTTTTTTAATAAAGAACAAACATGTCTGATTGGACAGAAGCTGGTTTGGACTCCTGAGATTTCCCAGGAAGACAAATGAGGCCGGCTTACACCAATAGACAAATCGTAGAAATTAAAAGATAACTTGATTGAAAAGAAAGAAAAACAATAAGCATCCTTCATATGCTCCTGCCATACAGACCTTTCAGCATATGAACTCACATAACCACTCCATATTCTTCTCCCTTTCTAAGCAGGAGACACACGTATCATGTTGTTTGTTTCAACTGTTCCTTCAGTCTTTAAATAGAAAAACACTTGCAAGGGTCTTTGACCTCAGATATTATCCCACTGTAGCTGCACATTGACCTGGTTGCTCAGAAGATTTAAGAACATATGTATTTTGCTGTTGAAAGCAAAAGCTGTTGTTGAGCAAGAATGCTGAGCCTTAGGCTGACTCACACCTCTTTCTTTCAATTTCCTCTTTTTTTTCCACATACATTTTGCTTATTTCCACATACACTAGAAAAAAAGGACAATCACTTATCATTCTGTCCATTCCCTCTCTAGGTGCTTCATCCCAAACATCTATGCAGCTCTGTGTACAGCGGTGCTGGTGCCTCTCATCTGTCTGGTCGCAGTCATGGTGGTGTTCATCCACGCCTACCAGGTCACTCTCCAGTGGAAGGCCTACGATGACATTTTCAGAGGACGAACCAACAGCACAGGTACCGAATACAGCTTGTGCGTTCACAAATTTAAATTAACACAGTTATGCATGAGCATAGATATGAGTTTAAAAAATATCTATGCAGATAACATTGCTCAAGTGTTAAGTCACACAATCTCTCAATCTGCCCCACAAAAACAAGTAACCTGCTGCCAGGATGCCCTTGAGAAGTACATTGCAACCACCCCTATTTTTGGCTAAAACTTTCAGCCCCTATTTTGCTCAGCTTACAGGTTCTGTCTCTGTCTGCTGTGTGTGTACCAAAGGGATTAATGACACAGGAACAAAACAATACCTGCTTCCCTGACTGAATTAATGCTGACAGACACACTTTTGTTTAGTTTTTGCACTTAAATAGACAGATATTTTAATGCACTTTAAATGCATTCAATGCAATGCAGAAAGATGTGTAGATACAACCCCAAACGTGTACTTTATGTAAGATTCTTGTTAGCGAAGAAAGCAAACTACTGTATCAATCAGTAGTTTTTTTTAGCGCAATCGGTCACTTTGCCCACAGATCCTAACCAAACCACTTTAATGCCTCAGTGTCATGGCTGTAATCAGTGGCCATCAGTGAGAATTAGCTGGCTTTAGCTTGTTTTGCTCAGTCAAGGCCCTCCAATGACAAAGCAAAGCCTGAATTAGTGCCAGTCCTTTGGCTGGCAAGTGGTTTTCCCTACACACTGTGTGTGGCCTCTGAAGTAGTGTGGGAAACCAAAACTGTGCTTTGCTGAGCTGCAGGTAGGTGTGCATTATTAATGAGAGCAACACACTCTCATTCAAAAACCAGGCTGAGGCTAAAGGCCAGCCTGTAGGATGTTTGCCAGACAGGAAAAATGTTCTGTGATGGACAGTGCAGACAACAGAGATCAAAAGTATACAGGATAGGTTTGGGGTGAGTTGAGGAATAAGGAGACTTGGAATATGGTACTGTATTGTGTGTTGAATGAGAACAGATGAAAGAGTCAACGTAGCGAACAAGGCAGCTTCTAAAACTCCTTATTTACACAGAGAGAGAACGAGAGTTCGAGAGAGTAAATGCCGGCAAAGGTAGGCATAGCAAATTCTATTCAAAGCAGCAATCTAGTTTCTGACTGAGTGTGTGTGGCACAAGCACAGAGAACAGAACAACCCTTGAGGTGTGAATATGTGTTAAATTTTGTGTAGAACAGCTACAATATTGGGCAGCAACATTCTTTATCAAAGTCCATGCACGGTTTTGTTCTGGTCGCACCTTTAGTTTCATTTGGACGCACAATGACGCAATGCCACACAAACATGCACATCCTGTATATGAGCATTTAACAACATAAACAGTGTGCACTGCATTTACTCACTGGTTTCTTTTTTAGTTGTTGTAGTAGTTATGCAGAGCTCAACTCTTTTCAGCTCTTTGCCATATACTGTATCAGTGTAGGCTTTTTCTCAACGTGTCCAGAGTCCAAAGCAGAATAAAACAAATATGTTCTCTACCATGTAAAAGGTTTCACAGGTTTAAAAGTCTCAGGCCCTGTTACAACAGCCTTGATCAGTTTCAGTCTGACAATGTGGTACTTAGACAATAGACAATAGACAAAACAATCTTATGGTTCGCCTTGATATGCTATTCAGTTATGTTTTTCTTCATCTTGACATTGCCGGACTGAAACTGAGATTCGTGCAGAATCTAAGGGGTTCGTGAACCTGAGGGAACAGTGAATATTAATGTCAACAAGATTTTTAAATGCCTTACTGTAGCAAACAACTGGGCCTGAGAGCTTCTCTGTGTATATGTGCGAGTGTGTGCGTGAATTCTTGTAAGAAGCCTGAATGTCAAACTCACTGGGCAAGATATAGCAGGACTTCTGACGTCAGCGGAATGGAAGCGTGCCAGTTTCGGAAACTTCATTGTTACCGCTGTCAGGCTTGCCAGCAAACTTAAAAAGCACATAAGTAAGACCTTATCACAGTCCTCATTGATGTGTACAAAACATGATGTTCTTTTGGTATAGAAGTGAGCAGACTTTCAATTTTCAACAAACCATATACGTAGTTGAATGAATAACTATTATTGTTGTATTCTTAACTGTAGTTAATGCACCGCTGCATTTACATTCATACATCAGTATTACAAATCTAATAGTCTAGTATATAATACTGCATAATTAGTTCAATAATTGTGATACCTAAATTAAAATGTGTTAAAATGCTAGTACATCTGTTACTTAAGTGAGATTTTGACCGCAGGACTTTTACGTGTAAAATATATCTTTGCAACCTTAGTAGTATTGTCATTACCATAGTATTTTCTGCAATTAAGCAACATAAAAACAAAGCTTTTACTGTGCCTAAATGTTCACACTTAGTTTAGACACATATTACTCGTGTGTGGGGTGTTTGTGCGTGCTCAACACACACTTTTTACAGCTTGTTGTTATTCCAGCTGCTGACCTCTCTGTGACAGCGATGTCAGCATTGTATCGAGTTTCTACCTCGGCTGTATTTGTTGAACCCACGTTCTCCTCTCAGTTTGTCTTCTCACAGCAGGAACCAGCTCTGGTCAGATGTAAACTGGGGCCTGTGCTCCTGTGGAGAAAAGTAGCTCCTTCATGTCCAGAGAAATGACAAATGGGTTTGAGAGGAAATTACACTATTGGAGGTTAAACTGTTTACTTCTTAGCTTTGCTAAGCAGAAAGAGTCCCATGACATAATTTAGCATCACCCTCACAGAGAGCTGAGACTTTCTTATGTGTTTATGCAAAAACTTACATTTGCATTACTGCATGTTCACACAAATACAAGTATATGCACACATGTATTAACCGATAATGCCTGCTCTGCTTGTTTCTGCTTCTTCTTAGTGGTATCAAGACAAGCAGTCAGTCAGCATTTGGCTCTGGGAACCTGTTCTTAGTGTGGGAGCTCTGCCCTGTCCACAAACTCAAATGTGCTTACATGGTTGGAAAACTCAAACCAAGGAAGGGGAAGATAGAGAGGTTTCCAAGATAGAAGAAAAATAGAGATGTATAGAAAAGTGTACGTTGCTTGGACTAAAAAAGAAAGTTTGAGAAGACTAAAGAAAAAGACTAAGAAAAACACTGAAAAGCAACGGATAAGCAAGCCTTTGAAGCAGATTAATCATCTTTGAACAAACATACACCAAAATAACACTGAATGTCCAGAGTGAGTGTGAAACACAAAGAGACTAGGTGTTAAATAATATTACTGAAGCATCGGAAAACAATGACTAGAGTATTGGCAGAATAAATAAAGACTCACGGCCCGGAAATAAGTCTCATGGGGAAAGGGAAAGGCATGAAAAAGAAGAATATGAGAAGAAGGAAACATGGCCAAGAAAGTGCACGAGAGTTCAGTCAGAAGAGAGCTGCAGTGAGAGGAGCAGAACTTGGAGCAGAGTGGAACAGCCAGGCTGGTGGAAGTGGCACCTCAGTGAGGGCTTTTTGTGCAAACTTGGGGCCAGGGCTCTGTGTTTGGATCCTACTTGTGAAGTGAACTGTACAGTCTGTCCTACATAACACGAACCAGCAGACTGCAGAGTGACTCAGCAGTGTCATTTTGAAGTGGTGCATTTTCCCTTTGGAATCGAAGCATTTATGTGTGTCTGAGGAACAGATAATTTGGAAGATAATGCCTTGACCTTGTTTCCAACCCCTCTTCTTTCTTTACTCTTCAGTTTGGTTTGATTACTTATAATATTCTGCTATTTAAGGCTTCATTTCATCACCTTAGTATGTATCGGAGACAGGCCAGCAGTGTTTTTTCTTGTCATCCCTCATTTGCAGCACTCATTACAGCCATGTTGGGTGTGGTGTTCAGGATGTAGGTGTGGTCTGAATATTCTGTTGACTGTGTTTATTACACCCAAGCGGCAACCTGCGTATATGAGAAAATAGCCTTACTTCTAACTAGATTTAGGTCCCATTTAGAGTAAAATAGAAAATACGCGTAGCTACCTTCTGATTGTCAATTCGCGTGGCATTGTCAGGTTTTTTTGTCTTAGAAATGTAACCCTTTCATGAAAGTTAATTGTAACATTTTGGTTGTTGAGAAATGTCTTATTCAGTGTTCGGTTGTACTTAGCTCCACCCTCTCATGTCACTTCTGGTTGCAATAAAACAAGCTGACAATGCCGAACTCGAGGCTTTCAAACAGTAGTCCGCAAACCAATGGGAGAGTGCGCGAGATTATGTCCACCTTTTTTACCGTCTATGATCACATCTGTGACATTCATCTGATAAACAAATCTCTTCCCCTAATTAATAAAGCTAACACAAAACCTGAACAAGCAGACTATAAAGTGGAGTCTCTTTTCTAATAGTATGTCAAATGCAAAGGACCACAATCATTTACAAGATACACAGTTTTTATTCTTGTAGTCATGTTCTCCTTGATTATTTTCTCCTGAATGAAACAAGATGGATAGCAATGAGCGTCTCTCTCTCTCTGCGGGTACGACTCACTCTTGACAGTAGACTCAGTCTGCTCCTGAATGGCAGTGCTCATTTTGTTTTGTCCTCTAATTATCCATTCCAATAATAGGTGAGGGAATGATTTTTCAAGACGAGAGGTACACCACGACCTGATATAGAGGAGGTGCAAGGATACATAAGTGGTAGTCCAGTCTCCACTTCATTATTAGACTGAGGGTGTTGAACTCTCACACCATGAATCATGAATAGTACAAAAGGCAGTGCTTTAAAGGAATATACATGTATCTGTCCTTGCCTTTTATAGATCAAATCTGAGGTGCAGTACTCACCTCAACGTGTGCAGCGTGATATACTGTTCTGTATGCCTGACAGTACTATATCGGCCCTGACGGAAAGTGGGTTACTAGTTGCTACAGAGGAGCTCAGTTTAGAGGCACGTGCAGAGAGACCTCTTGCCGGTCCCCTCTTATCTTAGAAAGACTTGACGCAGTCCAAATATAGCAAACGTGATTCAGCGTTTCTCTGTGTGCAGAGTGGTGAGTGTTCACTGTAAACAACATGCATGAGCATTTTAGCATGAGGTCAACTGTTTGTATGGTTTTGTGGCAAGTGTGTGAGAGTGTGTGAGAGTATTTTAGGACTGTAGTTACTAGTGTGTGCGTATTACTGAGTGCAAACTTAGACTCTCAAAGTATAGAGAGGAGCACACCTATCTCCAGAATAGTGGTTAAAGAATTAAAATCACCTTTTAAAATGATGCCGCTTTTTCAGTCGGACTAATAAATTGCCCCAGTGAGGCTACGTTTGTTTCAATTCCTGTTGTGGCTTTGACTAAATACAGCAGCCATGGTATGGTGTTCCTAACGTGAGAACTTGTTTAATAGCAGCCACAAATACATACCTTTTATTCTAGTGAATTGATGAGAGGGATTTATATTTCTCTGTTCTATGTCCATGTTCATCTTAAGATATACATGTGGCTTAACATGCTATATATGCCAGTTGTCTGTGCCATTTTCACAAGCTAAATAATCATGGACACTGGCTCTTAGATCATGTACAGCTTTATTGGCAAAAGCTCAGAAGATGAAGCACTGAGTGGGTAAAATGGGAGTGCGGCCCTGAGTGCTTGCTTGTTGGCATACATGAGTGCCGTGTGTGTGCACCCTGAGGTCTTCTCCAAACTTATGTTTTTGCTCTCTAGCAATGTACAGCAAGCACTAGTTTTGGCTTTAATCAGGATCCACATGACTCTACACGTGCTCATTTAGACTTTTGTAGCAGAAAAGGCTGTGCTCCCAGATGCTGAATTGGGGCAGTATGGAGTGGTTCATTAAACAGCTCCTGAGGCCCGCTGCTGGCTCAAACACACCAATCCTTTCTTTTTACTGCCTCGCTTCAGAAACATGCAACATGTCAGGATTACTCTGTACTCTATATCACAAACTAGATTATGCATAAACAATTAATCATTTATATCATGTTAACCGTTACTGTATAAAGTAGTAAATGCTTGTGTGCCTGTGTTGTGTGTGTGTGCACTGCACAATCATACTGTAGCTATTATTAGCTATTATTAACATGTACTCATCTAAAGTACTATAAATAAGATAGCGTTTGCAGACGACACAACGGTCATCAACCTCATCAGGGACGGTGATGAGTCTGCGTACAGACGGGAGGTTGAACTGCTAGCCCTCTGGTGTGGTCAGAACAACCTGGAGCTAAACAAGCTCAAAACTGAGGAGATGACAGTGGACTTCAGGAGGAGTCCCCAACACTAGGTGCTACAGAGCACTGTACGCCAAAACAACCGGATTTTACAGTAGTCATAAAATAGATGACATTCAGTTGTGTATTTTATTTAACTTCCCTGGTTGTTATCTTTTGCTCCAGAGGTGCCGCTGGTCCTCTACCTGTTCCTGCTCATCTCCCTGGTCTGGTTGTGGGCAGGACTCCATATTGGCTACAGGTACCTGTGGATGCTCATCCTCTACGTCATCTTCAACTGCTTGCTGGTGAGCTCATTGACAAGATTATCTTTTAGTTTGTTGACGTGTTTTCGTACTTGTCTAACCTGTACCTGTTTATTTGTTCGTTTATACAGTTATTTCACTCATACACTCTTGAAAATCTTTTAGATAAATACATGTTTTGATATGCATCCTCAAGCTTGCAGTTCGTTGGATTTTGAGTTTGTATTTTTTGCATTTCTTTTCCAGTTAGCCCTGACGCACTCTATTACCTCCAAGAAAATGTTGCTGTTTAGAAACTATGTACACTGAGACAGGAGAGAAAACACAGGGATTTTTGGGGCGCAATAATATGTTATTTTTGATTAACAGATTTTTTTCTTCGGTGTGGTAGTTTGTCAATTTCATGGATTGTAATATCAGAGAGATTTCTAGAAGTTACCACAAATAACACAAATAAAATATTGATGATTTAGTCTAGTCAGCTGGTGTGTGTATGTGTGTGTGTGTGTGTGTGTGTGTGTGTGTGTGTGTGTGTGTGTGTGTGTGTGTGTGTGCGCGCGCACGCGTGCATTTGTGAGTGGATTGTTAACTTAGAGAGTGAGAGAGTGATGGAGGCTACTTCATCCCACTTTGAAGCCCTGCTTTGATGTGTTGGCCGAGGCAGAGCAAAAAGAGCCTCAGGAGTGGAGAGAGAGGCAGGGTTATCACTGTGTCACATCTCTCTGAAGCCTCTCGTTGCCGGCTCTCTCTCTGTCTCCACTTTCCATTTGTGCTTTTGTCTTTTTGTTGTCTCTTTGTTTGCTCCGCTCTTAAAATGCTGCTCCCAGTCTTCATCCTGACTCTGTGCTCTGTGTATCAGAGGAGATAAAGAAAGCACGAGATAACTCTATCACCAAATATCTCTTCACAGATGTAAACTCCCAGACATTTATGCTCTCTACTATAACTTCAAACAGTTCTATAGCAGACGATCCTCAATAACTAAAGGTTGGACACAGCTAATACCTCTGGTTTTAGTATTTGATAACAATCTCTATTAGAGAATACATATATCCATGGCCAAGTCTGAAATGCAATTTATAAAAGACTCACTGTTTTGATCACAGTGTGCATTATAATGCATTATATCAGGATTATTTTTAGTTTATTCTTTATTATCTTAAACATTATATCGGTGTCTCTGATGTCATCAATAATCATTAGTATGACATATTGTTTGTGTTTTTAATATTCTTGTTGCACATGGCTGTTCTGTGTTGAGTTAGAACATTTCACTAAACTGTTTGACTTAAAAAGAGCCTGCTGTCGCTTCCTGAAAGCCTGAAAGAGCGGACAAACCATCTGAACACTTATATAGTGATAGTGTGTGTATATATATATATATATATATATATATATACACACATATAATGACTTAATGCTGGTTTGGAAGCATGGCTTCACCACAGGGACCATCAATGGTGTAAATCCAATGTAATGTTGTTTGTTGAAATGTCTTGCATCTTAAACAACTCAATAATGTCTTCTTTGCAAAGATATCCACTCTCTTTGGTACAATATGCTCTTTTCTTTGATATCAAGCCTCTAAATGTTGTGGTCTTTTCTGTCATCTTCTGAGAGACACCATCTGCTTGTCAAGTGTGCCATAACAGGTCTGTGGTAACCGGTGGTGATATGTGGCATCCACATGCCAAAGACAACAGTGTTGCACCAAAGTAAACTTCTCCTGTTGGTAAAGCGACTAATGAAGAGAAGAGATGTCAACGCCAACAGTCGATGTCGCACTTAGCACTTGTTTATGAGCTCCAATAGAGTTGGTCTCACTCTGTGACATCATGTGGTCAGTTTCTTCCACTGACCAATAGTGTGATGGTGCTCTTTAAAGTAAGTGGTCATCGGTTATATGACCAAGTTTGTGAGTTCTGTGACACACTGAGGGATTCAGTGACCATTCATTTCTTACGTTCCTAAATTTGATGAGATTGATGTCTGTTTTTTCTAGACACAAGCTTAATTTATCTTTCAACTGAGGTAAAAAAATAATCCTGCCTTAACCCTGTAGGAACACTTCAGATGAAAGTCCTTTGTTCCTTTGTAGTGACCTTAATGCCTTCTTGTTTTGATTTAGGCCCCCGCAGTCTCCCAGTTTTCTGCCTCCAATCCTTAGATATCTCCCTTTGCACAAATAACATATATGCATGCACTTACACATGATCACATATAAAACACCTGTCCCCTCCTGCCTCTACGGCAATCAGCTTAATTTCTATGGAGAGAGGAGAAACATAAAAGGACTTCATGCCAGCCTAATAGATTGCCTCCTATTACACCCTCTTTGACCTTGGTTTCAGGTGGGATTAATTCTGGGGACAAATTGGCCGTCACAGCCGACTTTTCAAACTCACTATAATAATAAAAAGCCTTTAAAAAAAAAAAGCTATGGCAATTGATTTTCAATCCTAGCTCCTACATAACAAGCTCAAAGCTCAGACTAAAACGGGAGCCTCTGGGATTTGGTCTGGGTCTGCTGAAGGAACGAGGAAGGATTCTTCAGAGTGGAACAGACAGGTGAAGAGCCCCAAAGCCAAAACGTGTCCAAGGACATTGATTAGCAGTAAACAAACTCCTCTGACCCAGTTTTCACAAAACACTGCTTTGCCAAGATGCCATGTGTCGTAGAGATGCTGTTACCAAGCATAGTTGCAAACACATGTTATGGAGCAAGCTTAATTTATTTCCTGTGAAGGGGGAAAGAGTTTTGTTTCATAGTGGGACTTCTAGGAATGATTGGAAGTTGGATGAAAGCAAATGGGATCCTGATAACGATACTAAACATTTACTTCTCATCAAGCCCTCTGTACACTGAGCAGCAATTAGATTATGAGACTGATAAACGATCAAAGATATGAAAGAAGTTAATTTCTGTGTCAATGTGTTCTGGTGCCATTGCAGGAAGTTCTGATGAAAGGACTATTTACAAAATGCTTTAAAAAAATCTTGCACAAGAAGACTTCACATCTATTAACAAACTACCCCTTTTCTACCTCAATTTTCTATTGTGTTCATTGCCTGAGGTCGTTACACTGTACTCTGCTGCAAAGTATAGTGGAGCGGCTGTTGTGGTTTCCTTCATGCCGGGAATTTTCCATTATGAGAATTTTCCATGTTTACCTTGTTGTTGTTATTGATGTGGCACATTTCCCAACAGCTGATTACTGAACACCGATGTAACAACTGTGCACAACTGAGTTTGTGATGCAGAGTACAGATTAGGCTTTGCTTATTGAGCACTGTGTTCGTAGAAAGCAACCGTTGGTCTGCAGCAGGGTATTCGTTTGAACCAATCGGTGAAACTGATCACATTTGCAGCAATAATGAGGAACTAATTAGACTTTTCAAAGCATAGACCACAGTTTTTTTTATTTTTTATTTATTCCTTCCATTCCTTGTTTTCCATTAAACCACAGTATTACTCTGGACCACATATGTACTACATCCGGCTAAATTAGATGACAATGATCTAATCACAGCAGCACCACCCCTCACTATCTCCTCCTGCGGCCTCCCCTCTGCTGGTAAACCTTACCTTGTTGAGTCGGCACAGTCACAGAGACATCCACAACAGTGAAGCAGCACCATGCTCCATTAAGATTCAATTCCACCCACGCTTACTCATGCAACCTTTGTACTCGCCTATAAATAGGACACAGGATATGTGTGTCATTATGAAGAAGAAGACACAGACCCACGCTTGTGCCATGAAGGATGCAGAGGAAATATATCTGTTGCTTCTATACTGAAAATTATTTCTACAAAACACTTTAAGGGAATATTGCATCAATAATGCCATTTAAAACAAACAAAATCGTTCCTGTCAAAAGAGCCAGATCAGATGATTTTGTTGGCTTTTATTTCTCTTGATTTAAATTATTTGGATCCTTGTCCCTTTCACCTATCACAGACAACACACTTCTCTAGCTATTCTTTCCATCATCCCCTGCTATGCATACACTTCACCAAACTGTATTCTCATTCTTGCCCCCAAATGTCTCTGCTCATGGTCCCTCTTTGCCTTCTCTTGATCCAAACTTTGCTTCCCCCTTTACCCAACCCCTGTTCTTCCTGCTCCCCTTATGCTCTGTGCTTTCTATCTCTAAAGACGTGGACTCTCCAGTGAGCAGAGAACACTTACATAACAGGCCTATGGTAGTAAAGCCAGCTAATGACCTGTGCTAATCACAGGTCATTAGCTGCCACATACACACCCGCACATGAAAACACACCTGGCTGTTTTATGTTATCACACAAGGGAGGTTCATTTCTTTCTTAAACTTGATACACAGGAAATGCAAGACAGTTCAACAACCCTGCACAACAGTAAACCCAGCTCTTAACCCTGAAATGTCCCATATCTTAACAAACATACTTTTCTCATTTTGAAGCTCATTCACACTTGTCCTTAACGGTACATTAATGCACGGACACAGATTCATTTTTTTGTGGATGTATGACACTCACAGACGGTTTATGACTAGTTAACTGACTCTTTCAGAAACACCTGGTAAATGCACAGCTAAAGACATCTGAGGTGTTTCTATGCATTATCTATTTCCAGCTCTTTTTTTCACCTTACAAGATGGACGTCCTGTTTTACCATGCATCCATGAATAGACATTTCCCAGTTACGGTTCCTGTTGTCTTCCTTGTAATGTTGAATGTAACCATCACTGTTTGTAATCCTTATTCTATGTCAATTTCCCTCGGTTACATGGGTAATGATGGACACTTACAATATTTACTGTCCTTTGTTGATTGGCTGTCTGGTCTGCTGTTTCTTGTATTCTGTCATAAAACATGCATGTTTTGGTAATATGCAGCTTTATGGTTTGAATACAAACTTGCTCAAATGTTTAAAACAGGCCTTTTTGTCATGTCTCCCATGATGTCAGTTGCTCTCCAAATCATGTTATGAAAAGTATGTTTTTCTGTCTCTCACGGTGTTCAGAAACTTACTTAACACCCATTTCACATTGTCACTTTAAATTAACAGTATTTTCATATGTCTAATGGTCTGTATGTGAGGCTAGTGTGTGTGTGTGTGTGTGTGTGTGTGTGTGTGTGTGTGTGTGTGTGTGTGTGTGTGTGTGTGTGTGTGTGTGTGCCCGCGCACTTGTATGCACACACATTCATTACATTTGTGCCATGCATTCTTGTGCGTTCCATCTCTGTCTGCCGTCATCGTCCAGTGATGGGTGTTGTGATATACGGGAGGGCCCCGTGATATTTGACACTCTGGTGTTTTAGGGTAATTCACAGCCAGGCGCTATTGACCAAGAGGATTCGGTAATGACGGGGAAGTGGAGGAAGCAGACATACCAGGGGGCCAATGATGTCATGGTCCATGATGGAGTAATTCTCCATTAATCATGCTGGAAGAGAGGCTGCTGCTAATGATTGCTTTGTAATAATGCATCCTGATGAAGTATGACTTGAAATGCCACGATTAATTTTCATGTTTTAAATTTTAACATATCTACATTCATATTTTAAGCATTTAGTTCTTGGACAAGCAACCGTGAAATCTGCCAGTATCAGAGACTTCTTCCGAACAAAGAGATGAATCCAACAATGTTACAGATTCCTTGTATGAAACAGGTTTAGATTGATCTTAAATTATTTATACTGAGGAGCTCTGACAGACAAACAGAGCCGTGGACAAGGTTCCTAATGCTTTTCCTCTTTCTTTACAGGGCTTGTATGTGTTTGCTGTATACTTCGTCATGCACAACCAGCTGTGTTGGCCGACTAAAGCCAGTTACACAGTGGAGATGAGCGGCCATGACCGTCCAGACTCTACCTACCAGGGAGGGGGGCCCACCACTGTGGGGGGCGACATCAGCAAATCAACTCAGAATCTCATCAGCGCCATGGAGGAGGCACACACACACAAACACACACACACACACACACACACACACACACACACACACACACACACACAGATCTAAATAGGCCATCAGAGATACTTACACTTTTGACACACTAGATTATATGGATTTACAGCATTTATCAACGCCATGTCCATACTCTAATGCTGAGCAGTTTTATTTTAGTTACAGTGCACTTCATGTTCTACTCCTAACTATATCCTAGATATGGAAATGTGTGTTTTTATGATCTTCTGCTTGTTGATTTGCCCATCATTTCCACTGGTTATGTAAACCTTTTGGCTACACACATCTGGTAACCAGCAACCATTCCAAAATACACTTCCTGGTTCAATTTACTGTACCACAGCCTCTAAATCATTTCGATTGACCTCCAACCATTTAGATAATCTGGCTAAACTGAGAGTACGTTTATCTGTGCACTCAATGTTCATAGCACCATTGGAGAGATGGTGGTGCATAATTGAGTTTTCAAAAAATCTTATTTTATAGGAATGATAGCAAAACAATGGAATTTAGGCCCAGCTCGTAAAAATATACAAAACTTATTTTTGAAAAATAAATCTTTACCTTGCTTCCCTGTTTTCCACCTGTCAGTTGTCCTCTCCCTCCTCTTTTTCCCATGCCCTCATTCCCATGGCTCTATTTGCCCATTCCTGGTCCTCCTTCACACATTTCTCACATCAGCTGAGGGGGACTCCACAGAGAACGTTCATACTCAGTCAGACACTATTTTGGCTTGTCTGCTTCAGACTGATTCACATTATGTGTTTGTAAATGGTCAGCCTTTACAATCACACATCAACTTATTTTGCAATCTTTCTGTCAGATCTGCACATCGCATGCAAGCACACAAAAAATACTGTATATACACACATGCAGTGCTTTAGTAGTGAGTATGTGTCCGAAGCAACTTTATCCCTGAAGAAAACCAGGGACTGTGCTGGAAAGAGGGAAAGAAAGGAGAAGATAGGAGGCAGGTTTAACTTCATTACTCCTGGGAACTCCCGCTTCAAGTCCTCTAAACACATAGGAATCCAGTAATCTTGTTTTATTCATGAAAGCACTCCTGCCAATCTGATATTTGGCTACAGCCTAGTGAGAAAAATAAGATGTGAGTGTTCGATGAGTGACAATTTGTGGAGTGGATTGGTTGAAAGAATATTGAAACAACGTAAGAATAGGGATAGGAGCATATGATTTTAAGGTTGAATAGATTATTGAAAGGTTTGAGTCATCCGCTCACTACCTCCGTTTAAAGTGGATGTGACAGATCTGAGGTGCCTGGTGGCTTAATTCACCTCACTGGGACGCCGTGTACCGGTTACAGCCCAGAAAGCTTCAGAAGCTTGTACAACACACCCATTAATCCACGTACACGGAGAGATGAGGAATGCATTATAAATGAACAGAGTGGAAAACATGATGGTTTATCTGGTTGTTGTGGAAAAGACTGTGACTCACACATAATGTTGTATTCTTTTTTCGTGAGACAAATCCCTATTGTCGGTTTCCTCTTTTTATTTCACTCTCTGCCATCTTTTTTCCCATCACTTCTGTTATTTTCACTGTGGATGCATGAATATAGTCTTTATCCCCCACAAAGAAATACTACTTCTGGACTCTAAATAAAATGCTTTCATCTGTCTCACTGTGCTGGCAGCATAATTTACTTGACGTTAGGCTGATATAGCATGAAACCCTTAACCCAATGACCATGCTCTCACCTCATGAACCCACTGTGACCCTGTCCGTTGGCCTTAACCCTTCGGGGTGCTGTTGCAACATGCCCTCTGCCTGACCCTAACTCATCACAGACATGATTACACGGCTGACAGACATAGCCATTCTTTGAATTAAGTATGTGTGTGTGTGTGTGTGTGTGTGTGTGTGTGTGTGTGTGTGTGTGTGTGTGTGTGTGTGTGTGTGTGTGTGTGTGTGTGTGTGCGTGCGTGCGTGCGTGTGTGTGTGTGTGTGAGATGAGAATGGTCGACCTGGTTGATGTGAAGTTAATGTTTTGAATCTGTATACAGTTGTAGAAGTAACTGGTTGCAAATCACTTGAAAAATAATTTCGAAAGGTGCTATATAAATTAATTGAATTATTTATTTATTTTAATTTTAAATATCTATTTATATTACTTTGCTGCTATCAAGGAAAATTGTCATCATCACAAATCTCATCACTTTTTTTCCCAATTAAGTATTTTCAAGTTGCATTAAGTACGGTTTAAAAATAATTTATTTTGCTTAACATTGCACATTGTGTGTGATTAGACATAAAAGCATTAAAATGAATTCAATCAAAGTTCTCAGCCAATAGCAGTAACACTAAGACAGGCATGTATGTTATCATAACGGATGTATATGTGTATCTGTCTGTTTCAGGTGTCAGCAGACTGGGAACGAACGTCGCTGCAGCCCAGCAGTCAGCCCAGCAGTGTGTTTAAAGCCAGTCCTGTGATGGGGACGTACACCACCGAGGGAGGCTTCATCAACAGCAATCTAGTCATAGCAGACGAGGAGTCGCAGGAGTTTGACGACCTTATATTTGCCTTAAAAACCGGTGAGGACCCCACTAAAGCACAGATGTTTGACAAATGAGCTCAAAAAAGTATTGTTATTCTTCCTCAAACAGGCTCAAAACTCAACCTAACTTTCTTGTTCACTATTTCTTCAGCATCTTCATCATAACACTTGAATTCAAATCCAGCTATTATTTTTCCCAAAAATTGCAGAGATGCATACAAACTCTGATGTTATATCTCAATTATATTGCACATTGGTTTCAGTTTATTAATTAGTTTGGCCTACTTTCAATCAATAGGTCCTGTTGAGGTGTATTGGATACTGGCCAAGATAGGCAACAGCACGAACAAAGATCTTTCCAGCAGATTACGCAGCTATAAAAACACATGGCAGGGATTCAATGTAATATTAAATTTCCTCTTTGGTATCAATAGTGCTATCACCAAATTGTTAAAGAGTTTACAGGTTCCTAGCTCATTTTTGTTCAACAACTTCTCCTTCAAACCATTTAACAAGATGAATTTGTTGCGTTTTGAGTCAATCAACGTTGCTTTCGTTAAGGTTTGACTGAGAGCATAAAAACATCCTGTGAACACTTCTGTCCAG
This sequence comes from Taurulus bubalis, assembly GCF_910589615.1. Taxonomy (NCBI): domain Eukaryota; kingdom Metazoa; phylum Chordata; class Actinopteri; order Perciformes; family Cottidae; genus Taurulus; species Taurulus bubalis. The sequence continues at coordinate 13,561,324 of NC_136596.1, read as the reverse complement.
TACTTTCCCATAAAATATAAGAATAAAGGCACGTGTATTGTGCAAAATAGTCACCACAGTCCAATGGAGTGTGTTGGCCACAATACTATTTTAAACATTAAGGAAAAACGGAACATCCTTTCACTATAAAAAAAAATGTTTGATTCAGGCGTGGCGCATACATTTGCTTTAGGCAAATACAAAAAGATGTTATAAATTTATAAAAGTTAGACTGAATTATAACAGAGAGAGAGAGATTATGAAACTTTTGCCTTTGGTGGTTGAATGACATTATTTGTGTCTGGGTATTTGATTATTCCATAGTGTGCATACAATACACTATATATAATATCTGTTACGATTAGCCCTACTTAGTCATTCCTCTGCTTAGCCTAAATCTCTCTGCTGCCATGGAAACCATTCTCCCTCTGTTACCATCCATGTTTAATGAGCTGAGGGCCCAAACTGCTCACTGATACATCACCAACAGACACACTCAGACCGTCCTCTCCTCGCTCTTTGAAATCACAGAGTAATTGCTTCACAGTGTCTGAATAGGAATCAGGTCCAGCTGGACAACAGCCAGAAACAGCCTCAGACCACCGGGACTCTTCTGCTGTTAATGTGAGACATTACCAGAAAGAGACAGACTCTACACCTGAACAATAACCACTTTAAAACGAGTACAAGAAAGATGTGATGCAGTGACGCTTACGTCAATCTAATTTGAGAATCTGCTGTAGTCTCAAATTTTGAATTTACATCTTTTTAATTCGGTTGTTTGGCACTGTCCCAACAACGGTCCATGCATCTCAAAGGGTGAGTCTTATTTGCCAACATTTGCTGACAAATTGGTTTTAGTGTCACGTTGCAAAATGAAGAAACTTTGAACCATTTAAAGCAAGCACTAGTTATATTATAATGTAGTGAATAATCTTGCATTTTGGATTTTTCTGTGGGATTTTAGTGAAATTAACTGTAGTCATCACTGTTTTCTAGCAGTGACCCAAACATTAAATTGATACCATCCAACTTTAGCTATAAGGCATATTTTACTTGATGTTTTAGGTAGCTAGCATTTGCAGGATAGCTAAATAACTGTATAATATCAATTATATCAATATTCCAATATTGGAAATTATATTGTGGTGCTCATCCCTGGATTTGAATGCTATTTATTGGCTTACATGTCATTGCCAGTCCCTGTTACTCCTTCTGATGGACAGCTAACCATTTAAAAGAGTCAGTCAGCTCAACGTTAAGCATATCCCAGTCAGCTTTACTCTCACATCATGGAAACAGTGAGAGTCTGGTCCTACGTACGGTGGGTGGTCGCTCTTAGAGAGAAAATAGATAAGTAATGAAGATAGACAGACCAACCTGAAAAGACCATAACGTTTTTGGGACTGAGTCAGGTCACATTAAATGTCGAGTAATCTCTTGGGATTCTGGAGACGAGAAATAACTTTTGAGAAAATATATGACTCATTCATCATGAACATTATTGAGCAACACCATGCTTCTGATGGCTTTGAGCCCATTCAAGCTCCCGTCCTGGGGTTTGATTTGACTTTGCAGAGACGTTTGACCTGTTTGGGACACAGCAGGCTTTAAATCTTGAAACCTGCATCAAACTTTACTTAGCCTCACAAAGTCTGTTCAGGTACCTCCGTGCAGCATAGGCTTATATGTAGCAGCACTTGATACCTGCTAGCATGCATGCCAGAAAAACAAAACTTGTAACCATGGAGATATCCAAATTTAAAGTGTGTCCTAGCAGGTGTGAGTTCTAGGGACTTACGGGTGTTAATGAATGTGGATTAGGCTGAGAGGATAGTGTTACACTTAGCAAAAAGCTAACCTCTCACCCTCTTACTGTGGTGGCAGCCCGAATCAGACCCAGAGATGTGTGTGTGTGTGTGTGTGTGTGTGTGTGTGTGTGTGTGTGTGTGTGTGTGTGTGTGTGTGTGTGTGTGTGTGTGTGTGTGTGTGTGTGTGCAGTGTTGGGGGTAACGAGTTACAAAGTAACGGATTACAGTAACGTAATTACTATTATAGGTAACGAAGTAAAGTAACGCATTACACTCAAAATATTGGTAACTACACTACTTTACTAGACCTCAGTAACGCGCGTTCCTACGTTACTCAAGACATCTTTACCAGTCCGAAAAGTTCTCTTTTAGTGGCGTGCAAATCACACGACACTTCCTGCATGAACAGTCTATCACAGGGTACGTCCCAAGTCTCTAAATTGCATCCCCGTTTCCCTCAACCAAGCGCGGAGAGAAGACGCGAGGAAATATGTTTTAATGGACATGAGACGTCCTTTCCTCTGAAGCGTCACGTGAAGCGACGTAGGTTTCTGATGACTGCGACCGACTGACAGCGGATCACATCTGATCAGCTGTTAGTCGCTTTATCAGCTGACGGAGTTTTGTCCGGAGAGTTTTTAGCGAACATTCCAATAAAAATGCACTTAAAATAGTTGATTTAATGATGTTAAACTACTACTTCCATTAATAAAGACACAGTTATCATGAGTGTCAGAGTGGAGATGTTTTCTCTGTCGTCTGTTACCGTTTAATAATCTGCATTGAGTATTTATATACTGTGATGTGTCCTGCTTATACGCGCAGGATCCATTTCTACTGGCGGAATGAGTCTGATTGTGACATCATTATAAAATAACCCACAATATAAATATAGTTTCTCTTCATTACGTGTTGTAAAACGTGTTTTCTCTCTCCAGCTCTCTGATTTTAATGACATACATAATACAAGTTATTGAGGGAAACAACAGATACAATCTTAGAAGACAGTAGTTTGTGGTCCTTTTGTGGCTCAGACCTACAATGAACATATTTTAACCAGATGGTGAATAATTTAACAGATTTAATATATAACTTGAGTTTAATCTGTGATCGTCTTCACTCTAGTATGAAACTCCAGCGATCAGTCCGCTCAGCTGCAGCGTCCAAACACCAAAAGTACCATTTATTTTTCTATCTTTCTTAAACTACTACAATGATTCCTATAACAAGCTGGTTTAGTGGAGTCTCATGTTTCCCAAAGCTTGTTTTCAATGTGTTATGCTGTTTGACCTGAATGTCCCCACCATACATAGCCTCGTGTGTCCTGTTGTTTGTGGATTTTAAAGTGATACATATTTCTTTGGTCAGACAGTGTGAACAGGGTTAATGTTCGTTCAAGTTAATGGCTGAGTTTTATATGCCATTTTGTTTTACATGTTTACAATTACAATACACTATGTGGAAAGGCTAAGAAATGCCCTTTATTGAACATTGAAAATAAAGTTATGAAAGGGCCATGATGTTTGTTTATGTATCTTTACGGTTAATTTGTACATTTGCTTAAAAAAATGGAAAGTAAAGTAACTAGTAGTGAAGTTACTTTTCAAATGCAGTAACTAGTAAAGTAATCTAGTTACAATTTTCAGAAGTAACTACTAATTTGTAACTAGTTACTTTTTCTGAGTAACTACCCCAACACTGTGTGTGTGTGTGTGTGTGTGTGTGTGTGTGTGTGTGTGTGTGTGTGTGTGTGTGTGTGTGCGTGTGCGTGTGTGCGTGCGAGCGTGCGTGCGCGTGTGCATGTGTGTGTCAAATAAACTAACAGTTGTTGCAGCAAGACATTTGTCTCTGAGCTGTACTTCTACCAACCTCTTCCTGCCATCCTAAAGCTGGTGTAGGGTTCAACCTTAAATAGCCTTGGGGCTGCAGCAAACAAGCCAGGGGGTTTATTGGTCCCCTCATCAGCAAACTCAGCTGTATTAAGTTATTGTTTGTATTATTTGGTGTAGTAAAAAGGCAGATTTGCAAGATTTCTTTTAGTGAAATCGGATGGCTCCTCGCAAGCCTCTGACATAGCCCTAAGACAATCTATGATCATTAACTCAAAACTTTCATAAAAAAACAATCTTCTGCTAATCTTGAGATCCAGTCACAAGGACATTCTTCCATTTCCCACTTTCCCTGGTGATCTCTGACCTTCTCTTTTCACATACGTGTCACACTGAGGCTATAGCCTGGTTTAAGCTCAACCAGTCAGTTAGCACTACAGATAATTAGCTAATGAAATTATATAATAGGGCATCATCTGACAGGGGTCAGTCAGTAAGTAGCGCTGTAATGAGGTTCTTCGCACTTAATTTGTTAGTGAACCATTAACACACACACACACAGAAGCACATTTGTACTTTCAGCACATGTACTCTACATAGAGAGCTGATCATTAACACTTTGGTTTTACTGTGAAAGGTCAGCTTTTTCTTTTCACTCAGTGTAAGAAGGAGCCATGACTGCAGGTCTGGATGCCCTTCTGGTTATGTCATAGGAGTCATACGTCGCCTTATTCTGTAAGTGAGCATTCCACCAAAGAAAAGGAAGCTGAGAGCGAGCACCTCTCTTGCTTTGCTTTATTGACAACACTCTTAATATGCTTATAAAATGCAATGTGTCACTTACTAGAACATTGAAAGTCCTCAACTTTTTTCCCATTATTGTTATAAACACCTGTATCAAGACAGAGACAGGTATTCAGTGTAATTTATACATTTTGTAATATAGGAATGTTAACACTAAAAAAGTGAATAATATGAACAAACTATCAATATATGTCTCTTTTCTGTAGTTACCTGAGAAAAAAATCACATGTTATCTACCGTAATAATATAAAATATTATACCTTTTTGTATAAAAAATGTTTTAGTGATTTTAATTTTTTCAATGAATTGAGTCCTTTAGTTTATGCAAAATAGTGAAAATGTTCAGAAACGCCTCACAGAGATCCTTTTTCATCACTTGCTGGATCCACAAAAAAACATCATGTTTGGCATGTTTGGCCTAATTTTTCGCCTAAATATATTGAACTCTGGAAGTTCTCAAGATATCCTACAAACAAACAAACGGCACTGAAAACAAATGGTAACTTTCTTGGTGCAAGAAATTATTGCACATGATAAATAACAACACAGAAAAGATCACGTGTTTGGAAAGAAGTGCAATCTGACATTCTCTGTCTGTTTTAGGGACTGGCCTTAATATGAGCGATAACGAGTCCATCCCTGGAAGCCAGGACGGAGGGAGCATAACCAACTCCCAAATAGTTGAGCTGAGGCGAATCCCCATCGCCGACACACACCTCTAAGCTGTTCACCTCACACAGATCCCAAGTCCTCTATTCTTCAAAAAAGAATTACAACACAATATTTTTATATTATAAAATGTTTTTGCACTAAAACACTGTTATTCACATTTTCATATCGATATTTTAATCTGTATGGAATTTTTACTGTTTTTATATATATATATATATACAGCCATTTATATATATGTATGAACCTATACATAAATGTTTTACTAAATTAATTTTTTTAAGTCCTTGATGGAGTTGTTTACTGTATGTATATTTGGATTGTTTTTTCTGTAGAATCCTAGCAAATGAGATATAGCCAGATGTGCACTCAGCAGAACCACTGCTGCTGAGGATGGACATTGTGTAACATTGTTAATAAACAATTTACCATATGTTTTATATTTGGCTTTGCTGATTTAATTTTTACTACTCATAAGCTGTCAAATACAGGCAGTTTACCACCAGAAGCGGCCTCTGACAGATATGTAAGTGAGTCACTGTGGGGTCATGGGTCACACCCTCACAGAGGGTGGTTTGTGTCAGTGATTATTGGCTCGACACAATGGCAAGGTCTGACTGTTCTGCAACGAATCTGAAAATAAGAAAAATGAAATTGATAAAAAAAAATTTTAAAAAAATTTTTGTTTTGTTTTTTTAGCTCCTCAGAAATATTTGAATCCATTTCACTTAACAACGTACCTTTTTTAAGCAAAGGCACATCTTTGATCTGCTCCGTGAAGAATCGGTAGGTGTGAATGCAATAGCAAATATTACCCTTTTAACTTTTACGAAGCTTTGAACCTCATGGAATCCCAAGTCTATTGACCCTTGGACCGACCTTCAACCTCTGTCTGCCATCCGCTGTTACTGTTTGCACATCAGCTTGTTACTTTTACTGCTCAAGTAAGACCAAGACTTTTTGCCAGAGAAAACCAAGTAAAAGAAGGAGACTCATCCATTTGTTGCCACTGACACGATTGCTTGATCGTCACAGCTACCCTCCCAGGTGCATTGGGGACGGTTGAGGTCGAGATCCCAACAGATAATGAGAAAACTGCAGCAGGAGGAGATGAATGTGCTACTTGAAGATATGTTGACACTCAGGAACCAGCTAGAAAAGGTTGTGTCTTGACAGACCTCCCTCCCACTGGCTAATGACTTCATTCTCCCTCCTGCAACCAAATGAGGGCGAGACTGTAGACAGCTGAATAAAAGAAGGGAAGAAAAAATGTGTTTCCTGGCTCAAATCTATAAAACTCACTGTAAGTGGGAAAGACAAACTGTCTGAAGGTGCAGGCGTCTTTTTCCCTTCTTTTGTTTTCCGGTCCACCTCACCTCTGTGGCAATTTTTTACCCCTGAGGCAACAGCAGTGAGCAATCTTTATCCACAAAAGGTGGAGACGTTTCTGAAACCCCACTCTCCTTAAGCATACTAATAATAATAATATTAATGCATTTTTATTGCACTCTTTCTTCAAAGAATCCCAGAGTGCCACACATATAGTAAAAACAAATAAAACCGATTAAAACATAGATGAAGCAACCCATAAAAAAAAATAAGAATGTAATAGCTGCCAATAAATTAACTCAAGGTAAAAATGCCTTCCTGAATAAAAAGGTTTTTAGGCTCCTTACCCTATCCTTAGGCCAGTCTTAAAAGAGTTCAGTGTAATCATATCACTTCAGTGTAATCATATCACTTCCCAGAACACAACAATGTTTGGTGTGCGTGTCTACTCTGTTTCCTGCATGATTACATCACTTTTGAGGCCCATCCTCAGTAGGAGTTTTTCCTCAGGCATTTGAAGGAAAAACAAAGCTTTAATGAGCAAAGGAGAGCAAGGCACCATTACACTATGAAACAAGATAACACTTCTGGGTGTGTTTTCTCCAGCAGCCAATGAGCCTGCAATTATGCAGTAAGAACGTCTGATAGTGATCTAGCGTTTTCAAGGGACCTATTAGAAAAGCTGTTAGGACACAATAATTCATTTCCATGCATTATTGCAGACTGCCATAATGGTGACATCAGAGCACAGACATATTTTCATTATGTATCCATGAGAGAAAACTGCATTGACTGTAGACCGTATTCTGTCATCGAAGGTAATAATACATGGTGAAACCAACATTAGTAATTTCTGGGCAACCATAGTACAATGAAAATGTATCTCCCCAAGAGAAACACCAAGGCCTCCAGACCTTTGGTCAGGCCTGCTAAATTAACTGCTGCGCAAAAACTGCTTACTACTGGTGAACTTGATGCACATGACATGACTTATAACGTAATTTAGTTACGGAATTAACTACAGTGTACACAATCCTTCATGCTGGAGGTCAAGTGGTTGACGTGGTGCCAGGTTTAGATCAGAGAAATAGATCTATTAAGTTTTCAAAAAAGTGTTAAGAAAAGAATGACTTATGCTAATAAAGAGATGTAATTGTTTACATGTTAACATGCTTGTGTATGGGGAAGATGGGACCACCTACCAGCACCTCTAAACCTCCCTCATAAGGACTTCACACATCGTTTGTTTGATCCTTACAAAAACGTCAGTGTAAAACAGCTATTTCTTGTTTTTTATAATGAGAATTTCTTGTTAACCTTTAATTCCCACGGTCAAGAATGGACCTTCTCAATGATTTTGTATGAGAAAATGTGGAACACACCATAGTGGAATTGGTTCTTCCTGAGTGGAGGATGCCTCAAAGAGACATATTAAGATTTGTGAGGCACTGATTTGGTGGCTGATATGAAAGTAATGAAAGTTTACTGCACTTCACAGAGTCACAGATGAGCTGTTCAGAGCTTCTGTAAAAATGTTCCAATTATCTACCATCTCTCGTTTAAAAGCAATTAAACCGCCACAGCAAACTGTTTATTGTCCCAACCCACCAGCCTCTGTCCCAGAGACACCAGACTGCAGGCAAACATGTCTATGGTAAAGTCCTTGGTCTCTTCTGGCCTGTGTGCCCTGTCTATCGGTTTGTGCCTCGAGGGAACAATAGAGATAAGACAGCAGACAACCAGGCAACAGCTGATTCTCACACATTTGTCTGTGTGGATACTCAGATGATGACTCTGCACTTCTAGCTCTCAGTGAAGCAAAATAACCAAAGAAGCAAGGTTGTCTGACAAAGTAAAGGAAACAGCGAACGCCTGTTGATGGAAAGACCCCGGATTTTGAATCACGCTTGTCTTATTTTAGCAACTAAAAGTGATATCTCTCTCTTACCTTGCTTGGCCTTGTTTGGTAAGGATGTTTTGGGGGGCTGTGTTTCACGGTCTTTTCAGAACAGATGCGGGAGATGATGCTACACCATCAATTCATAAATAATTACATCAGGTTTATTTATATATTTAAATAAAACTCAACATTCATTTAGTATTACAACAGCAATCTCCAATGGTTGTATTATCCTTTAACCCTCATAAGCCCTAGCCCTATAGGAAAAAACACCTAAGATAGCATGCCCAAAATGGGTTAGGAATAGCTTATGAACTTATCTCCTTTGAAAGTTAAAAAGCTGAGGAATATGAATCCACAGGTAAAGCTATTTCTATTACAATAGAGTTCATGGAGACATGGTGAAGGAAAAAATAAGATTCTTATCCTCACCCAGTATATTATCTAAATTTCAAAGGCAATACCACCAATATAACCATAATGAAATTTGATTAAAAAAAATACTGCTGTTTATATGTTGTCGGATACCTGGGTGTTGTTACAAATAATACACAGTAAATCTCCAAAAAACATTGAAATACTAATCAACAAAACGAATACTGATTCATATCACGTTATGCCTGAATCTCTCCAGGCTACATAGGCATAGGCACATGAAGATACCAGGGCCCACAAGGCTCTTTGAGATAACAACCGTTTCAACTATCGCACAAATCAGTCAAACCTGACCAAGATGGCTGCTACTTCCTGTCGGCCCAGGCTTTACTTCAGAACTATAAGTAACTTCAATCTGCCATTTTGGTGAAAATAACATGTACCTTGGTGAAATAGTTTGGCAAATATGTCAGTGTGACTGTGTAGTCTGACTGCCTCGTTTCCCCTTCCATAGCTGACACTATGTGTTTCGTATCTTAGTAGCTCGTAGTTGCTTCAGAAAGCTTGGATTTTTTTTTTCTTCTAGCGCTAACGAACATGTTACTGTTAACTGACTTGGTCTAATATTTACACGGTCATATTTGTATGGCTTTATTGTCATAATAAGACATACTGTAGTTTGGACAAGACGCAGTTAGTTTATGGAGCCGAAAGCAGTATACTGTCTATATAAGAGTCTATATAGAGTCTATATTGTCATTGTGTATACTGTCTTAAAACAGTATAGCCGTAGGGTGAATAGCAAGCCGCTACAGCCCCACACTTGTTTCTGCTTCAGAAATAATTAGTTATCTGCAACGTCATCCAGTCGAAACTCTAATGCAAGATATCTGTATTTAAATTCTGACTTGGCAGAATAAAAGTTAAAGATAAATTGAAATGAGATATCTCTAATAATCAAACTTCATTTCAAGGTTTAAACTTGATTGAGATATCAACACCTAAAGTATGACTATTTCTTAATTCAGTTTGAGAAATCTACAACATAATTTTGACTATCCATCCATTATCAGCCGCTTATCCGGAGTCGGGTCGCGGTGGCTCGACCCAGGCTCCCCTCTCAACTGCAACATTTTCCAGCTCATCCCACCGTGTCCTGGGTCTTCCCCGGGGTCTCCTACCAGTTGGGCGTGCCCGGAAAACCTCTAATGGGAGGCCTCCAGGTCAGCTGACTCCTTTCGACACGAAGGAGTAGCGGCTCAACTCCAAGTTCTCTCCTGGTGTCCGAGCTCCTTACCCTATCTCTAAGGCTGAGCCCGACGGAGGAAACTCATTTTGGCCACATTTTGACCAGTTAAAACTTAATATAAGATGTCTATAGACAAAAAAGAGTATCTTGAATTGAGAGGAATTAAAGATGTTTCGAACTTGAATTATAATTAGTCAGAATTAAATGATCTGAAGCTGGAAATACAACTAGTCAGAATTCACTTACTGGTGCAACTGAATTGTAGATTTCTCTAATGAGAATCCCCATGCAAAGGAATGCCAAAAGTAATATGAACCGTACGTCAAAATGTAATAACAGATCTCTTAAATTAAGGCATGATGTTGCAGATATCAATCAAGAACATCCAGTCCAGCTAATAAATGTTCTAAACGGCTCTGAATAAGTATATAGTTTAGGTGAATACGAACTAGGAAGCATATAGAAGGAACACGCAACACCTCGTCTCAGACTACAAAGGAGTCACCCAGTTCCACACATAAAGTCTTCATCACTTAAATCAACACAACCAAGACAGTGACTCAGAGGTTTCGGTGGTGCTGAGGGATGGGTAAAAGAAGAAGGCAGGGGAGTAACCAACAAGCAAAATGACCTGTTGCTTTGGTTAACATCCATTTCTTTCTGTCTTTACATTCTTTAAATGCTCTGTGCTGCATATAATTCATTATTCTTGAAGAAGGTTATTGCATTGCATGTACATCTTGTACTCTCAAACTGTAGCAGATTGTTTATAATCACTGTAAACTTACCTCATTAGAAGTATCTCATTAGTGTTGGCTTAATTTGATTGACCAATCAGCCAGCTGTGACGTCTGTTGGATAATATTTTACTTGTTTGCAGGTAAATTGAAGGGTGTGGAAGAAGATTTTAGAAGTGTATCTCACTATAGAGATTACTATAAAATCTAGTTGAGAAGTAGTAATGCCTCAGATGCAGACTGATGGTACATAACACACTGTCACGCATGCATACCTTACTTTAGCGAGGAATGCAAGCCTGACAGGCCTGACGAGATCTTGTCTAACAGTACTTTTCTTTCCATACTAAGGGAGCATGCAAGAGATACTACTGTGTCGCATTCACGACCTGAGAATTCGGTCAAGTTCGAGTACAAATCAATTACGCTAGTAAGCAATTGGGAATCTGTGTATTACGCACATGTACTCCTGTTACATTCCCCATGCTGCTGTCTGCCTTCCCTGAAAAACACCACAGACAACAAAAAGGTAGGACGCCAAGTCAGCAGAAGTGTAATTCCCACACACTATGCTAAGTTGTGTGTGGTGTGTGTGAGTGTGTGTGTGTGAGAGAGTGTGTGTGTGTGTGTGTGTGTGTGTGTGTGTGTGTGTGTGTGTGTGTGTGTGTGTGTGTGCACATTAAATTGCCCCTCATTAAGTTGCATAATGTGAAAAAAGAGTAGCTTTAAAGTAAAATGAGGAGTGTTCTTTAATACTATCTTCCCATCTTTAACAAACAATACGCACTTTGAGGACATGATGCGTGTGTGTGTGTGTGTGTGTGTGTGTGTGTGTGTGTGTGTGTGTGTGTGTGTGTGTGTAATAAATTGCCCCTCATTAAGATGGCAAATGTTAACCTTTCTATAATGAGACCTGAGCGTGCTTCTCTTAATACACTTCCACAAGCCAAAGTGACTTAGAACATCTTGTCATCAACAGTCAATTACATCACACTCATCACCGTCTGTGATGTCGCTGTAGCCGACATCACCAACAACTCCTGGAGGGTATCCGGTGGCTTCCGCAGTGCCAGTGATGTCATACTGCTTTAACAGTGTATGTTTATTTGTAGATGATTAGATGAAAACGTTGGCCTTCTACAGCCAAATATAAAGGTTTTAAAGTAACCTACCACTGTATTAAAAGACATACCATACGTTATTATAGATGTGTACGTTGTTAACAATGGCACTGTTTTAGTGACCAAATATATGCGTAAAAAACAACAACCAAGATGTAGTTTTTACCACCTGCCAGGAGAGTAACTCTTGAAGTAGTCTATGAAAATATCGTATATAGAAATGACAGAACACAGTGGGGCGGCACAGACCTACAGTGAAAATAGATTACGTGAGATGAGAGGCCAGTGTAAGGGCATTACATAATATCTGTCTGTTTAAAGGTTCAGATACACCAAACTGATATCAAAGAACTAGTAGCGAATAAGGCTGACGGTTGCGGTGCCTCACGTCATCAAAAAGTGGCACTTGAACACACTAGCATGTGTGTTCTGTGCCTGCGTGAGATATAATAACTCTCCATACCAGCAGCTGTCGGTAGTCAGTATTCTTAATAAATAAATACATTCTTAATGCAAAATAGGAAACCTGAAACACTATCACTACAGATATAAGCAGTTGTAAGAATACGTATATGTAATTGTGAATATAGTCGTGTATTGGAATAATCAGATCAGATAACAATGAAAAATGTTGTGTGTGACCTCTGGACTTTATTAGTTTTCCTGCTTTCCTCACTTCCGATTCTCTTCTCGTGCATGATTCGCTTTAGCTGAACAGCCAATCAGAGGGATTTCTCTCACTGACATGCTCCGGCTCTTATTCAACATGCTCAATCAGCCCAAAAGCCGCCTTCTAGTGCCAGCGTGTGCCCAGCACAGCTGGGCCATAGATGCTCACTGACGGCTCAACGTTGGCCAACGTTCGGGGGCTTCAAGGTTTAGAGTCACAGTTTCTTTCTGTTTCTAGTTTGGCACGCTCTCTAAAACTCAGGAGCTATTTTGTTGAGCACTCGTCATACATAAAGAGATCCAAACTGCTTTGCAGTGAAAGTTGTAAATGAACAACGTCATCAGATTCACATGTTTGCAAAAACACATTCTACTTAACATTTATTTCAGTGGCTCTGACTCTGTATTAACTTAATTACAATAAATGAGTTGCACATGAGCTGCTGAATTTTCGAGGAGTTGGACATTGGCTCTATTTTTATTTGAAGCTGTTGACATGCAGGTAACTTGACCTTTTGATTCTTTCCGTCCACTGACTCTAAAGGTCAAGCACATTAAAAGAGAGCTTTGTGGAGGAGTAGCCCGGAGTACCAAAGCAAACAGATCAGTGCAGCATATTCACTGAAATGTGCAGGTCCATTGATAGTAGTTGACAGCAGGGTGGAGCAGTGCAGACTTCAATGGCAAATGCAATTGTAGTGAAGAAAAGAGAAAGAAAACACACTAAGACAGACTTTGGTCATCTTCTCTTTTTTTTAAGCCTTTCATTGTTTCTCTGCCACATTACAGGAAACAGTATGTTGTAAATACAAGCTGTAGCTGCTCTACGAAATGTGATTCTGCAGAGTGAAAGGCAACGCTGTCCGTTGTGGCCTTGCCAACATGGCTGACCGAGGGTTGCAAATGCTGTATGTAACCAAGGGGAATAGATACATCATGTCTGCAAATGAAGCACATAGTTTATGAGGGGCATGTGTTTATGCACATGAATATGTAAGTCAAAATATGTCTCACGATATCGCCCTCAGTGCATGCCTGTGTGTGAGCGTTGGTACGGCATATATGCTTTTGTGTGCCTGAAAGTTGACAGTGGAGCTAAAGCCTGCTGACTGCCATATGTATGTGTATATCTATATATCGCCGAGCAGCCTGAAATATCCATCACATTTGGACAAATAAGTTGTTTGGCTAGAAGCACAGATCTCACACAAAAAGCATCTAAGCTGTCATTGCGTTTTGTTGGCTTGTCGTAAGCAAATCTATTTTCCAGTGCAGGTCAAGTCCATGGACTGGTCTCTGCAAGCTGTGCTGTCACCACCACCGCACCTTGTGCATGAGTGTACACACGTGCTCAAAGTCAGTTTGTGTGTGTCTGTACACTGTGTGCACTCTATTGTGTGTATGCAGGGATGCAGATTACAAGCTGAGCCTTGATAAAGTATTTCAGAGTTGACAGCTATCTGTGGCGTAAAGTTGGTTACATTTTCTCTAACTGACCCCTCCCCTCCCTCCCTCCCTCCTTTCCTCTCTATCTCTCTCTCTCTCTCTCCCTCTCTCTCTCTCGCTCGCTCGCTCTCTCTCTCTTGCATTGCTCAGTCAAGCAGGCTGAGACCAGTTTTTGCTTATCACCCACCAGGCGCTTTCGCTGTGACAGCTCAATACATGTGAAGGACATGATGCCCTCCTGTCACCCTCTCATGGCTATTTACTGTGACCACCACGTTCACTGCCATGATTAGCAACGTCATCATCAGTATCATCTTTATAATCATCAGCATGATCAGCAACTGCCCCACTCTAATCATTGTAGCAAATTCCATTTTTATTTATACAACTGAACATTAAACAATTATTTTAAAAGAGCACATTGTTACCAGCCACATTAGTCACTATTATCAACTTTCTAATCTCGTAACTCGTTGTCTTGTTTGCTTTAATTCAAAGTAAATCAGTGTGACTTGCCTTGCTACTAAAATGAGTAAATGTTATTTGCCTGGAGAGAAAGAGCACTTTCTGACTTTAGAGGTGTGGAAGCACTCTATAGATACCACAATCTAAGCACAATAAGTGAAAATCATGTTTGCCGTGATCACTTAGAGCACTTCTATTAGCATCTACGGGCTTACCTAACAGAATAGGACAACAACAACTCAAAAGAGCAAGGAAGTAGGGAAAAAATTGCTGGACTGAAGCGACACAGAGGCAAACCAATGATGACCTCGGTGGAGGGACGTGACCTTTCTAAACCAAAGGAAGCGACACATCAGAGAGAGCAAGTCTTCATGCCATCCTGGTTCCTCTATGTGCATTCAGCCAGGCATAGTTGGTCTGATCCAGCAGTTCTTCTCCATCAACAGCAACAGCAACCCGGCATGAGGCAGAGCTAACCGGCCCAATCAGGCTCTGACTGTATGCAAGAACAATATCAGTTATTGTTGTGACTCTGTGATTAAATTTCAAGTACAAAGCAGACAGAGCAGGACCTGAGGGTTGGTGGTGGGGAACCAGACTGACCCACCCAACAATAGAGTTACTGTGATGAGGGGGGAAAAGACGTCAGACATGAATTTCCACCATCCTCATGACTTTCCCTCAGCCACATGCTCTCAGTCCAAGATCTACATCAAAGACATTGTGGCAGAATGTTTAAAAATTAGGTTAAAAAGCAGGTAAAATTAATTTAACCTTAAGATGTGTACTCCAGTGTATCCATTCCTTCAAGGAAGAGCTCTCCTTTTGATCTTACACCCTTGATAGTACCTTGTACATCTTTACCAGGAAGCATTTATTTAGAGTTAATGTGATCTTTTTATATGCGGCATGCTTCGTAGGTCATATTATTTGCAGTCGCCCACCTGTTGGTACATGATGGCAGGGGTTGAGAACACTAGCAGGAACCACATGCAGAGTGTGGTCTTAGCAGCATTACACTTAGCTGTGTGTAATTTCTGGTATTTCAGCTGACCAAAAAGTGAACCTAAAATGTGTCATTTTGGGGTAAATTGCACTTCATTAACTACATAACAACATACAATGACAAATTCATACATCTCCTTTTTCATTATGATGTCATTCTGTCATATTTATCAAAGGTTTAAGTTGTTCGGCAAGAACCATTTATCCTCCAACCTGAATCACAACTGAACATGACTTTGTAAATATGCAACAAAATAACTGTAAACCAGGAACGACATCAGTTCATACCTCTCACCACTAAGAAATCGAGATAGTTCGACAACCTTTCCCCCCGTAGTCTTGTATTAAAACTTTTTCAGTGAATTAACAAGATGTAAAACGCATCTTACTGTAACAGGTTGTTTAAAAATTTGGATAAAAAACAGAATATTAAATGCTAAGATAATCATAAACAATCCATATCATATATGAGGAGCTCTGCGCAGGAAGCAGTCGAGCACATGGTGAACAGAGAATGAACTGGTCAGAAGACGAATGCACTGATATGTGTCACACATTTCTCTCTGTCTGCTCATCTCACAGTCATAATGAACGCAGCCCTTTGCAGCCCTCACTGCTGCAGCTCATTTGGAGGGAAAACAGACCGGCCAAAACTGACTCAGATTAAATGAGAAAGGCCTTTTAGTTTCTCTTTTTCATCGTGCAACCGTTCCAAAAGATTAAAATGAGTCACAGAACTGGAGCAAGCCGAACTGGCAAGCCCTTGTCCTTAATCGACTCTTTGTTAGTCACTTATGGAAAATAGCTGTGGACTGACAAGCAAAACCAGCCTGTTGAGAGACGGAGGAGCATGCGATCCGTCGGGTGTGTGCATGTTTTCATGAGTGAGTGACTGAGCACCACTATGTCTGTCTCCTAATGTTTCAGTTCCAGCAAATAGCTCAGCCTCTTGAGCAATACCACCACCTCACACGTCCTCTGTCTCCACTGCTCAGCGATGTTTATCAAAACTTACAGGGCTAATAGAAGACAGAGCCTCAATCTTCTCATGTCATCTCAAATAATTACCACGAGATTAAAGCACACGTTTTATAGAACATTTTGACTTGCTATCTGCCTGTCACTGATGTACAGTAGCTTGTGGAGAAAGTTGGGACAGGGGGACAGTTGGGACAGTGTCTTTATGGCAAGATAGAAAGCAAATATGCCTTTGCTATTCACCATGCTGAGACTCAGCCACACCCTCTTCACCTCAAGGTGGAGACCTTCTGACTATTACTTACATTTTATTCTTCCGTCACTGTTTTTAGTTATACATAATAAAAAAAAAAGTAGCTTATTTTCTGGCCTTACAGCTGATTCTAGTGTTAGCTGTCTCGATTTGTGTTGGCAGAGCATGAGTCCAAAGTGTGTGTCTCAACCGACAATACCCACATTGCACATTTACATTGTACATTGGATAGGAGGAGGATAGGATATACTTTATTTGTGCGTCCGCTTGGTTAATACACCACAATCCCCAAGTGGAAATTTGGTTGTGGCAGCAGCAGAGTTACATATAAGACATTTAAGAAAAGTATATGAAGTGTTTAAATAAATATAGTATATACAGTGAAAGCGGTGCTAGGGGTATTGATGTTGATGATGATGATTCAATTGACGGAGGATCTGGCCAGGGGTGATTTATTATGCAGTCTTATTGCAGTGGGCAGGAATGTTCTCCTGAATCGGTCCTTGTGACAAATACATTTGTATGCATTTAACAAAATTGTGCCTTTCACAATTGGTTTGGGCTCTAAAAAACTTGTTCAATTGTGAGCAGGCACCTGTATCTATTCAGGGGGGGAAATATTGCCATTACTGCTCAAGTAGACTGTGATTTATGAAATATTATTTTGTGATACAAAAGTGTCCCAACTGACCGCGCTCAATTCATTTCAAAGGCAATGCAGAAGAAGCATAATGTTTTTGTGCAACAACAACTATGGGAAAATATAATGTCATAATTTGTAGGTCATTTATGTGTTGTGTAACACTGCTCTGTTGTCACAGAGCCAACACAAATCCCATCAACATTTCAGCAGCTCCCACTTTTGCTATCGTTAATATCTTTTGAGGCTTTCATCAAATTGCCATTTTGACGCAACTAGAGTCTTGCCAGGGGACAATTTGGCAACACAGCTCAGCTTTGTTAATAATGCGTGTGCGTGTGCATGTGTGTGCGTGTGTGTGGCTCTTAGACACGACCGTGTGGGTCTGTGTAACTGTCTATGTGTCCTTGCATCATGTTTAGCCACCCGGTCATTCCTGTCCATTCTGCTGGATTCAGCTTTACAGGCACCAGCTAGGGTGATCGACTGTGTTGTTTACATGTCAGTCTCTAACCCAACGAGCAACAGGCTCAGGGAAATGCCCACCGGTCCAGTCCGGACCAGACCAGACGGATGGATGGAAGCTTTGGGAACATGAGCTGAAGTCCAGACATATCTGCACACATTTAGGAGCGGGAAATTTAAGAGGCGTCAGCAGTGAGCCATGCTACACCTGAGACGTTGATTAAATGTTGGATTGGTTGAGTGTTTTTTTCATATTTGCTCCATTAATAGCTGATGTCTTTAAAACAGTATTACATTGCGAAACATAGCTTCTTTGGTCTTGCAAAAGACTTCTCAGAGGTCATGAAACCATCCAACAACCTCTAGCTTGAGGTTAATAAATAACTGATCTATCAGAAATAACAAAACAAGTAGTCTCTGAAAAGGTTGTTCATACTGTAGATGCTTTTAAATTAGAGTAGAAATCATCACTGATCTCAGCTCACTACCACGCTGCTGCTGCTGCTGCTGCTGCTGCTGCTGCTGCCACCGCTGCTGGGTCATTTTTAATGTCAGCTCATATATAGACTAATCAACAACAAGTGTCCCGTCCTATTTTGAGCAAGGCCAAAGAGCGTTTTTTTATGAGTTCTCCCCTGACCGTAAAGAAGGTTTATGTCTTGACAGTGCAACAGCAGATCTAAAGGCTACACACTAGTATAAACCCACAATAGTAAGGGAGCAAAGTTCCTTGTTTCCATTAACATATTGAAAGGTATGGACATCAACAGTGTGTTTTTAAATATGTTTTATGATGAAAACTGACATGATAAAAGAATATAAGAAGTAAACACAGCATTTGGTGCAGATTTAACATCAGCTC
Source organism: Taurulus bubalis (assembly GCF_910589615.1). Taxonomy (NCBI): domain Eukaryota; kingdom Metazoa; phylum Chordata; class Actinopteri; order Perciformes; family Cottidae; genus Taurulus; species Taurulus bubalis. The sequence goes on along the minus strand of NC_136596.1, from coordinate 13,542,738 downwards.
CAAAGTTGATATATCAAGGTTTTCCACAATTAATCCACAAACAAAACCCCTCTCAGACTTGGAAACGTGTACTTTCCCCTCTGAAGTTGTATTGTTCAACTCGCCCCATATTACTGTGTTGATAATGCCACCATGCTATTTTGGGAGTCAGTGGGCTATCACTTGGAGGGTGTTAAACAGAGGGATCTAGGTAACAGGAGAAAAATCATGGGATGTTTGGAAACTACATAACCCCAGTGATGGAAACTGTATGGGCTGCCCATAGAGAGCACATTGTTGACCCACAAAATAAACGACTGTTGTAGGAGTTTGAAAATGTGACACAACAAAAAAAACATGTTTTTTGTAGAAATGTCTCCATTACACAGCAATGAGGACCCAGCAATATTTCTTATGGAGAGAAATGTATGAGGGACAGAGCAAGAAAAGGGGTATGGCGTTGGTATGACAGGAACAGAAATTGTAGGAAAAGCACATTTTGAAACAGTGAGACATCTACATTGTGTATGCAATGCTGTGTAGGGAAGATTGTAGATTGTAGTGGACAAAGTATAATTTTCCTGGAGAGAATGTGTATTCAGTCGAGGGGAGAGAGGCAGGAGTTTTAGATTAGAGTCGAAGAGTAGTGGCAGAGGTGGTAAAGTGTGGAGATAGAGGTGGAGGGATGGGCGGGCAGGGATGAAAGGATTTAGATAGATTGGGTGAAGGATGGGGTAGAGGCAGAGGGGGTGAAATAACAGTGAGAAGTGAAGGGGAGGCTTGTGCACTCTGCCAACCAGACAGCCCGCCCTCTGCAGGCCCCGCTGCACCTGTTGTTTTTCAGGAACGAGATGCACCAAGGGGGGTGAATGTCTGGGGGGGGGGGTCTTTTGCTCCCTGTGACTCAGGAGAATCTGAGCAGGCATAGAGAGGGAGAGTTAAAGCTAAGCAGGGACATTGCGAGGGAGCTGAAGGGGGAGGTGGGAGCTATGCTGTGAGTCAGCCGTTGCTAAAAAAGGAAACTCTGCGACTTCCACAGGGAACCAGCAGGATAAAATAAGACAAGTGGTGAAACAGCACTCCTCAGCCCGGCCCCCCTTGGAACAGAAGATAAGGTGACCAAGGACTTTACAGAAGGAGTTGCATGAAAAGCAAATTAGATTTCACCTTGTATAATCATGCTTCGTCTGGTGGCTTGCAAGTACATATCATATTTTATATGCCATAAATATAGCTCTTGATAACAATCATGAAAAGGGACTCACTGTGATCTCAATTTCCAAGAAGTGTTCACATCCTTTTGATGACCCCTCTGCATCTGTTTTACAGATATAATATTATTTGATAAAGAAGTGAGTTTGACACTATACGAAGACAGCAATTTATGTAGAGTAGACATATAATCAATTCACCACATAATATGGTGGCATTTCAGAATATTTTTTAGGGCTACAGCAGAATTTCACCCACTCTATGTTCTGGAGCCGAATCCTCTATGACATAACTGATGAGAGAGAGAGAGAGAGAAAGAGAGAGAGAGAGAGAGAGAGAGAGAGAGAGAGAGAGAGAGAGAGAGAGAGAGAGAGAGAGATAGTGTGTGTCACTGGTGAAAATATCTCACATTCCTCCTCTTGAGCTCTCAGAATAGAGCACAGCACCCACCGTTGAGGAAATGCAGTAATCTGAGTTGCATAGCTTCACTTTATGAACATAAAGGTGTGTTGCTGATGTCATGCAGAGCCATGGGCCTCTCTCGCATGATTATGATAAGAAATAAAAGCTCATGTAGTGTTGCCATAGCCATCGACACAAATTTCAAAGTATTGTAATCAAGCCATAAAAAGCATTCTGTTTACCTCTGCTGGCTGGTATGACGTTATAAGCAATGGCTCACAACCTACGCTACAGCTGTAGGCTTTCTAATCCCTCTGCAGCCTGGATAACAGAAGTCAAATTGACGTCATTCTCCACTGTGCACTGAGCTTGTTTTTTCATGCCTCTGTGAGCTTAGGGCCAGATTTAGTGCATTTAGACATTAAGATGGCTCAGTTTTGTATGTGCAGTATTTCTCTTTGGACAATTAAAATGACATATAACATCATCTTCAGTCCTTGGAACCTGACCCCTTCATCTTACTACGTCTATTTTTGCAGTTGCAAAAAATAGGTGCAAACTGTGCAGGACTTTTCCCAACCATGGTGGCGGCAAGGTCTTGAACTTGTGGTGCTGCATAAGAGCTGCAAACATGCCATAGGAGTGCAGCGTTTGTGTGTGAAGGATGGTTGGAGGTGGAATGCTGACCATGCTGGGACTTTGGCATGGCAGGGATGGGAGTCCTGGCTTGGGAATATAGCACACACTCTGGCTATCAGGTTCCCTGTCCATACTAAATGTGGAGGGCCACAACAGCCCATGAGCTCCACTGAGGATATTTAAAAGGATTTTCAATTCATCTGAAATCATGCTCCGTCCACTTATTCAAGGCCGTTGTGCTATTGCAACTGTTAGCTATTGCAAACTCTCCCTCTTTCTTTAGAGAACAATAGTATTTTTTACTAAAATAAACATTAGTGAGGTGAGGCATCTGTCTCTCATGGACGGACTAACTAAGACTTTGTTTATACTTGCACATGGTACTGTGGTGCAGCCTCCACTGATGGCGCACAAGCTTTGAGCGTGCACAAGGCGTTTATGCTCAGTGCGCTGTTCGTTATAGTATTCTCTAAAGCGCTAGAGGGCTTACAAATAATGTATTGTGAAGAAGCAAGAAGACAGCGAATGTACCCTGCAAAACGTCATAACCCGAAGAGGAATTGAATGCATAATAAAGAAACAAAGGTTGAATATCCTGGAAAAAAAAATTGATTTGACTGCAAAATATCAACCTAAATATAGATTTTTAAGACCTCCGGTTTCTAAAGCATCTAAAAGCAAATTGGCATTTTTTATTCCTTAGATATATTAATAATGCTTTTATTAGTGAACTATTTGTGACAGTCATGTCTCTGAAAAGCTTAGAGTGTGCCGATGACGCTTATTTAACAAAATTCAAAGGTGCGCCACTTGCAGAGCCTTTGCGCTCAATGCGTAACCTGTGATGACATCATTTTCAACTTTCACTGGATCCACTACAGCTAGTGTGAACCTAGCTTAGAGTCAAGCAGTCTAAAGACTGACAACTGACAGATACTGTTTACTTGCAGCAGCTGCTGTTGACATGCATGCACTGCATCAATATTCATTTTTAATGTTTTTGCAGTAGAATGTAATTTTGAGTGTCAGAGAGAGACGATCTAGGGACACAAGGTCCCTGGTTGTTCTTAATGTTCTCAAAAGTAAAATTACAGTAAAATGTCTTGCTTTGTGTCATGGTAAGGTATTCTCCCCTTTCAGCTGTGCATTGTGGTGCATTCAGTGAAGGTAAACAACTTGTTCCTGGCAAGGTCACAAAACAGTCCAGCTTTCAGTTATGAAAAAGCAGCAGCCTCTGTTGTCCGCCTCCTCTTGCAGAAGTGCTTCAAACTGGAATGAACCAGCTGCTGAGGAAGATCATGAAGAAAAGCCCTTAAAAAAAAAAACATTGCTCTCCGCCTCCACGCTCAGTCTATCGGTGGCTCTATCTCTGTTCCTGTCTTTGTGCCTATAGAGAAAAACAGAGTGAGTCTGTACTCAGGACAGATGGCAAACTGACTGCAGTGCTGTGTGTGTGTGTGTGTGTGTGTGTGTGTGTGTGTGTGTGTGTGTGTGTGTGTGTGTGTGTGTGTGTGTGTGTGTGAGAGAGAGAGAGAGAGAGAGAGAGAGAGAGAGACAGAGAGAGAGAGAGATAGTTTATGTTAGGCATGCCTTATAAAAAGGTTCACTTACTGATGTTCTTTGATGTACTTACCTACAGGATGTGTTAACTACATGCCTGCAAATGCAGATCTTTTAAAAGTGATTCTGTATCATTCCTCATTCTGTGAAGTCCCTGTCCACTCCTTTGTCTTTTTGTTACTCCAGTTGTATGTCTGATCTTTACTGCGCATCATTATTTCAGTGAAGTCTAGAAGGCTATTTACACATTCATCTACTGGACGAGTCAATACAGCAAGGAGAAGCTGGCATTACTAGGCATAGAGGGAGAGACAAACTCCACTATATCTTTATAAGTTGTTTCTCTGAATGTTGTCTGTTGCTCCTTTAATAATATTAAGAAAGCAATGTTGCTGATGAATTTGCATGGGTGATATGATGAACTTGAGGCTCAGCCAATCGAAGCTGAGGATGCTGTTGGGGGTGCTGGAAAGGAGGACCATAAAAAGGCTATGATGAGACAATGAGGATAGCTTATTGAGTGTTATAGGGCAGGAAAGTTACAGTTTGGCTCAAACTGTCTTCTGGAACAGAAGGAAAATAACAGATTGGTTAAATTATTTTGTCCATTGGAAAAGAAGAATTGTACTGAATGGTTACATGGAACTATAACATTAAACAATTATTGGATATCTAACAATTGGTTCAGGAAAAAGCATAGAAAGAAAGGTGAATAAATTAATTGGATTCTTAGAGAAATATGGTGTGTGTGTAAACTGGGATGTAGTGGCCTTCATTTAGTAAAATTTATGTTTGACAGTGAAATATTAAAGCAGTGCAATTTACAGAGAAGTGTGTGTGTGTTAATTATTTTTTTAAAAACAGTAGCTCAGTTCTGTTAATGATTCAAGTTATCAGCTGCAAAGGTCAGACTGTATGACCTGGATGTGTGTACAAAGCAACTAAATCACTAACGTATTCATTTCAAGAAAGATTTTATGGGACTTTCAATAGATGATATTATTTTAGTGTTATTATATTACATATTATATTATCTTTTCAGATACATTTAATAAGTCATATCCCTGTGGATCCATTCCTGCATTACATTTTCAGACCTGTAGTACTATTGGTTGTTCCATTGTTTCGAGGAATGTGTGGGCTTGCATCGATGCTGCTCTCCATGCCTCAGGGCAGACATGTGTGTGTGAGTAGTTCTATTATGTCACAGTGATGATGTAGCACTGGCAAGCAGGCGTACGGGGGCCTCAGTCCAACACCCCCTCCCCATCCATGCTGAACGTGCCTGGTCACAGAAAGCTGCTGAGAACCTCTGGTTCACAAGGGCTTCTGGGTAGTGGGATTAGCTGGTGAGAGGAAACAGCTGAGGCCTGTGTAGCGTCAGCACTTGCTAATCAACACTCCTACCACACACACATATATGCACACTGCACCAATCTATGCTCTCCCTAAAAAAATCCCCACCTTCTTTTTCAGCAGGGGTCAGACACCCACAAAGGCCTGGGCCCACAAAAGCCAAAGGGAGCCGGGGGGGACAAAGGCACACTGAAGTGCTTGGTCAAAGCTGACAGGGCTGCTGAGTCATCCCTGGGTTAAACTGATCATTTGCAAAAGATCCCCAATAAAGTTGATGAGCTGTCACTTTGTATTTAACATGTCAGTTTTGGCTAAATGTTTATTTTCTTAATGATATAGCAACTGCAGCATCATGTGAGGACATTTAGAGGACATTTATATTTTAAAAACTGCCAGGTTCACTTATGCAATAGCAATGACATTCATGCATTTTCAGAGATCATTTAGTTCCAGCTTGACCGACGAGACATCAGTGCAGCACAATGTATTCATAAACATCCGGCATGATCTATTTTGCAGAGCTCATTCGAGCATCCATGCTCGTCTTTTTCATCTAAATCAATTAGTTAAAATATCGTAGACGTAGTACACAAGTCGATACACTACGAGTAAAATGGATTGACTGCTCACAAAACAGACTGCTATGAATAGGTTATGTGGAGACAAACTGGTCCCAGAATGACAGCAGTCCTGTTTAAAGATAGACCATGTTAAACATTGACTTTTTAAAACAATTCCGGGATTGGCAATAAGTGTTAAGTACAACTTCTACAATAACAGTAAAATAATTACTTTCCAGCACAAAAAATACTTCACAAAGGCAAAACACTTAATGCAAATATAACTCAATAAAAGAGTTTGATTATGATGCTTAAACGCTGAATTGTGGATTAAAAACAATTTTTAATCTCATGCTGATACCTTCTCCATCATTACTCTGCAGCACACCAACATGTCCTTTCTTGTATATGCATCTTTCAGCAGTGATCAATAAATCATGTGTTTTGTTATATGTGGACCGGTGACTGTGGCTCACTTGGCCTGGAGCCATCGACTTCTATCAGGTTTCATTGAGAGTTTCCTAGAGAGGGGTGCTTTGTGACTCATCCATGTTTCTGTTCAACAGCTAAATTATAATTCAACTTTATTATAATTATTATTTTGACATATATATTAAGCATTTGATTGATCTCAAATGTGTCAGACAAGTATGATTTCAATAGTGGATGCTGGCTTGTCGTCATTAAAAGATTTTAAAAAACAGCTCTTTTCATATACAAGAGACATTTGAGGGACGTGACCATTATATTATTTGGCACTTATTTGTTTGAATCATTCCGACCGGTGGTATTCTGCTCTTCTTACGGGCTTTGCCCCTCCTTGTCTGAGGGATCCCCACAGTAAACCACATGAAACTCAGTGTGGACATGTACAAACAAGGAATTGTGTCCTGTGCCACGTTTGTCTCAGATTTGTTGATAACAAATATTTGTATCCAGTGGGGATGAAAAACTGACACATGCCCTTAAGCTTAAAATATAAGTAAGGTGCATTTTTCAATGAAGTGGCAATGATTGGCTGCTTATGATGAAGTAAGACTTATTCAGTAAAAGTATTTCACTTTACTGTCATGCAAGGCCAGATGCAGTCTAAAAACCACCTCCAGGGGCAGCATGGTACTTATTTTTACAGGATAATCTGGGCCCGGCGGAGTGGCAACCTGTTTGCTTCTAATCTAAAACTGTCATGACCCAAATAAAATTGATTTGGGGTAAAGCAATGGGTAATGATTAATCATTTTCAGCTTGATTTGAATGCTGCTTTTCAGTTGAAGCGATGTTTTGTTGTAATTCTGTCAATAGACTGGTGCTCAGACAAAACAAAGAGGAAACTTTATCTTCACTAATCTATCAATATATTTAAGTGTGTACTGTATAGGGTGCACTTGTATAATGGTGTTAAATTCTGTGCAGAAATTCACATCATAGTTCATTGTAATTTTGAACAAAACGTTTATTCAAATCAAAAGGAAGAACTAGACATAAGGTTAAACCATTCAGAACATAGAATATTCATAGAATATCTATACATTTTGATGATTGACAGACCAAAAAAAAGCATAAAAACAAACATACAAATGGAGAATGAAGAAAATTCAGTGAGTGATATTGCACTTTGTTTCTAAAATGTTTCAGATCCCATTTCCCAGGTTCTTCATCTGTGAACATTTCAGTTCCTGCCTTTATTAAGTCAGGAGTTTAGCTTAGTTTTGACACTGGACTACTGCGGCCCAAGCAAATGGACTATGGAATTGACCAACCTGAAACAAATATGTAAGCTTATTCATTATTGTGTAGCTTGATTCAATTTCCCTAAAATAAAATCCAAACAAAGAACTGCAAAAAATATATTAGGATAGAGGAAGAAGCCGCATGGCTGCTATCCCCATGTTACCTAAGTGTTTGTCAGGGGGGGGAGGCTGCTGATCCACAGCTGCCCCCCTCCCCAGGCCTGAAGGGGATCAGACTGGTCAGGAAGGTTGCTTGTTAAACTAGGAAGTAAACTATATCAATGCCCAGAAATACATGGGGAAAAAAAGAAATAGTCAACCCTAATCAGCTTCAGAAAAATAGCGCAGTTGAGACTTAAACACTTACTTCTAAAAAAAGGACTTTTTTTTTCCTCTTCCCTTTTTGTCCTTTTGAATAAACATGGAAAGGTCTAAAACATACAGACAAACATAATAAGAGTTAACATGGACATTGAAAAATGAAGACTCATGATCAGGTCTTTTCTTTGTCAAGGCCACTAAGATAAGATCACTTTAATAATCTGCAGTTTGTCGATTTCTGTCAAAAGCAGTATAGTTAGTCGCCAGCTGGATCCCGATAAGAGCGTGCACACATACACACATACATACACAACACATACAAACTTTTGTCAGCTACTTTTAAAAATGTAAACTTTAGAAAAAAAGTCACTAATCTTTAAAAAAAAAAAATTGAATAATGCACCAATGTCCTACACAACACTGCTTAACTGAAAAATCCTCGAGAATAACATGGTTAGTACCAAAGGTTTTTATCCAGACCTTCTCCATTAAACACTTTTTATGAATTATTATTTTCTTATTAAAAAAGTGCTGCTTTTCTTTTTTTTTCTCTTGACTATGTCAAACCTCTGTTACAGCTGGTCTTTTGTGTTGAATGAGTTAGAAAACCAATGTATTACTCATGTCAACCTACCACTACTTGTTCTGAGCAGTCTGAACAGAGGTTTAGCAACGTCCCCAGCTTTTCATTTGTGCTGGGTTTGCTCCTTTAATAAAGAAGCACTACTCTTTTTCCACCCTTTTTTATAGCTAGCGTTCTGACTTCACTGGTCTGGTAAAATTGTTGGTTGGATGAACTGGGCAAGTGCAGCAGGACAAAAAGGGAATGTTATTAATCTCAGAAAGCTGCCTTGCTTCTATGCAGGTCTATTCTCTTGTTTTGGTAGTTAAAACAAAATAATCATTATTTTTAACAGTGCAAGTTAAAACAAAAAACTTTTTTTCTCTTTTCCCCCCCAACTGTTTGGCAAGTGAGACGACCACCTGAGACAGTGCTTTTTGGGCAGTTTTGCAAGCCTGGCTTGCCCTGAGATTGGGAGAAGAGGGGCTGCAGGTAATTCAGGTGAGGCGAGTCCCTCCACAATGTACCACCCTCTCTGTTTCACACACACACACACACACACACACACACACACACACACACACACACACACACACACACACACACACACACACACACACACACACACACACACACGACACAGGCTCACACTTTGCTCCTTAGCTACAATTTGAGCGGCAAATGCAGGTCTGCAACCCTCCTAGTCCGAATCCAGAGCAACCTCAAAACAAGAAAGGCTAAAAGTTATTCTATGATTGGAGCTAAATACAAAAACAGAATAACAGAACTAAACTAAAAAAGGAGAAAAGCCACACTTGGAAGCTGAGGAGGCAACATCTTAAAGAGCTTTAAGATGAAGATAGTGTGCTGCAAAAGTCCAGTCTAGTTATTTAAGTCACTGAGGAAATGTCATAAGGAGAAACATATTTTCCAAAATCAGTGCAGTGTTCTTGTCCTTGTCAATCTTTTTTTTCCCCAAATTCAAATCCTGTTCTCAGCATTGCTCAATGTTATGCAGATGAAAGTCTTGACAGTTAAGCCTGCAGTCTCATATTCGTAGTCTGGCGCATCATATTTCTTTTTCTTTTTCATTTCTCATTAAACAGAGCAACACAAAATCAAGTAAAGAATAAAGTGTGCAAAACAAAAAAAAACGAAACGAGGCAGGAGGACCTAGTCTTTGCTCTGTTGTTGACTGCTGAATGCTCTCATTCATACAGACTGTGGTGGTTCGAACATTATTTTTCTCTTTTTGTCGAGTTTAGCTGATTCTGCTGAAGCCGGGACATGATCGGTCCTCCTTTGTGTGAGGAGCCATGTCCATATGTGCCACGAGTACAGAAGAATCAAGAGTTAAAGAGAAGCTTGGGACGCCAAGCCTTACTGATTCTTCATTGTCATTGTCGATACTATCACCGGGCTCTCACTACCAGTGGGGTTTTTCATACAGACTGAATATGTGTTCATCTGTATGCCTCCCACCCTCAGCAGGCCGTCACAGGAAGGAAGCAATGCCCCAAACTAGTGGCTCCTGATTCTCTCGCTGAGGGAAGGCAGGAACAGATTTGTCCAACCCAACGCAACTGTAGGTATTTGTCCAAGTCGTTGTTGGTTGGTTGGATACTTTGCATTTTTCTTGATGTCAACAGCGTTGTGTGACCCTTGTTGTTGGAGAAAAATAAACAAAGTTGAGCCTTGCAAGCAGGTTTCTTTAGAGATCCCCAAGTCAGTCTGGGGCCTTTCAGGAAAACCCTTCAGCGTGATGGACAGGCGTCAAGCCTGTGCTCCTCTGTACGTCTCGCATGATCTGGATTAGGATCGATCTGGAGAGGAGACAAGAAAAAGAGGGTTTATTTATTGAAACACAGAGCAGATTTAATTTGGTCTACTTTGCTTTATGTTATTCGGTGCTTACCTCAGAGTACAGAGGAGGAGGCTGGAAGCGGAACTCGTGAATGTAGGCGAAGAGAGGTCCGTCCAGATCCTCGCGGGCTGCTGGGACATCAAGACTGCTCTGCCTCTGTTCTTCTGTCACAATTTCTGCATAGCTTGGAGGAGCTGCAGAGGAACACGCAAGCCACATATTAGCATTCTCGATCAGTATACGGTATTCAGACTTAAGTTCTATATATCTGAATCATGAGCGTGAGATCCAACATACCTTCAGGCCTCTCAGGTAGACCCATGCCCAGCCAGCTCATGCTGCACTGGCTGCTGACACTGGAGGTACGGGAGCCGAAGGGGTGGAGAGGGATTGTCCCGATGACCAGGGGCAGGTTCAGGGACAGGTTTATTGCCCCAGGTATGTCCACGTAAACCTGAGTAATCCCCACAGCAGGTTAGAATATGCAAGTCATTCTGAGGTATAATAATTGTGCTGCAATGAGCTGAGCATTCTGCATGAAATGAAACACCTTTTTTGTATCCTCTATAAGATAAAACATAAATAAAAAAACATGCTAGTCTGGGCTAAATGGGTTGTGCAGTTAATATGTGGGTCAACAACTTGAGGTTGGTTGCTTATGCAGGTAGATCCCGCGTCTGGTGGCTGTCTGTTCGCGAGGTAAAGAGGTTATAAGCACCCTCAAGGCAGGTGTTACCAAAGATATCCTGGGATAATGCTCTTAGCAGCATGTGGAGATAACACCTGGTGCCATCCAAGGCCCAGATTTGGAAATGGTGGCTGAGTCAGCCAAGTCCTTTAATAGGAGAGAGTTGTTGGCTTACTGGGAAATGTTGATTCTGTACTGACAATGGTGCTGAGTAATGGTGATAATAAAAGGTCAAGAGGAAACTGTTATAAGGACAGAAACACCTCTTCGTCTATGCCAGTGATCTCTGGATGGAGGCTCGGTGGCCAACAAACAGAAAAGGGGGTTATGCTGAATGGGGTGTGAGAGTAGCCCAAATACAGTAAGACTGTACTCACCATAAGAGAGTACTCCACTCGAATAATGCTGCAGTCCAAGATGGAGGGTGAAACAGGTGGGATCTTCAGCATCTTGCCGCTCCAGGTCTCAGTTTTGCCCGAGGACAGAGACTCTCCCCGCAGGTTGGCCACCAGCTGCTTGACCTCCTTCATCTTCCCTTTGGCATAGAAGGTCTGGGTCTGGTAGATGGCTGCCTTTGGCACCACCATGCGGGATGAGCAGTTCTCAATCTCGGCAAAGATCTGGATCGACTCTCCTACAGAGTCAGAGAGAGCAGAGGTGAGGTTAATTGATGTTGTATTACATTTCTAAAAACATTAAAAACGTCTTTTTACCTAGTGTGTCATTACCAATAAATGCAGTGATTCAGACAGTGTAATAATTTCATCAACTTATCTACATGACTAACAATGTTATCAGTTGCATTATGAATAATTTACTTATCCTCACCAGGGGTGTATCCCTTCCTTTCTATTTTGGCACTTAGGGAAATAGGACCTGAGGTGCAGAACCAACAGCAAAGCGTCTTGTCTTTCGTGCCGGCCTGTGGTGACTGAAAAAGAAAAGAACAAACAGATGTATTAGAAAATATCTGGAGGTTTCTCTTAAATATTGCCCATCAATATTGGAAAAAAAGGGTGTTCCGGCTATCCATTGGGTAATCAGTCAAAACAAAATAACAGATTAACTTTGACACCGAGCCTTACCATAGTCCGATGCCCTTAGTACAATGCCTCTCCCAATTGAAATATTAAAAAGTTAGGGGATTTTTCAAAATAACTTACCAGCAATAATGGAGTGTTGATGTCAATGTGCTCAAAGACTGTGAATTCCTTCTTGGTTTTCATGGGCAGGAGCCACGGCCTGTGGAGTTCTGCCTTTACCCAATAGCGCACACTGCCATGCTTCCCTTCGAAAGAGGTAGCCAGAGGTCTACAGGAAAGAAGACGGGAGGAAAAGGAATAGAAAGGTTGTATTAACTGTCGAAATGTCATATAGTCTACAGCTGAATAATGATGATATTGTTATTTAATCTGACTCAAGTGTAGTCTTAAAACACTTACGTCTGTGGAAGCTCGAGGCTGAATGCATACTCATGTCTTCCTGAATGGATAGTGGTGAGTCCTTCCTCAGAGTTGTCATCGTCTGAAAAACAAGGAGGACAATATTCCAAACACATGTATACCATACCTGGGTAAAATGCTCTACGAAGGCATCTGAAAGTCATACCAAAAACACAGGGTGGGGGAGACAAAAGAGAATAAGCGGATTTTACTATCATATCGGTCTGTAAAAAAATGATGTATTGAGAGATGAGCAGCAGACCAAATAAGTTGATTGTTTAAGGTACCAGAAACGTGCAAGATAGTGCTCCCAGAAATCCCATTGTGGCATGATGGAGATACATAGGTTCCTATGGAGGAAACTGGGCTCTATGGGGCTACAATGAAATCCTAATCGGTAGATGAATCTATCTGGCTAACAAGGACCAAGTTGTTTTCTATTCATCTCTAAAAAAAAAAACTAACAAGAGACCATCTTTTTTTCTGAAGGGAGGAGAGGACCTTTTCGCATCGAAAATGCTCATAAAATGTTGCAAATTATCCTTATTTATAATTTGAAACAACAAGAGTGTATTCTGAAGAGCTGGGTCGAGAGGCCTTGTGTGCTTCTGCCAGCTCAGCACTCCCTCCCCCTAGCAGCAGCCGTGTGGTAAACAAGTACGGAGCTGTCAGTCAAACGGCAGACTCCAGCAGGAGGAGACCGGCCTAAACCGGTGTGAGCAGCTTCCCACAGCCGCTCTGCTCTCATTACGCATTCACTGTGCGACACCGCAGTCACTAACGAGACTGGTCCGAACACCAACTGCAGCAGCTGTCGAGCGGTTTATCCACCTCAGCATCACAGAACATGTTTTATGATGATTTATTCGCTTGTGGCGAAATTAAGCTTTGATTCAAGTAGCATTGTTGGTGAACGACGTTGTATGTCGTTTATCTGCAACAATGTATCTCCTCAATTTAAACCTCAGCTCTTCTGATAATGACATATTTGATGTAGGCTAATGTTACAATTCACCTTGACGTGCAATAGGCCCGACAGTCTAGCTTCATGGCAGCTAGTCTGCTACACGTATGACGGCTGCTGCAGAGTTGACCAGAAACTGGATGTCTATTAAATAAGTAAAGATGCTGCAGATGGGAGAAAAAAGAAACGCACCAGGCTAAACCCAAACCAAGAAAAGGCACACATATACCTATACGGGCGCTCACAATGGGTGCTCTCTACCATCGAAAACATCAACCATTCTGCGGATAAAGTTACGCAAATATGTCTGAAGCACAAAGCTGCTGACAATAGAGCAATGCATCGTCATAATCCAGCAAAACACAGATACGTGCAGAGGAAACACATGGACGAATAACGGAAACTATTATCTGTGCAGCTCCACCGTAGCTTTTTAACACATTTACAAATCATACTACAGGTACTCCTATGGATTTATTCTATTCTGCAGGTGTTTTCTTAATTAAAAAGTTGCAGAGTCTTCTGTCACTCTATGCAAGAGGGTGATGTCATTGGCCACACATGAGCACCTCAGCCAATAACTCACGGGTGAGGGAGGGTCATGCGCTTTGCTCCGCCCTCCCCTGGTCCAGTTTTCTGAACAGGATTGAACCGCTTTGAACAATGGGTGGAAACTTAAGAAAAGCTACAAAGAAACACCAAATATGATGCATTTTTCCATTGAAAATGTTTTACAAGGCAGCAAGTGCATCATTGCAAACCATTACTCTATAACTCTGTGGCTCAATAATGTGCTTTTACACTTGAAATACTGTGAAAAATACTGATGCCCGAGCTGCTGTCATTCATTGACACCTTGACACAATCAAGTAACGATGGAGCTCTCTGAAACCGATGCCACTAAAGTCTATTGTACCAACACCACCACATAAAAGACTTTACACGATGAAAGATAACCAAATCCAACAGTGTTTATTATTACGTTATTAACACCGTTTCTGACATTCAAGGCTACAGCATCCTCCAATTAACCTGATCCTCAACCAGCACAAAGAGCATCTTACTGTCAGTTTCTCTCAAACTTCTGTTATATAAAAAAAAACCAGTCTCTTACCTCTCTCGTGCCCAATTAAGATATCTTTGTGATTTAGATATTCCACTTCTTCTGTGTAGTTTTGCGTGTAGGCAGTGTTGGATCCAGCATTTCTAGATTCAGTCCAACGAACTTTCGCAAATCCTTTTGCGTGGATTTTAAGCGATTTCACGCGGATTTCTCCGGTGACTTCGATGATCACCCTCCCTGAGACGCAGTCCCCGCTGGAGAAGACGGGAACATTGCTGTCATTGAGACAGTCGTAGCTTACTGTGAAGCTCTTTACCTTTCCTAGCACCATAGTGGAAAGAGATACAGAGACCTTGAAATAAAAAAAGGCTATGAAAAAAGAATTTCATAAGAAAAAAGGGATGCAGTCTTTAGACACTGATCAGTATCTCTGCCCTGCAAAAAGCAGGAGGCACGATCAGTGGTTTCTTTGCGAGCAGTTCATTGAGATGTGTGATGGCTGAATAACAGCAAAGGATGCTGTTATCGTCCGCCTCTCTGCTCGTCGGTCTCCAGTCAAAGACAAGGAAACCCCCGTAGCACAGCTCACTTTAAGCGACAGGCTGTGTGAAAAACAACCTTGGGCGCATGCGCAGGGCTCCGCTGCCCCCTCCTTCCGCCTCCTGGAACAAGGCAGAGAAGTGTGGCTCTGAGCCAGATGACAAGTTTGGTCAAACAGCTGAAAGACTGCACGAAGAAATGTTCACCACAATAGTTTTAGAGGTGAGCCTTCACGAGTCATTTGTTGTATTAGAATGTACCATAAAAGTCTAATTTCGAGTGATTTACAGGCTTTTTATTCAAAGATTGATGTTAGGAGTATGTTTAGCTGATGGCGTAGGAAACAACAAAGACACAATTCTACTCTTCATTATATATGATTATATGATAACCATTCATACACGGTGCATCATCTCTGAATATTGTATATGCCTACGGCTTCCAGCTTTATATCTAGGGATATCATTATGTCACACAGTTATCTGTGATATAATTCACACATATGGAATCATCTGCAAATTTCCCAGTGCGGGACTAATAAAGGAATATCTAATCTCACATATATCCAGGCACACTGCAGCCTCTACATCAATGTGCAATCAACAAAAAACAACTGCTGAAATGTGCATGCCTCGTGCAGCATAGGCCATGTAGAATTGCTGGATACTATGTATTCCTGCGATTTTAGGGGGAACAGACTTTTAGAAAAGATTCCTATTTATTCATCTAGCATATATTGTTTCTGTGTTAAGATTAAAATGGTCCATGCACATATGGGGGGTTGGGATTTCTCATTGTGTTGAACTCACAGTTTACAGAAAAACAACTCCGAGGCTCAAAACGCCATCTGGTGGACCATCACGGCTTCTAAAATGAACTGCAGCGTCACCTGTTGAACAGCTCGGTAACTCATTGCTTATTGCTGTCATCAAACACATTATGACTGAAAAACGACCATTTCAATTCTAATTTATTTTGATTGTTTAATTTACAAGACACCACATCAATTTAGCAACACAATTTAACGATGATGAGATAAAGATTTACAGGACGTGCGTTGTGGTAGCTGGAGCTATGGAGATAAAAGTTTACAAGATCCACATCAAGCAGCAATGTATGATTCAAATTGGATGGCGATTGATTAAACCCTTAATGAAAATAATTAAAAACCCAATCATATTCCATTCTACCTCCTATAATTTAAAAAGTGCACAGTCATATGAGTTTCTATCTGATTTCATAATTTATTAGCAAGTATTATAACCACATATTTAGTTTCTCACAAACCAATAGACATAGGCTACATATTTGTGATACACGAATTGCCAATAGTAGTTGAAGTTGTGGTCATGACATCATAGACAACTCAACAAAACTGTGCAGCAAGTATTACAAGATGAATGCTGCCCTCTATAGTTCCCAGTTCATCATTACATGTTAATCATCTTTATTTTAAATTAAACTAGAAAACTCTTATTTTGAAAGCGTAACCGGGATGTTTACGCGAGTCCAGACTCGAGAGCTACCGTCACTTACAGTCAAAAACGAACACTGTAGAAAAGTCACCTCTGAAAAATCTCACCCGGTCTTTTACGACAGAAAATCACCAAATCGAAAGGTTGCGAAACGCTGTAATGAAAATAGAAACGTTTGCTTTGATGTTCCTTTGTCAAATGTATGGACAAAGTTTGTGCCAAAATGAAACCAGACCCAACATCGTGATGGTGATGAGTGATGCATTTGTGAGTATGAATTATGTTACAGTGCTTTACAGTAACTGCCTCAATAATAGCAACTTTTGTTTATTTTAGTCCTCAGCACTATGCAAGGATAGACTTATAGCTCGAGAAGTTTAAACGCCATACAGAGATGTTTATCTTTTAAAATGTAATCCTTGTTTTGACTGTGTACCTCTGTGGCGTTGGGTCTACATGCTAGTGTTCCACTTTCTGCAGGATGGGCGCTTGACCTTTGACCCTGGCAGTAAAGTTGTGCAGCTGCCATATGTAAACTACCTCAGGGAGCTTGGTACTACTTTCCTCAACGCTTACACCAACTCACCCATCTGCTGCCCCTCAAGAGCAGGTAAACTAAAGGCACTGGCAATTATTAAAGGTGGAATAATACATATATTTCAGCTGTTTAATATTTGTTTCACAGCAATGTGGAGCGGTCAGTTTGTTCACCTTACTCAGTCGTGGAACAACTACAAATGCCTTGATGCTAATGCAACAACATGGATGGATTTGCTGGAGGCAAATGGATATCTTACCAAGTCGATGGGCAAGCTGGACTACACCTCAGGGAGTCACTCTGTTAGGTAGGCAGCCACTGTCACTGTATCTCAGACAAGAAAACAGCTTCACTAACCTCGTCTCATCCCTATTCAATAATAACACATACACTCAAAGGTTAGTGACTAACCGTATTAGTAATAACCAAATCACATACTGTGTATGTGGGCAGCTATTCTTCAGAACAGTGTGAATCATTTTTTTTGGGACTTGTCCTCTTGTGTTTCTTTCCACTTCCCATTTTCTTTGTGTCGCCGGCTGCATCTTGTTTGCTATTTTGTTTTGCAACTTCTGCAGTAATCGAGTCGAGGCCTGGACACGAGATGTTCAATTCCTCCTGCGCCAAGAAGGCCGGCCTGTTACGCAACTTGTTGGGAACATGTCAACAGTAAGGATCATGAGAAAAGACTGGGAAAACACAGACAAGGCAACACAGTGGATCCACCAGAGAGCTGCGTCCTCACACCAGCCCTTCGCACTTTATCTTGGCCTCAATTTACCTCACCCCTATAAAACAGATTCCCTGGGGCCCACCGCAGGAGGATCCACCTTCCTTACCTCACCATACTGGCTGAAGAAGGCATGCTGCTTCTTTCCCCGCTTTTGAATGTTTTCTCTCCATTATTGAAGAATCACATTGTATGTTTTTATATAAATCACTATAAAGTCTCCTGTTCTTATTTTACACACATACAGGTGTCTTCTGAGCTCATCACTGTTCCTAAATGGCTGCCTATTGCTGCCATGCACCCTGTCGACTACTACTCCACCTCCACCAAAAACTGCAGCGGTGTTTTCACTGAGGACGAAGTCAAAAGCATAAGGGCCTTCTATTATGCCATGTGTGCTGAAGCAGATGCCATGCTGGGTTAGTTGACCGAAGTAATTCATCCTATGCTTTCAGGTAGTAGGTTTGACAGCTAACTTAGAGCTTAACTCATGTCTTTTAAACTCATGAAGATGGCTCGAGTTCAAACCAAACTCTGTTGCCGTGATAACTAATGAAATGGCACCAAACCTGCAAGGAGCAGTTTTTAGCGCAGTTTCACAGATCCAAACATGAACTGTAGGAAAAAAAGTACTGAGACTTTCTGTGACCGCGTTTGCAGCACAACCAACACACCACTCTAGCTATTAAACAGGTGCGTAACATAACTGGCAACAGCAGGTAGCTAGATTTTTTGTTCGTATCAGTAATACTAATATATCAAATTTGATTCTGTGCAGCCTGTTGGAACATTTGGCTACTTTACTTGAATAAATCTCAGGGAAACTTCCCTAAATAAATATACACCAAAAAGGTAGTAACTGACTTTTAAAGGCAGAATGGGATGGTAAGTATATTTATATATGGATATTAGATTCAATTATTGTCATAGTACATACATACATGAAATGTATTCTCTGCATTTGACCCATCCTTAGTATTAGGGAGCAGTGGGCAGCCCTGATCGGCGCCCGGGGAGCAATTTAGGGTTGGGTGTCTTGCTCAGGGACACTTCGACATGTGACCCATGGGGAGGCTGGGGATCGAGCCGGCGACCCTGTGGTTGCAGGACGACCACTCATCCCCATGAGCTACAGCTAATATTTTTCTCTCTGGAGTACATCTCTATCGCCACTTAATGTTTGAATAAAGTCTTTGAATTAAGTAAAAATAAAGCAGCAGCTTAATGGTTTCTCTGTCTCACCAGGCCAAGTGATTTCAGCTCTGAGAGAGACCGGCCTGCTGGACAACACTGTTGTGATCTTTACGGCTGACCACGGAGAGCTTGCCATGGAGCACCGGCAGTTCTACAAGATGTCAATGTTTGAAGGCAGCTCCCATGTTCCCCTGCTGGTCATGGGGCCTGGGCTGATGTCCGGCCTGCAGGTCAACAAGCTTGTGTCCTTGGTTGATCTCTATCCCACTGTGCTGGGTAAGGAAGTAGACCAAAACATAGGATTAAAGTGCCTATTAAAGATTTTAAATCATTAAAATGCCTGTTGAAAGGTAGAATCAAAGTGTTATACTTGTCAAGATGTGGAGGGATTTGAATTGTCTGCTATAGTGTTTGTAAAAGCAACATAATAAAAGCAGTAGATTTGGATTTTAGTATTTTAACTTGATGTAACACACTTCTGTTTTTTTTGCAGACATTGCTGGTATTCCAGCAGTAGGTATTCTTAGTGGCCACACGCTCCTTCCTCTGCTATCCAAGGCCAGTGCTTTTTCCAAGAAGCAACATCCAGACTGGGTTCTGAGTGAATATCATGGTTGTAATGTCAATGCCTCTACATACATGCTGAGAAGTGGCAGGTGGAAATACATTGCCTATGCAGATGGCCTGAGTGTCCCCCCACAGCTTTTTGGTGAGTTCCTAACTTCAGAAACTAAACTTTATTCACTCAATCCCTATACTTTCAAGAAGAAGAAAAGCAATAATAAAACACTGGCACCCTTTGATTTTTCTGTACTTTCTGTGTTTACAGACATAACACGGGACAAGGAAGAACTTCATAATGTAGCTCTCAAATTCCTAGATGTGGAGGCACATCTGGACAAGCTATTGCGTAGTATTGTAGACTATCCAAAAGTCTCTACAACTGTGCATCTCTACAATAAAAAGTCATTTGTTGCCTGGCGCCATAGTTTGGGGAGAAACTACAACCAAGTAATTGCTAACCTCAGGTGGCATGTGGATTGGCAAAAAGATTCATTAGCCAATGAGAGAGCTATTGACAACTGGCTCTCAGACTCTTTGTGATATTGTTTTTTACTTTTATAATGATGGTCACCTTTAATGTGTCTTTTTTTTTATGAGCTGGACTCTAACTTTGATTAAACGTGGATTATTACATCTTTGACTATGTGAGAGACATTGATGAATAGCTCTATGGCTATTTATAATATTTATATTTAGTAACCCTTTCAATGTACTAGGTTCACACTTTGACTCAATCTGTCTGATCATTTCGCACAAACTTCCAGAGGGACTTAAATATAACATAACCACGATGTGACTATATTCAATTGTTTCCATTGCTAAATTATTTTCTTTACTCAAATAAATTCATATTTAGTTCACTTTTGTCTCGTTTTGTTGTTTTTGTATATATCTGCACACTCAAGTGGACCAGAAGTGCAGGTCATTTTATTTTGAAAATCCAGGGACGGTGTAGTCACCTTTCTTTCACTTCCGTGTCACCCAACAGGAGCAGAGTAACTTGACGACGTAAACAGTGGGTTTTCCCAACATCTGCAATACTTGCGAGGGTAACAGCTGAACCAATTTGACAAATAACGTTAACCTGTTATGTATCAATGAAGGTTTGAAACCAGTTGTCATTATGAGGTAGTGACGTAGTTTAGAGGCTCTGAGAAGCTCACAGCTAGTGCTACTTAGCTTTATATGTAGCTATCCAACACTGCTAGCAGTTCAACCCCAGCTGGCTAATTTAAGAGTTTACTGTCAAGTCAGCTGGCAACATAACCAGCCACCCATAACGGTCAACCTGAGTTAAACATGTTATTTTGGGGTAGTGATGCCCAAATGTTTGTTTTTACATGTATCTTTGTTTCACTCAGATAATTGCAAGATGTCTAATAAAGAAGTGAAAGCGGCACTGAAAAGTGCCAGAGAGGCCATTAAAAACAAAGAGTACAAAGACGCTCTAAAACACTGCAAGGTAAATAAAGCTTCTCCGATTCACACACTTGCGTCACACGTAAAAGGAGGTTAAGCACGTGAGGTGCTGCCTGCTGTTGTGCATCTGCTCCAAGAATTGTATAAGTTAGCTGACTTTGCTCTTTTCCATGTGGGGTTTAGGCTGTTTTGAAACTTGAGAAGGACAATTATAATGCATGGGTATTCATCGGCTTGGCAGCCAGTGAACTGGAGCAACCAGACCAGGCACAGACAGCCTATAAAAAAGCTGTGGAGCTGGAGCCTGAGCAGCAGCTGGCATGGCAGGTAAGGTGGGAAGATGTAGTGGTTGATGCTAGCACCTGTACTTCTGGGCCATAGTATTAATTATGAACTGCATTTTTTTCTTTTTTCTTTTAAGGGTTTGGCAAATCTTTATGAGAAGACTGATCAGTGGGATTTTAAAGTTGAGCTACCCAACATCTACCAGAGGCTTGTTGACCTGTACGCAAGGTAACTTACAGAAAAACGTCTTCAGGATGTTTTTTAAAACTACAAAGGAAGTTGTGATGTATTTGCTTCCTCCCAAGTTAACTCTTGCAACGTGCTGTCGTTTTGACTGGTTTAACATTTATTTTTCAGTGTTATTGATTATTTTTATGTTCTCCATTATTAACAGCTCAGACAAAAATAAATGTTTTGAGATCATCAGTAAGCTGTCGGATATCTATCAGTCTGACAAAGAATATTTAAAGGTATGTCATTTAAAAGCATATTGGTTCAATTGGAAATAATACACTGCTTTTTACACATTAAATACACTTTTATGTTTCCACATAGTTGGCAAAGGTTTGGCTGCAACTCATTCAGGTGAAGGAGGAAGAGGCTGTGGACAAAAAAGAGTTACTGCAGCTATGGCAACAGATGACCCAACTCCTCTCAGATTGCCTTAATGATGAAGAGCGGGACACTGCAACTCAACAGCATGTACGATTTCTCCAAATGTTGACTTAATCTTGTGTATGAAACACTTTGTTACACATTAGAGTTCACCACCTTTGTTCTACTAGTTAGATCATATATTTATTAATGCTGCTCTTAGTGCAGATATTTCTACCGCATCAGCCTTTTGGTAACTGTTTTGTTTGTGATCATCAGTTAATCACAGCATTTGAGAAGTCCATGGTTCTCATGGATCCTGTACCAGGAGAGCAACACAAGAAGGTCTCAGCTGATTATGTCAAATGTCTTTCTAAAGTAAGTGCACCTTATCTGATGCCTATCTCACCCCAGTGTGTTTATGTAAAACAAAATAGGCCACCTTATACTTAACCCTGTACAGTCATGTCCTTAATCACATGCTCATTATGAATCCTCCCTTACTGTAGCTGCCTAAAGAAGAACCCAAAATGATAGCGGCATGTGAGTCCATGCTGTCCCTCTACCCCAACCAAAGTTATCCTCTGGAAACCCTTTGTTCTCACTACCTCAAAACAGGTAACATACTGTTATCTTGCTCATTAAATCTGAAATCCTAGAATGCAATGATTTACAGATATTCGTATTACCTTATACTGTAGTCATATTCAAGCATTGAGGGGAATCTTTGGCTCTTCCACTCAGTATCACTCTGAGTACTCGTGTTTTGTTTGAAGGTGTTCAGAATGAGGATGCAGTCAGCTGTTTCTCCCGACTCCTCGATCTGGCCCCTAACAGCGGATTAGGTCACTTGGGTCTGGGCACCAAAGCACTGCAAGAAGGGAGGTTTAAAGATGCCATTAAGGACCTTGCACAAGGTTAGTTTGTGCATCAACACAGAATAGATTCTGGACTTAATGTAAACAGCACCTAAACATTTCATACTGAGACATGCACTTTGTTACATCTTTGTATTTTAGTATGTTTTTGTTAACTACACACAATGTATCTCCTCTGTTTTATTAGGGTTGAAGAGAATGAGCTCCAGTACCGGATGGTGCAGTCTGGCTGAAGCTCAGTTTAAAATGCAGAGATACTCAGACTGTGCTATGTCATGCTCCCAAGGTTGGTTTAGTCTGCTGTATCACTATGTTATCCAGATGTAATGCTGGTGGACATTAATATGGCCAATCAGACTTCATCCATAGTTTGTTGAAAAAAAAACAACATTTGTGAATGAAATAAAGATGTTTTCCACCGTCTTCAAAGGACAGCTATATGCAGTCTCTGGAGCAGCAGGTGAACTTCTCTGTCTGGTTTCTATTAGGTCTGACAGTATGTGTGTCCGGAGACAAGGAGCTGAGGCTCAAACTGCTGAAGCTGCAGCTAGAGGCTTTAGTCAGGAGTGGGGGAGACACGGCTGCAGAACAGGCTTTGGATATATTCTCACAGGTAATTAGGGGTGTAACAAAATATAGAAAATATGATTAAAGTGAAATTATGTTTTGTGATACTGTATTGATACTCAAAAACGCTGTTGATTTTTGATTGATAGTTTACATACAAAGAGGAAGTCAGTCAATCATACATGGTGTACATGCCGTCTAGTAGAGCTAAGATGTCGGATGTTACAGGGACTGTGATAAATGCAAATGCTGATCCTTGCGTTTCTGATGGACAACATTTTTACTCCGATTTTAGGCATAACTATGTGTTATGTACAATGATTTTTTTTCCGAAAATTATATTTTAAAAACATTTCAATATATTACCTTGCTTACAGAATTGCAATATATTGCATTTCATTGTAACCCCTGAATCATGATAAGCATAGTATTGCTGGTGTCTTGCCAATACACAGCCCTACAGGTAATGTGATTGACTAATACTCTGTTCCATCAGCATGTATTGTAATTTTGAATTTTCTTTTTTGGGTATGAAGTAATTCAGCAGTTAAAAGTATTATTTTCTTATTTTGGGTTCAGTATTAACATATTTTGCAGTTGTAACCTCGGACATGCATGAGTCGCACTACATCAAAGTAAATTACTGTGTTTATTGTTTTTCTTTTTCTTTTTTAGATCCCAGATGCTGAAAAAGACCCAGTTTTAGGAGCTCTTAAAGGACGAGCATACCTTAACAAGGGACAAGTTGATGAAGCACTCAAGGTTGAAAACCTTTCACCTACTTTATTATATGATACTATAATACATTTGGGCAATTTAAAGAATTGGATCACTTGAGATAAAATGATGTCCTCTCTTTTAATATAAGAAACAGACGAAAATGAATTATTGTATTATACACAAGATATATTGATACATATTACACTAATGTGTCTTCTGTAGGTGTCATCAGAGCTGGTAGCCTCTAACCCTAATCTGGCCCATGGGTTTGTACTGAGAGGACTGGCACAAATGGCTCAGGGCAAGCAGCAGCTGGCAGAGGAGAGGTAAACACTGCTTTTTGTGTGGATGTGAGATTTTAATCTGTGGCTATGCATTCTCCTAAAGGGAAAGTTTTGAGCATTATAGGTTTATCTATAGGCATAAATGGAATATAATATAAATATCTATGTTTTCACAAGTGTATAAAGACCTGAAACTAGGAATGGTTGTGTTTAGCTTAGAATAAGCTCATCATATCTACATAGTGAGTGGATCCTCTTCACAGAGTCTGCTGTGTTGCACCGCAGTGTTTCTACAGAAGCCCAGAACTGACAAACTAAACACTGGCTTTAGCAAGAGGTTTTCTGTTGACCTGAAGGTCATCGTAGTGGGTGAGCAGAGGGGTGTTCAGTTGGTTGCAATCTGCAACCACACTGCGAGATAAATACCACCAAGTCCTGCACACTGTCCCTTTTTTTTTAAACCTAGCTAAAACCAAACAATAAACTTGTGTGGCTCAAAAAAGTGAATTCTCTCTCTATTGATCCTCTGTTGTTTAGTTTCCTGAAGGCGACTAGCCAGAGCCCAGACTGTGGAGAGTATTATTTCTTGCTGGGACGACTCTACTGGGACATGGGAGAAGAGACCCGAAAAGACAGAAGCAAAGCCCATACACATTTGCTCAAGGTTAGTACAATTATTATTTAAATTGTTTTGTTTTTGGTAGGGGAGGGGTATTTTTTATTATATATATTCATTAAAAAAAACAAATGTACTCTCTCAAATATTGATGGTTCGGGTCTGTGAAAGATTTGTGTTAAAGGGCTTGACTTGTGAAATGTCACAATATGGTTATTATTGACAGAAGTCAAGTGTAGTGCTGAATATCATCTTAGTTTGAATGTTTAATTTGTCTATTTTAGGCTGCAAAGTTAGACCCACACCTTGGTTGTGTATTCCGCTACCTTGGACATTACTACCGCCAGGTGGCAAACGATCACAGCCGCTCACGAGGATGCTATAAGAAGGCCTTTGAGATGGACAATGATGATGCTGAGTCTGGAGCTGCCTCAGTGGATCTCAGTATGGAGCAGGACGACATGGTAAGTGGATCTGTTGGCGACGAGACACACTCAGTGTTCAAATTGTCATAATGTGGGGTTGGCACTTTGTTGTGGTGTTTCCTTACAGGTGCATCTCTTTTGTCTAGACCCTACTCATGCTCCTCTTTTCCCTATCCTCCTTTTTTATTCTCCAATCCTCTTTCCCATGCAATAGGACACTGCTTTAGCAATACTTCAGTCAGTGATTGAGAAAGCCACACCAGGCTCTGCTAAATGGGCTTGGATGAGGCGGGGGCTGTACTACCTAAAGATCGGAGAGCATCAACAAGCTGTAGCTGAGTAAGAGTTTCAAATCTCAGTCAATGATTATTTGACCTAGATCTTTATCATATTCTCCATCATCATAGGTATTATTAGAATATGAGCATTGACACTTTCATTTATTTGTAAAGTCTGCAGGCAGCTCTGAGAGCAGATCCAGAGGACTGGGTGTGTTGGGAGTGTTTAGGTGAGGCCTACTTAAACCGCCGGAGTTTCACAGCCGCCCTGAAGGCCTTTGGTAAGGCCCATCAGCTTCAACCCTCCTCCATTTACAGTGTCTACCAGGCTGCTGCTATCAAACAGACCCTGGGCAAGTTCAAAGAGGCTGTTGCAGAGTACTTGCAGATCACAGTGCAGCAGGATTATGTGCCTGCCCTTAAAGGTGGGTGTTTGCATCAATGTATCCAAGACCGTATCTTTGTTTTAATGGTATGCTCTCAGTCATATATCTGATTTATGGACATTTGATCAGATTGTTATGATCTGTTCAGGTCTTGGGGAGTGCCAGCTGTCTTTGGCAAAAGGTTTAATGGAAGACTGCAGAGATAGAGGAGCCATTGACCTTATTCAGCAAGCCATACAGAACCTCTTCCGGTAATGACTAAACATTAGTTTAATCTGTAATAAATCTTACAATTACATTTCAGTATCACACACACTCTTTGTCAGAATTTTATTGATTTATCAGTTCACATTTCCTCTCTCTTCAGAGCTGTAGAGATACGTCCAGACATGTCCTGTTTGTGGAAGCTGCTGGGAGATGCTTGCACCGCAGTCGTTTCTGTGGCACCAAACAGTGCTCAAGTTTTAGTTCCAGCCCCACTAGCTGGTTTTGACCCAAACACCCAGAGCCACACACTGAACCAGGCCCAGACACTCAAAGTTGGTGAGAGGTAAGACCACAAACGAGCATAGATGTTTTCCAAGCTGCATATACCATTGCTACTCTGTCAAATGAGCCATTTATAATGACTTAATGGTCTTTTTGTTGCCCGTTGGTACAGTGTTGTCCCTGTTGGCCAAGCATAGAATCTGAACACTAAGTGCATGTTTTTGTCTGCAGGTGTTATGCTCGCGCTTTGAAGCTGATGTCTGAGGTTCCCAGCCTTTGGAATGACCTAGGACTCAACTATTATCGTCAGTCCAGTCTATCCAGCGTCACACAGGACGACCAGAACTCTCCATCGCTGCTCATGGAGAAGGCTCAGCAGGTATTTCACACAATCCTGCTGTTTTGCATTGTTTTCCTCCGAGAGGTGGTATTTTGAAGAATTTTTTTTGGTCTCTTTTCAGTGTTTAAAAAAAGCTATCATGATGGACAGTGAAAACTATAGCTACTGGAATGCCCTGGGTGTGATTTCCATGAGCAAAGGTAATAATATATTAATAAATGAATATAGTGCCACCTCCATCATATTAATATATCCCTTTGGGTGGATATATTGATTGGCTGGTCAACGTGTACTTGACCGATCAATATTTCATTGGTCAAAAATAAGTGCAGTATCAACATATGTTTGTACACTAATCTCAAAAGCTGTAATCTTGCAGACATACAGTAGCAATGATCAGGCCCTCATCTAATTATATTTGCAAATATAACTTGTTGCTTTCTTTCTGTTCAGGTCTTGAGGACTTTGCTCTGGCTCAACATTGCTTCATCAAGTCCATACAGGTTGAACCAAATGTATGTAATGCACATTTGTTCAGGTGATTAATAATATTTTCAGAAACTATTCTGATGTTCTTATGGGACGTTTTAATATTTTGTTACAGAATGTTGTTGCTTGGACCAACCTTGGTACCCTGTATTTTAAGAACGGCAATATTGAGGTTTGTGTGTGAGATACATTTATTGATATATGTTTACAGTGTTGGCTGACATTTTCTCTGTTAAAGTTTGGTCTTATTATTTTTAGCTTGCACACAAGGCCTTCAAGATTGCACAGTCGCTGGAGCCGCTCTATGTCAACTGCTGGATTGGACAGGTACAAAGACATCTTATGACAATCTTTCACTTGATCATGTCAAGGAAATGGACGCTTGGAAATACTTGTGTCCAAGCGTTAAAGGAAGAGTGTGTAGCATTTAGGGGAATCTGATGGCATAATGGAACATTTTATTAATAAGTATATTTTCTTAAGGGTATAAATCCCTAACGATAAGACTCGTGTTTTCGTTACCTTTAGAATGAGCCGTTTATCTCTCCATATGGGGCGGATCTCTTCATAGAGTTTACTATGTTGCATCACCATGTTTCAAACACTTGCTCGAGATTGGCCATTTGTATTTTCGCTTTAAGAATCGTAGTTCTCCTACACGCCTGGCACACGTGAGTTTCAGTTGGTTGCAACCTCACCTCTAGATGCTGCCAAATCCACTAAAAGTACACTTTCCTGTACTGCGAAAGCATACATATGAGACACAACATTAAGCTAAATTTCATGGTATATCTAACAAGGAGAAGAAAATGTATGTTTTATTTGTGTATTTGCAAGGTTAAGGAATATGAAAGACGTGTAAGCTGGGTGTGAGTTCTCATGATGTTTTTGATAAAATTTCAAATTAGTACAGAGAAGAAGCTATTTCTTTTATTTCTTAAGTTATATAGAAACTTCAATTAGCAATGCAAGGATTTCAAGTTCAGTGGTAGGTAAGAAATTCTACGTTCTAATATCAACTGTAATTTGATTATTGTGATTCTTGTCCTCTTGCCAGGCGCTGATAGCAGAGAAAGTGGGAAGCTATGACGCCATGGATCTTTTCAGGCACACCACTGAACTCAGCACACATGTGCGTGACCTCCCAAAACCATTGGGGTTGTTTTTGTATTCCTCACTCATTAGCTGGCATATAACAGTTTAATCTTTGTTTCAACTTTCTTTGTGACTGCTAAATGTTCAGCTATAAGCCTTTTACTACTACAAGCTAGTGATTAAGAGTAATACCATAATTAAACAATGTGTATTATGTCTTCCTCTGCTTTTGTTCCTCTCTACATCTTTATACCTCTCCTCTTTCCCCATCAGATGGAGGGAGTGAAAGGTTATGCCTACTGGGTATGTTCCACCCTGCTGGATAAGAGCAACAGAGACTCTGAACTGTACCGCTACAACATAGTCCAGATGAATGCCATCTCTGCTGCTCAGGTGGCTCTCAGCAAGTACACAGGTACAGCATATTATGTGTGTTGATGTGCATGCAGAATCCACAGATCACTTGGTTGCATTTGGGTCATATGCATTTAGAGCCTGATGTTTTGTGACATGAAGTTTCTTCTGCCTCCCTCCCAGAGAGGATCCAGTCTGACCCTGATGCCTTCATTATGCTTGGTTACCTAAATGAGCATCTGCAGCTGAAGAGGCAGGCCTTAAAGGCTTACAAAAGGTGTTTGCCTGAATTACTCTGACTGACTCTGAAGGCTCACAGTTGAGGCAGTGTACCAAGAACGAAATGAGACAAAGTATTTGTATTTAAATCACCGTTCTTACTCTTAACTCTCTTTCCTCAGAGCTGTTGAACTGCTTAAGTCCATGTCCTTGACCGAAGAGCTGGCCTTTGCTCTGGGCAGCTATGGACGTGCTTTGTGGTAACAACCAGCTTTCTTATTACCATGTACTTAAAGCATCATTTATAATACTTCTTAAATACACCAAAATCCATTCTTTGTATGACCCACTGTGTCTTTTGCAGCACCCTCGGTCAGTCAGAGGAGGCAGTGCGTGTCTATAATTCCACTCCACTGCAGGAGCTCAGTGATCTGGCTGGACTGGCACTTGCCTACTGCAGGGCAGGACTCATCCCAGAGAGCATTAACGGTGAGGACTGGGAGACACACTTAAGTCAGATGTTATATACGTGTTTACATGCCAGAGTGAATGTGACTAAATTATTTTGTGTATGTTGTAGCCTATGAACTTGCCTTGGCTGTGGCTTCCACTGAGAAGGAGAAGGCTTACATCTTGACGGCTCTGGCTCTGCTTCAGCACCGGCAGGGTAACCTAGACTCAGCCAAGACTCTGCTGTTTAAATGGTGAGTCCACATTGTTGGATGGACCATACCAGTGGTTCTGTGATGATAGTACTTGTAAAAGCTAAAAGTATGTTTCTCTCTGCTTTCTGCCCCAACAGCTCAATGTTAAAGGAGCCAATCGCAGAGTCCCTGCTGTGTTTATGTGCCCTGGGGTTGGTCCACGGTGACGCTACACTAGCTGCTGCTGCCCTGACTGAGTTGCTAAAGCAAGGTTCAGCCTCTGTGAATGTTATAGAGCAGAGATGTCTCCTCACCTGCACCTTGCTCGCCCTGCAGGGCAACTACAGCGCAGTGCAAAGAGAGGCTTCTAGAGCTGTACACAGGTAAAATAAACAGCTTGTTTAAATTGTTTAGTGTACCCTACTTCAGTGCTGTGCTCTACAATGCCCTAATTTTACTTTTAAAAAGACCAATTGATCAGTCTGATCAAACTGTACTTTTGACACTGAAGGATATATTTAGGGAGCCTTTTGCACCTTGTTCTACATACATTTATTTTGTGGAGGATTGCACAAAGTGTTTTTTATTGCATGTATCACTACATTTACTATTTTGAGTTTGGGGTCAGTTCTGGATTGAAATATCAGGAATCTTAAAATAATTATGTGGTTGAAGAATTAACTGAGTGTATTCTATTGAAATCTCAATGACAGCTGGCACACCTATCTAACTTACCTACTGATACGTACCTTGAAGAATTATCAACAGGTAGAACACTACCCCCAGACAGGGAAACAATATATCAATATCATCATGTCTGTCTTCTTTACAGCAATCCTGGAAACCCATCTCTATGGGCCCTGCTGTCCAGGCTGGTACCACAATACTACCCCAAGAAGGCTAATGTAAGGCTGCATATATATAGAAACATTACACATATCCAAAGCACAAATAGGAAATCTATTTTACTAATTTAATTGAGCAGCCTCATCAACATTTTGCCGTAGTGCTGCTGCTGGACGTTTAAAGTGGAAAGGTTCATGGTTTTGTCTGCTGTGTATTCCAGGGCGGCGCGATGGCTGGTCATATTGCCTGTCTCTCCAGTATGACCCAAGGAAAGGTGAGAGTGACTGTATATTTATGCCTTAAAATGGCTAAAATTCTCTGTCAGTTTGAACTATGCATTGTATAGTACAGTGGTTCCCAAACTTTTTCTGTCAAGAACCCCGCGCAACCCGACCCCAAATTTTTTTGGTTTTTAATGAATTGCATTATAATGCATGAACTTTATCGGATTTGCGCTTTAGACCAGTCACAAATCTGTCCATCTTTGTACATACTTCCTTCTCTTATCTTTATCTTTCTCTGTCGCTCCGTATCTTTCTCGCTCTGTGTCGCTGTGTGTCTCTCTCGTTCGCGCTCCCTCACTCTCTCTCTCCCTCGCTCGTTCGCGCTCTCTCGCTCGGGCGCGCGCTCGCTCTCGCTGGTTTTGCCACAGTCGGTCTGTGACATGAGCCGCTCTGGTGGCGTGGTTGGAACACAGTGCATGTCACGTCGGTTATTTTATATTGTTTTACCGGTGTATGTGTGCGTCTGTGTGTGTGGGTTGGTGATGAAGCCGCGACCCCCCTGTAGTACCACCGCGCCCCCCCTAGGGGTTGCGACCCCCACTTTGGGAACCACTGGTATAGTATATAGTGTTACATCTATTTTACACTGTGGTTAAGTCAGCATCCAAACTAGGGCTCTAGGGCTGCCCCCTCTTAGACTGTTAGTTGTATAATCACTCTTTTTGATCTTAGTTGACTTCTTAAATCGATTAGTCGTTTGATAGGATTTTTTCATGCCAATTAAGAAATGTATAAACACATATTTGGTAAACATAAGATTGTGCTTTTGATTATTTGTGGTTTTACAGATCTGTCCATTAAATCACCTACTCAATTACTCGACAAAATCATGAGTAATCATATGCTGAAGTTGGTATAGTTGCCCGTGCTTGTATATGAAATTGATCTGTTGTAACTTTTGTCTCCTGCAGAGGGCGTTGTTGTACAGTGGAGTGAACCAGCTGGCTAGTGGGAGACACTCTGGAGAGGACGGTCACAGAAATGCACTGAAGACTATGCAGAGAGCTGTGCTGCTCTGTCCAGGTACACACACACACACACACAAACACACACATACGAAGGCCTTAAAAACTACCTCACAAACAACCACACTTATCATTGGAAATTGAAGAAAATTGATGTCTTGAAGAAGTGGGACAAAAGTCAGTATTAGGAAATACATTTGTCTAAATGATCTTATTCATATTAATTCTAGTGAACTACTGTGTATATTAAACTACTGTGAGAACTGTCTTTTAGACAATTGTGTCTTTTAGACAATGATGTTGCTATATACATTAAATTCATGTTAACGGCTTTAGGGAACAGAAAATCAGCATGTTGATCGCTATTCTCTAAATGTAAAGCTACCTTACACCTACCAAATCAATAGAGTGATCTGAGTCTCTACTTTTCTCTCTACTTTCAGATGATCCAGCAACATGGGCAGGATTAATGGCCGCCTGTCACACAGAAAATACTTCCTGTTATCTTTCAGGTTCTGCTCCTAGCAGACGAGGACTGGAGCAAACACTCATGTCAGTGGTTTCTGAGAAAGGTGTGTGCGTTGGTGTGTGTGCGTGCACGTGTGTGTGTGTGTGTGCTTGCGCATGTTTGTGTATAACAGACACTTTTCTGTATCCTAGTGCATAACGTGGAGGAGATAGAGCGCCCCCTAGCCCAGGCTCTAGAAGGCTGGGTACTAAAACAGGCAGTGACTGGTCTCATGTTGTGGGGACAGCTGGAGCAGGCTGAAGCCCTCTGCTCACAGGTGGGATTCAAACACACGTTCATACACAACTTCAATATCGTTATCTGATTTATTTCAATATAGAAAAAGTTAGACTTGCTTCAGACATAAATTATTAACGCAGGTGACATATTACAAGTTATATGTGGGCCTCCTCTTTCCACTGCTGGGTTCTTCATGCTCTGCCTGCTTTGTCCAGGTGCTGAATGTTTCTCCAGAACACCCGGCAGTGATGCTGTCACTGAGACAGGTGCAGTGTCAGCGCCTCTTACTGGCCGGGGGTGGTACTGTGCTCCCAGACTCTGTGCTGGAGCAACTCCACAACACCGTGATGCTGAACCCCAAAAACCTTGGGGCGTGGCATGTGAGTGGACACTCAAATCATTTCAATACCATACCAGTATTTGATTACAGTAACTTAGTGACAAGCTTTTAGTCATTTCAAGCATTAGTTGTTTAATAGTACAACATTTTAAACAGCGCTAAACAGACACTAAACTCTTAAAAGGCTTGAAAATATTGATGGTTCTAGTCTTTCGGTGGTTACTAGTTCAAGTGTTGAGGTCAGTGAAATGATGATATCTTTTTTTCTCCTCACCACAAACTGTCTTGCTTCCATTGGCCGAATGAAGACCATTTATGTGTCTTATTTAAGACCTCGTATTGCTGCACTTATCATCAAAAGCTGCTACCAGCATGGGGGAAGCAGCCAGGGTCATTCTGTAGAAGTGTGAACATATTGGCAGATAGCAGCATAAATGTGGTGTTCAAATGTGTAGCTATATCACAATGTCATAGTCTGTTCTGTACAAACATAGAGCATCAATATGTAGTCAAGCATTTTAGGAACTGATTGCAAATAAATTGTCCATGATATTTCTCTTAGTCCTTATATTTGTGGATGAAAAAGAATATTTAGCTTCAAAGTTATTATAAGAATATTGTAATTGTATCATATTACTAGCTGACCATACTAGCATGTTTTTACCCATAGTTTTATATTTGCTTCATCTTCATGCTGCAGAGTATTAATTTTCAGAGATTATCAGATGTATACTCTT
This sequence comes from Taurulus bubalis, assembly GCF_910589615.1. Taxonomy (NCBI): domain Eukaryota; kingdom Metazoa; phylum Chordata; class Actinopteri; order Perciformes; family Cottidae; genus Taurulus; species Taurulus bubalis. Next base: position 13,509,353 of record NC_136596.1, on the reverse strand, counting down.
AAGTTATTTAAGTTCATTTTTACCTCTTTCTTTTTTCGTCTCTTCTTCTAATCTCTCTTCAAATCTTTATCTCACATTGCCTCAAACAATCTCTTCCTTCACCTCTCATATTTCCTCTGCCACTCATCCTGCTCTAAATCTCTCATTCTCACCTCTGCTCCCACTCATTCTTGATTTCCAATCGCCACCCTATTCTCCTGCTCCCAGTGGCTGGCTGAGGTGTTTCGTAGCCAGGGCCTGCTGGTTCAGGCAGTCATGGCTTACAGGCAGAGTCTGCAGCTAGCCTCACAGCTCGGCCTGCACAGCAGCCAGGTTGCCAGCCTGCTTCGACTAGCGCTGCTAGCTCTAGGAAACTTTATGGTGAGTTCCTGTATAAGCTGTAACATGACTCTAGATCCGGAATATTCTTAGTTTTAAGGTGAGAGGTACTGCTGATACAGCACAACTATCTGAGACATTGACATCTCCTGTCAGTGGGCGGAAACAAGGTTGGGGAAATGAAAGATGGGTGAATGTCCTGCAGAATCATAGAATCAGCAGCCAGGGCCAAGTGGAAATACAAACAAGACCATACGCTTCCTTTGTGATTTATCTCAGGAGATGTGGAGAAGGACAGCAACTCCCAATACAATTCTTTTTTTTAATTGACATTTTCATAACTAACACAGTAGGCCATATTGTTATGTGTTTAACCATATTGTTAGCAACAATATGGTTATACACATTACAAGTTTAGTACATGAATAATGCTTCTCATTACTACTTTTATTCTTAACCTTGTGTGGTCTGACTTCTCAGGCGGGTGTTCCAGGAAATGAATGGGCGGACATGATACTAGAAGCCACCACTGAAGTCTTGAAGCTGGGTTCATCTCCTATGGCCCTCCTCTTCCAGGCCCTGCTCCACTATGTGACCAAGATGGGTGCCAGGTCAGTGATTCTCACTGTGTTCTGTTTCAACTGCATCAGCTAGTATTCACATGCATGTTTCAAGTGTGTTGTCCTGCGTATATATGACAATGATTTCATCCCATTGGCTTGTAAGTGAAATATATCATTTAAAGTCATTAAATACATCAAAACATACCTGAAACCTCAGATGTATGCCCCATCTGCCTTTTCAAGATGTTGGTACTTTTGAAAATGCAGAGCAATTTACAAAGCAACATGTTCTTGCCCTGACACAATAGCCGTCTGTCAGTACCTCACAGGCCGGCCAGGAGGCTTCATTAGAATGTTACATTCATCAGAGAGCTGAGGAGAACAACTGTGCCAATCATGAACTGGATCATTTCTTTGAGAGATGCTGCACAAACTCCCCTGTGCCAAGCATAATTGCCATATTAAAGGCCCTTTCATACCAGAGGCATGTTTAATTGTATCATACTGTATATTAAACAGAGAAAATGGTTATAGATTCAGACGGGTTTTTGAATCCAGACCAGCAGAAGGACATGGGTGCCAACTCATTTCAGCAAGACAATAAACCAGAGCAGCAGCCCTCCCATTCGCTTTTAAGAGCAAATTAGCACAAGTGTCATTTACAGCAACACATGCAGCACAATTAGCAATATATGTTTCCTGCTCATTTAATTCACACATTCCACTTCTAAATGTTGGGTCGGCGTGTATGAGACATCCAGAGAATGAAATTTAAGTGATTTTTGTTCACAAGTAACAAGGCTCATGTTATACCATTGCCCATTTCTGCCTGTGCTTTCTGCAGGGAAACAAGACGTTTGTTGGAGAGGCTGGCTTACGCTCAAGACTTCCCAGTGACAGTGGTGCAAGTGTCCAGCTGGTACCTCCTCAGACACCTGCATGCGAAAAACGACCAGGATCTAATGAATGTGAGCACACAGCTGCCTCGTAGCTACACTGGCACCAAAACAAATCCCTTTTGTGGAAATATTTATGAATTTGAAATGCCTTTTTCCCAACATGACTGAAACTAATCTGCCTCATTCTAAAGTCATACCTTTTTTTTTTTTTTACTTTCAACACAGCTGTGATAGTGACCATATTTTCGTCTTTTGCAGGTCCTTTTGCAGAATGCCAAAATGAAGGGAGATAAAAGACTGCTGGAGTTTCATTCACTCCTTGCCTCTTCAACCTGAGTTTTGAAAGTCTACAAATGCATCACTATGAAGTCCTGCATCTTAACAATGTTATTTTGGACTGAAATAATTACATTTCTGTGTCTCTTAACCACATAAGAAATCATATCAAACTCGACAACTTTGGTCTCATATCTTGATATTTATTAAGGTTAGATCATTATTTGGTTTTACATTATACAGGTTAAAGGAAGTTAAATCAATTTAGCGAATCAAAATCATTCACATTTGTCAAATGAAATTCAAATAAAGTGTCCAATGTCCACATTCAGGCTGAAATAAAGACATCTTGAGCAATACACAAATATTGTTTCATTTTGATTGCACCAATTACAGTGAATTATTGATAGTTCATTTGTGAAAAGGATAATAAAGTAACAGAAGGACAAGTAGAACATGTGATATTTTTTTCAAAAGTATGATTACACCCTGAGTTGTGAAGTTTTACTCTTTGATCAGCTTTCATTTTCAATCCATTCCTCCTCCACCTCTTTAGAAGGCCATACAGGCGTGGATCCTTATTCTGTTTCTCAACAGCACTGCTTTTCAGGCCCTTACTCCATTCTCAGATGCTAACATGGCAGACATGCTTGGTCATGAGAGTACAGATGTTTTCCCCACAGCCCCAACACGGTTGCTTGATGTGTGGAGAACCCTGCCGTGTCTTCCTTCTGCACAGTGAACACACATCCACAGCACCACCAAGATGTGATGTTGCACCCCCATCTCCTCTGCCAGGATTTCTTAGAGCATTAGCTACAAGCTGCTGAAGCTCGGTCAGTATGGTGTTTGGTGCCTTCGCAATGCCCACCACCTTCACTTTTGTGGGATCAAACACACAATCCTCCTCTAGGCCACTGGGCACGGCTTTCATGCCACAGTTGGGGGGCACCCAGGCAGTGTCATAGCCCTGTGTGCTCCAGGTGTACTGCATGGGATGGTTGTCCTTGTCAATGCGCTTGACACGACCAACACGCACACGCAACTCAAAGACCACGCGGTCTGAAGGGTCCCTTTGCAATGGATAACGTTCCGCTTTTTTCTTATCACGACTGACATACACTCCCTTTCCCAACATGCCACCTGGTGACTGCTGAAAGCCATTGGCAATGATGAGCCGTGCATTGGCAACGCAGGTCCCATGGTACATAGTGTAGACGCCACTGTCTTTGGGCTCCTGAGACGCCCCCAGCTCCACCCGAGGAGAGGCGTCATCATAGGTCACCTCCCAGCCAAAGAATGGCAGTGACATCTTGATTGATCAAGGGATGATGTTCCTGTGAGGAATTCATACAGAAATATCATCACGTTATAACAGATCTAAGAGTGATTGGGGTTCTCTTTTCATAACCAGTATTTAAAAACTTAAGGGATGTAGCTTTAATTTTTTTAGGGGACATTGCAACGTTAATGTGTGATGGGTGGACAGTGCTGCACTAAATTATGTGACCCATCACATTCTTTGCACAATTTTGCGACATTTCTGCGATAAACATTCCATTCTATAATATTCACCGAGCCATTCCATTCTATATTATCCGAACCATTCCATTCCATTCTATAATATTATCCGAATCATTCAATTCTATAATATTAACCGAACCATTCCATTATCCGAACCGCTAATGCTATTTAGGTCGCGGGGCGCTGGAGCCGGTCCCAGCTGACATTGGGCGAAGGCAGCTCCACCCCGGACATGCCGCCTATAGCAGGGCACGTATATATTTTGAAAGCAGCTGTTACCGAAAATTACCTCCATCATTAGACACAGGGTCACACTTTTGGATAGCTGTGACAGCAGAAATTGTAGTATCTATAAATTGGTCCAATACTAACGGCACCTGTCAGACGACTTTCATGTTTGATACTCTATCGTCACAGGTACCAACATTCGTTACCTTATCTAAATACTATAGGATGCCATTTTCTTAACCTAGTACGAGTTAACTCTTTACGTTATGTAGGCTATTGCTAATTCTAATAAAACGTTTTTCTATACTAATATGGTTTAAGGCTTAATAAGGCCAACTATTAACTGTTAACTTTACCTAAACGAATATCAGTTTATTTGCAGAAATCCCACCAAATTCTTATTTAGCTAATTTGCGTATTTACGTTATTATGTAGCGAGACATTTTCAACATATATGTTAAAATTTTTAAGCATGTCGTAAACCGACGGACGTTGACTGACTTCTGAATTAACATTTTAATAGTATTAGAGTTTAAAGTATCGTACTGTACATGTTCAACGTTAACGTCAAATCATGTCATTATGAGTTATAATGTCGTTGAAGCTTTAATTTACCGTCAGCGACGAGTCGTCTTTTCTGTATGGCTTCAATAACTTTCACTTTCTATTCTGTACATGATTAACACGCCCCCTTATCTGCATTGTATTGGAAAAATAGAGCGCGATGCCCATTGGCCGGTTAGCTCAGTTGGTTAGAGCGTGGTGCTAATAACGCCAAGGTCGCGGGTTCGACCCCCGTACTGGCCATGGTATTTAGCTTTTTTTGAGTTCACATGAATTTCACTTCAATATTTGGTCATGGTGATGGGGAACAAGGCCAAGTGAAAACCCTAATGTGTGTGCTGTGAGAAGCTGTTCTCCTTTGGCCTTCTTAGAGTAGTTGTGTCCAAACAAGGCCTTTACATTGTGTAACTCCTATCGCTTAGCACTTGGAAATTAAATCACACACACGTTTGTGCCATGTAAAGTGTAAAACAGTCTATTTTAGTTTCAGCCTGAAAAAAAAGTTAGACTTCATACTGCACCTTCATGTCTGTCATGATTAAGAAACTAAATACAGTCCCACTTGTTACTAACTGCTTTCACCACAGCTTTGATTTACAATATATTCTCTCATCTGTATTGCATGTTCATTTAAGATTTATAAAAATGCATGTTTCATTCCTTTCAACTGTTTACTAGTCTTGCATATAGTGTTTTGTAACAGCAAAAGTATGTAATTGTGAAACTAGGACTTCATCTGAAAGACTATTCACTAAATATGGAATCATATTACCAAACACAAATACATCATGGGTCTGATAATAGCAATGACATTTATTGGCTTTAGTTCTGTCACTTCAGTTACATATTTCAAAATTGAAATAACGAATGTCCATTGTCAGACAGTGAAAACATTTTTTTTTGCATCGCACGTGACCATAATGCATGCTGATCAGAGTATATAAAGACTGTGTAGTATAAATAAGAGCTTTGGCTCACTAAAAAGATTATTGTAGATAATTGACAAAGGTCCCCAAAACATCTCCAGTAGCATTAAACATGTTGCACCTCTTACAGCTATTGTTTTACGTAAGGAAACCAAAATATGATAACGTCCTGAATTTAGAATTGTCTTTCTAATCTACATCATTGTGCCTCACCCACGTCAGGGTTTGGCCGGACAGACATGCTTGGCCATAAGAATGCAGATGTTTTGCCCACACTGCCAGCACTGTTGCTTGATGTGTGGAGAACCCTGCTGTGTCTTTCTCTTACAAATCGAACACACATGTGCAGCACCATCGTCCCCTCGTCCCGGTTTTCTGGATCTTTTTGAAAGAAGCTGTTGAAGTTCTTTCTGTACGGTGGGGTTTGGTGCATTTGCAATGCCCACCACCTTTACTCTCTTGGGGTCAAACACACAATCCTCCTCTAGGCCACTGCGCACAGCCTTGAGGCCACATTTAGGGGGCACCCAGGCAGTGTCGTAGCCATTTGTGTGCCAGGTGTACTGCATGGGATGGTTGTCCTGGTCAATACGCTTGACACGGCCAACACGCACACTCAACTCAAAGATCACGCGGTCTGTGTGGGTACTGTTCAATGGATAATTAGCAGCCTTTTTCTTTTCACGACTGACATATACGCCCTTTCCCAGCATGCCAACTGAAGACTGTTTAAAACCATTGGCAAGGATGAGCCTTGCACTGGCAATATTGGTCCCATGGTACATGGTGTATATGCCCTGGTTTTGTGGTTTCTGGGATGCATCCAGCTCCACACCTGGAAACGAAGCACCATCGTCAACCACCTCCCAGCCAGAGAACTGCACTGACATCCTGCTTAGAAAATGTGGCTGATAAAGGATGTTGTCCAAGTCCCAAAAGGTTCTAGAGTTTGGAGAGAAACAAATACAGAAATGTGGCGTCATGTTGGGACATAATTAAGAGCAACGAATCACCATGTAACTTTTACTTAACAGAGACAAGTAAAGCCGCTGTACATTAACACAAAAAACATTAATCATCACCAAATTTTATTTAACACCTTTTTAAGATGTATACAAGGTATCAGACTGGTGGTTTACATGAATAACTGCTGTGAATACACAAATAATTCATTGAGAGGTCGTTAAACCTAAGATCATCATTACGGAATTATTTTTATATTTTAATTGACATAGTCATTTTTGGAGCCATCAAATAGCCCCAATGTTGCACTGAATAACATGTTCCTTCATTACAATAAACACAGGCTCTGTAATAGTAGACGTTGTTTCATATTGCAGGTTCTAAAAGCACTTAATCTGCTGGATACATCTGTTTTCTGAATTTAAGCATTCAGAAAAATGCCTTTTGAAAAAAAATATGATGTTTAAAAAGGGTCAGATTTGACCCGAACACAGCTGGAGGGTTAAGTTGTCTTCATGCCTATTCATGTTTTATTTAAAGCATTTATTTAAAGCACTTGTTGAGAGGTGCTTTGCAAATGAACTTGCCTTGCCTTCAATATTTTCTTTGCTTTAAACTTATAGGCTACGGATTTGAGTGACATTTTTGTCTGTTCATCTTGTACATTGATGCGTTGTTGTCTATTGATGCTTTTGTTGCTAACTTGAATATTGTAGCCTTGCTAGTTTCAGTGCACTCTTATTCGGTTACTGTTCCTTTTTTTCACAAGATCCATTTCACTTTATTTCAACGTTATGGTTCTCCTGGTGAGGCCCAACCCCAGTGCACTGGCTTACATGTCATAACTTACATAATCATACAGTTGCGTGTGTGTCCGAAAAGTACATATCAATAAAATAAAACACAGGATGATTATACACCAGCCTAAACGCTATGAGTCTATCTTACACGTTATCATGACTGTGGCTATTTCATTTACATTCTTTTTTTTATAAAACAAGACAAATAGAGCGCATTTAAACGGAAAAACATTGAGACCTCACCGTCAGTGAGCCGTCGCTTTCTCTGTCAGCTCAGTAAGTTTTACTTTCTGTTCCGTAAGTTTCATTTACCAAGATGATCCCCCTACTGGCCAAACTTCACTTTTCACATCTACGCTGTCGTAGACTATTGTATATACAGGACGTGTCACTAAATAACTGAATTGATAAACACGGCAATAAAGATTGATAATGACAGAAAATAATTGCGGGAGTAATGCATGTTATTGTACATACGCATTTATTCAGAAAGCATGCATGAAAAAGGCCTTCTTTAAAAAACAAGACAAACGAGGATGTTGAAAAATATCCTCTTTTCTTAAAAAAAAATGCACTTTCTAAAAATTGGTGGGTTCAAAAGTGGTCGAACACAGCAGGAGGGTTACGAATTGCCTGTATGTCATTTACTTATATTAGACAGTATGAATTATTTATTCAAACATACTGTGTATTAGTCTAAACACATCACATTCCTGTAAAGTGTGTGATTATGGTATATTTGTTTATACATCTCTCTCTCTCTCTCTCTCTCTATATATATATATATATATATATATATATATATATATATATATATATATATATATATACATATCTCTCTCTCGCTCTCTCTCTATATATATATATATATATATATATATATATATATATATATATATATATAGCCTTGTTACAGTATTTTATTTAATTTAAGCGTGTGTGTATACATGTGTGTATAATATTTTGATATTGGTTTGATTTTTTTTTGTTTTTTGACAACCTTTTAATAGACAAGCCGAAATAGCTCAGTTGGGAGAGCGTTAGACTGAAGATCTAAAGGTCCCTGGTTCGATCCCTGGTTTCGGCAGGGTGTTTTGTGTGCACTTAATGATGGCACAACCTGCTTATTATTAAAGTAATTCAACACCTTTAGATTCACAAATAGTGCCACATTGATTTCCAAATGGTATTTCATGGTGTATGCGATGATACAGACAGTTCATTCCTATCTTCTTTTATAATCACATTGTGTGTGCACGTGCATATATAATGAATACATTAATGAATAATAACATGACACAATAACATTTCATATATATTATTACATTTTTATTTGTTAAAATAAAAAAGCACTTACATTCTCACAATCTTAACACATAGTGACAAATCTGGGAACAAAGATGAGTGAGATAAAGTGAAATGGTCTTGCCTTTTTAAATTGCACATAATGTCATTGTGAGGTCTGTGTGTAATCAAGTTCATGAACATTTCACAAATGGGATTGTACTTCAAAGCACAAGATAATGTCTCTGATTTTCAAAGAGTGATTGAGTTAAATATAGTTGTGGGCTCATAGAATATGATATGAATAAAGCCAGTGATGAAACAGAAACTCAAACTGACTGGTATGCTTTTTGTTTTGAAAAAAGTTGGATTCAAGCTATTGCTTCATTATAGGTGTGACAGTAACAAGGAGCTCCTCTCCAGTTAATTATGTCACAAGTCATTGAGCCAGCTTGCTGCAGACATCCCTGATATCCTTCTGAAGCTTCTCCTTGTCAAGGCGGGATTTGATGTCACCTATCTGCCTCAGGGAGTCAATTGCGTCATGCACAGCCAGGAACCCTGTTCCAAAGAGAAGCAGGGTGTGCAGAAGATACACATTACTAATGCCCTACCGATCTCTATTTCTGATCTCTGGTTAAAGTTATTTAACAATCAGTTATCATGACTTCATTGGTAGTTAAGAGCATACTGGAAATATTTTTACATGATGCATGCCGGTGTCTGAGGTGCAGGAATAAACGTTCTTCTACAATGTTGGGATATTAAATCTCTTCTTTTTCTGACTCCACGCCTGTCTTGCCACGAATATTTACGACATTCATCAAATATGTATTGCTCTTCTCCCCTCTAATACCAACTCCTGCCATCGTTCCATCCTATACTTAAAATAGAGCAATGGATGGATGGCTCTCTTACACAGAGCGGTGGATGAGCGATGATTCATAGGGCAGTTCACTCCTGCTTTTATTTGATGGAGGAAGCCTCTGCCCCTTTTCTATTTGTCTACACTTTAATAAGCACTGGAGACTGCAAAGTGGGGACGGTTTTGACATCTTTTGCCAGAGCTCCCAGTAAATGAGATTCCAATTGGCAGTGAGATGGGGATGGATGTCAACAGCAGCTTGATGCCGAGCGGAGCTGCGGTACCGGGCTGCCTATGTATGACCTATTAGCTTTCTGGTCGCTTGAAGCAGCTGTTGCTCACATCTGTCTAATTTAATCTGGCTAAAAGTCCTGCTGTATTTGCATTTAAGACTAGGAGCTAATATTCCTCATATATACAGTAAATATATATTAGTAAATATTAAGGGAGTAGTCATGTCACTTCAACTTATGACTACTTATGAACAGTATCTTTTGCTGACTCTTGTGAAGCTTTTCTGCATGTGCATTTCTCCTTGACGTGCATATGTACACTATGTGTGTGTGTGTTTACTCTCTAATGACAGCACGTTATAGACAGTGATCACCCACCTTTGTGGTATTCCTGTTTGAGCAGCTGCAGCTCACAACGAAGGCTGCTCTCCACTGAGGTCTCTCTTTTACGGAGTATGGTTTCAGAGCGCTTCAACTGATCGGCCCGACTGCGGTCGGTCTGACCCCGCTGGGCCTCAAACTGCTCCACACGGGCCTCCAGAGCACGTAGTCGGACAGCTGATCTAGACTCTGCCTCTAACTGAATACAAAACACACAACAAAGATTTCAAACGCGCAGCACTGTGTGAGAGTTTTTACGTGACCAGTCCTTTAATTTAGTAAAAAGATAAAATTAGATATTCCTTTATTAGTCCCGCAGTGGGGAAACTGCAGGATTACAGCAGCAGATGGGTAAAGTGCCCACAAGAGACACATAGTTAAATAAAACACAAGTAATATAAATAAAAAGTATATATAGTTTAAATGATCATAGTACTTGAACCCACAAAGGATATCTATAAGGTTAAGTATTTACTGGATGTTGTACTCTAAATCTAAATGAAAGAAGAGATGTGAGGAAATCCATCCAACCGTGTGATACAGAGAACAATGATGAGTCTAAGATGTGTCCTTAGTGATAAAGCGTAATGCACGATGATACTCTGGGTTTAACAGTGTGTGTTGATGAGGCTGCTTCACAGTACCGAATATCTCCAGTCAAGACAAGAATGTTGACTGCAAAATAGTTCTATGCTTTGAAGAAGGCAGACATCATTTAATTCTATACAAGAAGCCTAGTTTTTACTTTTTATTTTTGAGTCAAATGTTGAATATGAACAGTCCACTATATAAAATTCTTAACACTGTCTCTAGACCTACGAGTAAAATGGTTTCAACAATAGACAACATATTGTGTTTATGTCCTGCTGAAGTTACAGTATTTAATTTAAGTGTGTGTATAAATATGTGTATATACATATATATACACACATATATGTTTAATATTTCGATATTGGTTTGAGTTAATGTTTTTTTTTTTGTTGACAACATCCTAGTGGACAAGCTGAAATAGCTCAGTTGGCAGAGTGTTAGACTGACCATCTGAAAGTCCCTGGTTTTGGCAAGGTAGTTTGTGTGCACTTAACGATAGCATAACCAGCTTATTATTAAAGTAATTCAACTATGATAGATATGTGACTGTCGTTGAAATCGGAGACATCCCCACTTCTGTGTAAAAGTACTACTAAGTATCTTTACCACAAAGCTGGAATCATGCTTGTTAAAAAGGTTTGGTTAAAATGTGACCTAAATGTCGACAGATTTAAAAAATCGGTCAATATGTTCTGCATCAGTATTTTTGCATGCTCTTAACCTAAGCAGAGCTTTGTAATTATCTGCACTGCTTCACTAAAAGATAATTTGCAGTCTGAAGGAGTTACAAAAGCTTTCCAAAGTCATAACCATATTACTTTTGATTACTGTAACTGTACGTGTGTAATCATATCGCAGGCATCATTTAATTTTTTTATGTAGAGGCATGAAAAGGCAAAAGAGGCAAAGATACAGAATACAGACATACCATATCTGAATATGGCCTGCGTATTACCTGAATGGTGATATTGTGAACATAATTGCATGAGCTGTTGGTCAAACTGATAACTATCTGACGCTACGGTACCATTTTGTCCTGCAGTTGTGTGCGGTGCTGCTGGCTGCTTTCCGCATGAGTCTGGGCCAAGCTGTTGAACTGTTCTGTCCGCTTCCTCAGCGAATCCGTCTGCTCCTTGGCTTCCTTCAGGTCACCTGACATCCTGCAAAGCCATCAGCAATAGAAAGAAGACAAATGCTGCCGGCTTTACGTTTGAAAATGCAGACACAGATGAAAATTCCTTGAATTGCATTTTTCTTTTAAAACTAGACACTGAAAATGCCATTAGTAGATTAGTTTAGTTTATAAATGTTTCTAAAATGTATACAGACTATAGCTGGATAGCTAGCTGGAAGCCTTACTGTAAATTTAGGCCCATTATATACAGCTCCTACTTGGCACTACTTGGTGCTTGGCTCGGGAATAAGAATTTATCTGTTTCCATAACCAATACTTTAGCCCCCCCCTTGTTGATGGTGGTTGATGCCAGCCACAGCAGAGCACGGTTACTTTGAGGTTGAGTGCTGTTGCTATTTCGGCATAAGGACACACAAACCCACATTCTTGTGGTGGAAGGATGCTGCATGAACACTTAAGAAACACTTGAGGTTGATCTTATGACCTTTTTGTAGCTCTGAACACTGTTTGTTTGGTGGAGCAAAACAAATCTCCCGCTCCCTGTAATATTGGACTGGGTTGCCATTTATATAACTTTATGTATCTCACATTACTCACATAAGCCCATTGGGACAACAATGTTAAAATGTCTCAGATGAAAGCTGCAACCTAGACACACTGAGTGAAATATTATGTGGGCTGTATTGTAACATAACACACGATAGGCAGTGTCTCATCAACATTTTCTTTTATATATTAAACATATTGGAAGCTCAATTCAATTGACTTTCTTTCCTCCAATTCAAGGGATTTGTCCTAAGGAAATCAATGAGGCAAATGCCAGGACTATGTGTGTGTCTGTTTGCCTGCAATACAAATCTGACTCCTGCTACAAAGTCATGTATCTATTCAGAATGCTGCAACAGAGATACCTCATTTATAACTCTGCGCTGGCAGGCTAATCTGGCTAATGTTGACAATTGTTTGGCCAGGCCTAGTAGACAACAGGACAGCTGATTAGATAGTGTTAGATGAGCTTTCAGAATCTGCTTGTCTCCAAGGAGGTTAATCATTTCCCTATTGTAAAATGGTCAGTGTACCGACATGTGATTGCGGTTGTTGTGTTCTTGAGCCTATCTGAATCTTCAAGCATGTGTGATTTGTTTGTCAGTGGCACTAACTGTGAGAAGTAACTGTGGGCAACTGGACGTAGTGTGTGGAGGCATCACAGAGGAGGGTTTTCAAGTTGATGTGGTTTTGAGACAGTGCACACTGTGCTTAAGTTTCCTTTAACAAAATTGGTAGTTTTAGTTGTGACTCATTCTTAAATAGGTGGTAAGAGAGCTGATAAGGTTTCACTTTGACGTTGTACAAAAAGCCAGGAGGACGCAAAATCTGCGTCATTTTATGTGGCCCGCGACGGCTTCACGGACCCGTTTTCAGTGAATTGCGGACCTTTGCATGGGCTTTTATTTTGAAGGAGATTTGTTATGCAGCGGAGCGCCATCTAATCACACTCCTCAATGCTGCGTTCACAACACGCTTTACTTGCATGAGTTTACACGTTGGACTACTTGTGATGGTTAAGCTTCATTACCGACTTTTTTATTCCATGTTTGTGCATGAAAACACTGAGTCTGTTAAAAAAGGTTGAAGTTATAAAAATATTATGTGTGTTGTGTTACCTCATGTCCTTAAGATGCACTTTTGGGTTTTTAATTGAGTGTAAAAGGGAATATTAAAAAAAAAATTGTGTTGGCATACTGATATTGTGTACTTTCTCAGGTTTAAACTGAACCATATCATTAAATCAATTTGAGAAGTTGAAAATGTTCCTCGCATTGGATCTCAGCTTGTCATTAAGGGGTCAAGGCGGGTTCTGCAGCCAGACCAGTTCAGAACTACTGCCCCAGATCAGTTCAGAACCACTGCCCCAGACCAATTGAACCACTGCCCCAGACCACATGCATGTCTTTATTTGTTCACAATTATTTGTTGGACCAGTTATGTCCTTCTCAACTGTGACAAAAAAGCTTTGAAGAAAGTTAATATAACAACGTGCGTTTGATCTTTGTCTTTGTTATTTTCTTCTGTTTTAAATTTGATCTTTAGCAATGTGGGTTTCTTAACCCTAAATTAAATGGACTTCTATCATAGTAACAGAGAAATTTGCTTCCATATATTTTTACATTTATATAAATGCATGTACAATATTTTTACACTTGAATAAACAATAATCTAATACAAAGACAGTTAACATTATGTTCGGGAGGAGTTAAATGTATATAGTGTTACAGGTACAACCGGCCCTTTGAGGACGACCATGATGCTGATGTGGCCCGTGGTAAAAATGAGTTTGACACCCTTGTTCTACATGGTTCAGAAACACACAGACAATGTTGCTTTTCATCTATTTTTACATGATCAGTAACCCTGTTTCCATTACAGATATACTATATATGTACTATATCCACCATAGTAAAACTATAGGGTTAATTTTGCATTTTGTTGCCAATTGAGTACATTTGTCAAATGGTTTAGTAAATCAACATAACGAGCAGCTTTTCTCGTCCTCTAGGAACAAAAGTTGAGATGGTCATGACTCTGAAATGCCCAGCTATAGAGAGTTAGGACTGACTGGGATAGTATTTGATCAGTTAATTAGTAATTCATAGATTATTATATTTGAGTCTGGGCAGAATGAAAAAGGGAACATCAATTATTTCTTGCAGAGCGCTGCTGAAAGGCAAGTTAGCAAGTTTAGGCAAGTTTCCATATTTCCCAATCACAAACAGCAAACTGAAAAACAGTATAGTCTTCAAGAAAGTAAAGTCTGGAGAAGATAGATAAAACAAAAAACAACAACATTGCAAACTCATGTTTAAAGACATGTTAAATTATAATTTACGTCCACATACGTATCAGCATTTTTACAAGAACACTAAGCCAATTATTGCAGAAAAAAATATATCCTCATGTTAATGTTTATATTATAATACAACTTTGCAACATATATGTTTGATAATCAGATGAATCCTGAATGCCTGCAGAAATCATGAGAATTACAAGATAGGATGTGTTGCTGTGCAGTATCACTTGCGAGCCATTTTTGTTGTCCAAGCTACCCGTAATAACTGTTAACTATATGCTGTTAATGTACAGAAGCACCACTGTGCACCGAGGTCAGCCCTTGAGAGGAAACAAAAATAATAAATCAAACTAAAACATTACATAGCATTTAAACAAGTAACCCAGGTGTTTTTTGATTGTGCTTCCTCTTGAACTAATGACCTAATTACCTGGTTTCTAGTAGTTTAACTTTTGTATGCAGATCCGCCATAGAGATCTTTTGATCCTGGGAATGTTCCGCCATTGAGGCCTCCAGCCTCCACAGGTCGTGATAAAGCTGGAAAAAGAAAACACACAAACACATGCTGTTATGTGACATTTGGCGCATCTTGTGGTGCCGGCTCCATGATCCTTATCCTCTGTGGTTTCTGCTGAGTCGAGCTGATTGAGCTGCTGCACAACTCCTGTGGCCAGTAAGGACTGGGAGTAACAGCGGTGACCCACTTTCTTTGCTTTTTCAATTATCTTTATGGCACATGCTTGACCACTGCTCCACAGCTAATGTGCTGCCATCACAATGATTTTGTGCCACCAACATGAGTGAGTGCAGGCTCAATGTGAGGTGAGTGTGGTTGAGGGCAGTTGTGGTAGGCTTTGGATTTAGTAAAGTGATGGAGAGTATTGTAACATTTGTCCTGATCCAGTGTTGTTGTACTTTGTATTATATTTAGCTTGTAAAGAAAATGTGACCCGAAAGTGCACTAAAAGCTGTAAATCCCTGTTTGAATTAATTTCTCATCATATTTCTCATTTTAGAGTCTGTGGTTGCGCCCCCTGACTTTAATTGATAAGGCCAGTCTCACTAAGCGGCAGTAAGCTCCAACTCACCTGCCAAACAGCCAGCCATCCTCTTGAGGGTAAACAGCAAACAACCCTGTATACTGCCAGATTATTATGTCCTTTATGCAAGCTGCATTTAAATAAATGTAATAGCCCCTTTTATACCTAAATAAATTCCTTAAATTTGAGAATTGAGTATTCAAATGAACCTCAGGCTCAACACTATCTCATAGTAGTAAGGTAAGGACTAGGTTTGGGTTGTAGACTTTGCAATACGGCATAATTTAAGAAATATGAGAAGAACATTAACCATTAAGCAATGTAGATGGGTCTTTAAATCTGTATTTAGGTAAAGTGGGGCTTTGCGCTAAATGCTATGCCAGAATACTCACAATTATAATGCTAACATGCTGATGTTTAACAGGTATAATGTTCTAACGTGTTTATCATCTTAGTTAAGTGTGTTAGCATGCTAACACTTTCTAATTAGCAATAAACCCAAGTAAAGGTTGTGCAGATATTTGGACATAATCTAAACTATTGGGCAAATTGAATGAGTGAATGATGAAAAGTGAAGCAATCGATGAAGTCAGACCAAAGTTTTGATGGCAATCCATCAGTTGTTGAGACATTTCACTCAAAACCACAAATGTCAACGTCATGGAAAAGTCAGGAGATCATTAAGTCATTAGAAATCACCCTCTGGGAACCATGAACGTCTGTCTCAAATTTCATGGTAATCCATCCTATAGTTGAATTGTCAACCTGCTGGTGGCGCTAGAGGAACAGCCGGGATGACCAACTTCATTAGGTTAATTTTCTGTGGATCATAAATGTCTGAAAAACTAACGTCATAGCAATCCATGGGACATTATTATGGTTACAAATATGCAATGTACCATTTAAGCTTTGCAATATTGCAGATATTTGAATGTTTCCTCCTGGGCAATTCCGACAAGTTTTAATGTCTTGAGCTTTACACAGATGAAGAATGATTTGATGTCCAAGTATTTATCAAATAATTAACTTTTAAAGACGTATGAAGATTCTTTTTGACACTGGTGTTTAGATACTTTGTATATAGTGTGGTTTAAAGTGCTGCTTTACTCTTGTCAGCATTTGCGCACCACCGCTCACCTTGACTTGCAGCTCTTTGAGCCGTGCATCTGCGGCTGACCTGAGCTCTGCCACCTCCTGCTGCAGTCTAATCCCTTGCCGCTCCGCATTGCTCATGTCAGCGCTCAGCGTGGCGATGCTGGCATCACACCTGACATGGGAAGCAGAGAGGGAACACTGAATGAGGATAGTTGAATGGGAGGGAGTTGAGAAAAGTTAAGCGGGAAAAATGAAAAAGTTAAATCAGGGAGATGAGCGAAAGACTAAGAACAGGGAGAAGGCGCTTTCTGAAGCACACTCAGTTCAGACGGTAGACAAACAGGCAGATTGGAAAGAAATCAGACAGATGCCCTTATGAGTAATTTCCAAGGCGAGCTAATGGCAGCCAGAAGAAGGCTCTGCTGAATCCTAAGCAGTACTCTTTTATCCTTTGAATGCTCACTTAACACATTTGAATGAGACAGTGGATACGTTTGAATCTATTGATGAATTACTGGTGGAAACACAGGCAAAACATGACAAACAATCTAATGAGTAAAGTAGTTTCTAAATAAAAAATAAATAAATAATAAATGTATCACCAAAAACAACCAGCAGGTTGTGAAAAAATACTTCACATCCTCTCATGCCACAGCTTACGTCAACATGTTCTCTGTTCAGTTTATGTAATATGATGATCCTTATTGTCAGCGTTGTTATGCAGCTCTCTTTCTTCCTGTGCTAAATTGAAGATGCTATCACTAAACCAGTAAAAACTCTCCCTCCCCTTCTCTATCAGGGTTACTGTGTTCATATCAATATAATATTTGTAAAACGCTAGGTCAACAACAAAAAGTTAACAACTAATTATAAAGATGCCCAGTGTGAAATGAGGGTTATTTCCCTTTAGACCATTACAGTGCTTCCATAAAGGGTTTCACAGAACAATATAACTTATCAAAAACCACTTGCCCCCTTTTTAACCCCGGTTAAGCCCCAGGCATTTTTCAAAAAGATTTGGAAGGATTTACCCATACTAAATACAGAATATCTCCTCAACCACAAGGGTTATTTGAATAATTTCAAAATGTCCAATATGCAGAAAACACTTGTGAGGAGGTTCATATAGCAGTATATGTGTTACTGATTTATTGGTTGATAAGGAAGGAAAATCCGAAAAAAATAAATGTATTTACTCTTTTTAATTATGCATATCATTGCCTTTTTCTACTATAAAATAGCACTATGAGTTAACAGTATGTCTGCAAAATTTTACTTTAATTAAGTCCTCTCAAGTCATATTCATGGTTTATGTTAATATTTATGGTTGAATTGTATTATAATCATGTAACATTGACTTATATGCTCTTGTAAGGCCAGGCTGTGAATTTTTTTTTGCCGTCTCTGGTATGGATTCATGAGAGTACGAGGACTTAGTACGAGGAGAGTGAGGAGAAGCTCCTGATGAAGAATTCTGTCCCCAGGTTTGTGGGCACTGGGGCTCATCATTAACTTGCTTGATTATTTATGACTAATGCACCATAGGTCATTTGGCCTGAGGTTTTTCTACAGCTTTTATTGGATCATAAATCAGCTGTTTGTTAAGTAATAAGCAATATCCCCTCTTACCACTGATCTCTTAAACACCATGGAGGAAGCAGGCCAGCTGTGAAATAAGATGTTCACAACATCCATCTACTGTCTGATGAAAACACACATTATTGCCAGGGATGTTTAAAATAATTTAGCCTAGGTCACCACACTGCAAAGAAACACAATCCTAACAAGCTAATGAACAAGTGATCACCAGCAGCTAGAGTGTGTTCAAGCCTATACTGTACCTTCCTTCACTGTGGTGAGAAGGAAATAATGAATGTGTGCATGTGTGTGTGTGTGTGTGTGTGTGTGTGTGTGTGTGTGTGTGTGTGTATGTGTGTGTGTGTGTGTGTGTGTGTGTGTGTGTGTGTGTGTGTGTGTGTGTGTGTGTGTGTGTGAGTGTCAGAGACGATGCCATGACGATTAGAAGTTGTGAGACTGTGAAGATCTGCCAGACAGGATGCAGGCTATACAATTGCACTTCATTAGAGGAAGAGAAAATAAGTAGGATAAAAGCAAAAACCAGAGAATCCGTCAAATCACTTGTGTACCAGACCTGGGTCTAAATAATTATACAATCCCTCCAAATAATGCTTTGGAGGAAAGTTTTAATGTGTTAGCAGTAGCAGTAGCACTAGCTTGGCAGTAGTTACATTGCTGTATTTGTTAACACTCTAAACAGTTTGTACCTCGGTGTTTGCAGACATTATCTGACCTGGTGTGCATACCTGGCTACTCTGCCTCTCAGGTCTCCAATGCCAGCCACGTTCTTCTGGTCCAGGCTTTGAACAGCCATTGTGGTTTCAGAGGTGATGGAGTCCCGCTGGGCGATCTGTCTCTTCAGGGCCTGCTCAGAACAAAGACAGCCTGTCTATTTCAGGTGTATGTCAATCAGCAGTAAAATACAGATGAAACAAAATGTACAAACAAAGCATTTATTATATCTATAATATAGTTGGTTTGGAATCTGGCAGAAAATGAAAGATGACAATAGAAAATAATGTGTCAATTCCCTTTCTGCCCCTCCTTTTAATGAGGACAAATAACCAAATACTTCATTATGTCCTTTGCTGAAAAAGATCCTTTAAGACTGCCAGAAATGTCCCCACCATCATTGGATTTACCAGTATATTCATGTCAAGCCTTAGCCTTTTACTTCTTCGTGTGCTGAATTAATGAGCTTTTAGGCTGTAGGAGCCATTAGTTATGTCTGTGTATTTTATTATGGTAGTATACTGGTAGTTTATATATGGGGCACAGGTGCAACTGACATGGGGTAATGACGCATGGGTGATGGGGAGATCACACGGTTTTTACTGCTACCAAGACACTTCAGAGGGAGACCAGGAAACCAATACAACAACTTGTATTATCAGCAGTGAAATATAATGAATTAAACGGGAACCTCACCCAAATATATACGAACGGCCTGGACTCTTTCTGAAAAAGCAAGTAAGGAACAGGATCTTCTTCCGCACCCAGCCAAGTGGCTAGTCACGGAGATCAGTCACTACACAGGCATTCATGTAATATTTCAGATAATGACAGTCTCTAATCATGTTAATGGCCTATTTGGTATGCTCCAATGAAGTAATGTATTTAATTTTGTTCTATGTTTCTATAAGGCAGTTATCATAATGTGGCTTGATCTTCTGCTCAGCCAAAGATGACTCCAAGCACTCATTTGTTAGTGTGTAACGTGGCAGTATGTATTTTACCAGATACTGTGTACATCATTAATGTTCTGCTTATACAGACAAAATAACCACAGCTGATGTTGACGAGGAGTCGGGCAGGCGTTGCTCAGGCGCTGCACCATTCTATCAGGTGTAATCAAATCAGATGTGAGTTTGCGGGCACAAGAGAGTGTGTGTCCGGGCATGTGCTGCTGCACATCAAAAGAGAGGAGAGGAGAGAAAAGCAGATAAAAGAAGGAGTAAGAACAACTAGACGGGTAGAGAGAAAAGGGAGTCCACACAAAGTATATGACTTGCTCCACATAATGAGAAGATATTTTAGACAAAAGAGGCTACAGAACTCATGGCAACAATACAAATAAATGCATTCGTACATTTCCATAGAACGGCACTCCATCAACCCACTTGTATACCTGTATGTCCATGCTAAGCTGCTTGACAATGCGTGTGATGATCAGTATGTGATTCTCTAGCAGCTTGCGGGACAATGCCTCAACCTGGACGGAGCCCTGGGCGGACTGCAGACCTGCTGCCACCTCCTGTTTGATCCTGCAGGCCTGTTCCAGCAGCACAGCCAGTGTCCTCTCCTGACTGCTGAGACCGCCCTCCAAGACCTGGTCAGGCCTTAGTGAGGAAGTAAACAGAGACAGATAAACAAGCTGTGAGTTCTTAAAGTTTATCAGCTCTTTCTTATTGATTTTGGTAAATGAGGGATCATGAAAAGTTGGCATTTTCTATCACTGGAGGCAATATGTTCAGGAATAAAAAGTAATGTTCAGCATTCATCCACCCAGAAGAATAATGAAGACGGAATGAGATGATGTGCATTAGTTTTCATACCCTCAGGTCATCCCCATATTAGAGCTCTCACTCACTTCATGTCCCTGTGCTTTCTGTCACCTTGTCTGAAGCTATTGTGGATTAAGGATTAATTTGATCAATGTGGTTCACAGCGGTGTTACAAAGGTCGCTCGTGGGTCCCAACTGTAGTTCCATCCCATCAGTGAGGGGAAATACAACTTATCTACCTCTTGGACACAGATTAATTTTATAACTAAATTAGTGACCCACAGGAACTAAGAAGGTGAAAATATGAATGAAATGTAATAGTTGTAATGGTTAAAATAGAATTACATTTTTTACATTAATAAAATGTTGTTTATCTGATATAAATCTCGATAACCCAGAGGGGTCAGACCGACAGCCAAAAGGGACATCACAATAGCATTAGAAGGAATACATTCAAATGATAAGAATAATGAAATAGAAATAAAATAGAAAAAAGAAAAGAAATACATCTACAACAGAGTAATTCAATCAATCAATCAATTCAAAGAGTCACCTGGTGGGGTTCTGATAGGGCTGTAACTTTAACCTGTGTGACATTCTTCTTGTCTAAAAAAAAGGAGAAAAAAAAACATATTACATATTGTGGTAAGATATACAATAGTTTTTACTCAAATGATTTATAATCTGCGTTGTCAACCTTACTGCAGTGTTAAATGTATTATTATTGTATTATTGTTAATTGTTAAAATCAATACAAACATGTGTTAGTCCTATCTGGGCACAATGAGAACAATATAAGGCAATATAATATGTTCTCTTCTTTAACAACAACATATGAAGCACCTCTTTTTATGTTTTAAAGTTTAGAATACTCACAGGCCTGAGCTATTCTTCTGGCGGCCGGCTCTTGAGTTCATGTGTTTTTGTTGTCACATAGTAACTGTGGTCTCCTTGAGTGGGGTGTGCCGGCCTACCAGTGTGAATTTGTCAACACAGTAATGCGAGAATACTGCTGAGTATACTTGGTGAAGCAGCTTAACTCGGCAAACTAGAATGCTGAGTGTGAACATGACTTAACCCTCCCGTTGTCTTGGGGTCAAAATGACCCGTGTATGAGTGTATGTATGTGTGTTGATTGGTCATTTTGAATCCAAGACAACAGGAGGGTTAAACTCTAATAAATGTAGCTGATTGATTGATCAGTCCACGTCAAATATCAAATGCTCTCAAAACATTTGTTTGTCAAAGGCACCTAGACTGTCCAGATGCCTTTGAGATAGTTCCTAGATATTCTATGACCTGGATGGTTAATTACTTTATAATACAGAAATCTGTTTAGTAAAAAATGTTTTGTAATGTAATCATAAGTTAGTTCTTCACTTTATTGGTATCACTTTACTTAGATGTATTTATTTATTTAATTTTTACATTGCACATCCTTTTACTAGAGCTTAATAAGGGTGGAAGTAAATACCTTCATCATGAATGGTTTAAAGTTTTCATTATGTGAACGTAGTTTATTACAGATAATGAACATAAATTATAGCATCTTCACATTCAATTCTAATATTCAGATCAAAGTTGGCCTGTTAATTGGCCAGCACTAAGAGGTCATATAGGCAACTGTGGCTGAAGCTAGAAAAGAGAATACGTGAATATATGAACTGGGCACAGGCGGTAAGGGAATATTGGCCAATTGAGCTCCGTATTCTTTCCATCGGCTGTTTCATCTCACACAATATAACTAGCTATCCATTGAACACTGAGCTTTTCTCTGACTGAATGTATTACGAGAGGCATGACTCAGTGAAAATGGCCTTATTGTGTTTCATTTAACCAGGACCTGACCTACATTATCATACAGCGGGGTATTCTAGTAATATTCAAGCCATTGAATTACTTGCAGTTTCAGTCAGTGGAACGGATTATGAGTTTTTAATTGTCTGTCTGTGTAGGTGTGTGTGCACATTCAAGGATCATTAAGAGAAAAGGCCTGCTCGCTGCAGACTCATCAGTTATCCAGAAAAGCTGATGGTAGCTGAAAGGAATTGTTTGGCTCACATTACCATCTATTTAACTGAGAGGGGTTCAGGGCTGTGCCCTATGTTGCTGCCAGTGCCCCCTGGTTGTCATAAACGTGTTGTATGTACGATGGATGCAATATCAACCAAGTGATCCCTACAACAAAACTTGTCATTGGCTTGTCATCTCATGTTTGATGTACATCCGAATTACTCACAGATGTGTCCATGTGTCAGAAAAAAAAGTTAAAAGTTAAATTAAGTATTCTTCTATTAAGGTCAGTGTTGCCATATATTACCACACAACACTAAAGGCTGATTATCATTTTATCATTATTCGAGGGTCGAGGTCAAGAGCTCGAAACAGAAAGCTTTGTCAGTGCCACTCACACCTTCAACATCACTTCTATCACAAGTGACACCAGGTTATATATCACCACAAGTGTCTCACATGAATACATGTCCATGCCAGCAGCATGCAAGTCCTTGGACTCTCAGTTCATCCAGTTCTAACATTCCCCTAAAAAGTAAATTTTCAGCAGCCCTGTTTGCAAATAAAAGGTCATTCTGTGGAGTTAGATGAGAGAGGTATTCACTCTTGTAGTTACTGTCTGGGTGTTTGTTTACAGGATAGTGGGCACAATGTTAACCAGGGGGACGGAACAGGCCAGCGATGAAGCAAGGGCCAGAGGGGGAGACATAATGAGTTATGCATAGCAGCAGCACAGCATCCAAAAAGAGAGATGGTTGTTGAGCGCTGCCTGCTCGCTGCTGCGTGTGGGTGATAACATTTACTGCAGCCTGACCTCTTTGACAGAGAAGATATACAAATATATAGCTACGGTGCAAGAACATCCACACTAAACACAATATTGACCAAGGTCACGGTTTTGTAAGTGACTCTAGAGGCTGAAAATCACCAGGCGCCATCACATGTGGGTGACAGAGGATCCACAGTTGAATTCTAAATATCTCCACGAGGCATTTTGGGGTTGCGTTATGCAATCGCCAGCCTCCAGATTATTCAGTCGAGTGACATGGTTGGCCAGAGGGAGGCGCGGTGCAGCCTTCGTCATTCATTTGAATACAACAATTAATTGGGAAGTTCAAGTTGACTAAACCTTTGTAAAGCACACTGGGCAGAGCGGAGGCACAAGAGCCACCAACAACCAAGCGGAGCGCTTACCGAAGCATTTCCAGGTAGTCCTGCAGAAGCCGCTGCGTATGTCCTAACTTCACCACTTAGCTGACACATACCTTCAACAGACTAATGCTTGCCGTCTAACAAGCGTGCTGCACAGCGTGTCACACAGAACCCACAGTGCTGCTGCAAGGTTAGTTGGAGACTAACACCCCCTTCCTCATCTCACCGTGCGTCTCCTTCTTGGCGCTCTAAACGGATCATCAGTGAAAGTGCTCCCGAGCTGAAGCAGCGTAACTGTCATTCTTCCACTATTCAGTGTGTGCTCAGGCTGGTTGGCTGCTGCACAGGCACCATGGAGCAGAAATCACCTAAGGATGAGGGCACCGCCAAAGGACAAGAGTCTCTGTCATACCAGCGGAGGATGTGGAAGAATTTCCAGGAGAAAACCAAGCCTTGGCTGAGTCCTAAACTGGGGTCGGAACGTCGTGGTGCCGGGGGCGCGCAGGGCAGCAAAAAGGAATCGGGGTTATGGATGTTTAAGAGGAAAAAGAAACACTTGGACCGGGTGTTTTCATCGTCTCAGCCAAATCTGTGCTCCTCTCCAACGGCGCCTTTTGAAGGGGACAAGAAGTCCCATGGGGGCGACGAGGTCCCGGGCCCCAGCAGCGACGGACACCGTCTGGGCGCAGCTTCTGGAGCCACAGGGAGCAAACCAGAGTTGATGGCACATGAGAGCCCAAAACTCCTCGTGTCCCATCTGATCATGTACCAGCAGAAGAGCTCCTCGCTCGGTTCGGCGTGCTTCGAGAAACTGGTGGTGGACCCGGCCGCGCTGGTGGGAGAGGAGGAGCAGCTGAGTGAAAACGCAAGTGATTCTGTGAGTAAAGACCCATGTAGTAAAAACATGCATCTGGTAGATTATCTGTTTCTAGCAAGCATCTCTCGCAAAAAGACGGGCTACATTGCCCTGCAAATTAAATAAAGAAGACAAGTTTCGTGATGGTGGTGCTGCGACGTGCTCACGACTTGTGTCATGTGATGCACTCATCAATTTGCTGGTCCAATGCTTTCCTTATAGGACTGTATGGGCCATATGACTACAACCAATACCAGACAGTGTGTGCCTCTGTGATCATCACCACAACAAGCTTACATCACAATCTGCTTGTTTTGTTATCATGTCACCATCACAGTCACCCCATGTTATTATCTTGGCTGTGCAAATGATAGACTCCTTGATAGCATTTCTTATCTATGCTCTGATCTGCATCCTTTTGCCTGATCACATGCTTTTCTTCCAGTAGGCTATAGGTTCTGTCTCCTAGCTTCACAGTCCAGCTGTTCTTGCCAGTAAACAGAAGCTGCAACCGGGCTATGCTTGCTCATTTTATGTTTCCCTTTCATGAAAAGTGGCCAATTTGCAGGCATGCCACTAGCAGAGTTGGAGATTGATGGGGGATATCTTTTCACACAACTCAACATGCTGAGTCAGGGTGCTCTAGGGGGAACAGTATCATATCAAAGGGATGTGTTAGTGAGTAGGGTATGCTTCATTCACAAAAATGACATAGAGCCTTAAAGGTCTGAAAGAAAACCTTTAAAATCATATGAAGAATGTTGTCTGATGAGTAATACAAGTAAACTGTCTCTAAGGTCATGTCTGGTCCCATGACTTGTCCACTAGACAGTAGTAGTCCAAATCAATAGTACCATGTCATTTCAGATGGGCTATTCTGATATTTAACAGTGCTGTCGACAGTGCATTCGGTTTCAGTGGCAGCTGTTATTGCAAAGCTTTTCATCTCACCACTCTTGAAGTGTTCCAGACCTGCTTTTCTGAGCATCATCCAGAACGCTGTCTCAAATTGATTTAGCATATGAGTAGCATACACTTCTCCCCACTGAAGTTATAGCCAAAGATGTCTTATCCATTACATATAGTGCAGTGCACTTAGCTGAAGAGGTAAAGAAAGCATCTATTAATGACTTAATTGAAACGGATCCTGCGAGCTTCATCACAGCACTTCAGTTATATAATACACAGGATCTCACTTTGCCAAATAAAGTCTGACATTCAGTGAGAGACATTAGTTACGTCCTGTTGTTGCCATGTTTATCCAAGGTTCTGTTCGTCATTTGTTTGATTTTCCATTCCAGAGGAGAGTAGGGGTAAACACGACGGACAGCGACAGCATCATCTTCTCGAGTTTTTGTCAGTGATAGACGTTTGTTGTTGGCACGACTGTATGCATGTACAATCACAGATGTAAGATATACAGTATGATCTTAGTCTAGTATGAAATGAAGTTAGAGGTATAGAATAATTTGGAAAAGATGGCACAATATGATGGGTGACTAGAGGAAATAAATTAAGAGACAGATCAGACAGGGTTGAATGTAATGTGGGGCGATGAGGGATGAGATGAGGTCAACTGAGATAAGACGAGAGATAATGATATGATTTGTGATAAAATAAGATTAAGATGAGAGGGGAGATTAGAACGGATGAGATTATGCATGCTTTTTTTAATACATTGGGGGAAATCAAGTATTAAGAAGTCAGTGAAAAAAACACTCAACATCACAACACAAAGACAGGTAATCTAGCTAAAAAGGTCTACCGTTGATGTGTGTGCATTTTTGGGCATGCAAATGTATTGCATTTGTTTGCACATACAGAATTGACGATGCATTTATGTGCTGCCTAACCCAACAAGGATTGTAAATCAAAGTCACACACTTTTACAGTCATCCACAAATCCAGCATTAGGTTCATATATACAATTTCTCATTACTAAAATGCTCCAAGCCACCATTTCATAAATCAGATAAGAATATATGAAACATACCATTTTGCAGTTTGATTTGGAAAGTAAGTGGTGGAAGGGAATAATGCCAAATTATGTAAGTCATTTTCTTTATTGACTCAAGAAAAACAATAAACACATTTAACTTTTCCTTGCAATGCAGGGATGTTAAATTTTAATGTGTGTGCATTTCTGTAGCCTAGTGTGAAGGCTACAGGGAAGCACCTGATGCAATGGACAATTATTAGTGATTTTACAGATATAATGTTTCGGTCTCCTTTCCACACTCCATATTTTACTTGTCTCAACATTTTATACATTTTGAAGCAATAGACAAATAGGTCTATATTGTGTCCTACCATCTGTTTTTCCACATGGAGAAGAGGTATTAATCATGTTCTTCCTCATTCTATCTCTCTAATTGAACATGTTATATTTTATAGGAATTATCCCTTTTTAGTCTCTTCTTCCACTTTAGGCTAGGTTTTATTTGATCTACAAAGGTTTCAATTGGTTTTTCATATATGCGTATTGGCACTGAAGCAAAGTGGTTCATTATTCAAGTCTGGTGTCAACTCCACTAAATGCATACAACGTATTGATGGATGAGGTGGTCTCCAGTGCTTGTGTCAGTTGAGCTAAAGTGTTCTGATTACACTCTCTTCTCTCCTTCTCCGGTGTTGTTCGGTTTCTAACCTTTTCTAACCTATTCTATCATTATCTGAGAGACCTGGTAGAAACCCAGTGTCGCGTAAAATAATATTGACTGATCCGGGGACTGCTTTATTTCACCCTGTTCTTGCAACAAAAAACAAACAAAGCAAAGAGTAGAGCAGGCTTCTACTTCCCATCTTGATTGTAACAGTTGGTGGAAGGACCCAAATGCAATACGATGGAATGGTGGGTTGAAAGCAGAGATTTATTCAGGCAGGACACACAAGGGAAACAGACAAGGAAGAAGGCAGGAATCTTGGGGTCTCCATCTTGCCTCTGTCCTGGTACAGAGACAAGGTGGAGAAGTCCAAGCAGGCAGGGTCGTACTGGGGGGGAAGAAGGGCTGGATGGTCTGGCAGAACAAGGAGAACGATCTGGCAGTCTTCTTCTTCTTTGGTGGTTTTTAACAGCAGCTTGCATCCTTTATGTTGCATTACTGCCATCTCCCGGTTCCAAACTTCTACACCTTCCCAATCATTCCTGTTGCTTGCTGAACTGAAGAATATAAATAAACTAAATAAAACTCCTGAAAAAAAAAATGTAACAGTTTATAATGATAAACAATCAATGAAAACAACAACATTCTAAAATGAAATGTGTTTGAAACTGAAATTGCACAGCCATTTTGTCCACTGCATAATTCTTGTGACAAGGAAGTAAGGTAACGTTAACGTTAGACAAACTAATGTGTGCACCTGGCTTAATTAGCCAGCGGCTACGTCTCGTGACTCGTGACCTCACGTCTAAACTACCTTTATGGAGGCCAGGTAACAACGTTACTGCACCTGAAGAAATACGCACATAGATACATGGGTCAACTAAGCGAGGGAAATCAGTGATCTTCAGAGGTGAAGGAAATTTCGCTGTATGTTAGCGGCCATCTGTTAGCATCATTTTACCATCCACGGCCAGCCTTCCTTCTTTCCCACTGATTGTGCAGATAACAACTGTCGGGACCGGTTGCAAGAATTTATTCATTGTCTTCCCATTTATCGGCCTGCTTTCCTATGTTTACTCACCCTGCTTATGCAATTAGTTAGCAATTAATTAATTTGTAGTGTATTTTCATATCTCTTTTTTTCCAAGAAAGATAAATGATTTTGCTCAACAAAACATGCTAATTGAGAAATGTTCTCTGTCTCAGTATTTCGTGCTGTTACTCTGAGATTCAGTACGCCGCTTCCAGTTCTCAATCAATAGGCTCGTTCGAGATGAGCCAGTTCTGCGCAGAATCGATCGGCAGCAATCGGCGCGCAATGCATGCCGGTTAGATTTATGTCCGACTTGGTCCCGACTTGCTCTGGCCAACGACATTCTCACGAGATCAAGACAGCCGTCAATTTTAGAGCCAGGAGCCGCAGTAGCTCTCCATCAACTGCGTGGCCCAGTGCATGATGGGAAACGCATGGCTGTCACCACATCAGAGAGCTGTTTGATTGGCTCTTCTGACAGCAAACACCACGTGTTGTAGAAAATCTTTATTTTATGTGTAGTTGTAATACTTAACGCTGGATTGTTGACTATTAGTCTCAAGTTTAATCTAAAAACATATCTTGTGTGGTTGATAATACAAAATCTTATTTATCCAACACATATCAAAACCAGTAGTAATGTATTTCACAGGCAGACATAACATGACACAAAGGATGCAGCTACACACACATTTATTCATAAATATATATTTATAAACACATGAATAAATCCAAACGTGATCTGTAAACTACAAGTAGCCTAAAGATCGGAACTAACAGGAAGTCATTTTTCTGTGACTTCCTGTGTATATCACAGTCAGCTGAAAACTGTCCGACTTGATCGCAGTTTATTGTGAACGCCTCTTGCTGCTCCCGCCTGCGCCAGGCGAGGTGCAGCTCTAACCCTCCTTTCTTTCTTCTGTTCTGCTCTGCTACTTTACAATATGTTAATGCTTGTGAACCAGGGAAGTAGGTTTTTGTGTCACAGAGACTATACACTCAAAGCTTAATGCTAAATATATCTGATGTAATATACGCTGAGTGAGTATTTTATTCATGTCAATCGGTCAGGGTGAATGGTAATGTGGATAATACACCTGTTTTTGGAACAACATGGCCTGGACAAATGCTTAATTAATTCATCCCTTTTAAACCACTGAATTAGTACATTGTTGGTAAAACATTTCTAAATACTGCAGTGTCTGAATACATAATTGGTCAGTAACCCGGCATATATTTTGACACTGTAAAATCATGGTTTGTCTATCTTCAATGCCTTATTTAAATACAATTGTTCACAAGGTTTGGGATCTCAGTACATGTTGCTAGAATGCAACATGTACTGAGATCCCAAACCTTGTGAACAATTGCTGGAACTTTGATTTGAGATATTTTCCTCTTTTGATAATACAGTGACTGTGACATTAGCCATGTTTGTATGTCCTGTAGGAATATGTGTCTCGCTTGTGGCTGTTTTTGGGTGGTGAGAACAGCATCATGGCCACTTGGAAACAGCCTGTGGCCTCGTTCTGGAAGTGTCCTGATGGCAACTTAAATTAAGATTCATTACAGCCCAGGGGATGGTTGTAACACTGGCAAGCTTACACACACCGACAGACACATGATTGATGCTGACCTCGAAGCTGCTTTGATGAAGAAAAAAAACATCTTCACACTGGTGAAAGTAAGACTGACACCATTTGGGGTTGTTGATGGGTTTTTGCTCTCACTTTGTGATTAGGTTTCTTGTAGTGCCTCGTGTCTGCCTCCCACACAACTGAGTGTGCCTGTTTCTCTGCCATGGAAATCTGTATGCGACCTGTGATGCAGTATTCCAGTGGATTCACAAGTGTAAAATGTTAGCAGCTAATTTAGATTCAATTTAAGTTTAAGGAGATGGCGTAGTGGCTCAGTTGCTGTTTCCTAAGAGCCTGGGCGCTGAGGTGTGTGCTCAACCCCATTGCTTCAGATTTGTATACACTTTGTATTATTGATCTGTTAGCACATTGACAGCACATTGTTTGGTTGATATCGGCTCATTACCCTGGAAAAAGATTGAACATTGAATAACATAGCCTTTTTTGTTGTTATGGGTCATTCAATATATGTTTGTGCCTCAGGGCATTTCAGTGCCTTATCAAATTATTTCTACTTTTTAAGAACTAGAGGAAGTGTTTGATTCAAATAGCCGACCTCAATGCTTTGTTTTAGCTATGGAACCATGGAGCCATGCAGTAAACAAATCCATGGATGTTAATTAAGAGCAGATAGTGTGACTGCATGAGTTAAAAGTGGAGGAAAGAGAAAAGCAAAGCACAAGGCAGAGACGGGTGGTTGTAAACAGAAAACAGAAACTTTATTTAAATTCAAAAGCTGGTTTGCTGCTTCAGTAGCCACCACTTGAGATTTATGATGTTATTATGTTATAACAATTCTGATTAAATACATGTATAAATCTTAAAGTGAACTTTCCTGTAGAGTATGCTTATTATTATAATTATTATAATTCTTGTTATTGTTACTAGTTTTTTCTTCAGCAAGGTCACAACCATGTGTTTTTGTGAGTCATCACCCTCAATGACCAAACAAATGGGTCCCCTTTTTTTTTATCCTTGAGGGATAACCTTATCTGCATTGTCTCTTTCTACTTGATTTATCACATATTCCATCCCCTTATCACAGTCTTAGCCTCTATGATAATTTCCTTAATAATTCCAAATTTGTTCCTGCCTATTCGAGGAACAGCCTGTGCATTGCAGGATGGGAACTCTGCACTGTGACATTGTATTACCCTCTAGCGTTGTTCTCTACAGTCTTAGCTAGTCTCATTACAGTCACATACACACATTCTCAAGCACATGCACATGTATAATTCATATATAGATATATATATATATATCTATATATATCTATATATATATACATATATATATATCTGTATATATATATATATATATATATATATATGTATATAAAACAAGGGCCAAAAGTTGTGGCAGACATGATTGTCAGTCAGATTAACAAGATTAAAGAGAGCAGGTAGTTGGATCAACCCTTAAATAAATAGATGGAGGCAGGGAATCAGCTTTCTAACTCTAATTAAGTATGCCCTCCAAATAGATCAATCATTCCTGAGTCAAGTGAGACCAAAGCGGGTGGTCCAGCATAGGAGAGGCTATGTGTGTTTATGTATATGTGTAGGGAGGGTGGTCAAATTACAGATGACATCCAACAATGGCTATTGTTGATCCTCAAGAGACGGATAGTTTGTATCATTTGAGTAAAAGGATAAGCCAAGCAAATTGTCTGTGTCAGCTATCTTTCTCAAACCTTCAACCCAGACACTCATGAAATGTAATAACCTAGCAAATGAGTTATGGCAGTTTTTGTAAATGGATCCAATGCACAAGATGAAAGCAAGGACAAACCCAGGCAAACAGAGACAGACGGACAGCAGTAATGCGGCACAGGTGGGCTGTGGCCATTCTTTCCATCTAAAACACATGGTGACCAATGTGACCAAAGGGATATTTTTCCTACTTCTCATGCTAATCAAATAGATCATTTGCAACTCAATGTAGAGCCCACTTCCTCAGTGGTGAGTGGATATGCATATTTGCAAATGCAATTCTCTGTAGCATGGATGAAGCTGTCACAAAAGTGTGAGTCATAAGTGTTGCTGCAGTCCATTAAGATCAATATGGGAGCATGGCTGTGCATTGAATGCACTGCATATTAAGATGTAGTCATGTGTGCTTCCTATTATCCCACTTACGAATTGGGGTTTTGTGTTTCATGTGCAATATATGCTGCACAATAAATATCCATTTTGTTGGATTATGAATGTGACCCATTGTAGCTAAAACACTCTCAAGCCTTTAAAATTATACCTCATTTAGTTTTCACATTAGCCTAGTTAACCGAACTCAAACTGTTACAAAACAAAATATCCTGAGAGTGTTTTGCAGCTCTGTACAGATTATATAACTTTTGTCCTCTCTATAGCGTGGATTTCCCCTCAATAATGGCATCACACCTAATACAATAATCATGCAAGGCAACAACAGGCCTAACTTAAATATTGCTTTCATTTTTAAGTCAGGCCTTTGTAAAACAATATGTAACAAATAAGTTAATGGATATATATTTACTGAATTGTTATTTATCATTAAAATAATATATTGTACATCCGTAACTTTGTAAAAAAAAACTTTTAAAATAACAAATTACAATTCAGGTATAAACGTTTTTAATGCAGCAACAGATTTAGAAGTAAAATTCCTGTATATAAGGTGTATAGTATATTATATGTCGATACCCGATCCAGCCATGTGAGTCAGTATCGGCCCAATATCTGATATCGGTATTGGTGCATCTCTAACTGAAACTGAAGTTGTAAATATGTGCTATGCGTTATGAGGCCACACACAAATAACATGAAAAGGGCAGTCAAATTGTATTTGTATGATGCTTACTGATGAGTTAATTAAGGCTTGAGTGCTTTAATATTTCATGACTCATGAATTCTTGGACTCCTGTTAGCAGATCACAATCTTCCATTTTGACAAAAGCTTAGTAGATGTTAGCCTTTTGAACTCAAGGGAAGCTCTTTATGTGTCAATGTTTCAAGGCTTCTTGGGCAGTCATTGTAATCAGTTAAAAGCCACGGTATTGATCCAGAGAGAGAGAGCAACAGAGGCAAAGATTGAACGAGGGTTATTGATACTCGGGTATTGTGCAGTGTGAGTTGTGGAAATATTTGCAACGGGGAATCATTTATCAATTTCCACCTCACAAGTTTCCACTGGATTTCTTTTCAATAAAGCCTCATATTCAGTGAATTTGGTAGTTACATAAGAAAGTGGATCCGACCGGCTATAAGACTGATTTAGAGTAGAACTTTTATGCCTGCCAATTTTTACTGCATTGCCACTTGTATTGAAAAACTGCCAAATAGGAATGTACCAATACAAATAGGCACCTTAAGATGTGGCTGTACTGCTTTTAGTTTTTAAAATTTTCCTTCAACGTGAATGTGAGAAGTACCAAACTCGACAACATTAGTAAAAAAAATAAAATAATTGTTTAATGGATGATGGCAAAATGACAGTATTTCTTAAATCCTTCTTTTTTTCTTTCTCTTTCAGTTTTTTATAGTTTAAATATTCCAAGTGACATTCTGTGAGTCAGAGGCTAACTCAAGGAATGGGGTGTTCATACCTTTGACTTCTGTGTGCATGTTTAAAGGTGTATGTCTCTGGGTGTTTGGTTAAGAAATCCTGAGTTGATTGACTGTTAGACATCCATAATTTCACCACTTAACAGGGCTTATGTTAAAGTGTGTTTGATGCCAAGTGAAGTTCAGTTTGCTCAAGGCAAACATAAATGTCTCTCTAACTAACAGCTAGGGGCTCTGCTATAGCTGAGGGACTTGCTCCACTGAGTTTATTGATTATATTTTAGCAAAAAGAGTATACTTTAGTGATTCACAACATGTTCATGTGAAGCACTTAACTGATGCCTACAGCAATCTGCGTAAAACTGTGGATTAAGGGGAGATTCCTAAATTGTCAAAATGACTTGCAGACAGTAGTAAGTGCGAAGCTCAGGGTCAAACAGAAGCACTTATTGGAACACCACTAGAAGAAAAGTGAGGTTAGGTTTGAGATAAGAGCACGGGAAAGTACGATATGATCAACCATGAGATTTGACGAACTTCAAGCCCATGTCATTTTATTAATGACATGAAACATACTGGTCAAACACAACACATAAGATAATGTAGCAAATTACATTTTCTTACAAAGGTGATTAAGATTCAGGCTACCTCAAAACAGCTGTCAGAGTATTTGCCTGTTGGCTTGCCAACATATCGCACAGCCACTCTTAATTCATATCGCACAACACTCTTAATTCGCACAACACTCTTAATTCAGGTCTTTAGAGTCATTCAGTCCCTGAAAGCCCATCAGTTCAATCATTTTGTTTCAGTGGGGCTCTCTAGGAAGCTGTCATCTTTCCTGGGAATGTTTTTACTCAGGGCTCTGGCTGTTTGAGAGCAACACCATTTTGGCCTACAATCATCACATTAGCAAAGTGTTATCCAGATCAGAGAAAATAACAGACATCGACATCCCTCCAGTATTTCTGTGCTTTTCATTCTGTCTCTACACGCAGGCTGGAGATCAGCTGGTGGTCAGCTCAGGCTGAAACTGACAGGATGAAATCAGTGTCTATCATACTTAAGAGAGAGAGGTGATGGTCTGTAATCAATGTGAACTGCTCTATACTCAGGCAGGCTGCTGATATTGCTGCAGAAGTTGGCTGGCGCTTGGAAGGTTCTTAGTGCCACCTACTGGTGCTGATGTGGATCTCTGGGAAGAGGAGAGGAAACTGGCAGGTCGTGATTAGAGTGGCTTTTGGCTGGATGGGATGCTTAGCCTTCCATTAAGCCTTCCACTTTCTGCACACTCTGCACTATCCGTCTCTTAGATTAAAAGGCACTTGTCTAATAACTTTGAAAAAGTTTAATTAGAGAACTTCATTCATGCATAAATCATATTCTCTCTACACAGAGGAAAGTTAGACTGATGAAAATGAAATCATGGTTATGTTTTTTTCCTCCCTGAAATGTGGATGTAACCTAATATTACTATTCTGAGCCAGCTCACCGTCAAACAGGCTTTAAGGTCAGGAGTTACACAAGTTACACCTCCTAGATGAGTGGAAATGGTTAACATGGTCTTTGTGAGCCATTTATGTTTTACTGTTATTTTGCTCTGTTCATGTTGAAAAAGATATTCTAAGCGAGTTTCTCATAATATACATTATTTCTTCAGTGCACAATTTCATTAATAGACTGGTGGGATGAGACGTTCCTTATATTTCATGTACAATCAAATATAACATTTTATAATTGTATTTGTTTCCTTGCGGAGATGGATGTTTTGAGAACGTGGTGCACAACGAATGAAGGATTTTGCAGGTTTATTTTGAATGAGAATATAAATTCCGAATGCATTTGTGTATGTCCGCAGGCGCTTTGCAAACATGTAGCTTACAATTGTTGGTTACACACACAGTAGGATTTGTGTATGTTTGCTCAAGTAAGCATGTTCTTATTCACACCATAGTCCATTCTCAATGTGGTGCTAATCCCATATCTTGGACTGTATCCTGAATATACAGAAGCCAGGCAGTTTCCCTGCTGCATTTCTTCAGCACTATAAAGAGCCTGTGTAATTAGCTTGCCAATTGCTTTTTTTTTCATCTTTCAAGCACCCAGTAGAAAATCCTTCCTCTTAAGAAGTCCTTTAACTGAGGACTTGTTTTTATCATTTGATTGAAGTCACCTCAGATGAAATGATGTCAGTTGTTTCCACTGGGCATTAATGTTTCACACAATATTCTTGGTAACAAAAGTGTTATTTCCTTGTTAAAGGAATCTGATCTTTTTTAGATTGATCAAATATGAAACCTCTATCAGGACTCTTTGCTTGCTTTTGGACTGAGATGTGATGCAACTCTGTAACTCTAACCTCACTGATTTAGGACTGACATTTTCGAAAAGTTTAATGATGCTGGGATGCTATCAGATGGATGTGTGTTCAGATTCTATTGCCCTAATAGATGAAAATAAATGTAGGCATCTGTAAACATTTTTAGCAACAGAACTATCCTCTCTTGTGAACTATTGAATATATCTCTCAATTTAAGATGTCTTTTTGAAGAACTGAAGACCTCAGTTTACCAATTAGTTTTTTAAGTGGAAGTATATGAGGTAATTTGGGAAAAGGCACATTTCTGCAATGCATAGACTCTTACCAAATTGCTCCACTATTTTTACACTGACCAACACTGCAGCACCAACACGCCCTTGGAGATTGTACTTATTGCAATGTTTTAGTTACTAAATATTGCACTTAATATGCCAATTAGTGTGAGATTTATAAAGCATGGGAAACAGATGAATGAAAATGTTTTATTGAGATGTGTCTGTCAGTCCTTATCTTCTGATCTCCCCCATTTAGAAGATGTAGAAGGATTTAAAAGGTCACAGAAATATGTCTTAATTTTTGTCACCGTCCACTTTTTTGACTTTTCGCTTCAACTGTTCATGTGGTGGAGGAGGTGATGCCCATCCCTGTTTTTCAGTATTCTGTTGGTCGACTAGCTTTACTTCATGGTTTCGTCTCATTTCCTGTTTGTCCATCCATTCATTCCATTGTCTCTCTGTCAGCAAAGCCTCCTCTTCATTGGTTCTATATAATTGGACCCTTTTCTTCTCACATTTTAGTTCCACGCTCATGAAGCTGGAGTCTACAGAAAAAGGATTCCTTGAGTTTTCCTTCTGTGATTTATTCATCAAGGGGCTGGTGTCAGCATCGGTGACAAAATCTGATTACATCTGTTGTTTTTGCTCTTCCTCACATGTAGCTGGCTGCGAGCTGGTGTCAGCATCATTACAGTCATTCCTGGTGTCACCAGCGCTGGAGATATCTCACAAAAACTTCAAGCTTTGGTTATATGTTGGTGCTCATTGACAATATGTGGTCAGTGTCAGTGGGTTAAAGATGAAAAGTTTAAGCTTAATGTCTTCAAGTCGAGGGAATTTGCTTAATCTTTTTCCTCCTTATTTTCCTCCATTTTCCTTGGCCACTGTGATGTGACCCTCTGCTCCAGCTCCAGCCTGATGTAATGTAGGGATCTCTCCCCTGCGTCTTCCACCAGCAGCTCTCTTAGCTGCTGCTGAAGCTCAGCCGCCATCTCCTCTCTCAGGGCATGATGCATGAGAAGAAATTCTGAACGTAGCTCTGCAATTTGCTTTTCCACCTTTTTAGTCCCCATCTGTCATCTGTTTGTCTGAGCATTTTATCTTATACTTAATTTAATACCCATTGCACTGTTGTTGTCGTTGATTGTTGATTGTTGTTTGTCTCATCTAATGATCTAATGATTTGTATTAAGATAAGATTTTTTTAAAAGTAGACCGGAAGATAACTTAAAAAATATATATTTGTCGCCTCAAAACATTTTGACATTTCTACTATTTCGCCACTTAAATTAATGCAAACTCTAAATAGGCTCTTAAATTAAACAATTCTATAATAATGTGTAGCAGGAAGCAGTCCTATTCTCTTATTGTTGACATTTAGAGCAATTACGGACATTTCTTCTTCTCTTTTGATTTGAAAACTCTGTGTTGCATAATTATAATATATTATTCTCAGATCCTTACTGATTTTAACACATATTTTTAAATAAAAAATGTGGACCATACTAAGATTTTCTTTTCATCATATCAAACTAAATGCATGTTGGTAAATCAGGCTTGTTTCTAATTCCCACCAGAGGCCTGCCAGCCACTGTGAGTTGCACTGGAGTCTACAAACTCCAACAGGTGGCAGCTATTTAAGTCATGATTATGACCAAAGGCCATAGTGGTCTCTATAAACAGGCTTACATGTCACAGAGTTACTTTCCATTTCACTTCATTTCTTTTCCTACTGTGCCCCCAGTCACTTTCATTATACTTCTATTTGAATGCTTGCTTCTCATTTGTCACTTTGTCACTCTTTCTGTCCGTCTCTTCATCTCTTAATTCTCCATCTCAAGGACAAATAGCAGAGATGTTGAGGAATGTTGCTGCCTTGTAATTCTATACTTACAAGTGTGAGGAGGGCCCTATTCCTGTTCAACTCGGCAGGCTCTCGGAGGGAGACATGTTCATCCACAAATGTGTTAAGTCATTGGTTTGACCTCCGAAGCTGTGGGCTTAGGAAAGGATTGCCGTTCCCATCGGTGTGTATCCACTGTTAACACACCAGCTGACATATTACTTATGGGCACACATAATACCCATTAACTTTCTGTACCTCAGTCCTCTGACTGTATAACGTTGCTGTGAGAGACATCAAACTGTTCGCACTCTGTCTCTCATCCATGAACTCCAAAGAATCGGGGGTGAGTTTCATAGCACCTCGCTCAGACTGACAGACTTTTTAGTTAAATAATTATAAGCCAGTTAACAGCATTAAAATGTGTTATACAACACTATACTTTTCTTTTGATTGTATGTCTTGTTCTATATTTTGCCATGTAACTTCTCAACTTCTCTAAGAAATAATTACATTTGTATTCATATTTTTTTTGTTGGATAACAATTTGACATTTAGCCTAGTTAAATACATTCTTTCTTTTGCCAATTACACAGTCGACAGCCTTGCAAATGAGTATGGTATTTCTGCGTATGGGATATGTTTATTATTACTTGGCTTAATGACATGACCGCAGTGACTCACCACAGACACGGCACACTCCCAGCTCAGTGCTCCTTTTATGTACTTCTGTGTAAAGTTATGCACCTTTACATCTCAGAAATACAACATGGAGGGAAGTGACCCTTCAAGAGGTCATGCAGCACAAAAGGAGTTAAATGTTTGTGTGTTTGCGTAACAGATGGTATTGTTTGTGTGGCAAAACATCTTATGCGCTAGAGTCCCTGCAAAAGGAAAACAGAATGTGTTGAGTGTGTGGAATGCTCATGCATATCATTTCATTATTATCAAGAGAAACATTCTCTAGGTTATTAAAATATATATGAATATAAGCATATGCAGCCAAGTAGACTGATCAAACCAGTATATGTCAATACCGGAGCATACAGTGGCAAGACAGTCGTGCCCATTAGACATTTCTGTGACTGAAATATGTGATAATTTACTATTGTGAGGGGACTGAGATGGAGAGGAACTTAATTTAGCTTTTTTATTATTACTGAACTGAAGTGTCAGTCATCGTGTGGAAACTGGGAATGATATTCTTTATCAGCTATCTATGAAGGCAATTCATAGCCATCTGTTCATTCCTGTCTTTCATCTGCTTTAATCATCAAGTTATCCTGCTGCTCACACTCATTTATTCTCTTTGCAGACCAGCGAGTACAGTATTGATTCAAGTAGAAAGTTTTCTAAAAACATATGTTATACATCTATAGCAATCCAGTGATTTACATCAATTATGACTTATTCTCCGAAAATGAATGTTTAATTCATAATACCCCACACTAGTCTTAAAACCTATAGCCTGTACAGTGGACAAAGGGGTTGAACTTAAACAACCTAAAATATAAGCACTATCCAGTTTTCCATTTGGCAGAGATCATCTCGCTTCATATTATTTAAATTTAGATACAAACAATACATGGTAACAGAGCTGCAGCTGCAAGCTCAGTGTTGTGCATGTGGAAGATGAATGGATTGCAATATTCAACTTCAATGGTGCAATTGTTCAAACATTTGTCCCAGCCTTTAATTGTGTTGAACTGTATGACAGTATGAAGTGATCATGATACGACCCTACTGACTGATTAGTTGAGAAGGACAGCACTGCTTTGTAAAGTCACTTCAGAGCTAATGTAAAATGTGTTTTGGATGAGATGAGAAAGACTAGGGATGCACCGATACCAGTATCTGGTCTTAGACTGTGTGCATCTACCTATATAACTAGTCCAATACAACAACACACAATACCACTATTACGACATGAGGTTAACCTCTTGAAAGTTGAGCCTAATAAGCCATCCAGCTGCAACGATAACCTGATGCACAAACTGGTTCAATGGATTTAACCTTTTAACCGATATGGCAGTGTATGAATGGTTGTGAATGGGTGAATGACATACAGTGTTAAAGCGCTTACGGTGGTCTAGAAAGACTAGAAAGGCGCTATACAAGCCCATTGACCACGTTGAATGTTAAAATGTCAGCAACTGCATCATGTTGAATGTTATGTTGTTTCAGTCAGAAAGTGAGGAGCATCTGATAAGAATAAAACATGTTTTCAAAGTAATTGTTAAAACTATAATGTTATGAAATACTCATATCGTTCTTGATATCGGCAATTACTCAAATGTAAGTACTTGTTTGAAAAAAAAGTATTACTCGTGCATCTCTCAGAAAGACATCCTCAAACTTTAAGAACATAATGAAGGCTTTTATAGAACAAGTCTTTTTTAATAAGAATTTACTGGGGCGGGGGGGCTCTCATGGGTTAGAATATAACCATGCAGCAGTATGCGTATGCTTGTGGGTGTTGTAATGAAAGAGGATGAATCACTGGGTGAAATGTGCAAGGTTTTCTACTACGTTTGCTCAGGTCTGAATGTGGGCTTTATTCTAGGTCTGGAGTGTAGGTTGCTGTGATGACGCATTGTGTGGGGGGAAAACCTATCCTAAAAAGTGTCTCCTGTGATGCATATTCCATTTCTGGGCCTATCTCTGTCTGTGTGTATCTCTGTTTTTGTTCACTGTGCAAATTTAGATATTTTTTTTCTATTACAATACATGTGATGTCAAGCTGAGTTATTTCCAGTGGACTGTCATAGCAGAAAACGATGATGAACGTCTGTCACAAATATTCAAAGAGTGAGGAGTGCTTCATTCTTAGCTCATTGTTTTGCACCATTGTTCAACAATCATAAAAAAGAACTCAGAGATACGAGTAGTTTTACATTTTCAATAAATTAACCTGAAATCGTTCTGCTCAGCATCTCATGTTTGTTCTAATGAATCAACAGGTATAGATTCACTTCAATATAAGCTTAGGTAGCAGTTGCCATCATTTATACATATTGTCGTCTTCTCAACTGTACTATGGAAACCGTTACTATTACAACTGATATATAATGTTGATATCGTGACAAGACTTCAATTGAAGATATTTTAAAATCCTAATATGCCATAAGTGTTGTCTTTTCCAGTTTTTAAAGGCGGCATTACAGTAAAATGTATCAGACTATTCTAGCGGTTCTATCATTTGCCCTTACCCACTTTGGCATTATATCCACATTACTGATGATCATTTATAAAAAATCTCCTTGTTAAAATACAGTATTTTGAAAGATCTCTTTATTTTCTCAGTATATTGGAGTTGTTGTGTCTGTGCCACACTCCTGCTGTGAGAACATCAGAAGAAGGCAGATTTTTCTGATGTTCTCACTGCAGGAATGTAATAAACAAGTAGTTTATTACTTCACACAACAACGTCCTTACATGTGCAGCACCGGGCTGTCGACCAACCTCGCTCAGTTCTTCAAAGCGTAGCTGCTTATTCTTGCTCTGTGATTGAATGAGTCTATCTGTGTTACCCAATACCTTGACAGGCAGGATAGGGGAGCAACCATTACAGCAGGTATATGGCAGAAGCTATAGCGTCCAACAAAAGGGTATGAAGTGAATGATCAAGATAAAAAAATATATATCTGGCATTCAGTGGAAGGATTAAAGTCCAAACAATAAAGGGATTGAGTGTAAAAGAGCGTTCCTGGAGGCGGGGGAGATGTGGCGAGCTGAAGTCCATGGGCAAGTCAAAAGGTCACAGAGAGTTCATGCAATCTGTAATAACAGCAGGTCAAAGATGACCAAACACTGTAAAGGATTTTAGACTGCAGAGATTACAGCTAGAAAGTAAAAAAAAAAAAAAAAGGATTTTAAAAGAGTGTTTGTTTATGCATATGGAAGAAACCAAGACATACAGTATGTACCCACCCGGCTGTGATTGTAGGTTTTTCATCGGAGCTGTAGTTTAAAAAAACAACAACTACGAAGTCACAAAGGTTTCAATTTCGAGTAACAAGTGCTGTAGTGGATCCCAATATGCTGGGAAAATATGGCAACTGGCTTCATTTTTTCTGATAGATTGATGAAAGACATTTTATGAAATCATTGTTTGGGTGTAGCGGCAGCAACTCTAACAACATGTTTTGTTCTGTATACTGCATGTTGTGTTTATATTCAGTAACACAGTTTCAAATGACTTGATGCAGAAGAATCAGGTTCCTCCTCGTGTCCTCTTATTTGGGTTACCAATTACTTAAATTTGTCTTCACATTTGTCCTAATAGACACAGTCGTACAAGAAGCAAGTGATGTAGCAAGCACATTCAAAGAGAAAGAGAGTATGGCAGAGGGTGACAGACATGGAAAGAGACAAAAGTAAACATTGCAGTGAAATGAATCCATCTCTGGATCCAGGGTTAGCAGTGATTCTCCCAGAAGGGGGTATTGCAGAGTCTGGCCTGGTTCCAAATGTGTGTGTGTGCCTCCTCTGTTGGCTGCTCAGCTTTTAACTAGACTATGACAAGAGGTGGTATCGTTACTTCTATCGATACTGCTTATCGGTTCAGTTATTGATACTCTTAGCTGGTTATTTTTTTTGAGGAAGAAAAGACAATTAATTAGAAAGGCATCGACACAGCTGCTCCTCTTATGAATGACTGACTTACTAGTTGTTCCCTAAATCCCTTTCTCTTCACTATTGAGAAGGGGCGCAGGTCTTTTGCAACAAAGCCCTACGACACTCGTTCACTCTCCTGTGTCATCTTCCCTGGAGCTGTTAGGGTGATGAGATTTGGGCTTGGTAGAGGGAGGGGGGATGGGCTGCTCATGGCTGCAGCCTCAGCCCGACAATCTACAAAATGTTCCAAGGTACGCAGCTCAATAATTATCTGAGTGATTATCTTTCATTTATTAGCCTGTTTTTATTACCATATGGCATCCGGTAGCGTTTCCTGCAGTGAACGAGGATGGATGGGGGCTCGCCAAAAAGTCGAGAACTTTCTGCACATTTATGTTCTGCGTGTTTGCCAAATGTTTTGATACATTGCTGGTATTACCTCCCTTACTTGGAAGAGTTTTATTGCATTTGAGACAACAAGAGTTCTGAACTTTTTGTTCTCACTGCCATGATATATGTCTCATGCTGCACTGAGCCGGAGTCAATGTGTGTGAAAGAGTAAAGCACAACTCCACCCCTCATGCAAAGACAGGCACAGAGACAGACAGAGAGAGGGGTTTTGAGATGCTGCTTTTTTCCACCGAGATCTCACTCCTTAACTTCTAAAGTACCGATAGCAGAACCGTTTACTCCAGATCTATATTTTGAACCGAGTTTCAGGGGGAATCCCTAACTATGTACCTTTGTACATCTCTTTGTTCTTTCTCTGACCTAACCTAAAGCTCTCATCATCTCCCTCTGTCCCTTTTTCTTTTCATCACTACCCCTGTGGTTATTTCTCCTTTCCTTGTTTTATTTGAATTATTGTCGAATGTCCTTGTTCTACTACCTTCATTTATATTTTTCTATTAAAATTTCTGTTTGGCTATATGTTTGTCTGTATTAGTACTGCTTGTGCTCTAATTCATGGCAGTGGGACTTTTTTTTCAGCACCACAAAGGCCTTTCTGCTGTGCTTATTGTATCACAGCTGTCTCAACCTAGTTATTGTCATGAATAAGAGGACACATCTTAGATCTCACAAATAGACTTTTAACCCCAGTCAAATTTGTTAAAATAACAATTATTCTGTCACACAATACATGGCTTCATGTTACCTAATATACTGTGGGGTAAACAGATCTTAAACTTGGGATAAAAAGATTACTGGTATGATGGATCCTCAGTATTGGCAGAGCCTGATTTGAGATTATGGAATTAGTATCCAGAGAGAGAAATTGACTGGGCATCCCTATTGAACAATAATAACTTAATCTCTAAAATGCTGGCAATCACATTATTTTGCAAAACTCCTATTTCAGTAATCAATATTCAACCAGTCATCTAGAACAAAGAGATGTATCATACCTGATGAGTGCGTGGGTGAACATACCAAGGGCTCTAGGCAGTATCTCTCTCTCTCTCTTTCTCTCTCTCTCTCTCTCTCTCTCTCTCTCTCTCTCTCTGTCTGACACATACGCACACGCACACACACACACACACACACACACACACACACACACACACACACACACACACACACACACACACACTAAGCCAAATAAGGTGAAGCTAACTTTTTGATGCCCCTGTGATTCTGAGCCATCAAATTGAGACCTCATATGCACCGAATAGGATTCAGGTTCAAATAAAGTAGAGGAAAAATACAGAAATTTGACGAGTGAGAGGAACAATAACCAGAAAAAGGGGCAGTAGTTGGGTGTGTGCCACCTGTACCAAGCAACTTGTGGTGAGCTCATTGGCTTCCTGCTGGGATACAGATTGGTTGGTCCCTGTATTTTGTATGCAGAGTCTACTCCCTGTGGTTGCATTATATTTGTTTAAATGATTATTGATTTGTATTCTATAGCAAATGTCACACGCTTGATTCGAGGTGCTACTTCTAGCACTGATAAAGCCTGTAACCCTTTTTGTTTACTCCACT
Organism: Taurulus bubalis; assembly: GCF_910589615.1. Taxonomy (NCBI): domain Eukaryota; kingdom Metazoa; phylum Chordata; class Actinopteri; order Perciformes; family Cottidae; genus Taurulus; species Taurulus bubalis. The sequence continues at coordinate 13,464,864 of NC_136596.1, read as the reverse complement.
GATAATGGTAGGAAATGCTTGCAGAGACTTTGAGGAGCTTGTTATGCTGCATCTATGGCTGAAACATCAAGTGTACATTTATTTATTATGATGCCATGCTGTGAGTGTTTACGTGTGTGTGTGTGTGTGTGTGTGTGTATGTATGTTTATGCACTGTGAGTAATGAGCAGACAGATGGCGCACACTCCAGGGTTCAGGAGATTCGGGCCCGGATGGAGGCATCACATGACGGTTTACCGCATATGTGTGTGTGCATGCATGAGCATGAGTGTGTAGAAAACACATTTTATTAGTGCAAAGGCATATACTGCACAATTGTATGTGTAAAAACAGTTGTTTGTTATCTCAAGGGCAGTGCCAGGAGGTTTGGTGTTAACACAAGCATGAGGCTGAACTCTTCACTAGTGCATTTACACATGCACACAGACGGTACTGTACATGCAGTCATTTTTCACTAGACCCCAGTGGCGTGGCTTTGTCATTACGAAACTTGGTTTAAGGAAATGTGCTTTTTTTTACTGAGTCATCAGAAATTACTTTGTTTCTTTTTCTTTTTGAGAAATATCTAGGTTTGATCTTTTATTCTGTCATGCCCTAGGCTGTGAGGATGAGGCGTGTTGTGCTGGATTGAGCTCAGCAAGTCATAAGACCTGTCAGCAGGTCTTATGACTTGCTGAGCATCAATGCTGAACAAGCCTCATAAAACAGCACACATGAAAGGGACAGCTGTCGTGTCCTGGGGTCTGACTATTGTAATATAAGAACACACACACACACACACACACACACACACACACACACACACACACACACACACACACACACACACACACACAGTGCTGTCTGTGCCAGGAAGCAGGGTGGCACCTCCCTGCTGTTGTGCCCTGTCCCATGTCTGTCCAAAATGCTTCCTAAATACATAGAGATCAGAAATATGTTACAAAAAAGAGCAAGACATGTATATGCTTCCTGTGATGTAAGCTTCACAGCATTGTGAAGGTGTTATTTATTTCTTTGTATTTCCATCCTGCTTTTTCAGTCTAATTTTAATCCCTATTGCTTTTTTTTGTCTACTTCAGATTTGCGGCTTTTCAGTACAGTAACACAAAATGTCAAAATGTTTTCCTGTCAAATGTTTCCATCATCCTCCTCTTTCCCCATACTGCTTTCAGTCATCTACACTACGACATCTACATTTTCTGCCTATTTTTCTGACTTGTGCAGTGAACCTTTATAGCTATAGCAGGCAGAACATCATGGTGGATAGGACGACAGAGAGGAAGAGATTGGCCTTTACATTATTAACAGCTTACTCATGCTCATGAGGAGAATAAATGATATTTTCAAACATGAAGCATGCACACACAAATTACGCATATCTATCTTGTATGATATCCCCCGTGACTTTTGAGTTCATTGACGGTTTACTGTTTGGCAGTGTGCTGCAGTAAATACATAAGTATCCTCATTATTGCAAATTTATTTAAGGTCATTTTATCTTCTCGCAAATTTATTTAAGGTAAATTCCTTGTTTCTTGAACATTGATTTGCCACCTAAGTGAAAAAACCTGAACTACTTCGGTGTCCTAAAGGGGACCCACTCAGCAAGAAAAGAAACTCAGCATTCCATTTTGATGGTAATTAGTTTTACTTGGTCCTCGCCTCACCTGCTTGGTGTCGAAAGTGACACCACCACAGCTAAAGTTAAATTGCTTTTACAGCATTTCCAACTTTTACATATGGCTGCAGGAAGGGAGCGCAAATATATTTTTTCAAGAACGACAAGAAGGATAAGTAGAGTATAATAATAACAAGAAATACAGGAAGTGTTGACAAAGTGTTTCTTTTTTGCCTTTATAGTATATTTCATTCATATTCAGTAACGGCAATTTATCGATTCAGCTGATTTAAATGTACTTCTACTTGTATATCTATATGTATATACAGTATATCAGGTAAAGCTATACTGAATGCCATTTCCTTTTACATCCAAAGCTTCTAATGAGGTTTTTTGAATGAAGCTTTGAATGCCTATCCTCCTAATTTACGAGATCATCTTACAAAAAATTAACTTTTTGTCATTGTGATTTTCTAAATGTAATTTATACAAAATGAACAAAAGGCCCGATGTAAAGCACTACCCTCATTATCTTGCTGCCTCTCTTTATGTCACCGTCGCTTTGGTTTATTTTCCAATAAAACTGATATGTAATCAGATATCCACCTGAGATGAGTGGCGGATATAAAGACCAGCTCCCTCACGGGCTAAATATATGCGGACATTTGAGACAGGAGTTTGTCACGAATGTTTGTGCCCGTTAACTTCTTGTGATATTGCTCCATCCCGTAGGATTAATCAGTGGACAGTGGGAATCTCTGCACAGTTGTGTTTGTGTGAATGATACAAAAGAGAGGAAGGAATAGAGAGAACAAAATCTGTAGAGTTGTGATGCTGAGTGACTGCCTATAGGGGTATGCAAGAAACTCCTAGCTGGTTATCCTTTGCTGTGTGTGTGTGTGTGTGTGTGTGTGTGTGTGTGTGTGTGTGTGTGTGTGTGTGTGTGTGTGTGTGTGTGTGTGTGTGTGTGTGCGTGTGTGTGTGTGTGTGAGAGAGAGAGAGAGAGAGAAACAGAGGGGGGGAAGCAAGGTAAGGAGCGAGCCGATGTGTGTGTGTGTCTCTCTCTCTCATATGGCAGAGTAAGCCAGCAGAAGCAGCAGTAGTACAGTGGAGCGTGTTCAGTGTCTGGATGTTAGCGCTGCCTCTCTCAGCTGTGGGACGAAGCCTTACTGTAGGTAAACACACACACACACACTCTGACTGTTTGACTGTCTATCTGTCGTATTTCCTTTTTAGGCTACTCATGTCTGGTGGCTGACGTTTATTGCTTCTTATATTTCTGTGTTTAGTGCCAAGACAAAGTGTCCTGTATCAGAGCGTTCTTGCCTTTTCAGAGTATTTCAGTCCAGAGCAGGATTTGAGACAGTTGAGTGAGGTGAATGATGAAGAGATGAAACTGTGCCGCTTATGAGCACAACGTTTCCATCCCTTCAGCACGTTCACACATTTGCATGCGGAACATATTTTCATATTTTCAAAATGATTTCCATAAACCTTAGCACCTGCCTTTTGTACATGCAGGTACTAGTCATTTTAACAGGTGCAGGTGTCATGTTGTTTTGGCTTGTGAGTGTGGTGCCCGAGGAATGGCAGGGCGGAGGTGCAGTGGGAGTGTCGTGTCCAGTTTCCATTAGTGTGGAACTTAAGCTGGCTACTAGTATGACATTACATGGGACTGTCAGACTCTTCGAAGAGGGAGAGGGAGAGGAATGAATTTAAAACATTTGTATGAGGACAGAAATCAGAATGGAAAGGACTCAGGATTTAGAATTGTACGAGTGGATGCAGTTGAAGACAGATATATTCCTGCTTGTGCTTCCATTTAGACTGGATGATAATTAAGAAGCGGCTAAATTTGCACGAGTGCATTCCCATGGGTGAGCAGAGAAGACCTATGTCCCCTCTGCCTGTCTCTCCGTCTCTCCAGCCGCAGTCTTGTTCCCTTAATTCCTCTTTCGTGGGCTTGGTGCTGAACGTGCTCAGAATGAGAGCAAAAAAGCCTGACTAGAGGAGAGGGGGGACAGAAAAGAAAGAGATAGATGAGGAAAATAGTCAGAAGTGAGAGGAAGCACTTAAGATAAAGGCAAGGTAACAGATAAGACATAGCAAGGATTTGAGAAAAGAGAAAGAAAAGACTACAGATTACAAATAGAGGGGATAGCCTGAGGAGAGCGAAGAGGAATGATCTGATGAGAATATATGAGTGGCTATTCACTGATATTATCTCATTAGACAAATGCTGAATCAATTGACAGTTGCTTCAGGCACCCTTGGATCATTTTGATCAATCAATGAAAATCGGTTCATGGAATAAGAAACATCACACAAAATATTAAACTATTTTCACTTAATTCCAAGAAAGCCTACAAGAAAAGTAGAAATGTATCTCTGAATTCCTGAAAAGTATTTATTGTTACTCCTTGAATACCCGCTAGAGTACATGCATAATGCACACTATGAGGTTCTCCTGGGAGGGACTAATGTGTTTTTAGAAGTAAGTGCACCATCCTCAACTGAGTGGGAGTGTTGTGTTTCTGAGATGGGACTGCACCATTTATTTTGTAATGTGTACTGTATTACAAATATTGTGCATGCTTTTACTTTAATACATAAATGAGTCCACATAAAAGCCAATTGAGTGCAGCAAGAATGAGTCCTATAACCCGTAAAGGAGTTAGGATTGTTGCACTTCTGGTTCTCTCGACTTAAAGTCAATGAGTTATTTTGAATGTGTTTTTGGTTAAATGCCTGAAATGAAGTATGTGCTAAACACAAGTCTTTAAAGTTTTGTTCTACGATATAACATTTCAGTAAATACACCTCATGTAAACTTTGAAACTCTTGTGTATCTTTAAAAAGGCAGTTGCTGACATGTGGTTAAATTAGTCATCATGCCGACTAGTCTGCCTTTACACCCTCCTTCGCTATACTCCCAGTCATGCAAGCTTATTTTCTGCAATAATCCAGTGAAAGAATTCCAATGTTTTTTGTAGAGGGAACGAGTGCTGTTATCTTCCATGGTTGGCCTAAAAAAATACATCATGCCTGCAGCACTCGAAAACAGAAGGATGAAGATAACTTTGGGAAGGAACTCATTACATACATTGCTGGGATATCCTATAACATCTACCAGTAGAGATGCATTTATCGTTCTTCAGCGTGATTGAGACATTTTCATTAAATTTACGTTGGATTTTTATTTGTTCAGTAACCTGGAGCACTTTTATGTTGAGATTTGTTTATCGAGAAATGGTCCTGTAACATTTGACGTAAAGAAAAAATTGGAACTGGCCAAGCACATTGCAATCGGTGCATCCCTACCTAACAGGTGACTTTATCAGTATAGATTCAAGTGTTTGTATTGGCATCATCCACAGGGTGTAGGGTTTATGAAATACTTTATTGGAGTCTTTCATTCATTTAATAAAACACTTAAGCTGGAAAACAAACTATGTTTTTTGCCAACTAGTTTAGGCTTCTATACTACTATACTCCTCAGACACACACAGGAGACCCACAGAGGCCTTTCTCTTTGCTGATGTGATGAATTAGTTACGGCTGCACACTATGCTGTCACAATATCAGATTTTCACTGCACTTCACACGACGACACGATTTAAACTCAAAATATGAGTGTAGGAAGATAGACTCTGTAACCATTACTGTATGAAATAATTCACGAGGCACTGTATTTTCTACACAACATACATGTAATATTATCATGGTATCAATATTACATTGTTTAACGGTACTAGTCCATCGCATCACCCCTAATGCCCACGTTGGCTAGTTGGTGGCTGGTTTCATAGTAGCTCAAAGTGAAAATAAACCGAATGCTTCCTCCCATTAAGACAGTGAATTGCCAGTCAATTGAGCTTTGTAAAAGATGCTCCCTTTTTTAACTTCCTCATGTCTTTGTGTTGAATAAAGTGGCAGAATCAGTATTACCTTGGGGGTGAAGAATAGCTGCAACCCCCTCCTTTTGTATAACTATTTGGGGAGTTGTTATGCAAGTCGCTATTGCTCAGGAGCTTTCTGATACCTAGGATATTCATACTCATACACTTTTCATACAGTGGCAAACAACTCCCATGCATTTGTCAGATGAAGATAAACTTTCTTTCTTTCCTTTCACAATTTCTGTGTTTCTGTCTCTTTTCATCACCCGCTCATTGCAATGATACTATTTACTCATACAATTCCTCTAATCTCGGAATCTCAGCAGTTTTTCCTCACAATGTGTAAGGATGGCACTACTTGGCCCAGAGACAAACCGCTACAGGTTGGATTTGCAATTTGCATATTGTTGACATGTATTGTGTGCTTAGGTTCATCAATTCACAAAGAAATGTTTTCTGTAAATCTTTGGTAGACAACCGCAGTGATGCCAGCCCATCTGGTCAGTGTTTCTTCTCCGAACCTTTTACAGAGCAGGCTGTGTTTTAAGCACTATTCATTGTCCCGAGTACTGCAGATCCCACTGATTCTGTTGTGCGTCAGCTAAGCTTGCTATTCTCTCACAGAAATTCATTGTAGGAGCTGATGCAGATTAATAAAAAATCAAAATTGCAAAAGTAATAACTGTAATTCATGCAATGCACTGTGTAGTAACAGAAAAGATGCTGTTCAGACTAGATACTCAAGACAGCGGGGGCTTCCTTCCTAGCTGCAGTGCTACGGATGAGAGACATGCCTTGTCACACATCGTCAATATAATGCTGTGGATGCAATTACAAGGGGGGATCTCATAACACATGGCAGCATACAGTCCAACCCAGGTAACTACACATTGCTAGGAAAAAAGGGGAATATCTCTCTCAAAAAAGTAATAAATGAGAAAAATTATTGAGAGAATCTCGCCTACGTCTCATTAGTATGTAGGAGAAGGTACAGCGTACTAGAAGACAAAAAAGGCTAATACTTCTTCTGGCTCTGCAAGCTTTTTTTTCAGTATATTAATAGTTTTATGGGTTACAGGGGAACTGCAACACACAAGTGTGCATTTGAAATGAGATAAGAGCCTATTTTTACGTTCACTTTTGACTTGACAAGACCATCTTAAGTCAGAAAGGGTTACTTATAGTAAAAAGTAGTGATACGAGTAGGAATAACAAGAAAGAAAATACTCGTAGGTGTTGCTGGTACTGGTGTTTCTTTAAACAAATATGCTATATATTTAAATGTATTTATCTCACTATGCAAGAAGTGGCATAAAACAATTATTAATCATATACAGCAAACAAGGCACATTGGGTTGAATCCTACTGGCATCCACATGAACTAAACAAGCCAGATTGAAGCAAGATACATGAAGTACAACCTGCTTTTTTTTAGAAAATGAAGATTTGTTGGTATTATTTTACCTAACCCAAAATATTCTCTGATATTCTCATCGTTTAGTCAATACATATATGTCATGGAGCAATATGCATATTTGGCCTAATGGCACAGGTTCATTTTCATAAAACTGAGCTGCATTGGAGCGCATTCGATTTAAGTTGTCCAGTTAAATACATTCAGAATACTGGAACAAAATAAATCACAGCAGTAGCTTGTTGAACTATGGGACTGGTATTAGGCTTATTAAAAATAACCAAATGTCTAGTTAAGTTTCATCATGAGAAGTGTCACATTGGTGTCTTAACGATGGATAATGTTGATTTTACAGAAGCGGACAATAATAAAAAGCACTAAGGAGTAGTAATAGTTATGTTAAGAGTGAGGGCATACTTTACTCATATTACTAACTTCCCCACATTGCTAGTTTTAGTATGTACATATTGAGTATAAAAATGGCATGAGTGTAGATTGTAGGCCTCTTTTTCACAAATCAAACCTGTGCTTAGTGGTTTGAGTCATGAACTGATTGTTGCCGCTCTTTCATGCATTATTTAAGAGATCCAATGTACGATTAATAAGAGATGGCATTCAACAAAAAGTAATGCTTTAATCTTTTGATCACTGGAAGCCGAAATATATATATGTTGTGTTTGGTGGGTGGGAGATGGCGATGCTTCAAAAGAGCACATCAGCAATATTTTTGGACTAGTTCTGCTCTGCTGTGAAGTTGCTGAGCCAGCAAACAGAGGCCTGGATCAACATGTTCCTGTCTGCACTGTGCTCTGTCGAGGCGTGTCAGCGTGATCTCAGAATGGCATTGACTCGGTTCTGGTCGGCTGACAGGTTGGGTTGTCAGCAGGGCGACCGGCTTTTCTGTCTCTGATGTCAGCAACACTTGACGCCCTCTGCTCAGTTTGTCACTGCACTGAATTCTCAGTGGTGACAAACACACACAAAAACCTGCTAATGATCTGCAGCCAATATGTTTGTTGTGTGAGAGACATTTCCTATGTTTTGATCTCATTGGGTTTGTCTGCGTAGCAAAAAGGTTTATTGTGTGTTTGTTGGTCGAGCTGTCTGACGTCATTTTACCTCCTCACAACTCCTACTCTTTCCTCTGTTTATCTTTCATGCTGTCATAACCTCCCCGTCTAGTTCTCCACACTCATTGTTTCAACTGTGTGCTGTGTTCATCAATATACACATTGAATTTCTCTTTCAACCGGCCATTCTTCCTCCTTCTCAACTGCCCAGCTTTCCTGGCTCATTCCCGCAGCGCTTAGTCTTATACGCCTTCTTCTTTTCTTCTGTCTTTTATTCTTCCTGGAAGATCTTTCCTCTATATTATTTATGGAGATTGGCTGTGTTGTGTAGAAGTCAGATGCAGCAGACTAGAGAGATCTTTTACCCTGCACTGAATTCCAGGCCAATTTGTGTCTCATATGTTTTGAAAGTATCGCAACTTGTCACAACTCTGGAGCGTTACCTTTTACCAGAACGGTCGCAAAGGGAAATGCAATTGCATCAGAAATATGTGATAACACACATAAACAATATTTGATTTAAGTAATGCCTTATTCAGCTATGTTATAGCAGTAGGTAGTAGATGAATAGCAGGGAAACGTCCTGTGAACAAAATAGGAAGGAAACAAGGAAACAACAGCTTATCGTGGATAGTGTGAGATAGCACACACAGGCACACACACACACACACACACACACACACACACACACACACACACACACACACACACACTATATCTTCATATCACTCTCCATGGGATTTACTCGCCTCTGGTCTCCTCCCATATAAGTGTATCGGTCAACCACCCATTACACCATCAACCAAAGTAGGCCAAGCCTTGACACCTGGTGCAACTAGGAGGGAGAGTCTTGACACAACTTGCAGGAAGGATAGAAAGTGGGTTTCAATCCTGGGTATGGAGATATAGATGAGACTCACACATAGAGGGCAGCTGGGATAACACTAAGAGAGTTCATGATGAGTATTATGATGGTGATGTCATGGATGTTAGAAAGAGCAGCAGCGCATAAGGGTGCTCCTTTGTCATGAGTGTAACTAACTCACTGTGGTCCAGAGAAAAGAACTGTACCAAAGATATGTTTCCAATTCCAACTGCTATATTTGTTATATCTTTATGTATCTCTTCATTCCCCACTCTCTCTCCTTCTCTCTCCTCCTTCTCTTTTTAATGTAAGGCTAGACATGTACATGTTGGACATGAACCAGGCCTCGGACTACACTATGCCCCCCTGTTCCCCATAGCATTGTTGCAATGTAAAGAACATATGTTACCTAATGGAAATCCACGCAGGTTGCACGTTGCATTCACTGTCAGCACACTCAAGCCTTAGGTTCACTTTCATAATTTTAATGAATTCAGACAAGTTGCCAAGTGACACATATATATTGTGTCAGTCTTTTATTTGATGTTGTTTTCCTCTCCTTGTTTACTTGAATGCAATTACTGCAAATGTAACATACAATAACACAACAAACAAGGATTGAACTATCACCACCATTATTATTTTTACTGGCATTTTTTTATAAGGCAATACAAAGCTCATTGTTTCCCAGGCTCAACATTGTCCTCTGTGTTGGAAAACTCTGCGGATGTCATAATGTGCTTTGACAGGAATGTATGCAGCACTCCTGCTGCTCTGAACTGGATGTCAAAGGAGGCAGATAGGAGGCTTCTGTCCTCAGTTTACCTTTTGTACCTTTTTTTACTCAACTAAACAAGTGAAACTTCTGAAATGTTCTCTGAACACAAGCGGCTCTACTAAAATGGATCATACATCTGAGCAAGTATTCATTGCTAGATTTTGTTACTTGACAGCTTTTGATATTCTGTGCTGTAGACACATTTTAGTTTGTACCAAAATGTTTTGAGGTTCACTTCCCTTAGTGAACACCTGCAAGTTTTAACTGTGGAAATCCATCCAACTTTCACATTTAACGTGGCATAGTTTTCCTGAAATGCAGTAATTTGATACATACTGTATGCATTTGATTGGGACATGGTTTGATTTATATTCTGCTTGCTCAGAATACAAAACTGTCTCTTTCTATGTACATAAAGCTGAGAAACATTTTCATGGGAAGAATTTGATGTTGATGTTTAGACTGATACACTTACTGCCATTGAACAACTTATTCTTTTAGCTTTTGATAGCAGCCATTGAAAAAAATAACAAATGAACTATTTTTATTTATTTTTCATTCACAATGTCTGTGCTTTTTAATCACTTCATCTCTGTGTCTCTGTCTCTCTCAAGTGATGCAGCAGTGATCAAGTGACCTAGAGGCCATAATAAGGGACAGTGAAGAAGCCTGCTTTTTGTACAGGAAAAGAACAGACCAAAGATAGCTAATTATCTAGCCAAGTAGCTGTTGTCTCCCTGCCCGAGCCTTGAACTGGGTCTTTGTTGTGTCACATTGTACCTTACGAGGTTGCACTTACTTATTTGGCAGGAAAGGTTTAATGGAGAACATTGTTCAAGGCTTTGACTCCTGAATGTGTGACGAGAAAGATAACTGTGCATATTTATCTATATCAGTGGTTTGCGCAAATTTTTTACATTGTGCAAACTTTAAATTAATCAGATATTTAGTCTGATTCTTGGCAGTGGAAACGTTTTTTTTTATCGTAATACTGTCACATGGTCTTAGTGAGGAAGAGAAAAATAAAGTTAAAGAGCAGGAGAGAGAAGACTATTCTGATAAAAAAAAATAAAATAAAGGTGATTCAGTGATGGACTGACTACTTTATTAAGCTGCTGACAAACTCCTTTACCATCTGTGAATAAATATGAAAATATGGCTCAGTCAGTTTACTGTTTGATGGCACGTTGAAAAAAGTTTCAATACTATTTAATGTGATGCTTAAATTCTCTAGCACATGATACTTTCAACGTTTTGATTTATTTATTTAATTTCATTAATGTTTTACCGAAGGATTATATGAATATTTCTATGGAACACAAAGTCACAGAAACTAAAGATGGTGTTCCCCCAGTACTGCATTTAGGCAATGTTGAAGCATTCTGTCTTAGCTGGTTTTGTTGGCTGTCTTATTTAAAATAAAAGGCACAATGGTTCGAATCAGAGTGAAATGGATACTTTCGGTTCGTTTTCTATTTTGTCTGGTTCCATTTCACAGTGCACAAATTAAAGCAGCCCAAATAAAAACAAATATTTGTGGATCCCTTCCCCTCCAGTTTATCTTGACTGACTGACTTAATAAAAAGTCTTCATTTAGCACATTCTGTGTGTTCTTTTCAGCCAAGATGTCAACCTGACAAGTTAATGTCAGCCTGATGTTTACATGATGTGTCCATCTCAATAAATTAAGCACCAGAGTTTGATTAAAACGGACAAAATGTTTGCTTGTGAAAGTGCCCTAAAAGAACTGAAAGACACTGTATGACTGTCATAATATACAATGACATCACACTGTCACTTCACTTTTTTTTTGGAGGGTCTTGAGGGAGAAATATACTGTAGTAGTGTACTATAACATACAGCTGTAAATAACCCTAACCTGAATCTCTTCTTCCTCACTATTCGCCTCCCCCATATATCCTATAATTAGATCGGCTACATCAAAGCTATTTCTACCAATTCAATAGGCCTCACTGACAGACCTCAACAGCCTTCCTATCCTTATGCGTCTGTGTCATATGGGCAATGCCTCTAACAACACGGCCTGTGTTGAATAATGACAAAATATGATATGCATACTATTATAACTATTTATTTAACTTTTGTTAATGTAGTTAAATGGAAGTTAGAAATATCAAGCACAATTGGGATTTTGAGAGCAATCTCAAATGTTTGATGTCAAGGACCTCCAAAATAGATGTGCAATGGACCACAGACAGTAGATGTATAATAAGAGGTTGTGTCCTGTGCTTTTGTCTTGCGTGTTAATAAATAGCCAACAGCTAATACTCTGTTAAATTCTTATTATGTTGTGCTACTAGCATTAGTGAATTTTATAACTTTTAGGACATCAGGTCTGTTAAAGGGTTTGTACTGGGAAGTTGATTTACCTCTTTGTACGTCCATGGCCACAGGCTCATTGCCGTATTCAGTTAAAAATGGTGGCAGCACTACCGTAGCGCCAACTAGCAGCCATTGTCAAAAAAAGCACCAGAATCTTGCCTCTTTTCTTCTACATTCTTTGGTACATGGTTGGTGTTCATTACAAATTGTGTTCTTTTAACGAGTAATGACATTTCAAGTCAATTTGTGTTTCCCTGTGCATATGCCACATGTGTGAATGTATCTGTGTGTAGGTGTTCCATATGTGCATGGTGCTATGCTTTTATCTTCAAAACCTTAAACTCTCTGCCTGCACAGGGTATGCTGGTATCCATCAACGAAAGCTTGGGAAGAGGCTCTGTGGCTGAAAAAGAATCCATGAAGAGAAATAATGAGATCTCTGTATTAGGTTTAGCCTACCTTGATGTTACACACATCCCTTTTTCTGAACGCATTATAAACTATTTCTGTTTTTACTACGGAAAATAGGGGATATGTTTTATCTCTATATGTGACGTTTTTTTTTTTTTTTGTGGTTGCGTAGCAACACTCATTCAGTATCTTGTGTTTTTGCCCGTAACATCTAGACTAGATCTCTGCCATCGAGGAAACAAACTCACAAAGATTAGCTAAGATATACAGACAGCAGTATGCCAGTTCTTCTCACCTCCCAGGATAGACATCTGCTCTATGAACGACATTTCAATTTCAGTTTCCTTGTTTTCATTATTAATTAATAATGACCTACTTGTGGGCTTTCCTGTTTGCAGACTCAGTTGCATTTATTGAAGCATATTTAAATTTCCTTTCACATTTTAATTCAGACATTAAAGAAGACACTTATCACAAGTTAGCGGACAGAGTAATTAAAAAAGCACATTGATTTTATTTTAAACACATAACCCTGAGACAGGAAACTGCATTGTCCTGCCAATGTGCAGTGTTGTGCATGATGCAGTGGTTAGCAAGACCATAATCATCTATCAACAGCCACCTGTCAAGTATTGGATCTTTAAATAAGACACCAGGTTGTTTACCACCGCTGTGAGATTATTGACTGATATGTGATAAACTGTTGATGCACGTGCTTAGCTTTGGAAGGTCGGCCTCAGTGTGGCACATACAGAGAACATGTGAGAACAAATAAATAAGGAAAGAAACCCCTTTTTGTTTTACTCACCTCAAGCCACACTGAACACAATGTGCTTTACCAAAAGGCATCTTTGTGTATGTTTAAATTATTATTTTTGCCTTGTGTGGAATCACTGAAATTGTTAAATCGATTAAATTACCCAGCTCCCATTATGAGATTCATTTTAGTTATATTAAAGAGCTACATTTACTTAGAGCGCCTCATAATGTGATTTGATTAATGTACAGCAGCACACCTAGTGCAGGGAAATCAGGTATCAGATCATTGCTAAACTGATTAGGTTAGGCATTTTAGAAGGTCTTGGTTTTTAGAGAATAACATGATATTGAATGAAATGGACTGTCTATGAGATTAGTTCTACACAAAAAAAATGAAGCCCAGGGGTAAGTTGCATTTCAACTGGCTAAAATACATTATTAATGTCTTGTGCAAATTATCCTTAATTAATTGAATTAAATGATTCCTTAATGGAGTATATAATATAAATTCATTTATTTTCTAAAAAGATGCTTTGGAGCCTCACTGCCTGACGTGATGTGCATGGGTTGTTCTGGTCCAACCTTATGGACAGTACTTGACACTCAAAGCAAACTAGCAATCGCTTGCCATTTAAAGACAACACGTTATTCCTCCAAAGTTTTTGGACCCACAGAAAGATAACAGTAAATGAAAAGAACTAAAGATGACATAGTCTTGGACATACAAGTGTATGGTCAAAGCGGGTATGACAAAACATAGGTTTTCTGTTCGGTTGCTGCAAGTGGCATCTCTTAACAGAAGGATAACTGTCACAAAGCCTCATTAATGAGCAATCCAGGATCAGGTTATTGTTATCCCTGGAGTTGCAGAGCCTGGAAATTACATGCCATCTCTTTGAGAAATTAGTGTCTGGCTCCACACAGTGCCCAGGGCCAACAGGCTTCCTCCTTCATAAAGACACCACCACTGTCATGGCATGTAATCCAGGATAAGAAATATATGAATCTGGTTTATCCTAAAAAGAAAGTTTACTAAGCAGCTGATATTTACCTGTTTGCCTGGTGTGAACTTTCAGAAAAATCTCCAAGTAGTACAAAATAAAACTCTTTCTCTTTCTAAAAAACGTCTTTGGTGATCTTTCTACTGTCCCAACAATCACCGGTTTGGTCAAAAATAAATCCCTAATTGAAGCTCCAAGACTCCATTGACAGGAACATAACTTTTCCCTATTAATCATATTTGTCAGTCTTCTCATTGGAAATTGAAAGAGAGGGGATGTGTACAGACATAAAAAAAACTGACTATACATGGTCTATTGGCAATAGCTTTTTCTTTCCTGTGTTTAAAACCGCATAAACACACTTATTTTAATGGAAGAAATGGTAATGTAAAACAACTTAAACAATTATGTCACAATAGCCATCACCAACACCAGTTTAGTCTGTTTTGATAAATAAATAAATAAATTACATCCAGAAGTTTCTTTTTTTTCAATTTTTTTGTACAATTTTATTACCTTTTTTCACAACCACAGTATCCTTTGTAGGGTTAACCTTTCTTTTGTTACAACTAAAACTGTGGCATTGTGTTTTGGGTCTTTGTGAGTTCTACTGTACAGAGTAATGTTATTACGTTCAGTGGAATGGAGTTAATAATAGCGAGGCTGTTTGACTAAGTACTTTGTATGGCTTCATAACGTGGCTCGGCGCTGAACGGAGACTGTTGCAATATATCCAGATAATCTACTCGTAAACCTTTTACAGCCCTTCCTTTTGGACTGTTAGCAGCAGATTGTGTCTGGCTGGAGTCTGTTGGTGTGGAATATCCTATTGAATATTTACTCTCATCATTTCAGAAGTGTGACACATCATCTGCCTTAGTTATTGATTAAGGATCAGCTTTCCGGTCTCATATTCATTGTGTGTATGAATATCATGAATTCATTGTAGATGCCATCACGTATGCATGCAAACGCCCCCCTAGTGATGATGGAAGGATGCAACGTTTTGATGCATCACTATTTTCAAGGCAATCTTAAACTTTGTTTCAAAGTAATATTAAGTTAATGTAAAAGGAAATTGATATTGATTGCTTTTTCTTATGGATTCAGTTGGGATTACATAATAATAATAATAATAATAATAATTATGCATTTGTGCTCCGAAAACTTAAATACAATCTTGTAACCTGGCTTTTTGAGGTATATCGTGTGTGTGTCACAGCTGAATACTTTAATTGCAAATACATTGTTTATGTCTGTGCTTATTTGTCACCACACTGCATTGCAGTCTGTTGATCTTTAAGGTCACCAGAATGTTTATTGCCCTATGGGACTGGAGAGAGACTGAAAATTAGGTTGTGGTAGAAATGGTTTAGTTTTCTGTCAGCTTCAAGGAATCACAAAGGGAAACACAGAGCGGGTGGAGTGGGATGGACCTTGGGCTGTCCTTTCTTTCCTTCCTTTTGTTTTCTGTCACTGTGCATGTGTGGCACCCTCTGTCTGGCCTGTCTGGATTCAGAGGACAGGAGACGAATCCTCTGGGCAGAGTCTGTCCTAAAGGACGGACTCGGGCACTAGTCTAAGATCCAGAGTGTGAGTGTGTAGTTGTCAATATGTCTCTGTCAATAATAGCTTTAACTTATTTTTACTTTACTTCTGCTTGGTCAATTTTTACTCTGTGGTGGTTAAGAATTGTGACGGAGAATAATACATATTTAATCCAAAGTAGAGTTAGCAATGTAGTGTCACTGTTAGTTGCACCCACCTCTTCAGCTCTATCACTCTCACCTGTCCACTCTGCTGCGTCTACTCCCTTTAGTATTTAAGCCCCAGCTTCACACACACTCAGCCAGATCGTTCTCCACAGTATGCCAGACTTTACTTTACTCTCAGACTATTTTCTCGTTGTTCTTCTCCGCCTTGCCTCTGCCCCGGTAATTCGCCATAGGCTTCTGTCCCCGAACACAAGAATAGCTTCTGCTTCCTCTGGTTCTGTCTGCCTTCTCCCTTGACGGCTTGGCGTTCCAACGGGTGGGTTTCTCCGCAAGAGCTGAATTGAGACTGTCTGCCTGGAATAAAGCTTGCTCAATGTCGTACTGCTTCTCAGTCCTAACCACACCCGTTCTATGTATAGCTTTTTTGATGGGTCAAAAAACATAAAAGATGTAGCGTACTAATATTCTACTACATATTTGCTATTGTTTGTATAGCCCCACTGCTGATGCCCTCCTTCCCAATACCCATGAGTTTGTATATGCAATGTAAAGTAACCCTAGTCTTAACAGTCTTAAAGTATTTTTAACAGTTGTTACTAGGCAGCCTGTTTGTTTTAGCGAAGACTTCATTGATCCTATCATTTGTACTGTCGCTCACTCAAAGAGCTTGCACTTTCTGCAAACACATTTCAAATCTTCTGCTCCCTATAATGTTTGTGTGCATCTGTCGGTGTATATGCTTTTAGCTTGTGTGTCTGTAAGCGGTACTGCACAGCATACACACAATCAATACTTTTGAATTGTACTGAAGATGTCATACATGTGCAACAGAGAAGAAAAAACATGTGCACTGACATTTTTCTGTTGGCAGTGTGTCCTCGGATTACCCTCTTTTTCTTAATCGCTGTGGGTTATGAAGTGACCCGACTTGACATTGAGTTGATCTGCGTCACTGTTATTTAGTTGCGTTCTAGACAAAACAGCTTAATGTTGTGTTCTGACCTCATCAACTGTCCAATCCTATTGGTTGTATCCACTCACGGATCAATTACAGTGACTTCTATTCAACCCAAGGTTTAATCTATCAGAACACACTCTTTCTGTCCCTGAATGTTCGCATTGAATTTCTCCAGATATTTGTTGAGCTGAAGAGATTTTCTTTTTCCCCAAAAGATCCACTCTATTACCCCCTCCCTCTGTTTTTATTTGCTTGTTTGACAGCAACATTGTTTTGGTCTGACTTTTTCATGGAGGTTTGGGAGCTCCAAGCTATACACAGCACCACATTTCTCACTCAGCTGCTGTGGTTTTACATGCTGCTGTGTCGTCTCTGCTACTCTCCAAACATAAACATTTTGATATCCATAATCATTGGTATGTTGAATTATTAAGCATTCTTAATGTTGAAACAGTGGTAATAATACCCTGGGTTAATGGGCTAGTAGTAGTAGTAATATTTTGAGGCCATTTTCTATATTGATATTCCTCATAGTATAATTTAATATTACTTAGTTTTTGGGATTTCCTTTTGTGTATCTGTTTCATAATGCATATTGATACAAATGTTTTCTAGAATCTTTGCTACAAATGTTAACTTGTTTGAGGTAGTGTGTGTCTCAAATGATAGTACACCATAACATTCATGTATAGATTATCACATTAGGAATTCCTGAAGATAATTGTTTTAATACATTGGGACTGCAGTGTAAGTATAGTCTCACTATTAGTAACCGGTAGCCTCAGCGTAGGGCTGTCCCTAAGAATGGAAGAACAGAGCTGCACCACAGTATTTCATCATACCACCATCATACACACAGAAATACAGACTGGGTGGAGTTATCCTTCCTTCGCTGTTATTACAAGGATTTCCTTTGACAATAGTCCACGCTCAGTTTATGTTTTAGGTCAGTCAGATTATTCTGGAGGGGAAATTGCATGAAATGCTATGACAGCATTATAAGTAAGAGCACATTTTAATGAGTTATTGGGGAGCCTCTTCGTGGGTCTTCTTTCTCTTTTTTTTCCATTTGCATTCTGACCCTGATTTGAGCTTTTTAGAGGGAATGCTACATTATATACGACAGTAGCCTTGGTATTCTGTTAGTAGCCTCTCAGTGGCCTATCATATTTGTGATTGTTTACAGTTATTCTTAGCCCCATCTCAGAGTACGATAGCTGGGTTGACATGACAGGACTGCCCACGCACGGGTTGTCTAATGGGGGAGAGAGAGAGAGAGAGAAATGAGGGTCGAAGAATAAAAATAAGATGAGATAGAGAAAGAAAGAAATTTGTAGTGAATCTCAGGGCATAGCCTGGTTCATCATGTGGATTGCTTATGTGCCCTCAAGCTCCAAGGGAAACCATGATAAGAACCATCGGGCTTCCTGTCAAAGTGGAGTTCAGCACTGACCTCAGGGCTACAGTGTGACATGTAGAGCCACATAGATGACCCCTTCCAAGAGCCTGACACTCAGAAGCTTCCCAAGGAGGTTGCATGCTTGCTATGAGTACACATTTTATGTAATGTATTGACTTTCCAAAGTGCGACGCATCTCTTTTTTCAGACCTTTTCAGTCTCTTAGACATGTTTTACACAAACAGTCAAACATTCAAGAGGCCATTAGCTTAAGTTTAACATCCATAGTTCTCAGTAGAATAGTCACCTGCCTTTTTAATATATGAATAACTGTTTCAAGCAGTCGGTCTTCAAAGATGGATCAAGATATTAACTCATTTTAAATGGCATCTATGAATATATTTTTGAAGTCCAATGCCTTATTTGTGCTTGCTGTTTGCACACAATGGACATAAACATTGGCAAGTCAACTAGTGCTAATCCCTGAAAAATAATCTAGTTTGTGTTCATACGTTTCACACCGATGTTTCCATGAAGTATGTACTTTCAGTCTTCTCTCCTTTCCTCAAACAGAGGTATCTTGTTCTTTTTTTTTCTTTCTCTGAAGTCAAAATGCTAGAATAAATTGGACTGCACTGGTAAACCTGTTTACTTTCTTCTCTCTACAGGGGATCAACATAGTGGGACCCAGTAATGCAGAGCCCCCACCTCAACCTCCCAGTCCAGTCATGTACCAGCTGGATATCATTCTGAAGAAAGGGAACAACCTGGCCATCCGAGATCGAACAGGTAGGAGCTCTGCTTATTCTCCCTGTTACCTCAACAGCTTTGAGTTTTATGTGGGGAGACGGCGTGGACAGCTGTATCAAGCCTCTATTTAGTCTACCAAATGAAAGCAATTGCTTTGTCACTGGCACAGGCAGTCCAGCACACAGGATGCATTATCAAATAACTGAACCATCCCCTCTTATCTTTATATATGCCTCTTTTGGCACTAACCCCCTACTCTCTTTTCACCTTTTTTTCCCTCATATTTCACTCTGTTTCTTCTCTCTATCTCTCTCCCCATGTTGGGTTACATTATGTCACACATCTCGTTCTCACAGCTCACTCCGTTTTCAATGTGTGAAATGAGATGGAATTACTAGGAATGATGCGGTGCATTTCCCGTGCATCTAGGCGTGAAAATAATTCAGCTGTGGCTTGTGTTACAACATTCTCACATTTGGAGACGATACTACGATCTCCTGCTTACTTTTGTATAATATGACTAAATCAGTAACTTTTCTATCCCAGTATTATGGGTGGTGTGATCAAGGCTTTTAGTGTAAGTAAAGAATATAGAGACTTGTATATTTTTCAATGCGGCTCATACTCTCTCACATGTTTCTACATTTTGCGATACATATTTTATTTAGTAGCATTAAAGAACCAAAGTTAGAGAGTCAACTAAAGGTTGAGTGGCACTTTATAATGTTTGAAAGGGGTCAGTGTAGCAGGAGTAGGCATGTTTTAATAGTGCTAAGTAGGCATGTTTTAATAGTGCTATCTTGAGTCGTTCAATTCGTTGCACATTACTATTTCTCCCTTTATGGGAAGAAATCGAGTTTATCTACTCTTTGCACCAGTTTATATATATTAACTCATATTAAACTCCTCTGCTAAACGGTGTCATTCCGCTCTGGAGTGATTATGATTTTAAGTGCAGGACAGATAGCCTGGAAGAACACAGCTCTCATACTGTTTGTTAGCACTCAGTTATGGCAAAAATAAGCAATGCCAGAGATTCTCTTATAAACTCTCTCAGACAGTGGTTTGGATCGTGACAGATTTAGGGTGCTCATTTGTGGTTGTAGAAGACGACCGATCCAAAAATGACGACCGATCCAAATAAGCTGCCCTGCTCCATCCTGTACATTTTGCCTGACTACCTGTCCGCCTGGAATAATGAGCATTGAGGCGCAGAGCTCACCTGTCCTGTCCTGAGTCCGTCAAGATAGCTCATTATAATGAGGGAGAAACTTTCAAATAAGGAGAAATACAGTGGATTGGATTTTATATTCACAATAATAATAATTCACGTAATAACCAGTGTTGTAACGCATGTTTAGATGAACAGTTTCAATATGACTTTTTCTAAATATTAATATATACCACAGTTTATGCCAAGTCTTTACACGTTGTACTATCAGGATATTCACATGTTGCTGCTGTCACACAGCAGGAGAAGAATAAATCGTAGAAGACAGACAGGACTGGTGGGATTTTCCTTCAACCAATCAGTCTAGGCTCCCTTGTCAGAGAAAAGCCGGGTTCTTGAATAAAAGAAGCTTTCTGCGAGAAGCCATTGTGGTTTATATTGTTTCACCAAAATCCGAACATGAATTATAAATGACACAGATGGTTTCCAGTTTTGTCTACAAATTATTTTGAGGAAACGTTTTTCCAGACCATGCCTTTACATTATGACTTTATTTATTTGATGTGGACATCACAGTGACTTTAGAATTCATAACATACATTGATGCACAAAAAAACAGATGCACTGTGTTGAGTGTCTATGGCGAAACGCTAATTTCCAACACCTGGCCACAGGAGGCTTTTTTTACATGATAAAATGTGATAAAATAGAATTAAAAAGAGAATACATCCACAGATACATACATAGATACATACACAAAGTAAAAGTATGTGTTACAAGTGTGTGAACAATGTTGTTTTTCTCTTAAATTAAATTAACCATCATGTAAGACCTTTTATTAAAAACATTAAAATTGTGTTGTACTTTTGGGAGACGTTCCATTGCTCTGCTCCTCGGACAGAGAAGGCTTATAGGTTCTGCGCATAGCAACCCGGCAGTTCCCATTCACTGAGGCCCGTGTGTTAACTTGATTGATGTGCTGGTGTCTTTTATTAAATTCATTGAGGAGGGAAGGAGCATTGCCATGTAGGCAAAATAAGCTTTAATCTTGAATAACTTGAATAAACTCTCAAAGCTGAACATGTTGTGTTTTTTCAAGATCTGACAGTGGAATTTCAAATATTCAGATCCAGTGAACCTGGAAGTGAAACCAAATATAACAGAGCTGAAACCAAGTAAGACCTCAACATGCAGACTGACAAGCTCATCACTTCATTTCAATCACCTGGACTAGTGTGGCATCAAACTGGGTGGCTGAAGTCGGATCAGTTAAAGTGCAATATCACTGTAAAATATACTGCGTGCTCGGATTGCTGGACTCCAGGTAGACTGACACAGCAGCCTGGTCCATGCATTACAGTGATGAATGCACCCAGGGGCAAGGTTGACTAGTCAGAAACAAAAGAGAGAGGGGGCCTCAGTGATGAAGCGCAGCTGGTTCCACATAAGCACATTGTCATGTTCCGATGATGTCTCTTTGTCATAAAAGGAACCTTTTTGTGCCTCCCTGAGAGAACAAGAGCACAGTGAAATGGACAGCTCTCACAGCTAATAAAACAATCTGTTGCTGACATACAATATTATGGAATCCCTGTAAGTGAATACAAATGATGTGCCAGACAGTGGAGAATCAGCAATGGCAGCAAAATATTGGAAAGTTTTGAAAATAAAATTGTGTCCAACCGCTCTCAGCTGTTTTCTCAGACTCTTTTAGCCCTTTATGTTCAGTTTATATTACCATAAAGCCCAAAGGTTAGTGCATAACATTTGTATGTACATGTAGTAGCTCACCTGCAAGTACTGTATGTAATTGTTGTCAACACAGTAACATTTTCCAAATATGTTTTAAATTAGATTTAATTAGGAATTGTTACATATTTTGCTTAGAAATGGGTTTAAATTTAAAGCACTCCAACTAATTAAATTTTGGATGAAATACAAGCCGGTCTTTACTGGCAAAAGAAAAGCCTAGATGTCAAGAGTAGTCTCGGGCCCCTATGCCATCGAGACGAGGTTGCTTCATTTTTTTACTTTTATATGCGACTTAAAAACTGTTACGTTGCGTTATGTGCAGCGCAGGAGAGGAGTGCACGCCAGGTGCGCTGCGTTTCTTGTGCTGCATCTCTGTGTGATCGGGGCCTTGCCCCTCAAAGTATTTTGAGCTGAGCATGCAAGTGCTGTCAACTGTCAGTCTGTGAATGTTCAGTGCTCACATATTGAAAGACGAGTGTACCATACTAATATCTGTACTATATCAACTTATGATGGTATTATACTGTATTCCACCCTTTTACTGAGTGAGAACAGTGATCGTCACTTGTGACACTATCTCTGCAGTAATTAAACCTGTTATCTTTGAGTTCAAGTTGCCTTTTTGTGATTTGTTTACTTTATAGGCTGTACAGTATATGTATATCTATATTCAGGATAGCCATTTACTTTCTTTACTTTTATTATCTGTTGTTCTTGTGGTGCTTGGAAGTTGGTTCTTATCTAGCTGAGCCATCACAGCTTTATACGAGTAAGGAGATATCACTCGCTCTCTTGTCTGGTGTCCAACAAAAAAAGAGCCATTTGGGTGCTTTTTTTGATACAACCATAATAACTGGCTGGCATTGTCATGAGTCTCTCTCCAGCCTGCACAACCCATTTCACAATCTCTTGCCAGGAGAACCAGTCAACACATGACATGGTTTTAACATTATGACGATATAAGAAAAATAAGCATTGGATGAATGAAGTTTGCAGTTCACAGTTGTTTTAACAAGGAACAACTGGTACAGCATGAATATTTACCATAATGATGTGCTTTCAATGACATTGTATTGGATTTAAACTGCAGGAAGAAAGACATCAAAAGGAGTGAATAAGAGGGTGCAGGAGGGATAGCCACATAATGATAGTCTTTTCTGGTGTAATGTTCCAGCCCAGCAAATTCTACCTGTCAAATAATCTTGCTTTGAATTTTACTTTTACTTATCCTGTATTGGAAAGACCATGTTGTGTCTATAGGGCCCTAACCTTGATTTAGCTGTCATATCTGAGCAGCCAATGGAACGTTCTCCAGCTTTGAAGATGACCTCAGATAAAAACACACTGCCCTCTCTTTCTAGTCTTTATTTCTAGTTCCATCTAGCTGAGGTCACACAAGGTGAAGCCTTTCCATAGCCCACGACATGATTGTCTCACGTCCCATCTTGCAATACATTGTGTGTGTGTGTGTGTGTGTGTGTGTGTGTGTGTGTGTGTGTGTGTGTGTGTGTGTGTGTGACTGAGAGGGTGTGGAGGATGCATATTTATATAATGCATGTATTTTGTTCAGTCTTTTGACTGATGTGTTCACTTAAATAAGTGGGAATTTAGTACAGTCTACAACCCAAACTCAAAGCACATTAACACAGAGAAAATATAATATCTGCTCATAGTGGAGACATTTGCTGCTGTCTGCTGAAGCGTGTTCAAGGTCTCCCCAGGCTCTACTCCAAAATCAAGAAATGCCTTTCCAGCAGTCGGAGAGGATACAATGTCAAAGTTGTTGTCCACTTTGATGATAGGGCTTAGGGATGCACCAATACCACTGTTTTTCAGATACAGGTACTTGCATATACTTAATAATGCCATTACAGTTCTAACAATGACTTTATTTCCATCAGATGTTGATGACTCCTTTTGCACCCCAAGTCTGAGCATGATTTAGGCAAGATTCCCCAAAAATGCATCCTCGAGCAGAGTTTTTCCAGATGTATGCTTCAAGGCCTACAGAGTTGTAAGACCCCTCTTTGTAAAGACAATGACCTAAAGAATCGGAATCTCCAAGAAAAATCACAATTAAACAAAGCATTGGCATGTTAGGAAGGAGTTTTAGTCAAAAAGCTGTGTTGTTAGGTTCAAAAATGGAAGAGTTATAACCTTTATGCCAAAACATGGTCGGATTGGGGCATGCTGGGTACCCAACTGTTCAGAAGCTTCCGCTTAAGACGTGTGGCGCGATCTAAGAAACCTCCCCCGACCACGGAAGCCGACGCAGTCAAAAACGTCGAAGGGAGGTACTATTCAGGTACTAATATACTACACATAATGATTCTTAATGCTTTATTGAACTCCTACAAGCTTGTAGGGTTACGAAGAGGTGTCTTTTATTGAAATCCGACTTTGTAAAGTGTACTTATTTACGATCGAGTGAAAGTGACGGTAAAGTTACGGGGTTTATGTAATTACATAAACTTAACGGTAAGTTAATTTTTTTCTGAGCCGATAGAACTCTTCCCACAAGGCTTTACTGTTTTTCAAGAATTTAAATTAAGTTAATCAATGTTGTGGTTCTGGAGATCCTTTAGGTAACGTCACTTGGTATATACATCATTAGGTACCAATTATGTACCTTTTCAATGGGCACATTTTTGTTTGTATCACTTTTGGAAGTACGGACAAGCGGCTGTCTCCCATCCTCCATTCAGATACATTTACTGTAGCCGGAGTCTGCCAATCACTGATGTGAAAGAAGCTCCACACAGAATATTTCGGCAGACTTAATATTTAATAAAATTATGTGAATGGTTAAATTAAGCCTAAATGTAATTTGTATATAACTGTTGGTTGCACTAGCTACAGTGGGTTATGTGCAGCAATATCCTGATTCCTAGTCCTTACACATTGCTACTAGAGTGTGCTGGCACTTGTTTGTTAGACACTACACGTGTGCTGTGTGTGCATATTTAAAGGCCTAATATTAGTGTAGAGACCGATGAGTCTATAGCGAGCCTAATTATCTTGTCTGCCGCACAACACTTCCTTAACAAAGCAGTGAGAGAGCCAGAGCTTGACACCAGAGTTGGCATGTTGTCTCTTGTTTTATTTCTAGTCCCCTTCATTGTTTTCTCACCTCCTGATGTTATTCCGCCACATGCTGTCCAGTTTTCTGCTTTATTTTTGTTTATGCTCATTCTGCTCAGCTTGTATTAAGCACGCGATTGTACTGTTACGGTATCACAAGCGTTGCATTTTAATTGTAGCAAGATCAGGTTGCACATTAATGAAGGTTAATTTTAGGTTAATGTCAATGGAGGACAGCGAAGTAAACTCCTCTCAGCATAAAGCAGCAAGAGGCAAAGGCATGCATGTGTGTGGCTCTGTGCAATTTTAATGAGACAGGCTCTCAGTCCATCTGCCTCCATCGCATGATGGAGTTTCTTGTCTTTGCAGGCTTTTACTGCCAATACATCCTCTTGAGCAGATTGCATTCTGGGTAATGGGAAACCCCAGCATTGCAACCATCAGTCAATCCAGACACTGTGCACAGGCCAACAGCTCCCACACTATGCACACACTCACCTTCGCAACCACACACAGTGCCCGCAATCTGAGCATGAGGCTGTTCCAGGTCTGCAGCTCAAGCATGACTGAGGGTTTTATGGGCAGCTCCACCACTTTTTTCTCCTCTCCTGTTCTCACTTCTCATGACACGCATCAGTGAACCTTTTTCATGGTGTGGTTCTTAATAGCTGCCGTTTTGACAGGCAATGTGTGGTGGCCAACAATCCTTTATCAGTGAAGCAGTGAGCGCCAAGAGGAAGGAAAAGATCAGAATGACCACTTGATTAGTTAGTACGGAGGGTTAATATGGTGCCACTTTTTTTTACTTATGATGGAATTCAGTTTCTTCTTTTAAGTGATAGCCATGGTCAATTTCTTTCTTCCTTCATTCTCAGGGTGAGATCCTTTTTGTATGTCTCAGTGAGTAGTTAAATAGGTTTATATGTTGTTGTTTTTTAGATTAACTTAACTTGCTCAATCACTGAATGTCTATGGGATCATACTATAAGCAGCTCCTTGAAAATACAGATATTCAAAATGTATAATCCCCAATGTCTGCAGTGAAAAATATATATTATTTGGAACTTGTTTTATCGTCATGGCTTCATGCATGAAGAGTAAATGTATTATATTTAATATTAGCCAGCAAAACCCCTTCACAAGTCAGTTTGCTGGCTAATATTAAACATAATACATTTACTCTTCATGCATGAAGCCATGACGATAAAATGAGTTCCAAATAATAGATATTTTTTTCTGAAGGTTAATGATATATTTCATAAAAGTTTAATGATGTGTTTGATTTTTGCTGAGGTGTTTTTTTATTTATTTAGAAAAAGGCGCCGTGTTGTTGTTTTGTTTCTGACCATTATTAGAGTAATTTTACACCCACAAATATACCAACTTGGGAATGTTTTACTGCAGTGACCTACTGTAACCCCCAAAGTAGTTTATCTTTTTTTCCTGGAGTATCATACTTATTTTTAGGACATCACACTGTCCCCTGTAGAAATGTAATTACCTGCTCATATATTATCAGTTAATAATTCAGGACCGTTCGTCTTCCCTGTACTGACACAGACCGCTATTGATCATGAATGTGTGATGAGCAGCTACAGATTCATGATTAAAATAAGGAAGCTGAATAATTACTAATTACACACACATCAGTTAAGGCCATTATGACGGAAAAGAGCTTTTTATTTTAGAAATGTACAGCTAATCACAAGCCTGTATAATCATTATCATCTCTCACCCCTGCACCTTTCATAAGCTTAGGAAAAGGCTTTGACCAAGATAGCTGTTATGTGGTTTCAAGTTTGTTTGAACATGACCATAACTTCATAATATGCCATTTTAACTGCAGCAGAAACCTCTTCTGCCCAGCCACTGTCTGCTCTCCCTCCCACTGTTTTAGACAGAGAGGAGTCCCCTTTTTATTTCTTTAGAATTTTTAATACAAGGTCGAGATCTACTGTTGAGTTGTCTTCTTGCCCTGCAAACTTTAAAAACAATAAACTAGGCCGGTGTTTGGCCTTGCATGTGTGTATCTGTTTGTGTGACTGAAAGTGATAATACCACACTGGCAGGCCTTTAGGTTGCTGCTTACTACTAGAGCATCACTGGCATTTAAATGAAAGCATTGGACTTTCTTCGTCACATTTACATTCATGTTATCTAATCTGTCTATTACATTTACTCTGCATACCAAAAACAAGCTGAGGCGGCTGTATAATTGTGCACTATAGACGCTCCATCATTTTTGCCAGGTTAATGTTGAAAATCTTATTTTTGATTTTACCAAGACGCAAATTGTGCTTCCTGAAGCGTTAGCAGGCTGTTGGATGATACGATGAGAATATGCCAATGCCATAACTTGCATTAAGTATGGCAGGAAATAATTCAACTGGAAGTTAGTGGATGAGACAAAGTAATGTAATTCACTTTTGACTGCTGGAGGGGATTGAAAGAGAAACAGAATATAATGAGACAGGGAAAGGAAGGAAGGTATTAAGGAGAAAAAGAGAGAGCGGAAAGTAGAGAACAGCAAAATAAGTTGATTTGACAACAAAAAACATGTGTTTTTGAAGAACAAACCAAATTTGGAATATAAATGGCACTATTGGTTTGTATCAATACACATACTGCAGATAAAAGCAAAACATTGTAAGAACATAACTAAACATAAGGAGTAGGAATAGCTTCATGCCCCTTGAGTGTGAGTGTTTGGTGTGTATTGATACACACTGCCTCCTATTGGTGAAGCCTGGTATGTTATGAATGGGACAGAAGTGTCTGCACTTGCTTCTGTAAAATATGGTTATGCATATTGCTACAATTTGCAATGTGAGAATGCACTGTTTGTGTTCTGGAAACTAAAGAGCAGCCGTCCACTTCAGATGACGTGGAACACTGTATTGAACTTATAGATATCCAATCGAATGAGTTTGTGCATTCCGGTGGATTCGGATGACAGTATTCATAGATCTAGACATCAAAAGTAATGTCCTTTGCAATGTTCTGGGGGATCTGAACAGGTTAAAATGTAATAAAATAGGTTGCTTTCAAACTGTTAGAACATAATACCTGTAGGTGATAACATATATTGTATAACAATCGATGTGAAAATGTGTGCATCGGCTTTATAGGCACTAAAATCCAACAATTGGAGAGAGATGCAGTGGAATGTCATAATCAAGTCAGAAAGCTAGAGACTGGATTTGTATGTGTAAAAGCAAGAATGATATCTTGACGATATATATTTCACTTGAACTAAAGTATTCAAACTATAGATTGAAGATTCACAATTTAAAATGTGTGTTTGCTCAAATGCTGACAAATAGTGTGTTAGTGTTAATCCTTGTAATATATAACTGGCTGTTGTTTACATTTGGATCACAGATTGTACTCAGGTGTCTGGCAGGGAAGCCTGGCTTATTGGCAGACAGAGACACTAAGCAGTATTTTAATGGCCGCTGGCCAATAGGTGCTTAGTAGAGATATATATGTGGTGGATTATGTTTTCAACGGCCTGACAGGAGAACAGAGAGCAGCTAGGCAAAAGCTAGGCCACACCCAAGCCAAAATTACCTGCTGTGTGCGCCACTGGGTCCTCTCACCAACACATTTATTTCTCCTTCAAGCTACTATTATAGTGATAGCAGTTGGTTTAATAGCTTCATAAAAGATGAAGAGATCAACAGCTTGATATGAACTCAGTATCTCTTTTTGTACTCTGGCTTGTCATTCACTCACTTTCCCACTCACCCACCAGTCTATGCCAGGGACTGGGGGTGACTCCAGAAAGGAGGATCCAGGAGTTAACCATGTCTTTTATGTCATACAATCTTGTTACAGATACAGGGGTCACTACGTCCGTGTCTGTTACTATGGTAATCTATGCCCTGAAACTAACTTGGTACCTTCTCCTCACCGTATCGTATCCCCCACTCCTCAAAAGTTGTCTTGTGCTTGTGTGTGTGTGTGTGTGTGTGTGATGTCTGACCAATAAAAACATGTTTAGTTGGAAGTTTACTAAACAATAAGATGTATCTTATTGGAGTTCACTTGATTGTTTCCTCCCATTAGCTGGTTAAGGGTGTTTTGACCTGCTATGACTTGTGTTTTCCAAGACAGGTTCAGAAAGTGTGTATTGCTGAACAAAGTATGTTGACTCTTTGAAAGCTGAGTGCTGATTTCCAGCACGGTGCATTTGGAAACTCCTAATTTCTGTAACATTAACATTAACATTAAAAACATCAAACTGCCGCTTGTTACTATTCCATTTCTATTTTATTATAAGAAAAAAACTACTTACAAGCTTTTCAAATGTGCCTCCTACATTCAGCCCCCACGCCTCACCAGTAATGCCTCGCAAGTGCAGAAAGATAGAAAATCACATTGTGCTCTCCACGGCTGCTCTTCAGCTCCTACGGCGCCGAGCTTCGCCAGTTCATCAGTGTTTGACACATCGACTCCTTTTACCAGCCTCCCCTTACCTAGCACTTCCATTTCACAGCCTTCTGCCTGCAAGGTGGACAAACATCCAGGGGGCACCAATCTATCAGACCTAGTCTCTTTAACTCCACATGGTTAAAGGCATTCTTGTCAACCATTATTAATTCTTCGAAAGCTTATTGATATTATACTACCTATTGCTTATTGATTGTCATCGTCATGCCTATCCATCCACTAGCCCTGTGTGCAGGCACATTCAATAACTTTCTTTCTTTCCTTCTTTATGGACTTAATCCAACTGTGGGAAAAAAAACTATATATATACACATATATATATATACATATATATATATATATAAATATATATATATATATGTATATATATATATATATATATATATATATATATATATATATATATATATATATATACGTATATATGGAGGTTGATTTCCAAGAAAGCACCACTGCAATCGCTCCTCTGTGCTCGACCCACGCGCCCTCATAGTGAGGCACCACCCACCCACAGAACAAACCTTTTCCATTTCATACTTCTCAGCCTGTGTATGTTTATGGCTCCATAAAGCTGGCACTGTAGCATTCTGAGCCAGTGATGTGTGTCTTGGGAATATCGACCCAGTGTGACACAGAAAGAGAGATAAATAGACAGAGAAATAGAGTTTCTGCAATTGTAGAGATAAGTGGCTTTGCCTCCATAATGCCGTATGTGAACATTTCGCTTCAGTCTTGTCATTAGTTAGTTCATGAAGTATCACGCCATGAACACAATACAGCAATTGATTAGAATAGATTCCTTCTTATTTATTTCATGCTTGTATTTATACACTCACCTAAAGGATTATTAGGAACACCATACTAATACTGTGTTTGACCCCCTTTCGCCTTCAGAACTGCCTTAATTCTATGTGGCATTCATTCAACAAGGTGCTGAAAGCATTCTTTAGAAATGTTGGCCCATATTGATAGGATAGCATCTTGCAGTTGATGGAGATTTGTGGGATGCACATCCAGGGCACGGAGCTCCCGTTCCACCACATCCCAAAGATGCTCTATTGGGTTGAGATCTGGTGACTGTGGGGGCCATTTTAGTACAGTGAACTCATTGTTATGTTCAAGAAACCAATTTGAAATGATTCGAGCTTTGTGACATGGTGCATTATCCTGCTGGAAGTAGCCATCAGAGGATGGGTACATGGTGGCCATAAAGGGATGGACATGATCAGAAACAATGCTCAGGTAGGCCGTGGCATTTAAACGATGCCCAATTGGCACTAAGGGGCCTAAAGTGTGCCAAGAAAACATCCCCCACACCATTACACCACCACCACCAGCCTGCACAGTGGTAACAAGGCATGATGGATCCATGTTCTCATACTGTTTACGCCAAATTCTGACTCTACCATCTGAATGTCTCAACAGAAATCGAGACTCATCAGACCGGCAACAATTTTGGTGAGCTCTTGCAAATTGTAGCCTCTTTTTCCTATTTGTAGTGGAGATGAGTGGTACCCGGTGGGGTCTTCTGCTGTTGTAGCCCATACGCCTCAAGGTTGTGCGTGTTGTGGCTTCACAAATGCTTTGCTGCATACCTTGGTTGTAACGAGTGGTTATTTCAGTCAAAGTTGCTCTTCTATCACCTTGAATCAGTCGGCCCATTCTCCTCTGACCTCTAGCATCAACAAGGCATTTTCGCCCACAGGACTGCCGCATACTGGATGTTTTTCCCTTTTCACACCATTCTTTATAAACCCTAGAAATGGTTGTGCATGAAAATCCCAGTAACTGAGCAGATTGTGAAATACTCAGACCGGCCCGTCTGGCACCAACAACCATGCCACGCTCAAAATTGCTTAAATCACCTTTCTTTCCCATTCTGACATTCAGTTTGGAGTTCAGGAGATTGTCTTGACCAGGACCACACCCCTAAATGCATTGAAGCAACTGCCATGTGATTGGTTGATTAGATAATTGCATTAATGAGAAATTAAACAGGTGTTCCTAATAATCCTTTAGGTGAGTGTATAATTCTTCATTGTCTTTTGCATTGACTGTCAGTTATGTTACACATTAATGCCTTCTCAGATGTTTCTAGCTGTATCTCTTTTTCACCTTTTTTATTTTATATATATATATGTATATATATTATCCTGTCACCCATGCCCTCCCGCTACAGCTCTCCTGCAGTGATAAATCACGGGTAACGGTGTGTAAAGCGGTATGGGTGTGTGTACTGGGATTTTAATATCTCTCCTGGCGTGCATATGAAGGTGCTTAAATGCGAAGACGTGGATCTTTTCCCAGCAGGCCGTTGTTTACTCAGACAAAGCTGATTTTATACTCATCTGTAAAGGTTCTCAAAACAATATTCAGATCATTAATAAAGCGTCAAACAACTATTTGTAAGATATTTCGCTGTTAGCTGTAAGCCGTGTTGAGAGCCGCATGAGAGACACGAATTTCGCAACTTTATTGTTATTAATGACACACTTTTGTCAAATTCAAATGACTTTTGATCATTGGATGTATTGTAATGTATTCTATGCACAGTATAATATTATTATTTTCTAGAATGTATTAACTTATTCTTGATCATCACAACCATATGTCAATTCTCTTGTATTGACAAAATAATATGCATATTTTTTCCTATCTTTATTCAAGTGCGTGGTCTTTCAATTTGAGGGCATGAGATTGATTTCACCTTTAGAAATAGCTCGTGTTTGCCTTTTTATTTGCCCCGTCTTTGCTCAAAGTGTTTGCTTGCACTCAGATATAGTGTTGCTCGTATGGATTTCCTGCACTTCAAACCCTTTCCTCACACTCAGGATGCATCGTTCCTGAGGAAACATCTTGCTATCGGATTTCTCCTCTGCTCCGAGATGTTTTGCGCAATAACCCTGTCAAAATTTCCCAACCAATAGAATGCCAGGTATCATGTTGAATTATGTCTGCCTATAGTTGCAGGTGCATTGGCTTTACTTCTTAGAGCGTCCCTGTTGGGTGGTTTCTCTATAACCAGGTTCATCCACCTCCACCGTCCAAGGCTTTATTATAAGTACTTCTCTGACTTTCTTTATGCTTAATGCAACAGGTAGCTGCATATGCCCATGAGAGATGGCTAATGCTGGTTGTAAGCTATTGCCAGTCAGTGCAGAACTGACTGGCAAAGTTTTATGTGGTTTATGTCAGCTGTCGCATACTACTGCAAAGTCAACAGGAATACCACTGACACTCAAAGAGTTGAATAATGAGAAAGACCATGCTTTTGAATAGAGAAATAAAGAAAAGCTCTATACAATAATCCATTTCTTCACTGCCTCTAATAAGAATCAGCAAAATCATTGGGTCACATATTTGAACTTGTTCTCTTGCTAATGATAAAACATGACTCCACCTTGATCTGATGAAACGTGTGTAAATACTGAGCGAGAGCACAGCCTTTTATCATCTCATATCCTTGCTGTCAGCCTTGTCTTTGACATAGCCTTGTTGTGGCTGACTACAGAAAACAGGGCAGATTATCATAAAAGATGAACGATATAAATAAGGGTTGTGTTTTTTTACATGTACCATGTAATGTACAATGCATTTTGTATGTTCTTAGATTGCTGTTTTATTGAAGAGATTCTGGTAGAAATGATAAACCACAGGCACAGAGAGAACATTGTATATTTATAGAACTCCATTATCTCCCTTGTGATTTGCTGGCAATCACTTTGGTTACAGTGGAACCCTCTGTTTCTGTATTAATGTTAATGTTTATATGTAATTATATGCATATATGTGTGTGTGTGTGTGTGTGTGTGTGTGTGTGTGTGTGTGTGTGTGTGTGTGTGTGTGTGTGTGTGTGTGTGTGTGTGTGTGTGTATATATTTCTTAGTTTATTTGAATATGAAGTGCCTGTGATTAGTCCTGATCATGTCCCTTTTGGCCACTTTTATCTTGATGTGAACAGACTGCCAAATCCGTAAACCTGATTATCTCCTACACAAACACAAACTCTGAATACAAACACTGCATTTTGAATACTCCCCCAGTGTCTCTAAGTCTGTGTTGTTGCTTTGATTTTCTTACAGATGCAGTTAACATGTGAACTTGTATGTCTGATTGATACGTTGCTTTAATATTGTTTTTCTGTCTGTCAAACTAATTTGAAATGTATTGACCTTGGCTAATATGATGTTAGAATAAAGCAGAAAGAGGATCAATGTCCATTTATCAGGGGGGTAATATGTAGATTTAGAATGATATATCTTCTTTTTTCCCCATTGGTCATCATGAGGAATGGTGTATACATAGAGATAATACATAACATGTATTACAGAGTACACACGCAACATTCATATTTATTATTAGATATAAAAAAAGACACATTTTTCCGTATTTACTGGTTCCACCAACATTTTCTGGCACCTTTACAAGTCAAAATATATGTAAATCAGTGGCACCACCTTGTGGTCATATAGAGGCACTGAATGGGATTTGTATATCCAAGCGCCCAGCTTCAGCTTTAATTACTTGTAATCATATGATCCACAATAGAGCATAAGTCACATGATATGCCTGATTTTCTCCTTAGTCCTTAGTCCTTCAGTCTCTGTGATCAAAATATGTATTTTCTTATGACAGTACAAGAAAAGTTACACTCGAATACCTTCATGGTATGAAATATATACATAAACTATGCAAACATATGTGTTGTGTGCTTGGGACAAATACATTATCATCATGTATGGTTGATTTGAATTTTTAGTACTGTTAGTACTATTCTTAATCCTGTGATTTAACAGTATTTCTCTGTGTTTGCGTCTTTTTTTGTAGGGACCAGCGACCCATATGTGAAGTTTAAGATTGCAGGGAAGGAGGTGTTCAGGAGTAAGACCATTCATAAGAACCTCAACCCGGTGTGGGATGATAGAGTAAGCCTTCTGGTGGAAAACCTGAAGGACCCGCTCTACGTCAAGGTACAGATACATCCTGGACTTCAAAAGTGTTCCTGCTTCAATATAAATAATAGTTGTATTTTGGATGATCATTAAGTCGCGATGGACCCACCATGCAAGCTTCCTTTCTTTGCCAAAAATTGTGATTCAATGTGACTAATAACATTTGCAATGTGGTCGATTGGGCCATTTTTTGACAGTACAACTATTCAACTGTATATTGTCTCTTTGTAGGTTTTTGACTATGACTTTGGACTTCAGGATGATTTCATGGGCTCAGCATACCTCCATCTGGAGTCACTGGAACACCTGAGGTCTCTTTGTCCTTTCTCGTCTCTTTTTTTTATTATTTCCTTAACTATTAATTCCTCCAGTAACGGGCATTTGCAGTGAGGCGTATGTGTTAAGAGACAACAAATTAAGTTGAAATGATGGTGAAGTTATTAGTTAAGGAGTCTGACTTGTAGAACCTTTAAGCGTCTGTCCATGCTGCTTCGCGTGGTTATTGTATAGCCTGTTGTCTCCCTCTAGTGTCAGTTTTTTGTAACTCATCTCAAACTTCAAATGCACAAAACTGAACAAATGCAGAACCACAACACAAATGGCAAATCCACGTTGTGCATTGTGGCATTTGCGTTGTGTGCTTTTGAATTGATGTTGTGGCTTTTTCATTTGCATTTTAGCTTATACATTTGTGTTGTGGCTATTGAATTTGTATTGTGGCTTATGCATTTGTGTTTGGGCTTTTTCATTTGCATTTGAGCTTTTTCATGTGCATTGTGGCTTTCGCATTGACATTGCAGCTTTTGCGTTGTGGCTTTCACATTTGCAAAATTTGTTCGACCCTTTTCAGCAACCAAACGGGTGGCATGGGAGAACCAGAACCAGGACTGAGCAGGGCAGAGTGGGCAGATCCCTCTACAGTAAAATGAGAGGTTTTCTAAAGAGAAAAAACAATATTGCTTTTGTCCACAGGAACCGCCAAAGTAGTAACTTTAATGGCTAACTTTCTTTAGAAATACTGCCATCTCTTCACGTGTAGTTATTGTATTATCTGTAAACGTCATGTGTGCAATCTCTTTTTTCCATCGATCACTTTGGACTTAGTTTTATTTTACACACTCACGCAGGTGTTTTCTTACTTATTACTATCTGATTACACCCCCTGTCAAGCATAAGTTAGGTCAGCCATGCTGGTAATATACATTTTGCATAGCAGACATTTAGACTTGAAAAAGCAGGAAAATGTTTACATACTTGTGTATGTAAAAATGTTCCTGCAACAATGGCTCCAATCTATTCCAGCATTCCAGCACAGTAAGCCATAACTGTGTGACAGTGAGCCAGCATACACAATACCAGGCCATGAAAAACTAAAACATCTCAATGCAATTTAGCAATCTTTTATTTTATGTTTGTTTCATACTACAACATGTAAAACTGTAATAACTTAATTGATAGCTTAAGTGAAAACACCTGTGTGGATGTAGGATGGGTGTGAGGAGGCTAATATATTAACTGGGCTCAATGGGTCAGCTTAATGTATTTTCATCAAAATCAAAATTGTGACTAATATTGTTTCTCCCAAAGTCAAAATAATTTTTGCTTCATACTGTTGGGAAATATCATGTTATCTTTTACTAGTGATCACCTGCCATGCTGATTACCTAATAGTACTAATTACCTTCCTTATGCATAATTCAAGATTGTTAGCTAGCTTGACCGCTTGTGGTCTTTGTATCTCACTGAAAACTGCAAGAAGGGCAGCGAGTATGTGAAGAGGGAGGAAGCAGAATGTCGCCACATCTGTAGAGTTAGACTAGAAGTGATTTAAATATGTGTCTCCACTCTATGTTGGATGAATGGGCTGTGCACGTAATGCATGCATTCGTTTATGTACAAATACGTGAAATCCATGCACTTAATGCATGTGGATGTGCAGTATTTATGTCAGCACAGGTTTACTGTGCTTCCCTGTAGGACACTGGATATGACACTGGACCTGAAGGACCCACAGTATCCTGAACATAGCCTGGGCAGCCTGGAACTGGCGGTCACTCTGTCACCAAAGGAGGGAGACATGAAAGATGCTGTAAGAAAAAAATATAAACTTTAAACCAGATTACTCCTTCATATCTCTCTCTCTCTCTCTCTCTCTCTCTCTCTCTCTCTCTCTTTCTCTCTCTCTCCCTCCCTCCCTCTCTACATGTCCTCCTCAGTCAGGGAAATAATACCTTCATATTTTCCCTCTGCACGTTATCTTTGATGCATCACACCAAGATAAGAAATAATATGCCTAATGTACTGTAGCCAAAAGGAACTCCTGGTGACCTTAGTAAAAACAACAACAACAAAGAAGTCAATACAAGTTTTATCATATACTTTCCTCCGTACATCAGAGACAGTGATCAGAAGGCAAGCTGTGTTGAACTGGAATGTGCTGGCTTCATTCAGTAGCAGTTACTGGAAACTCTTCAACTCAGCAAATGCATATGCATAAACACAAGTGTAATTAATATGTTCTATGGAAAAGTTCTATGTTCAAAGAGCACTGGATTCTCTTTCCTAATTATGTCAGCTCGTGCCTCTGCGGACGTGCTCAATATTTCAGACTTGCATTTATTTCTGTTCAATTATTTGTTTGGTTAATTGGACCCCTGCATGCTCGATCCGGAACAAGGCAGTCATGGGGGAAATATTTTATTCCTTTTGATCTGATGTCTTAATTCTGCTGCTTATTTAGTACTGTAGTTCAGAGAGTCCACATTTGACAGAACAAATAAATTCTATTTAGGTTAAGCATCATTTTGGATTTCTCCAACTGTGAAGAAAATGAGTACAAGGTTACACTAGTCCATTCTGGATGCCTCTCTCTGTTGCCATCTACTGGTTTTAAAGGGGAAGGGAAAATGCAGAGCTATAATCTACATTAAATTATTAACTGAACAGACAATATATGGTGATTATTAGTGGTCATGAAGCATCAACAGTGTTTCTGTATATGACCTGTGTATATGTGTTTTGAAGTTGGGTTGACATGAGGGAATTGTGTGTGTGTGTGTGTGTGTTTGTGTGTGTGTGTGTGTGTGTGTGTGTGTGTGTGTGTGTGTGTGTGTGTGTGTGTGTGTGTGTGTGTGTGTATGTGTGTTTCTTTGCTGCACTTGTCTTTTATACAACCCCCCTGCACCAGGCCAGCGCTAACATCTTCACGTTACCTATTCCCTTTAACCTCTGACCCTGCAGCCTTGAGGGGGAGGCAATAGGGGGCGCTCTGTAACAGCTTTGTCTCATTTACAGACCATGCTTTTGAGAAAGAACTGGAAAGGATCTAGTAAGGTAAACTAAAACAGCATGTAACTTCCCCACCCACACAACATCCAACTGTACTGTGACCCCACTACCGACCGCCCTACACCTCACCTATCCTGCACTCTTTACTTGTGTCCTGGTACATGGATGGAGTCTCCCTGGCCCTTTATCTTCCTCCCTCCTTTTCCTCCGTCCACAGTGGTATTAGCCCTTTTTAAGTTCTTTAGTTCTCATTGTCACTAGCTTATTTTCCACATGCTGCAATATACCACCTGCTATTTCACCTGAGGGGATGCAAGCTAATTCTTTTTTGGAATGCATTTGCAATTTAGCCTAAAGGTGAATTATTTTTTATATGTGTGAAAGCAAGACAAAAGTCATATAAATATACACCAAGGGTGGAAACAATGCACTACAATTACTCCCATTGTTTTATTTAACTTTTTGGATTATGTTTACAAATTTAGTGTTTGAACAATCTGGCTAAAACTGCAGGAATATAAAGTAGAGTCATTGTGTATGTTTCCTGAAACTTTGTCCTTTAAATGCTGATTAATTATGCAGTGATATATCCATGTTTTTTCCACCTTTGATCTGCACAGTGTATTGCAGCTGCTTTGTGAGAAAATGAAGCACTTTATTTGTCTTTAGGGGTTTAAAAGAGTCCTGTTCAGCAAATCAACTATGAAACGTGAACGTTTGTTGATGACTGCGTGGACTGATTAAAGGACACTCTTACACCCCCCTGCATTAAGTTGAAATCTTTGTTGTATTTTGAGTTATCATCTTGCCACACATATGACTGCGACCTTTCTGGTTTATTTTTTTGTGATTCTCATTGGCTGAAAATGTCATAAAAGAAAGCATGCTGGTCGAAGTTCCGCTTTTTTTTAATTGACTCAATGCATGAAGCACTTACCTTATGTTTTGGTCAAATACAGTATTATTAGTATTAGGGGCGATTTTGGGAACACACTTGTGTTATTTGCACCTTTGTTTGCTCATGTGTCACTTTTATTAAGTTCTTAAAAGTGTCATTAAGAAGGAAACAGGCTAAATCTGGAAACTCAATTTTACTTAGGTTGATATCCTAAATAGCAGCTAGAGGCACTGAATGTGTCCTTCCTGACAGTGAAAAGTATGATTTCCTACCAAGAGACGGATACATATTTGAAATGTATTGGTCAGAGCCGGGCAGACGTCCTGCTGTATCGCGATGTCCCAAACCGAGCCTTTGAAGCTTCCAAACTGGGCCACTCCGCCTGTGACTCAGGAATTAGCTCAAACACTAACTAACTATCTACTGTGTTACCGCTCCAAAAAAGGCGCTGCTCCTGAGTGCCTCCCTGCCTCCGTGCTCGACTGCCTACAAGTACACAGTTATTTTTACACAACCACTTCTTTTTAATTAAGTATCTATGAGTGTTTAACCCACAGCAGAAGATGCTATTCAAGAAGTATCTTGAGATAATGATGATGAGTCGGATGCATATTAAATCCAGGTCTCTCTAACTTTACCACAAGGCAAAAATGCTTATTTCGGTACTTCAGATGTTTTTATTTTTCCAAAGGGCTGACAGAAGTTGTCAGCAAGGCTGCGTTAGTTCTTAAACTGAATGTTAGTATCTCTTATGCTGTGCTCTGGCAGAGAGATGTGGATTTCCAATCCAAATACCCCGTGGTTTTCTTTAACAAGAAATATGTAGAAACAAAAGAGGGAAACAATCAGGATTTTGCTTGAGTAGGACATAACAACGACCTCTCTTCATTAGCATACAGTGCAGCAAGTGAACAGGAGAAATGAAAGATGTGGGAGTTGCAGTATGGGAGGTTGCCTGTATTGCAGGGAGCCATTCGCATTGTTTAATGTCTGGAGAATGGAAATTAAGAGGCTCCATCTCCAGATCAAAGGCCTGCGCTCGAGAGGCAGGGTTTGTTCAGAGTTTAATGAAATTCGCCCGCAAAACAAAAGCTATGCTAATAAATTCTCCCTAACGAGGAAGGAGGAGAGGGAAAGGCAGAAAGAGGGAGAGAGAGAGAGGGGTGTGTTTGTTTGACAAATAAATACCCTGCTCTTTGTTTTAGTGAAGGATACTGACATGATTCAAAGAGAGGTTAAATAGGCCTGTAAGTGCTGAGAAAACTGTTTGGAAAAAACAGACTTAAAATATGGAGAATCATCAATCTGAATTTGCAGGGCTGTCAGCTTACAGTACAGCCAGATGGGATAAGAAATTCACAGAGTTACTGGAACAGCATTTCAGTGGTCTGGCCGTTCTGGATAAGACAATATAAAAATCACTCACTTTTTATTTTTATTTCATTCACGTATTTTTATTGCACAGACAATGCCAGATTCATGCAACTCTTATGCAGACTGTAAGCTATTTTGTCTACAGTAGATTCTTAGTAATCATTCACAGGATACAGTGCATTGGTTTCAGTTTCTCAGCATTCCAAAGGACATGTTTGTGATTTTGATTAAATAGAATAGTGGGATACTATGTTTTGTAATTTAGTGATGTTCTGGCATGTGAGGTTAGTTCACACATCAGGGATGAATTGTGTTTATAATTATCTTATTTTGTGTCTAAGTCTTGTGTGTTTTGCCTGCTCCTCTCTTTGTTGTCTCAATGTGTTTGGGATCGCTTATTTTCCTCTTGACCAAGTGTGCACAACCCATACTTCTAGCTTGGGTCTAATTTATTCATTCCTTCATGCTTCTTTATATATAAATGCACACGTGTTTGTGTAAATACTTCTTTGAATATATGTGTGTGTGTGTGTGTGTGTGTGTGTGTGTGTGTGTGTGTGTGTGTGTGTGTGTGTGTGTGTGTGTGTGTGTGTGTGTGTGTGTGTGTGTGTGCCTGCTGCAGTATCAGAGTATGCGTCTGGCAGATGTGCACAGAAAAGCCCAGCTGTGGCGAGGTATAGTCAGCATCAGTCTGATAGAAGGTCGCAGCCTCCAGCCTATGGATGCCAACGGCCTCAGCGACCCCTACGTCAAATTCAAGATGGGGCACCAGAAGTACAAGAGCAAGGTAAACACTCTCCTGTTTGAGAATATTACATTTTAGGGTTACCTCCATGTAATTCCAAACAAGGCTCTTTAGATGTGGCCCTCTGATCAAAGTTACATAGGAAGATTTGATTAATTTCAATATTCAGTACACACTCTGAGCTATTGAGAAATATCTTTTTACTTATACAATTTGTATTAAAGACTAACTTAGTTTTGCAAACCTTTAACAATATATGTACAAGCACATATGGTCAAACCATGTATTTCCCTCTGTCGTTTACTCAGACAATTCCCAAAACGCTGAACCCCCAGTGGAGAGAGCAGTTTGACTTCCACCTGTACGAGGAACAGGGAGGCTATGTGGACATTACGGTCTGGGACAAAGATGCCGGCAAGAAGGATGACTTCATGGGAAGGTAGAGTGATCCTCATCAGTCTTTCTGGACATGTGGCTATCTGTCTTCTGTCAGGCTGGATAGCTAGAGTAGACGTAGCTTACCAAAAACATGCATATATTTTACATTTAAGACTTATTCAGACAGGCCTCACTGAGGTTGCTCAATGACAGTATGTCCATCATTCAACATTTGAGTTCAAACGGCCATGTCTGTGGCTTTGCATGGATTTACCTCGCATTTATAGCATAGCGGCATGGAGGCACTTGAGGAAGCCTTTGCTTTGAACTCTGTACCCAAGGCCGGTAATTACTTTTGCAGGCCTTGGTATTAACTGGAGATACATTAAGGCCATGCCATAAAATCAATTCAGTCAAGAGAAGATGCTCTTGAGTGCCTACTTGAAGGTATTAATTGTTTCAGCTTTTGGTAAGTTGTCTGCAGTTGCTTATTTACAACACAAATGACGCTTGCTATACTGTTACTAGGTTGTTGCCATTCTCCAGAAAAGCATGCAATGTATGAGGTGATTCTATTGAGATGAAAACTAGTAGACACTTTATTTTCAAAAGGAAAATGGGAGATGTCTTTCTGTGGGACTTCTTTTGTTTACTTTACAAACGTTCTGTGACATTTTTCTACAAACTTCAGCCCCCCAAAATGGCAACAATAGCATTTCTTTTTAACGTTTTTTAAGTTTAGTCCTCGATAGCTTTGCTTAGCTTCCTCTTTTACAATTGGTATGTGTTTCAGCATCGTCAGCTTCCCCACATAAGGTTCAATACTCTGCACTTTAGGTGTACCATCAACCTGTCGCACCTCCCAAAAGAACACACACACAAGCTGGACCTGCCACTGGAGGAAGGTGAAGGTGTGCTGGTGCTGTTGGTTACACTCACTGCTTCTGCCGCCGTTTCAATCTCAGACCTGTCAGTCAACATGCTGGACGAGAGACACCGCATCACGCAGAGATATGTGAGTTTGTTTTATTGTAAGATCGGCTTTGTGTTGTGTTTTGAGTTCGAAAAAGATTATGTTCTTTCAATACTTTTGAAAGGGAACTACACAATGTATGACAACGATTTTATCAAAATACTGAAAATATTAGAGACACACAGTACTACACAGTAACTAGTATGCCAAGGTTTCTCTAATTGTTCATCCTCATATCTATGTCATACGTCATATTATCACATAGCTAGAACAAATTTCATGCAGTAACTCTTGTATTGCTGATTGATCATATACCTGATATTGTGGCTTCCATTAATTGGTGGTGATGTTACGTGTGTCACATTAAACAACAACTCCATCACACATTTATTATCTGAATATTGTAAAGCCACAATTGTTTCACATTTAATGACGAATTGAACTAATTCATCAAGAAGAGTCTTTTACAAGCTATTGAGATTTAAAAATAAAATCCAACAAGCTGCATTTTGAAGTTAGAAGAAGTGAAGAGCAGAGGGAGATGACGAGATCAACAATGGAAGGAAGAAACACAGGGGTTGTTAGGTTGTGACCAGGTTGTGTTTGGAAATGATGGAGGCTCACATTGCTGGTTTGTTTCTGCTGCTATGATTCAAGGCACGAGTATTGATCGGTATTTGCATCAGCATTCTTCAGTGAGTTGTGCATTTATGATTCATGCATGTCGGATCATTTATTTGTGTGTAAAACGTCTTGGCTTGTTAGCCAGTTGTCATTGATTTGAGTCTCCATGAGTGGAGAGAGAGTGAGAAAGAGAGAGAGCTCTACGGCCCCATCTGCCCCAGAGGCCCTCCACTCAAAACAATAGTTTCAGCCTATGTCTTTGTCTTAGCCTAGTTAACCCCTCACTCCCTGTCATCTTCACTCCTTGCTACAAAGAGAAACTCACACACATGCTTGGTCACACACACTTTCAATAGGTTTCATTCACTGACAACCTTGACATGGGACATTTCTCAACACATCAACAGAATCAGCTCTTATCACGGAATGTCGCAGCCATATCTGCTTTCAGTCACGACTTTTCAAATATATTTGTTAACTTTATGCTTTTAATTTAATTTACATACATTAACTTTAATCACAAAAAAAAACTCGTACAAGATTGGTGTAATCATTAGTACAATGTTGTGTCTAGAAGAGTTGTCGAAGCACATTTTCCCATGAGTACCACTTAGTTACGTGTGCTTTTATGTGCAGGTTGTCTTGCACAGGTGTGTTCATTTACTGTAGTGTACAGAACAGTAAGTAGCTGTCTGCTTTTATGGGATTGTAGAATGTCTCTGATTTCGGTTAACGTTACGTCCCAGCTGGTGTGTGTTTGCGTTTCACGGTGTGGGCATAGGCACCAGCGGCGAGGCTCCAAAGGCCAAACACGGGGGCAGCGACCTACATAACTGTGGCGGTGCCTCATTGGCCAGCCACAGGAGGTTGACCACTCTGCTCCACGCTGCAGCAACCACCCAAGATCAGAGGGGGGAGCTCTAGGACTGGGACATGCACACGCTGTGCCTTCCTCAAAGCCACAAAATAAGGACGGAGAGAGAGAGAGAGTGTGTGTGTATGTTTGTGTGAATGTGTGTAATAGGGGGCGAGAGGTAAAGGATGAGGGTTGCACCGGGGAGGGAAGGCGTGTAAAATGAAAAGAAAAAGCTATTTCACCTCTCTCACAACTCGTGCAGACCCCGTTTTTTCTGCTCGGCTGAAGGCGAGACATTTTCTTTCCTTCGCCTGCCTCTTTTCCTGCCTCCTTCCCTCTCCAGCACTCTCCATCTCTGTCCCGCTCTCCCGGCAGCCTCAACTCTTTGTCTGTTGCCACTGTGGCCCTCCTGTCAGATGAAGGGATGGAGAGATAGAGGGTGGAGGAAGGTGGGGGGTTGCCGATGGAGGGGCACACTGAGGTCGGTTTAAAGACTTGAATGGTCGCTACCTATTAACATATTCCTTTTCCCCAGACTGGCCGTCTTTCAGTTAGAGAATTTAATAAAGATGTACCTTATCAAAGAGCACTGATAAGACCAAGTACCACCACTAATACATAATGGTGCTGCTCAAAGCCCACTAATCTTCCGTGTGTATGTGTGTGTGTG
This sequence comes from Taurulus bubalis, assembly GCF_910589615.1. Lineage (NCBI taxonomy): Eukaryota > Metazoa > Chordata > Actinopteri > Perciformes > Cottidae > Taurulus > Taurulus bubalis. Next base: position 13,420,670 of record NC_136596.1, on the reverse strand, counting down.
TGTGTGTGTGTGTGTGTGTGTGTGTGTGTGTGTGTGTGTGTGTGTGTGTGTGTGTGTGTGTGTGTGTGTGTGTTATTATGCTTTGGCACATTTTTACTGACTGGTATTATCTGTGCAGCATGCATGAAGCATCGACTATTGCTAATCACAAACAGTTACACACATTCAGATACATGCAAAAACAATACCTTCCTGCGTCAGCTATCTAATAACAAGTACCATGCTTCCATCATCAAAGCTTTAAAGAGCAGGTACCTTCCTAGATTCTGCTTCTCATGAAAACACACAAGTTTTCTTTAAGGCAGTGTGTAACATTGGATTGCAAAATGTGTATATTGTAAAAAGAAAAAACACCTACATGCATGCACAGAAGAGCAGGTGTTTTTCCTCATCCCAATCTGTGGCCATTGAAGACAGGCGATAATGGACACCTGAGTGCTGGGATCTGATGCTAGTGCCGAGCTCATTAATGTCTCTCTCATTCTAGCTGTTCTGCATAGTGACTGCTTTGTGTGTGTGTGTTTATCTGCCAGGTTTCTGAGTGCCTCTGTATTCTTGAATGTACCGCATGTATGCGTGTGAATGAGCACACATGATTCTCTTTTGCAAACTACTTTGAATGCAGCTGAGGCAGAGCTATATGCAACACGGTGCAATACACTTAGTGTCAACTGCCTTAGATGTACTATTTCTCACCGTAACCTTTCCTTCATCCCTAATTACTGTTTCGCAGAAGTAGAGAGGGACATAGGGAGAGAGGGAAAAGGAGAGAAAGAGATTTATGCATTATGATGGCAAAGGAGTACACACACTAATGGCTTTTAATGGGCCTGAGGTGGCCGCAAGATGGGTGGATGAGAGAAGGAGGACATGGCGACCTCCACTGAAGTGGTGGCACTTCACTACCCACCCACATGTAGGTGCAGACTCACACACGCATGCACACACCTGCAGTTCCTCTCCCACCCACTCCAGTGCACCTCTCTAAGGTGACGAGAAAGGACACATCCTGGACAGGAAGTGAGATAAGGGTCTGCAGTTTAGCTTTAGACGGTCAGAGAGCAAACCTTGAGAGAGAATCTTGACAGACTGCTGCTGAGTTGATGACCAGTGGGAATAGGGCGGAAGTATTTGGTTTGCGTTTGAGCATTTCACGTGCTTTTGATTTAATGTCTCCTGAACTGCACAGCTGCTGGGCAGGCGCTTTGTGTGTGTCTGTGTGTGAAATGTTATATGGAGCTCTGATGAAAGGTGACACGATGCAAAGATGACAGTCAGTCATAAGCCTATGCTGCGGCTGATTCATCTGTGTTTGTGTGTCTGTTGAGTGTGACAGCGACGGGAAAGAAGATGTCACAGTGACAAGATGTCAATCACAGGCAGGGTGGGGGTTTGTTTTATGAAAGCAAACTCTGTCCTTCCATTTTTCTCTTTTCTCCTCTGTTCATCCCTTCTTTTCATCTTCCCCTTATCCCCGTCAATCTCCCTGCGTGCTGATGAGGGTGTGGGGAGACGTAAATGAGGGGGTGAGGGTCGGTCATGGCCTCCCTTCATCTCCCTCCCTCTCTACCTGTCTGTCTGTCCTTCTGCTCCATCTTTTGCTGTTCAGCTTTCTGGATGGGTTTATTCTCTCTACCAGTCATGGATTGAGGTTGAACCCTAAATGTCTGTTTGGTGGGAGGAAGGGAGGAAGTGTGGATAAAAAAATTGCTCTGCATCCATACATTAAAGAAGTAATTCTGCCATTTTTCTCAATAAAGAAACCACTGCTGTGGTATTGTTTGAAATTATGGTCGTATTTTTGGAACAATACTAAAATGATTGTGACTGTACCAAAATATAGTAGTGTTTTTAAATAAAATCCTTTTTTTTGTGCTAGAAGCCACGTTTATCAAATGTTGAATGTCCAAGCACAAGCAGCTGTACAAGACCTTTGCCTAAACAAGACCAAATTGGGATGTAAATGAAAAACTATCAAACAATTAAACAGGATTACAAATCTTAACAATAACATTTTTGAAACATATACATTTTGGTACAGACCAAAAATGTATTGACATTCAATTCTGAGCGAACTCCTGTTGAACCATTAACCAGTTTGCCATTATTTTGCCCTTGTGTCTTCCTCTGTTGACTCCCTCATGCCCTTTCTCTCACTCTTTTTCTCCCTCTGTCTCTCTTCCTCGCTGCTCCCCAATAATCAAAACAAGCAGCCGTATCTTCTGAGAAATCGTGTCTTAAAATTGAGAATTGTCTCCTCTCTTTCGTTCTCTCTCTCTCTCTCTCTCTCTCTCTCTCTCTCTTTCTCTCTCTCTCTTTCTTTCTCTCTATTTCACATACTCCCTTTTCCCCTCTTCCTTTCACACACTCTCCCCTCTCATCTCCTTTAGAGAGCTTTTGGACAATGATATCGCTGGAAACAGGCAGAGTCTGACAGAGTTGGTAATAATGAATTAAGTCTGTAGCCTGGCCCTGACTCTGAAATTTAAATTATAATTACTCCTGTGGGGATGGAAGGGGTTATTGCCAGAGAGAGAGAAATAAATTGAAGTGAAGTGCATTCCCACTTTGCTTTTAAGACACACCGACATGCTACTCAATTTGGCCTCAGTATAGGTTTTCTATGTCTGTGTTTATACCTGAATATTTGGGTTTGAACAAAAGCAGAAGTTTATGATTGTGCGTGTGTCTCTCAGTGTGTTCTCAAGCCTCACAGCCCAGCTGTTGATTTACACAGGTATCCCTTTATTCCACAGATTTACAGATTAGTTTTTACACAGTCATCATTCCTTCTCCTGGTAATCAAAACTTTGCATTTCCCTTCTCACTTCAGTCTATCACAAGGCCACATAGCGTAGCGTTACTGTGTATGTAAGTGTGTCTTTATGGTGTGTGAGCATGCAAGAAGGAGAACAATTTCAGGGGGTGGGGGGTTGTGTGGATTTATGTGAGTCAGCTTGTATGCTTTACTATCTGTTGTTAGTGTTTTCCCCTGTTTTTTTGGGATGTGGTGTAAACTGGACAGTGTGTGAGGTTAGTGTGCCAGTGTGCGTTTGCCTCATAACTATGATATCACCGCCAGTCAAGCTTCGCTGGATGTGTCTACGCACTATATTATACATTTTATAATATTATCAGCCTAATACTCTCTCCCGCGTTCTCTGTGCGTCTCTCAGTACAGCAAACAAACACACAAGCAGACATGTAGGTAGTATACAATGAATACATTGACATCAAGAAGACCACATTGCATGCAGTTTGTGCATATTTTCTCTTTGCTATATATTACACACACACACACACACACACACACACACACACACACACACACACACACACACACACACTCACTCACTCGCTCACTCACTCACTCACTCACTCACTCACTCACTCTCACACACTCGCACACTCACACTCTCTCTCTCTCTATCTATCTATCTATCTCTCTCTCTCTCTCAGCACCTCTATTTCACTAGAACACAGTGGGAAACTCTTTCCTCTGTAAGTGACTCATTGACTAACTCAGTCTTTAAGTGAAACAGCTACTGGAAAAGTAAAAAAACTCTTACTCTAAATGCAACAGAAGGAAGTGTATAGTTTATAAGATAGTTCTTCATGCATTCTCGCTTTGAGTTAGCCTTCTCATTGTATAATAGGAATAGATATAACGCTGAAATGTCTTCTTCTACTCAGCATGTTACAGTGTTGAACTTTCCTATTGTCTACGATGGCCACGATTTGTTCTCCTTTTATCTGTGTACTGTATTTATTCGCTGTAACCTTTTGCAATTTCTGCATGGCTCATCTTCTCTATCAAAATCAGCGAAGTTCCATTTTCGAGAAGCACAAAGTTAAGAAACATTTCAAACAGGCAAGAACAGCTACTCTGTGAAATTAAATCTACCATTTATCCTCTGTTAGAATGGACTGTAAATGTCAGCTCTACATTTTTTAAATAAGAGGACTGTTAAAGGACATATTCTACCCTTTCCTCTCTTAATGAAATGTCATGAAATTGACCTGCCTTTCTCTTCAATGCTAATTTGGTATCCTCTATGACCTTTCACCCTTGTTCCTGTGATGTTTCAGAGTCTGTGGAGGTCATTCCACAACCTGAAAGATGTCGGTGTGGTGCAGGTGAAGGTCATCAGGGCTGAAGGACTGATGGCAGCAGATGTCACAGGTAAGACCATTACCGTAAGTCCAAAGAACAGGACTATAACCTCTGCAGTTCTCAATTACGTACATTGTTAACATTTTATCACTTCATTTCCCACTCTTGTATTCATTCCCATATATGCATATACTTATTAGACAAATCTGACAAATAGTCTTCCGCTTTTGCTGTTGTTTTGCAGTTTCTGTTGATACTTAACTTTTGCTTGAGTTTTGCATTTCGACATTGAACAATGTCTTTAGCACATTTTCCCGCACCAGCCATCTGCCATAAATCTAGCCAAAGATACAGTCAGGGTGTAATTTTGGTTTAAGGAATGATCCTCTGCAAGCATCCTCAGAGAGAGTTAAAGTCTACTTTGGGCTGGACACTAAATTTGTCTCTGCATTTTTAGAAAAGATGCAGGCTGCTCATTTGAATAATAGAGAAAAAGTACATATTTGAACCAACAAATCTCTCTCCCTCCTCCTCCCTCCTCCCGCTCTTTCTCTGCTTGCTCTCTCTGAATTCTCCATTCTCCATTAATTCTTACTTTTAATTAGGTCTACAGTGGACAGGCCTAGTTTTTCACTCTGTATTATCTAGTAGAGAGAGAGAAGGAAATGTGTGTGTGTGTGTCTGTCGGTTTGTCTGTCTTTGTGTGTGTGTGTGTGTGTGTGTGAGTGTGTGAGTGAGAAAGAGAGAGTTTTTTTTTCCATTTGAAACCGCCACAGTCCCATTAGCCAATAGAGAGCAGAGCTGGTTGATTTGGGTTATTGCGTGGAGCGACCGGAGCAGTCGGAGTGCAGGGCTAATGGCTCTCCGGCTCTTTTATTTCTCTCGGAGCAGAAATTTTCTCCATGACCTCGTTGTGGAGCTCATCATTCAGTCTGAGCATCATGGATCCCTCCACAAAAAACCTGTGAAGCTGTGGAAATATAATGTCTAGTGGCTGTTTGTTTGCCTTTCACTTTGTCTCTGCCTGTTTGACGTAGTCATAAAGAACATGTTTGGTTTTCGAGCAGTGCCTCTACAGCCTGTGGTTATTTTAAATTATTGCTAAAGGCTTACTTCACAGTTAAAGGTGCAGCTTGTCTTGTGGGGCCAACCAGGGATACTATTTTACATAGTAACTACCGGTACTGAGACTGAATCCATCAATGGGGGAGAAAAGTGAAAAGAATTAAGTTTGAAACCCACAGCAAAAATGTTTGCCATATGTGGAAAACCTTGGTTTCAAATGCCCAAACGTGAAGATGTTTCCACATAGGACACTTTATTTATTCACACAAAACAAAACAAGGGCTTTAGTTTCAGCCAGTCTCACCCTACACTGTTGTAGGCAAAGGGGTTGTTTCTAGATGGCTTATTCCTGTTTTGAGTTGTGTGTGTGTGTGTGTGTGTGTGTGTGTGTGTGTGTGTGTGTGTGTGTGTGTGTGTGTGTGTGTGTGTGTGTGTGTGTCACTGGCAGAAACAATAGCTCTGTAAGAGCCACATAAGAGCCCTCACCACATGAACACCCTATTTTAACAACCCAGACCAAGAGAGGGTCAGGAGCAAGGTGAGAGAGAAGCAGACAGACAGACAAACAGACAGACAGTTAGAGAGGAGGTCAGTGAAAGAAAAAGAGTTCACCATCTCTCTCCCATTCATGCTGCCCGTCTCCCCTCTTGTCTTTTTCCCTCCTCCTCTCTCTCTCCTCTCTGGCCATCTCGCTCTCTAATTGAAGTGTTTTTGTGGAGTAGCTCCTCTCCAGACCGAGTAGGATAACTGAAAATAGTCTCTAAAACCAACAATCCCTTTTGTCTGCCAGCTCTTGTCGCTCTGAGTGGATGCTACACCGTAAGAACATTTCAATAGTAACACACACAGCACACACATGCTCTTCCAGCAGCAACACCTATGTGTTTGTGTGTTGTCACCTAAGACTTCTTGGACATTTTTTTCACTCAATATCACGTCAGTATAAGAGAAGATTTTCGACTGCATCACTTGACACAGTTTTCACAGTAATACTGCAGGTATTCTATTTAAGCCTATTAAATGTGCTGAAAAAAATCAACAAAAATGAGATTGATTTACATTTTAAAGTCTGAATCATAATTAATTGTGATTATACGGGAACATGAGAGCGTGCGCTCTCTCTCCCTCTCCAACCCCAAACTCCTCACTAACTCTGAGTTTCCTGCAAGGCAATTACAGCGCACTCCCTCGTCTCTGTACTGTATTCATCCTCCACACTTATCTTAGGGCACACTGAAATTAGTTTGAGCCCGCTCCCTGATGCAAACCCTCTGCCAGCGCCACAGAGACGGGACCCAGAGGGGGGAGGGGCTTTGCTTGGACATTACCTGGATGATCTCTGAGTGGTGCTCAAACCTGAGCGTGTAATTGGTTAAGACAGCCGCCTCTGGTGCTAGCGGCCAATAAGGTGAGAGTTCATCACCAATGACAACTGGCTCTCTGCGGCAACACAGCCTGCCATGTCATTAAAAAACGAATATTAGAGAGAAATGGGGGAGGGTCGAGGTTCCGCAGAAATAATTTCCAGCTCTTAATTTCCAGCTCTTAATTTGGATGATTGCATTTAAATTTAATCAGACATGATTTGGGAGGACAACAGTATAACCGTTTATTCTATGGAGGCTCTGGGATTATTAAGAAGGATATATCAAATATTCATTGCTGTAAAAATATGCCAAAATATATTATTTGTATTTGTTTAAAATTTTTAAATACATTTTGGTGTGTATTTATTATTGGTCGAGGGAAGTATTTGAATGTTAGTACAATGCCTTATGTGCTATGCAAGCTATTTATATGGCTAACGAAGTATGCAGAGATGCATTATGAAGTAGGCTCTTGAGTCCAATGTCTTTTGTCTATTTTAATGTATCTTGTTTTCTATCGAAGGAGTCATAGCTGTCAATATCCACTTCAAGCACTCTCCATCAATAGAGCCCCACAAACCGATATGAAAGGCAACACCTACGGCTCAACATTGATCACGGTGACATTTACTTTGAACACCCACTAAATGTCCTGCCCTTGTCACAACATTTGAAGAAAATCACACCAATCAATGACACTCAGACAGACAGACACACACACACACACACACACACACTCACACACACACACACACACACACTCACACACACAGTTACATACACAAATGTGGAGAGGGGCTTTGAACTCAATTCCAACTTTATTGAGTTTTGTTATGCAATATTGCCGCATTACTAATATTTCAATATTCTCACTATTTTCCATGGGAATGCGCGAGGGACATATTTTTTTAACTTCCTGACCCAGTCTTTTCAAATTATAAGCTTGAACAAACAGCACAACGGCTCCCAACAGTTTTAATAGAAAATAATGATCAAAGACAGAATTAAGAGTTTTGTTGTTTTTAGTTCATTTTGAGGCAATGCAAGGGAGGTGGGCTGGCAGGCATGGGGAGCTGGTCTCACTCCTTTCTGTGTACAAAGAAATTGAAATGTGAGACATTAGTAAACAAATAGAGAATATATAGGACATTACTGGTTTGGATTATTATAGTACAGTACGCTATTCTCAGGAGGAGGAAATAACTGCGATTATTTCTATTTCTCCACTCGGTCTCCTTCACTTTCTCTCCCCACAGTTACATAACTGTAGTAAATTCTGAATTGAAAGTTTTGTTGGAATAAATTAGCATGAATGAATATGATTTATATTGAAACCGTATATCATATCTGTGTTTTTTAACATCTGAGGGTCGTTAAAATGTTATCTTGTGGGAGTGACGGGCCACTAAAATTATTTCATAGATTTTTTTTCTGTAGGGTAAATTTACATTTGGATGTATGTTGCTTTGTTTCTATAATAATTACTGTAACATGTAACTTGTGTTTTATTGACGACACCAGCAGTGTCTAAAAATTATTTTCAATTTTTATGAATTTAAATTGCTGTCAATATAACAAATCAGAATTGATGAGGTAGAAACGTTATTCTTATGTTGCTTTTCCTCATTCTTTTGCACCACATCGTTGCTGCTGTATCTCATCGCTTGCTTGGAATCGCCAATCATGGACCAGCTATGTTTCACACACCCCTGCTCGGCTGTCTTTATCTTCCACTTTGAACTTCTCTGGCCTTCAGAGCCACATTATCTGTGTTCTCCACACCATCTATTCTCAAAGTCTTTTTTCCCTTTTCACTCTCCGCCCCCTTCCTTGCATAGTTGTCCTGGAGCTTATCTTCTAGTTGTGCATGTTTCCGCAACTGTACCACTGATTTACTGTTTTATAATATTTGTGGCATTAGGGCTGAAAATGAAAAGTACCGTTCTGATAAGTCCAAGGTATTGGAGCTGTAATGTGGTATAAAGGGAAGATGCTTTACACTATCTGTCTTAATAATATCAGAGATTAAAAAACTGATGGAATTGCTTCAGATTCTCGATTTCCTTGAAACCTCAAGCCAACAAAACTTTCGTGTTTACTGTATGTATGTCTCTCCTTTCTCATATGCTTGTTAATCTTTTTTTCTCGGCAGGTAAGAGTGACCCATTCTGTGTGGTGGAGCTGAGTAACGATCGACTGCAGACGCACACTGTCTACAAAAACCTCAACCCAGAATGGAACAAGGTCTTCACTTTGTGAGTGGCTTTTACAACACCCACATCACACACACAGTTTGCACTCACTGCAGTAATGAAAATAAAATAATATTTTATAATAACATTTATCACAATTTATAATGTCTTTTTTACTAATGAACTTTGAACATAAAAAGTATTCACAATCATTGTTAATACAACTGCTTATTGAGAAGTGTTTTAAATGCACTGTATGCCTACAATCCAGGATAACATGAACATAAGATATAATTAAGGCCTATCCTATTTTTCTTCATACAAAAAAAATATTATTTTCCAAATAAAGTTACTCTTTTGATTGAACTCTGTATCATTTCTTAGATATTTTATTCCAGAGTTTAATTTAGTCATTCTTTGAGTGCACATTTTTCTCATAGCCTCCTTTCTAAACATAACATCAGCTATATTTTTGTTAGCCTGGTTATCAAAAGATGACACGTCTTAGCTTCACACTTAAGTTCTGCTTACCTCAGGTAGTAATGTAGTGCAAAATCACATAGAGCATGTTAATGGTGATTTTTAAACATCTATGTAAATGTAATAGATGGTATTCAAAAATGAGGAATTTGCTCTGCCACATACAGCGTTTCAGATTATAAATTGTTTTGTGAATCTTAAGCTTTTAGAGAAGCTCTTGCAAGGTGTGATATCTTTCACACCGTTTCAGTCTGTCACCGCTATTTCAGTATGTATGTCATCTGTGTTGTCTTTGTGTGTGGTCCAGCAACGTGAAGGACATCCACTCGGTGCTTGAGGTCACTGTTTACGACGAGGACCGAGACAGAAGTGCGGACTTCCTGGGGAAAGTGGCTATTCCTCTACTAAATGTAAGTCAAAGGCAGATTTTTCTGTGTGTTCCTTTTCTTTTTCCTTTGGGGATAATAGAGATAACATAGAGGAACGGAAAGAATGAAAATACACAGTGGAAGATATAAAAAGCAGAGGTTATTTTTGCAGCTCCACAGATGAGACTGTTATTTCACAAAGAGAAAGAGATGACAGGAAGGAATAAAAATGGAAGAGAGGCTAAGAAAAAAGAATAGATTGATAGGTTGAGAAGAAAGAGAGTGACTGGATGAGAGACGATATGAAAATGACATTGATCGAGAGACGATGCGATTTATAGAAGAAGAAAAAAGACGAAAGATCGACTCTTATATTTGAAAAAAATATAGATAGCCTGTGAAAGTACTGTGTGTCTAATATATCCATGCTCCGCTGTACAGTATGATTCCCCAGGATAGTTAATTTCTGTTTGACAGAGCCGAGCTGCAGTGGGTAATGAACAGGTACTTGTCAGAGTTGCCACAGTTGTTTTGGGTTCCCTGTCAGCGCCAGCAGCTGGGGTTCAAAGGTGGCCCGGGGAGCCGATTCAGCCGGGTATTGCCAGACAGACGCCTGTCATGTCCCTCTCCCACAGATCCAAAATGGAGAACGCAAAGCCTACGCCTTGAAAAGCAAGGAGCTGACAGGGCCAACAAAAGGGGTCATCTTTCTCGAAATAGACGTGATTTTTAATGCTGTAAGTCTTTCTTTAGCTTTTTTGATTCTCCTCCCTGATTTTTTTTTCATTTTTCCCCCCACCCCCCATTATCCTCTCTCTCCATCCTCCTCTCGTTCTCTCTAGCATCCCCCCCCCATGCTGCTGTTGTCTTTATTCTGTTTGTCTCCCCCACCCGCCTCGCTTCCATCTCATCCCTCGTCCCTTGCCCCTCGTCCTCGTTTTGGCTTTAATTATCGAAGACTCCCTCTCAACGGCCTTTGTTCGCCCATTCACCATCGCTGTGTGTGTCCTATAGCGGCCATCTTACGGCTTTCTCTCTCGCTCTCTCTCTAGCCTCTGACATGGGGCACGGCACGCTCTACGCATGTGCTACCAGTATCACTACACAATGTGTTAGAAAAACCTTAAATATGGAAAAATATAGTTCCTTGCTAATCCATTGTCGTTATCGGTGACTTAATTTCTGTATTATTTAAAATGAGTGTCCTTTAACTCTCACCGTTTGCTGTTTATGAGGCTGTGTGTGTCCACTCCATTGCATCCGCCAGGTGAAGGCTGGTCTCAGGACGTTGATTCCCATTGAGCAGAAGTATATCGAGGAGGAACCCAGAGTGTCCAAACAGGTACATCAGTAGCCAACACTTATCTTCTACCACTCCGCCTCGTCTTTATCTGTGTCCACCACTGTACCCCCTATTCTACTTAACTGTCTGAAGCAAAACCAACAAGCCTGGAGAGTGGCATCTTGTAAACCGCAACAACTGTGTGGGCAAGATACAAACAGGATGATCGAAGGAAAAACAGCATTTCGGTTCTTTTTTTTCCTTCACTCCTCTCTCCCTTCTCTCATCTCTACCCCGCCTTGCATCCACTCTGAGTGGTGAATAGAAATGTCAAGCTGTCAGCTCTGGGGTGCATAAGTAGATTGGCCATCCTTATAGTTGGCCCTCTTTGCCACTGCTGCTTTGCACTTCATTGTCACGCTGCTCAGTGTGTCGGCACCACAAAGGGCTGAATAGTAGGGGCTGGCCCACATCAGACATGTCATATGAGTGACCGTTTGGGCTCAGTAGTCAATACTGCGCCATGCATAGCCGAGCGCAGCTCAGCACAGCACAGCACAGCACAGCACAGCACACGCACCAGCTCCCATACCACGCCTTTGTCAGCCTTCCATCTCTTCCCTTCTTTCCTCACTGCTTCTGCCTTCTCTGTTGCTCTCTGTCTCGGCCCACTCCACACTTTTCTCCCAAGTGCAGCATCTCCATTTCACCTCTGACTCACAGAGATGACCCATGTCAACGTCTCGCAATGATGATGTCACTGGCTGCTTTGGAGGGATTGCCCCGTGAGAGCTCTTTTGTGTGGTAGCAGCTCCCCTGCTGTTGCTTGCTGCTTAGCGTGCAGACACACAAACACACACACACGCACACACACAGAGACACACACAGTAAACAAAACCAAAAACACATAAGCTGCCTGCCAAACAAAAGCATTTTATTGTAATTATGACATTTAAATGAATAAATGACGTTTCCACTTTTCTAAATGTTTTTAAGGAATAACTCAAGGCACTCTTTAAATAATTTATGAAAAACTAAGCATTCTTATCAAGGCAATAATGAGCCCAGAAGAGTACAGCATGTACATCAAGTGCATGCGCTAAGGAACGTGGAAATGGATGATTCACAGTCTTCTTGTCCTTAGGGTCTGTGTGTCCCCAGCAGGACACCATACAGTCATCCTCAGTTTGGCAACAAAAAGATTCACATAATTATACAAAGAGAAGGAGGAATCCACCTCTCATCTTGCATCAAAGCAGCCAAGCCACCCCTAACCACATGCAAATCTACCCGGAAACACACATTCATGCAGACAATAGACTTTCCTGTAGTGCTACAAACACATACAGTACACACACACACGCACGCACACGCACACGCACACGCACACACACGCAGACTATTTACCAGAGAGTAAAATAATGGCCTAGATTTTTTTTTAACCGTGATCTGCAGAGACAGTTTGTCCTTTGGGAGCACTTTCTCCTGGTGCTGACCTGATTGGGTGGTTGGCATTCTGCGCTGCTGTTATGCTATTCCCTGAATGGTTGGCAACCCGTGGGGAGGACAGCAGTTAGCCAGTTCCCTCTCATATCTGGCCAAGATGCACGGAGAACCCTCGGAGGAGAATCCAGGGACTCAGTTGGAAATTGGTATTATTGTACTTAACTTTATCACTGGTAGAGTAGACTTAAAGAAACATGAGTCAGCTTGTCACACTTAAAGCGTCCGTTTGTCCTGTATGGTAATCCACATCCACACTGTGTATAGCTATCCACAGAAGGAAAGCACACTAATGTCCTCATGGTGTTCTCAGAGCTGTAATATTGTAGCCAAAGTGAGGTCAAACCTGCATATCTCAAGTTGTAAAAAGTAATGCAACAGTAGACTTTCAAAAGTGACAGCAGAATGAGACAGAATGGGGTATGTACCTACCATATTAAGACTTATGTCATCTTAACTAAGGTGATGCTTATATGATTTAACTAATTTACTTAATTCACACCATAACTAAACATGAAAGAAGGAACATTGACCTGTATGTCATTCCAAATCAGATCAGTGATGGGTTTTAACAGCTGTGCTTATGTTTGCAATCATAATTTTGCTCCTGTTTACTTTGTCTTCCACTGAACACTAAACATGCAACATATGTGATGAAGTCAAACAACATTCATGTGTTTTTTCCAATTGTACTCATATACAATTGATGAGACTTTGTGACATGTAACTAAGTACAGCATGTTAATATATTTTTTTTTTTTTTTACTGAAAGTCCATATGTTGACATACTGTATCTACCAATTTTACAAAGCAGTGCTATACAATGTTTATCACACACATATGTTTTCCTTGCTACAGCACATTCCTGACCTTAAGCATTCATACGTTTTAAATGTTTGCTATTTTGTTTTGGTCTCCTTTTTAGCTGCTGTTGCGCAACTTCAACAGAGTTAGACGCTGCATCATGTTCCTGATCAACATCGGCTGCTACATCAACAGCTGCTTCGAATGGGACTCTCCACAGAGGAGCATCTGTGCTTTTGTAGTATGTAGAGATGCACTTACATGTACATGTACAGTACCATAAATGACATCACATACACATTTGCACATAAACTAAAAACAGGACAACATTTTGTATCTTTTTGTGAAACACTATAGCCGCAGTGATTATTATGCGGTTATGATAAATTTGGTGTACTGAGTATGCAGACAAAACTTTCACTAAATAGTATGCCCAACTCATATTAATTAATCAGTACCATTCTAAATGGACTAACACAAGTCTTATATTTTACCGATTTACACTTTTAACATCTGCAAATACGCAACCGGAGAGGAGCATGTTCACAGGCTGTAGGACCATTTTAGCTAACAAAGTATGGATCCTTTACTGGTAATTTCACACTCTAACATGAGGGGTTGTTGACGTCTCAAGCACAGTTAAGTACATTTCCACACTGTTTCCTCCACTACAGCCTGTTACTCACACACTGAAATATCTTGATATGATCGTCTCGATTAAATCCCTTTTCTAGCTTTGTGTTAATGTGGACGCACACATGGTATATACATAGCAAGTGTCTGTTTTGACACTTATTTGCTGGGAATGAGTTGGTGTTGTAGATTAAACACTATTTTAAATGAGAATCCACAGACGTTGAAATACTTTGAAAATGCAGCTATAATCTATTGAAGTGTGACAAGCTGTTTCGGCAGACAGTGGAAATGGCAGCTTCTTTCTTTCTTTGCACGTCAGACGCCCCCCGCCCCCATCCTCTTCATCCCCCCCCCCTCTCTCTCTCTCTCTCTCTCTCTCTCTCACTCTCTCTCTCTCTCTCTTTCTCTCCTTTTCCCTCTTTCCTTTTCCCTCTTCCCCTCCTGTCATCTGTGTCTGGTATTAAAAGGTGAAGTGTAATTGGACAGCAGAGCTATCAGTAAGAGACATTCTCCTGCAGGACGGTGAGTGGCTGTATGGAGTTCCCTACCCTAAAGATGACAGAGCAGGCATTTAATCCTGTCTGGTTTAGTGTCCTGACTTAAGTAGCTGCAGGACAGGTGGACCCGCCTCGCCCCAGCCCTTTACCATGAGGGCACTAAGTGTCTCCACAGCAGCATTAGACATTAGCAGCATTTGGCTGTCTGACACCAGTTTCATCTCTGCAGAGACTGGAAGTGTGTGTGTGTGTGTGTGTGTGTGTGTGTGTGTGTGTGTGTGTGTGTGTGTGTGTGTGTGTGTGTGTGTGTGTGTGTGTGTGTGTGTGTGTGTGTGTGTGTGTGTGTGTGCGTGCGTGCGTGCGTGCGTGCGTGCGTGCGTGCGTGCGTGTGTGTGTGTGTGTTTGTACAGCAGGTCACAGTGTCATCACAAGACATGGGTCAGAAGAGACATAGTATTGATCAGTTAACATTTTCCCACTGTGTGTGCACAAGCGCGCTCATGTCTGAGCCTGGCGCGTGCGTGTACGTTGTGAATTTTCTCTCATGTAAGGTTGAACTGGGCTTATACCCCCCTTATCTTTTAAAAATAAATGAAAATGTCAGACAAAAAAAAAATGTCAAGGAATTCACCGAAAACAAGGTCACCTCAGAATTGCCAATCTACATACTGAATAGAGGTGGATGCAGCCTTGGGTAGCGCAGCCTCCGTGTCAACACACGCAACACACACACATGCACATGTCTTGTAAAGCCCTTTTTGAACATAGTGTATAGCACACCCATTTCTAAGTAACAGTGCCAACTATTCATATTCTCATTGTACTCTTTTCAATTCAGAGTATTCAGATGACGATAAAGAATGTATCTGGGCCAAGGACGTAGCATTTTATAGTTTATAGAAAGTCTGAAATTTAGGTGTCATTGTGCCCCGCCTCTCGCTCTTTTGGGAGTCTGTTATCGTAGGAGTGTGCACTTAGCTAAAAGCATCAGAGTATTTAGGGCCTCTCTCTCTACACAGGTACTCCCTCCCTCCCCATACATTTCTTCATCCCTCTCTCATTTCTGCCTCACTTTGAGAGGCCTCTTAATCACTTCACTCATCTCTTTAAGTGGGTTTTTATGGGGGGCCATCTGGCCAAGGTGGTGTGTTCATGAAGGTGTACGGCTGTGTGTGATTATGGGCATGTGTATCTGTTCACATGTGCACTTGTGTTTCTTTCTTGCTGTCTTTTTAGACAGATGTTAAACTTAAACTCTCCAACACGGCTGTAGCTACGGGAGGTGAAGTTGTGGGCAATTCAACCTACTTACAAACTTACAAATGTGTGAACTTCTTAACTGTTAAGTAAGCCTGAGAGGGGTTTAAGTGTGTTCATATTTGTTTAGTATTTTGTGAATGCAATAGTACATCAAAATACAGTGGTCATAACGTGTCACTTCAAAACATTCCCTCCCTTAAAACGCAAAAAATGTTCTGCATGGTCTCTTACTCTGTCTTCTGCCCAATTTCGAAATGCCAGCCGGATGTACACATTGCCCATTAGTGCCAGCTGTGTAGTGTGTATGTTGTGTGTGTTTTGTGCGCATGTGAGAGAGAGAGAGAGAGAGATAGCGCATAGTCTCACATGCAGCTTTTCTCTCTCTCACACCCACACTGCTGTCACCCACCCATCCCGACAGTGAATCAGCCACCATGGCAGCTTTGCCTGAGGCGTTGGCACAATGGACGGGACTGGAGTTACCTCCTGTCCTGCATGATGGGTGGTGTGTGTGTGTGTGTGTGTGTGTGTGTGTGTGTGTGTGTCGCTCTAGGTGTCTCTGTCTCCTTGTCTCGGGGTTAAGCGTCTGCTTCCTCTCTCCACACCTGCAAGCTGAGTGTCTCTCCCTTCTATCTCTCCATCCATCCCTGTTCCTCTTTATCTCTCACTCCCCTCCTCTCCCTCTCCCTTCTCTCCCAAAGAGTTCAGGCCATTGTGGGGCTGAGCGGTGTTGGGTTCTGTTCTGCTGCTGCTGCCAGCTATCCCCACGGCCTCTGCAAGACAAGGCTGTTATTGCCCCAGGGACCGCAGGCCTCAGCAGCTCTTCCTCCAAACAAATTTGCTGTAACTTTATCTGCAATTGGGCTCTGAATTGGGAGCAAATAGAGGCAGCTTTGTGAAGCTCGGGGAAGGGCGAGGGCAGCGAGCTGGGGGTTGTTGGGGAGGCAGGGGAAATGATACTGGGCTCTTTTATGTCAGGCAAAGTAGGACTCTTATCAGGAAGAGAGCCCAGACAAGGGAGCTACTTCTAGAGGAAACTGGAGCACCTATCACCTGCTTTGCATTTAGATAAAAATTCACCCTGCTGAAATAAAAAAGGGAAAAAAAAGCAAAGACAGGTACAGAAGCAACTATTGGAGTGTGTGTGTGTGTGTGTGTGTGTGTGTGTGTGTGTGTGTGTGTGTGTGTGTGTGTGTGTGTGTGTGTGTGTGTGTGTTTGCACATGCCTGGCTGGCAGTTTGATACACATACACGCACACACAGTGCAGAGACGCCATAGCAGTCAGTGGTACACACCACTCCAGGTCTCTTTAAATTGCTCCTTTGACTCCTCTTCAAAGAACCTGTCTAACTTTTAAAAGTTTTAAAGTCGGGAGTTCGTCTTTGCCCACAGCAAGGGACAGCTTTGAAAGATATACTTTTACATGTTACTGCTCTCCTGATTTGCAAAATGAATGATAGTTGAAATATAGTGGCATGACTAACAGAGAATACCAAGTCAGAGTTTAATCACCAGAGATAAAGACTCAACAGAAAACGCGCGAGGCCTTTTGTTGAGACGTAAGGGACTCAGCATCCTTTCTTCTCATAGGTACCCGTGTGCAGTTTCATTCCCGTGGCCATAAAATGGTGGATGCTTTGTTTTAATTTTTTCATGTTATTACAAAATGATTGGCTTTGACACATTAGGCTTAGTCATTCAGGCTGCTTTTTTATCTGGATGAACAGCATTAATTGTGCTGCAGATCTACGTTCTGCAGGAGTACAGCAGGGGGCAGTCTAGCACCACTGAATGATGGGTCGGCTGTTCACAAACAGGACACAGACTCCCTCCCTCTCTCGTTGCCTCGAACTTAACAGGACTTCTAGTTGCTATCTGGCAACACTTAGTGCCAGCATGGAAATTGATGTAAGAGAGATAAAGGGGAACTCTGAAATCCAAACTTCAGTTTCACTCCACTGAGACAGAGCAGGGGGAAAGTTAGCCTGGTGTGTGGTTAATGTAAGCCAAAGTACTGAATATTACCCTCCCACAGTGCCGCGGCTCAGAGCCGTAAGGACGCGGGCTGTGTTTTGAAACTAATAATGCAAGATACAACTCTCAAGCCGCCGCAATGAGTGCTTGAATAAATCATTTGGACTTCTCTATTTTGTTAACATTTTTAAATATATTTTCATGTGTTCAGGGGATTTCTTAATATTAAGAGAAAGCATAAAAGATAATAACCGTGCTGAAATTCAACTACAAGAGACTTGTCAGAATAAATTAGTGTGCTGCTTCTGTGTATTTGTGTTTTAGCCAACACATTACAAATTTTACTGCCATGGTTTTACTTTGTTAAACTTTTTGATTGTCTATTTTAATTAAACATCTCATTTGAAAATCAGCTTGTGCTTAGATGTGAAGTTTGCCCAGTTCAAATGCAGCTTTTAAATATATTTGAAATGGTTTAACAGATTTGTCAGTGGGAAATATTGTTTTACTGTGTTTTATGACAATTAAATAGTTATGTTCTTAGAAATGTCAGTGCATTTCACTAAAGACTTGTTAAAGCACAAGTCATTTAAAAAGAAACGATGATAGGTTTCTATGACAAAATAGATTTGCTGTTTAAAGGGTAAATTGCTGAAAGTGGTTTTGGTGTCAAAACCAAATGTCTGTTCTAGAAAATAATGCATATTTACCCCGACTGTTCTTTAGTAGTTCAGATAATTACAGCTGCTATTTAATACAATAGTAGTGTGAGAAGGAAACATATGGAAAAATATTTTGGTTCAGTCACAAATATAATTTTAACTTATTTACATGCTCTCAAAACTAAATTAGAGACTTTGCATTATTTGAATAACATAGAAGTACCTATATAGAGAAAGATAACACAACGTGTTCTTGTAAATATTTTAACATTAACACACAGGTAAGAATTCAGCAGTATGAAGCAAGAACAGAACATGGTGCATGTCCAGATACCATGATCCATCACCGGCCACTACATACATGTGTCTACACACAGAGTCATCTACAAATTGTTCCCGTAGACTACATCTGGAGCTTCATTTCGCATTCCCCCCGTCTTTTTTTCCTTCGGTCCACCACGTTTTTATCGCGTTGTGTTTCCCCCCTGCCTGTTTCTGGTCGCTGACATCCACAGCAGGCAACTTCCCACTCTCTCTTCCCCAGGCGAAGAGCTCGCTATCTGGTGTTGCAAGCAATGGGGGGGGGAGGGTCGCCTAGTCCTGGTGGAAAGGTCCAGGCACTGCAGGGCCCCTATTACCCAGCCGGGGGGCACAGAGACGGGGCAGGGCCGGCCACTGCTGAGCCTGGGTGTCCGGTTCCTCTAGCTGCCAGTCAAAACTTCGCCCCCAGCTACTATAACCAAATAGAGGAGGAATGAAGGGGGACGGCAGGTTAAACAACCTCAGGCAAATGGAGAAGAAAGCAATATTTTTTTTAAACATAAAAGAGGGTATTAAGGTTTCATATAAGCATCAGGACAGAGAGGAGTAATGTATTTGTTGTGTTATAATGATACAGTGAGCGATTAGAGAACCAGGCACGAAAACTATTTACCGTACAATATATGCCTACTGTATAGTATATTTATAGCAGGAGCATGGTGTGTATCTGCGTGAAGTTCTTTTTGTAAGTATGCAGGTATTTATAGCTTCTACCAGAATAGGTTTAAGACTAGTGAGCTCCTTTGTTTGTTTGACTGAAGACATGTTTGTTCCTCTTTGCACATTGTTTAGTTACATATTATTCCAGTGTTTATCAGTGTTACAGATTTGTGAATTACACTAATTTGTAGGAAGATGGATTTTTTTTTTAGTCTGTATGAAAGTTTCTGTTGTTGAGCTTTCACGGTCCTAACATCTTTTTCTTCTGTATGAAGGGAAATGGTTGTTTTGCTTATTAGTATACAAATATGAATTATTGAATAGTTTCTTGCCAATTCTCCTATACAGTTGTATCAGAGAGGCTCTTTGGATGTGAGAAAGGGAAGTTGAGCCTGAGAGAGACGGAGAAAGATTTCAATCCTTTTGGGAGATTTGGTTGTTGCACCAAGGCCACTCAGGTTTATTTGAAAAACACATTATGCTTTGAGCATAATGCAAATGTGTTGGACATATCGAATGTTTAATTTATGCCTGTTTTTACTTCGTATACACTGTTATTTCATTTTAGATTAAGTTGTAGCTCTATTCAAAAGTTTCAAACTTTTTTATGTGAAATGTGGAAAAGTTGAGAAAATGTTTATTTGTGCGATTGGGAAGAGTTGTTTTCGTTGCTATTCAGATGTGTGTGTGCGTGGGTGTGTCTGTGTGTGCGTGTGTGTGTGTGTGTGTGTGTGTCTGTGTGTGTGTGTGTGTGAGAAAGGAAATGGAAACACAGACCGCACAGTGTGAGCGTGTGTGTCTGCAGTTTAGTGTCCGACTAGCTCTACTACAGTAACCGCAGAACTGCATACACACTCTTGTGTGTCTGTTGAACCTCATATTCACAGTAACCTTGGATTGTCAACACAATGAAGAGAGCTTGTTTTTCATTCTCTCTTTCTGTCTATTTCCACACACACACACACACACACACACGCACACGCACACACACACACACACACACACACACACACACACACACACACACACACACAGAAATATAACAATTTGATTGTTTACAAGTTTTCCTTCGCTTGTTAAGCAAAACAAGATAGATCATAATTGGTACACAGACCAATAAATCTGTTATATACAGTAATAGTCTCCATTTCACCTCTCTTAAAAGTGTCCCATCAAAACTGACTGTTAAACATGGATGCATTTTCATACGGAGAGTAATTTAAATCGTCTTTGCTCTTATTTGAAGTAATGGATTTCTGGTACTTGAATTTGATAAAGATATTTTGCTAGAAAATTATTCGTCATAGTTTGCATTTCTCAGCATTTGTTAGAATTGCTGTTGAAGTCTTATTAATCATGAAAATTCTCTGTATACATATAAATAAAATTATTAGAAAAGAAAACACATTTCTTCCATTTCTCTCCATTTTATTCCCACAAAATAACCTTTTTCCTCCAGCTTAACTTTTTGAAACCGTTGACACAATGCACTCTCACAATTAACACAATGCTGTCATAAAATAACACGCTTCCGTCATTAGCAATGTCACTTTCCCACATATATCTTGTCCCCAGCACCGCAATAATCTGTTGTCAGAGGTTAAGGAGCTCTACCAAAACCAAAATACAAGGTTTTAGGAAAGGTTAATTTTCAGATGGTACTTTTCTTGTTTGGTGATGAGAGAGGAGGTATAGAGGTTATGGAATTGGCAGATGGGTGCAGAGAAGGTTAGAGATGGGGCATAGAAGTCTTTTGGGGTAGAGGAGAGGGTATTAGGGCTGGAGTGACAGGGTTAGGGACCGGGGGTGTGGGGTGTGTGAGGTCAGATACTGCAGTTTGGGGTTGAGTATGGAAGGGTCAGCTTTGACGGGCTGCGGCCTCTGGGATGATTGGCATGGAGGAAAGAAGCTCTGACGGCTCGTACTCATCCTCCTCATCATCCTCCTCCTCAGCTGGAGGCCCAGAATGCTTTGAGGGTCAGGGTGTTGAACCTAGGCTTACCGACACCAGGCCTGTACCTTTGTTAAAGCCCAGTCTTATTTTTACGCTTTGTTCCACGGTGGTTATGATTCTGCATATGAATGCGTTTAAATGCATCATTTCCAATCGCACACATGGTCGGCGTACGTTCTCAGGAGTTTGCCTCACGGGGGACAATATGGGGTCTTGAATGTATACACCCTTAACCCACACTGTTTTCACTTTTTGTTCTCACTTTTCTTTTGCTAATGGTTTTGTCTTTTTCTCTTTCTTCAGTTTTTTGTCATCGTTGTTTGGAACTTTGAACTCTATATGATTCCTCTGGCTTTGCTTCTGCCTTTGGTCTGGAACTACGTCCTCATTGCATCGGGGAAGGATACCAGGCAAGATGTGGTGAGTAACCCAACAGCTTCTTGATATCCCTCCGCCATTCTTTCATTTCACTGTAAAAGCCGCTTTCCACACACAATGGCGCGTTAAAACCATCGTTTTTATAGAGCCATTACGCTCTTTTTATTGACAACATTATTCACATTTCCATGCATTTCATTCCTTCGATACTAGAATGAATACATGCAATTCATATTTGTGCTGTTAAAGATGTGACAGGTGATTATGATCAGTATAGATATACAGGTGTGTGATAAAGCATCGAAATGAGCATAATACCAACTCATTTAAAATGTATCTTTTGATTAAATTGCACAAACTTTGGTCAAAATTAGAATTTAATGTAAAAAAATCTCTGGTGAATTTTTTAAGATAAAAAAACACACCTCCATTTGCCCCTTGAGCAGCTGCATTCTCAGTACAATCTCACATTTCTCACTTTGCCTTCTTTGAGGAAGAGGCAGAAATAATAGGCTGTCACCTTGAGCTACGTTACGCCACTTACCAGGTAGTATATTTATTTAATTCATTTATTTTTTATCTCTTATACCAATTAAATGATGTCAAAGCAATGTCATGGAGAAACAGATATGTTTTAATCATGGCCAGGCACATTTGGAGAGTAGAGAGTGAAAACGAGAGAGAGAGCTGGACTATGGTGTGAGCGTGAACAATGAAGTGATTAATTTTAATAAGTGCCTTTTTCCAAGTCTCAGTTGGAAATAACCAGTTAACAGACCTCAGATTTTCTTGCAGTATCTTGCCTTATATATGTGTATATTTATCTCTTCATAAGGATTCTTTGGGTTGGATTGGATTTGGAAGAGATATTCAGTCATTATGATGAACCAAATCTCATTGCTTTGTGTCATTGTAATATTACACATAAAAATGGGATTAGATTTGAACTGCACATAACTTACAACCCAGATTTATTCGCTAAGTCTCCAAAGCTAAGCTTCTCTATTTATATGCCTCTGTCTCCATATTTGTTAATTTGAAAAGTTGACAATAAAATCAGCAAAAGACAGCCCTGTGAGACAGATACAAGCCGTCTCTTACTTGAGTCTCAATAACCTGCTGGTATATATACTGTAGTTTGCGGTACATACTGGAATTTAAAGTATTTTAACTGGATATAATCAGATGAGTCCATAATTAAATGATTGCAATTGCAAGTAAGTTGCTAGACAAAATAAATAATTTTCTTAATTTGTGAATAAGACATGAATTTCAGAGGATATCTTTCGTCACCTGTAGATGGCGACATTGCTTGACAAAAAATCACACATGCCTTAAGACAAAACCCAGCATGATGATTTGTCCCTCCACCTGCTGCTTGTATTTATCCAGACCTAATGATATTCTTTTCCCATGCACTTCCTAATTAAAATGAGGTAACAAAGGTTACATATTCTCTTAATGTGCCACTCACTTCACATATGAGTATGTACATGTAACTCCCACTTCATGGAGAATTGCTTTTTTCTCCTCCTTGAAAGGGGCTATTGTGTCTCAAGTAGCTCAGGAATTGGTTGGAACATTAAGACATGTTGATAGTGTTGATATTCATATGGCAAGTGTCTTTTAAAACAGCAATGCTGTTCTGCTATGCTCTACGAAGTTTCCCTGTGCTCAGGGACGAGAGAAGATATGGACACTGATTGCTGTGCGGACAGGATCTTTTAGTTTAACTGTTTTTAATGTCTTCGTAACATCACACCGCTGTCATTTTGATTGAAATGTTCTTCTACACACTTCCTAGCTGAAGGGCATTTTTTCTTCTGAAGGTTGTTTCAACATTATCATTATCTTCAAAGTTTGGTTTGAGAGTGTTTGGTTGAATTCAAAGGAAGTATCTGCTTGGGACACTGGGCTGAATAGATCACCAAGGCCAGGCATATTTTCAAGCCATGAGAGCACTCCTGCAACGTTTAATATCTGACCTTCTTTTAGTTAAATGTCTCCAGTTTCTTGTACGAGCACAGTCGGCAATTGCTTTAAGTGAGTGTTGTGTGTACTTCTTACATTTGGACAGCCTTGATATGTGTGGAGTGGAGGTTTAGAGCTACTAGTGAAGAGTTTGGGCTGGTGGTGAGATAGAAAGAAGGAAATATGCAATGTATAGTACTATCCTGATCTCTTGCACTGCGTAAGTGAATGCACAGCTGTGTGCATGATGCATTAATACTGAATATTTTGTGTGTCATTATGGTGGTCTTCTGCTGCCTGGTGTAGTCTGATATGTTCGCTTTTATAACAAGGTTATGATTCAGGCACAACCAAAGTGTAGAAACACAGCTGCATGTGTGTGTCACTCCAGGTGTGTGTTTGCATTATATTTCCATGTGTGTGGGAAAATATTGTGTGTGCATAGAGAGTAAAGGTCTCTGTGTGAAAAAATATTTGCATGTACGGCCATCTACTGTGTGTATGCAAGTATGCGTGCATATGCATGAGTGTGTGCAGATATTATTTGCAGCAATATAGCCGATGAAAGTGGGATTAATTGTAAATGATTAGCACTATTGATGCTTTCTCTCTGCTGAGACCGAGCAGCATGGGCGACACAAAGAAAATTCTCTGACAGTCGTCGTCTTGGCGTTGCAGGATTGGTGAATGTGATGAAACCTCTCTCCTTGCTCCGACATCATCTTTCTGCCTCTCTCAGTTGTGATATTACTATCTTAAGTCAAGTTTGAACACATATAGATAAAGTAACTTGCGATTGGTGTAAGCATTCATTTTTTGAAGGCATTTGTTTGCTGTACAAACACACACACACACACACACACACACACACACACACACACACACACACACACACACATTCAGATGCAAGTATCCCCCGAGTCCTGTCCCTGTTTGTTTTCAGAGTTTTCCAATCTGCATCAGTGCAGGGGGGAAGTGGGTACAGAGAGTATCTGCGTTCTTTGCTTCCTCTCCCGGTCCCCTGGATTCCTCTTCCGAGTCTTTTTCAAGCTGAAGTCATGAACGACTCACTGTTTCCCTCTTGCTCTTGGCAGAAAACAGAGAAGAATAGAAAAGAAAACAAGGGAAAAAGGCTTTCTAATTACTTTAAACAACACACCAAATTAAAGCATTGTGCTGTGCCGAGCAAGGGTCAGCATCCGGAGCGCTGCGGTTTTCCAGCAGTCTGGGGTGAGGGTAATGCCAAAGGAATCTCTGCTGAACTCACTCTGAAGGGTGAGAGAGAGAGAGAGAAGGATAGGGTGGGGGAAAGAAGTGCAACAAAAAAAAGTATACGCTTGAGTACAGACTTCCTAATGAACTGAGGGGCCTTGCTTCATCTGATGGGTTCAATGTGAGGACCCTTCTCTGATTTTACACCGCAACCACAGTCCATAGCTCCGTCTATAGCAAATACACAAACACAGTGTTCTCTACACGCTGTAATTCACCACTCAGGGTCACTGATTGTTGTGGTTACATGCTGCTTTGCAAACAGATCTCGGATCAGCGCTCCTTACCCTCGCCCCAACCTTGACCAGTACCTGCTAAGCAGTCGGAGCATCCTCAGAACAGCGATTAAAGGAGGCGATGCACCAGCAAGGTCGCCGACCTCCTCTCTCATCATGTAGCACTCTGACCTGTGAACACTGACTCTTCAACGCTGTTAGCTGACCTGTGCCTCATACTGTACCATGCTCACTGAAGCAAACAAACAAAGAGAACCTTTTATGCTTTTGAATATATGCGGAGTATGATACTGCTTATGTGGAGTATGATGCTGCCATGCTGGAAGGTCCTTCCCATCTTTCTGCATTTGTATTGAGTCCCCTATTGTTGGGAGGTGGAGGAGCACTTTAATGACATGACCCCTCCATCTCTATCTTGTTTTGAAACCTGGAACAATGTGGGGCTTAGATCTGTCCCAAGCCTGTTTGTTGCAAAGGACGCTGCCAGTAGGCTGAGCTCGGTCAACCACAGGACACGCAGCTCTGCAGGAAAAGAAAAGAGCTGCAAGGCATTTGTGGATGAATATGTGCATGTTTTCAGAGCAGTGTGTCATATTCATGTGTGTGCCTGCTTGCATGATGCACAATTAAATGAAGGAGCAGAGACACATCCCAATAGAAATCATTCCAAAGGTCCTTACCAGATGTTGTGAAGGTGTTAATTTTAGTGCAAGCTGTAGTAGAGGGCACATACGGAACATGGTGATATCTCTCTCTACCACGGGATGATGGGCAGTTAGGCCTTGTCACACTGGAGGACCATCATCTTTATCCCATGCTTTAGACCATTTCATAGATTCACCAACCCATTACAGAAGAGAAGACTTTAATGGCCTCGCACTTGCAGACATGCTCCAAGTGTGACATTGAGCAAACAACTTTCTCTACATCCTGATAGCATTACCAGAAAAACATGAACATTTCTTAATTTAGAATAAAATAATTGACTAGGTTTTCAACAAATATTGTTATTTTATATTTGTTTGAATCCATGTTGTTCTACTTGATATTACTTTATATTTACTTTCCTGTCTGTGAAGCACTCAGTGTGTCTGCAGTATATTATTCAGAAAAAAAAGAAAAAAGAATCTGGTTTATCTCCAAGACAGTAATAATGTCTGATTTTATTGTAACATGACTTCATTGCCATTTTTATCTATTCTATTTTCTCCCTGATTTTGCATCGACAAAAAAATAAAATAATTCTGCATCTTAAAAACATTCTGTGCCTTGACATCTGCCCTCATTAAGAGCCACACACAACACAGGTAGAGAGGAGGAGATATTAGGAAAGCTAGAAGGAAAAGAGGAAACATTGCCTATTATACCTCAACTCTCCCAAAAAGTAACACCTCCACTTTTTCCCTATAAAGCCACAACTCTGGAAAGAAAAGGAGATGGAGTGGGAGCAGGAGACAGAAAAAGACAGAGAGGGATTCAGAGAGACGGAGGCAGAGGAAAACAGCGGTGGATGGCAGGCACTCCTCAGTGCAGAGTCAGACATGGCAGTTGGTGACAGGTGACAAAATCAAAAGGTCATGTCACTTTTAACTGGGAGCGCCTGTGCCCCACTGATTTCCCCCGTGCCGCCCCGGCATCACCGCAGTCGTCTCTGCTCCTCTTGCTGCCTCTCTGTCGCTGCTAAACTGGCAGATAGGATGGCAGGCTGGCAGGCAGAAAGACAGGCGACGGGCAGAGTTTGAAGCGGGACGGGAGCATCGGGAGCATCAGGAATGCCACTGCAGAATCCTCCCAGCCTCCCTTTTCATCATGTTGTCTCTCTTTCTCTTCCTTTCCCTCCATTTGTCTAACTCCCTTCATCACACTGAACCTTTGTAACTGTCTGTGCTCTTTGCGAACAACGTCAGCAGCTAGGGGTGTCTGCCTCACTGCTTGTTGTTGTTTTGTCTATACAGTACCCCCGCTGTAGCTGTTTTTTTTCAGTTTAAACCTTGAGCTTAAGGGTACAGATGTGAGTATGTTTGTGTGGAATAGATTGTACCACCTCTAGCCTTCTTTTCCACAAGTGAGTAGAAGAAACAATGAGACAAGACAGCATCATCCGTCTGAGAAGGACAAACATCTTATCACTGTATTTACTCACTATCTCAACAGTGCTTGTAGATCATGTAAAATTGTGCTTTCCTCTTGATAGCTGCTGAATCCCTGACTAGACATCCTCGTTTTGTCAGCAAATAAGCAATGAGACATATGCATTGTGTTAGCCATGCTTACAATACTATCCTGAAACTCAATATTCTCCATCGCTCTCAGATTTGGTGTTGTTTTCATGAATATGGAGCCGGCTTTCTCACGCCCACCCCCAGCCTCCATCTCTGGTAGCACCCCGGCCTCACCCCTCTCTTGCCCCCTGCTGGGTGAGCCCTGGCTGGGGCAGTGCAGATGGAAGGGCCCCCCTCTGAGGGCCACGGCTCTGACAGCTTGTGAAGGGCCCGCGTGGGTCAGCCAGACCCAGCCAGCAGCCCTTATCAGACGCATAGCCCTCCCCCAGTCTGAAGAAACTGTGGCGCAGGCAATATGCACACACACACACACACATACACTCATGGACAGTGCATACCAAATAGGGCCTTGAGATCCCCCAGCCAGCAGTCGGCCAAACCTCAGCAGCTGGAGAGGTTAAAACCCCCTCACGTATCAAAGAGGAAGAGCAGCAGGAGGGTAGAAGGAGGAAGGGATAGAGGAATGGGAGAAAAAAGGAGGAGAAAATATATCTTCATGTTCACTGAGATGTCTGCCTCGCCGTCAATTCCCACTGCGGCTGTCATTGGGAAGGTTAGGAGAGGATCTGGGGGAAGTCAGCCTGGTCAGGGAGAGAGCGGGTTGAGTTTAAAGGCATTTCAGTGAAGGGGTGAAAATGATGTGGCTACTATTTCAGGTAGTAGATTTTTACTTTCCTTCTGTGGAGTGTGGGTGTCTGTGTGCGCACACTTGTTTCATTGATCAAGTCAGGATCTATCTCTTAAACTTCCATGAAAGTAGCATCCATCTATGCAAAGAGAGTTTGTTTTATTCCTGACATATCAAGTTAAATTTAGACCCTCTTATAAGGATCTTCAAATGTAATTATACAACTATGGATAACTATTTCTTGTTGATTAGCTAGTTCACATTTCTTTCTTTTTTTTTACTTAAAACTTAGAATATATTTTCCATTTTAAACAAGGTTCATTCTTTCCTATAGCCTCAGTTTGTTTTGGCTCTAATTACGTTGTATTACCTGGATAAGGTACAACCACACTTCTGATCCTCCAACATCAAAGTTAGAGTTAACTTCGCTCGAGTTAGGGGAGTAAGGAGTTTACCTGAATAGAGATTGGCCTTTTTTAAATTGAAGACACTGCGGTCCGGTTAATGCACAGCTACAAATGCTGCCTTAATTTGAGTTAAGGGGCTGAGGATCACTTGTACTAGTACATTCACAGAACACTACAGAACCATGGGACTGTCCTGTAAACAGTAGGTTGTGGAGCAAAACATCTGATTCAAACACACACTGGGCTTTTTTCCGTCTCCCTTAAATATCTCTATTTTTACCAGACATTATTCAAAATTCAGTCCAGAAAGATTTACCATGAAGCAGAGAAGAACAGAGAAACAGTAAGGCTGAATGTAAATTAGTGCTAACAGGCCAATACAAAACATTAAAGAGTCACAGTTGCAGCTTTGTCAAATCACCAAATGGAGGATATTACACCACCTCTTATGTGGTTTGGCTGTTTGGACTGGTATGTCATTCAAAATGAAGTCACAGTCAAAACCTCTACATACAAAGTAAATGGCATTCTTTTCAGAGTAAAAACATAGAATGCACAATTCTTTTTACAGTTCATTTTAATGGACAGTAGTTAATTCTTCACAGACATACTTCCCAGTATGCAGTACAGTTAGAGAGGAAAATCAGAGTGATGTAGCAGAGTTTATGCTGGCATCTGAACCAAAACAATGTATACTTCATTTTTGCAAATCAGCTTTTTAGGTATAAGCCACTAAGGGCAAAGCGATGTATTCATACTTTCACAGCCATTTGAACTCTCAATGTCATTGTACTCCGTTATATTCTTTGTGTGTATTTTATATTATCACCATCTTTGTATGTATTTATGGGGCACAGTGTAATCTGTAAGAGTAGCCTGCATCATCCCAGTATCATTTGAATAGGTCTGAATATGTTAATCCCCACCTCAGTAGATATTGAATTGACTGAAGCAGCTCTGCAGGCAACGTGAGCGCTCCGCGATCCTGTCAACAGCAAGGCTTTGATGCTGCCGTGCTGTAATGATAGTAATTCAAACAACATGATAATGGAGGGATAAGCAGACAAATGATATCACACACCAAACAGGTCTTAGAAAGAGTGAAAGAATGAGACAAATAGAGAGAGAGGTAGAGGGAGAGAAAGAAAGATGTTTGGAATTCATCGGCTGCACTGAGGTAATTTATATCCTCCCTTACTGAGACAGTAGCTTCAGTGCACACATTTAGCCGTGGCAATCTTCAGGGCAGATGACATGTTCCATGTCGTTTTATTTATTAATTTTACACTGTGTCTCATTGCAGGAAACATGACTTCTCTCTGTAACCAGAGGCGATAGAGGAGAGAGAGCAGAGGGAGACAAACGACTCTATCATTCTCTCTGTCTCTCTAGGTCATGCTTCTCCAGCTAGCTCATGCTCATTCCCTTTGTTTAAAGTTTAGAGCGTGTGCCAGGCATGCCCTGGTAAAGCCTCTGTGTGGTGGAATCCATTATGTTTGTGTTTTGGCACGGGTGAAAGGATTTGGGATGAACCATGATTACTTTATAAACAGTTATAGCTCATTTGTTTGGCGTCGCCAGAAGGCTTTCATTTTACAGCATCACGTCTACATCTTTTGCCGCACGAAGTGAAAGAATCCCCTCTCTGGCTTTTGTATACTGTAGTAGTAGCTTATTAGTCTTGACACTGATGGAGTCTCAGTGAACCGTGAATGACCAGTTGCTGTACAGTTAGACATTTAAAATTCGAGGTGTCCTGCACACATTGATGCACGACACTTTGCACGAGAGACTCTGAGCTATTGATAGAACACACAAACGCACACACTCACTATTGACTCTACCCTCTCAACTCTGCTGTTCTGAACTCCTCTTTGTTTGTGTGGGAAGCTGCATTTACATAAGAGGCTTATGTCAGCCGCCACATAGTTTCCCCTCTTATTTTCGATGAAAAACAAAAAGGACAAAAGCTATTGTCTTGTTAAGTAATGATTTTTGGATTTCTCCAAACCAGTTTGTGCTGTTCTGGAGGTGGTTAGGGGGTTGTGGTGACGTTCCTTTTGGGGGGTTGGGGTCGGTAACGCAGCACAACAATGAGAAGGGATGAATACTGAGGTTGACAGCTGTAGGGCTTATGATATGGGTGTTTGTTTATTTCATTTTGGAGCAACAATATGACCTTGTAGCTTTGATATGTGATTGACAGAAAGAGGGTAGATAAGAGATACAGCAGGGATCTGTGGTTTTTGCTTCATTGGCATCAGTCTAGGCACGGGAACTTGTGTATGATCACAAAGACACCCAAACAATTAAAGTACTGTAACATTAAATAATCAGTCACAGTATCACTAAACAAAGTGGCCCAAGCTGCTCTTGTTGGTTCAGGGCTTTCCATATCTGCCAAGCCATTTGTTTACTGGCTCGCTTTTCACATACAGACAGAGGCCTTAACTGCATGTAAAGGGCTGCATTTTCAGTATAGCCAATTCCCCACTACATTTCAATGTATCTTAATGTTTATGGACAAATCACATTATTGATTAGAAAAAAGTACAACTTGCATGTACCATTGTTGTATCATATAGTCAATGTATCTCATATGTGCTGTGTTGTACAGTGTGTATCATGGTATTTGGGGGCTTCAGAGCTACACCAGCTCCAGTTTCATCGGTTGTGGACCACTGAAGCACGTAGTTGCTGTTCTTTGTGACTTGCTCTGTGTGCTGCAGGCTTTCTTCTTTCTTCTCTCATGGAGCATCATTCTATGAGAGGATGTGAAACGATAGGTAGATGAATGTATAGTGGTAGGAAGGCTGGCGGTAGAGGGGAGAGACGAGTCAAAGGTTAAAGAGGTCGGATGAGACCAAGCAGAAGCAAAATAAGAAGAAGAGTTCTTGGTCTGGTCCCACTGAATGGAATGAAATCCGAATGCTTTTGTGCAATGCAATTTGAGTGGATGAATAGACTTTAATCCTCAGCCTGTTAAAATTCAAAGCCAGAGCATTTGCTTACATTTACAGAAGTGTCAACACATTTGAACAACAGAATGTTTCTAAAATTAAATTCTAAACATTTCTGAAGCTTGATACATAATAGCACACACCAATCCAGTAGTTGTTCTGTCTGCATGCTTTCCACTCTCATTAACAATCTCCTGCCAGACATAAGCATAACCAATCAGCTTTAGTATGCCTCTTTGGCTTTTCTAATGATGTTAACCCTGTGCTATCTGATGTTTATTTGTTCTATAGCTGTTGCATAAACGTTCCTATTTATCTTTCTTCTTTTTCTCTTTCCTCTGTTGCAACTGTCAGCAAGCAGTGGAGGACCTGCTGGAGGATGAGGATGAGGATTTTGACAAAGATGACAAGGTAATTATGTCTTGTATCTGGGATGGATACGCACACACACACACACGCACACACACACACACACACACACACACACACACACACACACACACACACACACACACACACACACACACACACACACACACATGTGCGTATACTCACACTGCCTCAGGAGAGGTTGACACTGCTCTATACACCGGAAACACAAACAGAAGAAAGAAATGACTCCATCTTTCCCTCCATCTCCTTCCCTGTTGAGGTATTCTCACTGCCTGAGGCACAAACACATGTACAAAGATTGTACAGCCTTTTAACCTTTTGAAAAGTTTTCTCTGTAGATATATACACAACACATTTCTCACCTTTCCTCTTTGTGGTTTGCATTGGTCTGCTACTGCAGTTTGGTACACTATATCCTTATGTTTTGCTTCACATAACACTGTTGAATTTCAGTTATGCTTGTGCTTCAGCCCTGCTTCCTGAGAACATGCGCCCACATAAAGTGCTTAGTTAGCTATTTAGGTCCACTCACTGCTCCTTTATGTCCCAGTAAAACAGCATCTGGGCTTGTCCAGACACTATCAGGTAACAACAGGTGGCTGCTTTACTGCCTCCGCTCGTTTACACTGTAGGAACAGCTACTGAAACAAATGCCACTGGATAGGATAAGGCCCCTTGTCAATGTTCCACTTGGGAATGGTAATTGAAAGGGTACAGCTCTTTATCCAACCACTGTTTGGTTTAGTTTGGTGTGGCACATAAAACAATGTGCTGTTTGATACTCAGGCAGTGTCAAAATTATAACTCAAACTTTTAAGGGAATTACAAATCTTTTACTGTGAAAAGAGTGAAATAGCTTTACTGAACAGTCTGGAATCTGAAATTACTTGAGCTGATACTTGATGCCTTACAGCCACACTTGTGTAATATAAAGGTTAGTAGGCTAAGATGTGGTAAATTGCATGGTCTGGTTTGGTGATCTTTGTGGAGGAAAACAATGTTTGCAATGGTAATTGTAAAAGCCTTTGACATGGCAATTGGATATGTGAAAAATATTTTTGCCTGAGGACTCTGTATGCAGAATTTACTTATACAAATGCAACCTTGCTACAATTTTTTCCTGCTTTAAAGGGCTGCAAGTGCAAGCCCGCAACAAAAGGGTTAGAAAAACAAATTTATGGTGCAGATGGTCAAATAGTCATCCCACTAGTGAGTCAGGCAATCAGCCGGGCGGCCAGTTGGGCGATGAGCACACAAAGATACGTGAGCATTACATCCTCTCCCACAGTGATGCAGAACCAAAGTTTGATAGCTGTGAAGTTCCAAGGCTGAAATGTACAGGGGGGCACTGACTGAAGATATGCACCAAGCAACCTTGAACCTTCCTTTTTTACCCCTTCTTTACGTTTGTCCTCCATCATTGCATTTCCCACCTACTCTCAGGGAAAAAAATACAGGCATTTGAAAAGCGGAAGATTATATGAAATACATTTTTGGACTTTCATATTGAAATGAGGTGCAGCAGCAGCAGCTTTTGCGGCCTCTGTCAGATTTGGTTCTAAACTGATTATTCCACATAAGAGGGCCTTGCTCTCTGTGCTCACACAGGGCTGGGATGCTGGATAGCGCAGCCGCCACAAAGGCTACAATTTACCAACTCTGGCTTCATACATTTTGATCTATTGCTCCCCTCAACTGTTAGCATTTCATTTGAGCTGAAGGGAAGTTGAAAGGGGAGCGTTTTCCTTTTTTCTTCGCCTACATGTCTTTGCCCTCCCACTCTCCTTCTACCCGTCCCTTAATCATCCTCTTCCCTGCCTTTTTTATTTAATTATCTCTCTCTCTTTCTCCCTCTATCTCTCTCTCTCTCCCTACCCCCAACCTGTTTAAGTGCAGAACAAATGTACTTTCAAGGCTTAACACATTTGTTTTTTTTTTACATTGATATGAGTTATTTTACATTGGATATGGGGTACAGCTTTAAATTGTATAAGTAATTATGAAGGACATGTCGAAGGAGGCCTCTTTTATGGCACAGACCTATAAGGGAGATATCGAAGAAAAGAGAGCGAGAGGAGAGGGGAAAAAAAGATTAATAAATATGCCACAGCCTCATTTTAATTGAACTTGAAGCATATGTTGCAAGTATGTACAATCCGTCCCAGATGTTTACTCTGGCCATGTGCACGGCTCTTCCCAGTGCACCACAAGGCAGCTATTAGCTGGATAACCTTTGCTCCAGAGGCTAAATGGGGTATTACATGGCCAAAAAGTAGAGCACCTGTTTTTCATTGCATGGAGGACCCCTTGCAGGCTTTTTTTGCCTTGGATCACCGCATGTGTTTTGACTTAACAGATTGTTGGGCAGACGTGAAAAGTGTCTTTCTTGTGAGCAAGCACTGATATTAGTCACTTAATCCCAATGAAAGTCCAGCATCTAGATTAATTGATGGGGGCGGCTCAGTTGTTAACGCTAAGCAGGACAGCACATGAAGGGTGAAAGAATGTTAGACACAAACTCGTTTTTTTTCTTCCTCTTCTTCCTCCTCCTCCTCCTCCTCCTCCTCCTCCTCCTCCTCCTCCTCCTCCTTCTCCTCCTCTTCACTGTGTGTTTGTGTGTGTGAGCGTTGACCTTCAACATGGAATGTTGCTTGATTCTTATTGCCTGCACATCCACATAAAATATGTTAGCAGTGTACTGCCCCAGCTTTTAACCTTTATTTTAAACTAAACTCATTTTAAACATAGTGGCAACTTGCAAATGCATTTTTTCTCCTTCAAAGTACATTAGTGATCCAATACATGGATGTAAGACACAAAGCTTTAGAAATTGTATACTTAAACATTACCTGTATTATATATATATTATGCTTGAAATTATCATATTTTCTGACACATAAGCTACTTAGCCACCCATTAGGCTCTTGTCACCTTCCTGGTAGCACTTTCATTTTACTGGAAGATTAACAATGGCTCCATTCAAAGTTCCAAAGGAAGCCACGCGGCTGAGCAGAATGCATAACACCGGGACCCTAGAGCAGCAATTATCAATGTTATTAGTTACACCTGTGATTTTCTGCTATAATGTCAAAACATCTGCCATATTTTAAATAACATAGACATGTACTCACATCTAAGTATCTGCAACTTCTTGTCACCTAAACCATCTCTACTCGCCCAAAGACTATAAATAATTATATCTTACTGATATAAAAAAATACCTTGCTAGTACCTTGCTATGGACATTTTCACTATCTCCCAATACAGCTTGAAGTTACATTACAAGATGTAGACAGTGTGCGATAGAATCCTTATATTTACAAGCTACTGACTGCAGGGGCTTCAGTGCACAATGTAGCCTGGGATGTCTCCTCTCACCTGTGGGCTCACTGTCCAGAGCTGTCATGAGGCAATCACCTAAAGGCTTTGCATCGCTGTGAGTGTTTGTGTGCATAAATGGGTTTGTTTCTGAGCATCTCGCTTAGTGTAGCTCAGCTGGGCGGCCGGCTGGCTTACTGGAGAGAGAGAGAGAGAGAGAGAGAGAGAGAGAGAGAGAGGATTACCTTTACACGGTTGACTGGTCACTGAAGCGCTCGTGCTCCGCTCAGCTAGGCTCCACTAGCCTCAGGAGGACCTGACACAGATAAGATACACGCTGCAATCATGTCCTGCTCACGGGCTTACTGCTCTGTGCACTCCTTCTCCCTTTCTCTCTCCATGTCTATCTATAGCACACACACACACACACACACACACACACACACACACACACACACACACACACACACACACACACACACACACACACACACACACACACACATATACCTCATGAACTTTCCCCCGTTTCTCTTTCCCTCCCACATGTGCAAAGTTGATGGTAAATATAGAGTTGACCATTCATTAGCTTCAGCACCTTGATCTTTAAAATATGAACTGAAATGAAAAGTAATTTCTTGAGCATTTCTATGGACCAATTCCCCAAGGTATTCTATACCGTACTTATAACCAGCAATGAAATGGCTTTTCATTGTTGAGCTATTAAGGAACCAGCTGATTATAATTGTACCTTAAATGGATGAAAATACAGTTTTGAATTATATAGGACTGTTGACTCGTGCAAAACTTGAATAACACACAATGAATAGACTTGATATGGTATTTTCCACATAACCAAAAAGGTTAGAGCAAGTTGGAATGCATGTCTGGTGTCATCAGCTTTATGAGTGCTATTTAGTTTATTTATTTTTGGAGTTCTTGATGAGTCCAATTTGTATTTAATGCTGAGCATACCCGATCCTCTGTTTCTTCATCTCTCTTGCCAAACAGCCATCTTCCTACACCACATTAGCTCTTTATCCTGGTCATCTAGTGTGCTTTTACCACCATTCAGCCGTCTACTCATAATCCCTGTAGGCACACACAACATTGGTTGTATGTATATGTAACTCCTGGCGAACGACTTGTATCAGCACACATATCCAGCTCTCATCCTGCAGGCCTCACATCCATTTCATGCAATATCTCTCAACCCCTCTGTTTGTATGTACCTGTCTCTTTCTCTCCCCATCGCTGTTTCAGATAGTGTCTCTTCTTCTGTATAGCATTAAGTCTCTCTGCTCCAATATAATGTTAAAACTGGCACACACATTGTCCCGGTGTGAATATAGTTTAAAACAGTGCAAGTTTTTTGACTTATCTCCAGATAGCATAAAGAGCTCTGAGGCACCTTCCAAGGCCCCAGCACTCCTCTCTCAGTCCCAGTCACGGCACTGTGCAGATTGCTGAGATAGCGACATGGCATAATGTAATTGGACTAAAGAGAGCACAGGGAATTATATCAATTCTTTGACAAAAAAAAAGTGTGACTGAAATGTTGTTCTGGGGAGGCTATTGAGCTTGTAATGCAGCGGGTTGTCCTCGGGTATCATGGGGGTTTTCAACTGCTGAGGAGAATGGGAAAGGGAGGAAGAGAAAAAAGTTTGAATGTATGTGTTCTTTTCTTCTCGCCGCCTGTGAAGGATGAAAAGCGTCACGCCATAAAAGATGCTTTTGACTTTTCCGCTTCATTTTTCTTTCCATCTCAGGTTTTTTTCTCTCATTG
Organism: Taurulus bubalis; assembly: GCF_910589615.1. Lineage (NCBI taxonomy): Eukaryota > Metazoa > Chordata > Actinopteri > Perciformes > Cottidae > Taurulus > Taurulus bubalis. The sequence continues at coordinate 13,383,899 of NC_136596.1, read as the reverse complement.
TTGAGCAGAGACGCTGGTAAGAATTGCATTTTAATCATGTTTTGCTAATAGAGGGAGGAATGAAAACAAAAAGGAGGGTGAAAGAGGCATGGAGGGGTATTGTCTCTCTTTGCAAAATGCACTGCATTGTTGGTTTTTCCTCTTTGTCACAAACAAACATCAGGTGGATCATCTCTCTCTATCTCTATTCCCCCCAGATACATATCTTATGCTTTGTCTTTTGCTTTCACTCGTTTCTCCTTCAATCTCTGACTCTGCCATCTTCTTAACACTTTTACTTTAACGTTGGCCTTTGTTATTTAAATTAAATGGTGTAGTTTTTGCACTGTGGGTCTTTTTTTGTACTTATGGACAGTATATCTTTAAGGAATTAAAAGCCTCATTTTATTTGGCCCAACTATCACATTGTTCTAGGTCTGTATAAAGGTGAGTACTAGAAGAAAAAAAAAAAATATATCGTGACTCATTTGGTGAGAACAATGTTATTCTTAACTTTAGTCTCCGTCCTTGTTATATTGGCGAAAACATCAACTTTAAGACCAAGTTGTAAAACATCCACATTTTTTTCTTTAACCCTTTCACCCTCATTTCTCCGGGTTGTAAAGAGAAAATCTCATTGTAATCTATCCACAAGGACCCTAAACCAGGCCCCTGGGAGGACAGCCGTGATAAAAACCATATCCTCGAGGATATGTTGGCTTCCTGGCACTTTGAGTGGATACGAGCAATGGTGGTAAGTGGGCATGTGTGTGGCTCTGGCACTGACTCCCGATGGTGTGTGTCGCTGTCTTCCGGTTTCCTATTGAGCTCATCGTCTGTCCGACGGCCTCTGTCTGCTGTCCTGTCAGGGTTTATGTACAGTACTTGTCCCCTGTCCACGTCTCAATCAACACCCACACACTGCACGTTTGGCCCGCAACCCGACCTCAAGGCATTTGCCTGCTCTTTTAGGTGAGGGGGAACTAATGGGGCTCCAGCATGGAAGGCTGCTCTCGTCTTTTTGTGTGACTTCCCTGTAGCACTGCAAGTTTTTTTTGTTCTGGGGTACTAATGTTAATTCTTACCTATTTGGGGTATATTCTGTGCAGTGAGAGGGGCCATAAGGGAATACAATTCCCCTCATTGTGTGATATATTTTTTTTTCACTCTCCCAAAAAAATTTAACAAACCTTTTGGATTATTTTTTTTACATCTCACAAATAATTATTGTTTTCACACCTTATGACCCCTAACTGATAATAAGCCCGAACCATTTCTCATGATTTTTAGAACCCTGGTGTGTATACGTGTGTGCATGTGTGTGCGGTTGTAGGGTGATTTTAATGCGCTTGTGAGTAAAGAAAAAAAAGTTGCTACAGAAAAAGCAAAACTATTTCATATTGCTGGAGCAAATCCCAATGCTCATTATGCCTAATGCAGCAATGTCTACTCCCCCAACTGTTATTGTTCTGAATCACATACACACAAGCGGCTGAAACAACTGAACTTTTCGACTGATGAACTATGCATCAAAGGATTCCGGCGAGTACTCGTTGCACTGTAGGTGAGGAGTTCTTGTGTGCTCTAATCCACTCAAAGTTAGTCTCTTTGCGACTCTCACCAAATAGGATGTTGAAGATGGCACATACTCAGCCCTCCCAGTCTCTCATTGGACAGAATGTGGAGCACAACACTTGACAGTATTGTCGTCTGAATTTGAAAGTCAGACATGTAAGAAGGCAGCCGCCACCTTTTCTTTTAAAAAGAATCATAAATCTGTAATGAGCACAGAGAGGATGCATATTTTATTTACTTTTTTGAAGACGTGATCTCTACACTTCATAGCGATGCACTCTCGCTCTGTCGGTTTTTTTCTCCTCCTTCCAAAACAAAGTTTAAAACAGTGGATGTTACAGCTGTTTCTTTTGTATGTCTCTAAACATGAATATATAATTAAAGGTACACAAAAGTTCGCAAGAAATTTACACACCGAGGCGATGAATCAGATCGGATTTTACCAGAACAAGAGTAAAACATGATTTACTTGATAAAATATGTTATAATGTAGTTTAAAATCTTAATTAGTTGAATATAGAATAGACATCCACTTAACAGAATCAAAAAAGCCTAAATGTGTCTTAACAATAAATATAATTGTTAATTTAATTACCACATTTCTGTACCTTATTTTAAGACTGTAAAATCCCATTTGTGCCTTGGTAAAAAACAAATGAATCCAGAGTTTAGATTGCGCAGTAGTATATGTTTTAAGCCAACCAAGACAGAAAGACTGAGACAGACAAACCGATAGACATACTGACAGACAGACAGATGGGGGAGATGGGCTGGAGCAGCTAAACCAGGCCAACAGAGGACAAGAGTAATGTTGTCCCATTCATCACACACTGCCAGGCGGGATCCTGGGAAGGACAGGAGAAGGAGAGTGCCGGAGCGGGGGAGCAGAGGTGAGGCAAAGTGGGGGAGAATTGGGCGGGCTTGGGGTGCAGGTTGGGCGGGGGTCGGGTGGCGTTCAGCAGGAGGCGAGGAGGGGAAGCACAAAAGTTGTGGGATGGTAGTCATTTATGTGTGTGTGTGCGCTGACCTTGAGTCTGATGGAGTGGTTGGTGTGGTGGAGGTGATGAGAGGCCCCAGGGGGAGATGGGTAAAGATGATCAGTGGCAAACAGCCTCCTGCCACCCGACTCATCAGAGTCACAAACACACATAACACCAGAAACATTTCTCTTTAGGATAGGAAGAAGAGGTCAAACTGAAAATAAGTCACCACCACCTTTCTTTTATTCCTTCTGTCCCTCCATCCCCCTCTTTTACATATGCGTATATTTATCCTCGCTATGGGACTAGGCTGGGTGAAGAGACTAATTAGTACTAGAGAGCATTGTGTCTGGCTGGTGCACCTTCAGCTGACAGTCTAAACTGGAGTTTGACTTTGGCTTTGTGGGAGCAACCCTCTGAACACACAGATATTCTCAAAGAAAACTCTGTGTTCATCCTATACACACAGACATACACTCCTCAAATTTACATTGGGCCTATGGAAGTGTGATGCCCCTTCAGATTTTAACGTGGCCTTTGTGTGTGTGAGCCGCTTGATGAGGGCCGGGAGGACGTGCAGCACATCTCAACACCCGAGTTAAACAGATATTTATGTGTTTATGATAAAAAGAGAGGGAGGGAAATAAAGATGTATTCCCCACATTCGCCCATGGATTAGTTGTTGTATGAGAGATACATTATTTATTAAAGCCGCTGCTTAAAAAAACGGGGGGAACATCTGCCTCTTTCATGTGGCGCTGGCGAGGTGCCAGGTTGCATGGTGGCATCTGAGGCCGGTCGCAGGGCCTTTTGTCTCGTCTTGTTGTCATTTCCTGACAGAGGGGATCTGTTCTTCTAGGCCACTGGGTTGCCAAGTTTATTTATTTTTCCCTTTAGGGACTTTCTTAACTCCCAGGGGGTCAAATCTGTGACTCATCGCTCTCCAGTGGAGCTGGTAATACTTGGAATAGACGCAGATGAAACACAGTAGTTTTAGTAACATTTTTGGCTTACATAACTGGTTTAGGAGCTGAACTATTTAATTTAAGTGGTCAACATGAGAGACAGAAAGTATTCCTTGACTGCATTTGACTTGCTGCCAGAAACTTTACAGAACAGTTGCTCACATTTTCATGAAAATATGCAAAGCAAATGTGTCTCATTTTGGTGATTAACAGATTATCAGATTATTTTTGATCATGATTAATTGACTAATTGACTTTCTGTAGCTTTTTGCAATGTACTAACTATATAGATTATATTCTTGCTTGCTTCATTTAAGAGAAAGGACATCTGCCCATTTCACTGTGACTCAGAATATTTACTCCTCTATAGAGAACAAACTAAATATGACCAGACTGAACTGAATACAACCAGTGAATATTAATCAGCAAATGAAAGCCTCCTACCAGTGAACAGTGTTGCACTTTCATCAATCACTAAATTATTGTTATATTTATTTATTTGCTACAAGTCGACAAGAGCAGCCAAATACCTTGTTTATGGGTATAGAATCAGGATTTTCTTGTATCCATATTTGATTTTTCAGAGCGATTGCAACATATCAAGTTTTAAGTACACAGTAGATGCTAATTGTATGCGCTATTTATTATTCTGTCATTCCTAATTCTTGCACAGGCTTTGGAAATTGAATTTGTGTCGCCCCTAAAGCATTCCTCAACTTGCTCAACTTTTCAATGTTTTTTTCTTTTTTCCTGGGGTGGAAATGGGAGGGATGCCGCCTCCCTCTGCAGTTACAAAATCAACAAGAACGCTTTCAGATGCCCTCTGGGAGCCACATATTAGCATCCTGTCACGTTTTATATGACATTTCAATTTTTACTGTGCTGCTGAGTGAGAGAGGCAAAAAGAAAAACAAAGAAAAACAGGTGCAATTTTAGCACAGCGGCAATGAGCAGCAGCCACTGGTTCAGACTCATTTCGTGGTGTGATGGGATGTATGGTGCTGTATTATAACGGTTAGGTTTATCATTTTTATGTTGTAACCCAGCAGGGAGAACATTGTGATCGGAGGTTAAAACAGTCTCAAATGGCTCTCTCTATTTCCACCCAATAGATATAGGACAGATATTTGAGTCCATCGTAATAGGCTAAGTCCTCAGTGACCTCTCTCTTGTTTAGCTCTAGGCCTTGGGTCAGTGAAGAACACACTGTCTTTGTAAAAGTTTACAACTGCTCACTTTGCACTTTTGCATATAGATATACTCTATGTGCTATCTCCCTGAAAGAGAAATGGAGCAGTCGAATACACAGAGGCAGTGAGCATCTTCCCTTTGTTAAATATTTAATCAAGTGTTTCAAAGAGTTTACCACATTTGTTTACCACAATTTACCAGCAAGTGCAATGTGGTTAGCCTGACTGGGCTGTTTGTGTGTGTGTGTGTGTGTGTGTGTGTGTGTGTGTGTGTGTGTGTGTGTGTGTGTGTGTGTGTGTGTTTGAGAGAGAGTGTGTGTCCTGGGCTCTCTCTGGTGTCACTAAGGGTTGTTTCTCCTTAACTCATGCAAACAGCCCGCATCACTTTAACGAGCCTTCCCGTCTCTGTGTTTACTGATAGGAGCACTCCCATGATGCAGCCTGCTCCACACACTTGTAAACAGGGTGGCTCAATGCTGAACTAGGTGCTTGGCTGAGATTTCATGTCACAATCCACACATCCAAACAATGATGCAAACTTTGGACATAACCACTAAAGATACATTTATATGCCAACAAAGGACACCGACTCAATGAATATTTCTTCTAGCAGCCTGAGGAGAGTTAATTGATGTCAAGATTAGTTTCTGCACACAGAAACAATTTACTCAAGGAATAAATAAATCAATGGAGTTTTTTATTTAACTCCACACAATGGAGTTCTGATTTTACCCTGAACTCACATCTGTGTGGCCCTGGCCCTTATATAAACAATATATTATAAAACAAATGCTTTTCAGAAGGAGAGAGAAACCATCACACAGGTAAAGACAAAGTTAATTAATATTAATGACAAAAGTGTGTAAAGGCCTGAAAATGTCTTTCCGATAATATAAAGGTACTCTAGTATGCATTCTGGAGAACCAAATTACTGATGCTTTAAATGAGCAAATCAGTAGACTACTGATAGTCATGGACATTCAGAACATTATTTTAAAGCAGTATGTACTGTATATTCTCTTATTTTATTTTGTCAACCCAAACCTGGGGATGCTAAAATCTAATCTGTGTTGCGATATTCTTGCATATATATGTTGTTTTCATTTAATCGTACGGCTCTCTACTATATATGCAATCAATTTGTATTATTTGTATAACGCATATGGTTTTTGTTCATTGTAGTTTTGGCAGAAAGATTATTATTAGAACCAGATATGCTTTATTATTACTAAGTGCAGTTAATCACATTGCACTTAATTGTAAATGTACTGTACTATACTTGTACAGACAAACATATGTGCACCTGACAGAAAAGTATACATGTCTACATAAATGCAGACCCATCTTTCATGAGAACTTGTCAAGAATGAACTACAATGACCGTTTGTAGTAGACAAGGCAGTTACTCTAACATATCAGTGTAGCACATTACAGATTAACCTAAAATTGCAGTCTATTAAAATGCATGATGATAAACTCATTAGGCAAGCTTATTACACTATCTATCTGAATTATTCAAGCCATGCAGGAGCATCCTTCAGAACACTGTTGTCAGGGGTGCTGGGATTTGTAGCATACTTTGAGCATTAACATGACTTGCAACTGTAGCCAAGTCAAAGCGAGAGGCCTTGCAGATTTAATTTTATTAGCCATGCCTTCAGGTCTCCAAACAAACCCACTCAGTCTTCCTGACAGACACTGGAAGAGACGATGGGAATACAGGCCCTGAGTCTCCTGCACAGACCCTGCTCATCTTCCTGGGCGAGACTAGGAACTAGTCAGAACTGAAAAACAATGTGAGCTGGTGGTTGACACCCATGTGCAAACATTCCTCACAAGCCACAGAAAGCATGACAAGACTCTGAGAGCTCACCTCCCTGATTCAAATAGTTCACAGTTTTTTGTCAAACATCTAAATCAACAGAAAGCTTCTTTGACCTTGACTGATGTGTGAATGCAATGTCTCTCTCCTTATCTTTCGGTATCACTTCCCTTTCAATCAGTGATGACATTGCAGTCTAAAACAAACTTGTTCAGTAGAGAAAGAAACTGTTTTTAGAAGTCAAGGGCCCTCATCCTATAATCTGTGTCAGGATTTAATATCGGTTGTAGAGTTACACAGCAAGACCAGGTGTGCAGATCAACCTTATCTAATAGCTGTAGGGTGTGTGTGTGTGTGTGTGTGTGTGTGTGTGTGTGTGTGTGTGTGTGTGTGTGTGTGTATGTGTGTGTATGTGTCTGTACGTGTGTGTGCGTGTGCATATTAGGTTCCATTATAAGAACAGGTTGCCTGGCTCCATATGTGCGCAGTGTGCAGGGAAGCTGGGAAAACAAGGTTCTCCGTGGCCCTCTGTGTTATTGCTACCTCCCGCCTCCCTGAGCCGTGTTTGAAGACAGGAAATACGAGTCAGACCGCGGTCCGAGGTGCATGTGGCAATGGTTTATACTCCTCTGACCTCTGACCTTTCCTCTCCACCCCCGCCCGCTCTCTCACACCACTCCCCTGGCCCTCAAACACTGTCCCGAAAATAAAACGACCTGACCGGGCCCAGCCTGGCTCGGCTCAGCCTAACCCAGCCCAGCACAATAGACCCTGCATTCTGAGATTTGTTTGAGCGAGCAATGAAAAACAGATGGACTCTCAGGAAAGGACTGAGAAGGAGAGAAAGGATGAAAGAAAGGGAGTCTTGTAAAATATTTGTGAAGAAAAATAACCCAGGGACGCTGTCTAATTATATCTATTTGTCTTGTGTGGTTTTGCTGGGGAGGCCATGTGGTCTCCCTGACTGCTCCATGGTTCATTTTTCACATTATCTGATCCTGGATGGAGAGTAAAAAGAAGAGGTAGGGTTTCGGGACAATGGAGGGTTTTTTGGGTCTCAATGGGATGGTTGTGGTGAGGTGGGGGGCCTGAACCTCAAGGAGCGAAATGTGGTAAAGGCCTCTGGGGTCCTGGAGGTTTCATGTCTTTGACTACTTTACGGTCTTCTTTGGGTATAATGATGAGGATTACTCAGGGTTTTACCTCTCTAATCTAACAATGTCCATCCATCTTCTTCATTACACAGCCATTGCTGTTTCTCTCACATAGAGAAACATTTGTTGGCCGTGTATTGGTTTCTCTTTAACTTTTCTTTCTTTTTATTTGTCGGTTCTTCAAACAGCTGTGTAATATCCTTATTTTTCCAGCTTTATGAAATCCAAAGTATTTCTTATCTGAACTATGAAGGATTTTTCTTTTAAGGATTTGCAAGTCTTCATTTGTACTCTCAACAATAGTTGAATACCAACAACTTCCACCCGCCCCCTAATAAAACAGAACGTATTGTCACTATATCAGTAAAACATTTGAGTTTAGTTTTTAGAGTTATCCACTTGCGTAAGTGGTAACATACTGGAACTGGATAATCTAATAATATAAGTCTACCATCGGCATATTATAAACTGCCCACCGGTACTAGTACCACTGGACGTTCTTCTGACAACAGATAGTCTTCGTCTTCTTGTTATGTGCCCCTTTTGTCTCCCAAGCAAGCATGCCCGCCAATCACATCCAGCTACAACAAGTCTGCGTGTTGATGTCCTCACTCAGCCAACGGCTCCTAAGCACTCTGTGTCACCTCATTCTGTCCAGATCCGTCCTGTCCCTTTGCTGTCACTCAGTCAGCAGGCGGCTCGTTGACTGTTGCATGACTTCTTCAATTCCTCACTTTGTTTCAGTATGAGGTGGGGAATTGTAGATTTGAGATTGTCTGCCTAGTTTGTGGTTTCTCGCGTATCCTCAAGTTCACGACCATCAAAAGTTGAAAAGGAAGAGCTCTTCATGGTGGGTGACAACATTTAATAAGGACATTAATGATGTTACGGCTGGTGACATCATCACAGTGTGCCAGCCAGCAGAACAAAAAGAGGGCTCTGCCCGGTCTTCCTGGCTGTCTTGGCAGAAGCAGCAACAGAGAAAGAGAGAGAGAGGGAGAGCCCAAAGATTGGCTTTCAGTTTAATTCTGCCTCTCTATTCACATATTCAAATTTTCCTGTGTGAGCATTTTTGATTTGTTCTGCCGACTTTATATCTCTATTACTGCCTTGAATGAAAGCACTCCGTCAGTTCGGGCAGGATATCCGGTGATTTGGCTCCCCACCCCAAATCTTTGACGCTATTTAAAATGCATTGTTCTCACAAAGATGCCTGTGCCCAGCCTCTGTTGTGTCTCTCCTCTTTCTCTCTACTCCCCTCTCTTCACTGTTTCTCTCCATCTCTTCCTCCCTCACCCTTGCTTTTTTTCTCCCTCGCCTACATCTCTATCTGTCCTCTTACAGGACTCGGAGAGAAAGGGCTTCATGAACAAGCTTTATGCCATTCAGGACGTGTGCATCAGTGTGCAGAATGCGCTGGATGAAGTGGCCTCCTATGGCGAGAGGATAAAGAAGTGAGTCGTAAGCCCGCTCCTCGGCATCGGGCCCGCATCGCTCCGCATGTCCCAGGGTTTTTTCTGCAATGCCAGGTTGCCCCGCTTCCCCTTGCCAGCCTAACTGAGTATAACTCAGTTCTGATCTCAGGAAACACTGCCAGCGTGACACTCACCCCTGAGAGGCAAATACACAGGCTGTCTATCTTTGTGTTTATCACATCTCACTTTACAGACAAATCAAAGGGATTTTAGTTTTGATTAAAATCCGTAATAATAAAAGAGTCAGGCTATAGGTTCCTTCTTTGGTTATTTATAAAAGCGTTTCAAATCAACACATTTGTGACCTGTGTTTTTGTAAAGTTGAAAGCATTTATCTGATTAGATGTATTGAGTTATAGCCCATTTTCACCCTGCAATGCTGACCTGTAGGGGTGAAGTTATTTCCCTCTGCACAGTTCCAGTGAATGTGATGAATTTTCTGTGCAGGGGAATCCAGATCACCTTGTTTGAGTTGAAAAGAAATAAAATGTGCTCTCTGACTAGTCTCTCTACTCTTTCTCGGCCTGTTCGGCTAGACTGAGCTTTGCCATGTCTCAACATTTTTAGAGTTTTTTTTTTTCCTCTCCTTTCAGCACATTTAACTGGACTGTGCCTTTCTTAAGCTGGTTGGCCATTGTGGCTTTCGGAGCAGCCACCACCATCATCTACTTCATCCCTCTACGATACATTGTGTTAGCCTGGGGTGAGCCTATGTAAAAACATGTGATTTAAAAAGTGTATTTGTATGTACTGGAAGTGTGAATGTAAAGTTAAATGTAATTACTGTATCCAAGTAAACCTGTGGCAGAGCAATGCAATTTATATGTTTCATACTGCTTTTTATGTTTTGTTTTGGGGGGGAAAAGAACAATCAGTGAATGTAATGCACATTTTCAACAGTACAACAATCACAAAGGCTTTATTAACTGGTTTATCATGCAGTATGTGCTGATGTCAACCTCTCTTTTCCATCTCTTCCCTACTTGCCCCCACCGTTTTTCTCTCTCTACAGGTGTGAATAAATTCACCAAGAAGCTGCGAGACCCGTACACTATTGATAACAACGAGCTGCTAGACTTTCTGTCCAGAGTGCCCTCAGATGTACAAGTGGTGGGTGAACTTTCCATCTTCATCTCTGTCTCATCTTGTATATCTTTGTGACAACACATCTGTCAGTCCCAGACACAGGCAAGGGTTAGGGCTCCTTTTATTATCTCCTCTATCTCTAACTCTGTGTCCTTTCTTTATTTTTCCTCTACTCAGCCGTTGGCGCCTCACTGTTGTACTTTTCATGCAGGGTGAACTGACTATCCATTGTTTAAGCCATGCAGACATCTAATCTAATTGTTTCAAAGTCGTTCCTGTGTTTTCCTATTAATAGCTTTCTAGTCTAATTCAATTTCCACATACATAGCTGGAGCTGTGTAACAAGATAACGAGGTTAAGTGAGTTTAGTGCCCAGCATATAACTAGGTTGATTGACTCCATACACATACACTCACACACAATTACAGTTAGCTGTTGTTTCCCAGCTATGCTAGTAATTGAAACAGAGTGTAAACCAACAGTTAACCAGCCCCATGCGGTTTTGCTTCTACATTAACCGTGAGATCAGATTAACTTTGTGGCTGAAGACTACAGATGCTTCGTTAGGGAAAATATAGGTGTGTAGGTGTGTGTAGTTTGTGTGTGTGTTAACAGTAACGTGCTGTGCTGCTCAGGACAAAGTGCAGTTTAAACTGCAATTAAGCGGCAGCTTGTGAAAGTCGTTGTGTTATCCAGCACCGATGGTGTCCGCTGTGGCTGTTAAGCCCTGCTGTGCTGAGTTCAATACACACGCACATGAACGCACACATAAACGCACATGCAGGCCGAAGCTGACCCGGGGCCTCTGATACGACCAATCCCCTGCCACATCAGTGCTGACACACTTCCTTTTTGATCGCTTATTGCCGCAACTTCTTTCATCTTTACAGGGTCATAATCCTTGCTCCCCTACACACCCCCGCTAACCCCCCGTGTTCTCCCCCGCTCGGCCCCCGTGCAGTTTTACAGTTTCATAGTTTACTGAGGCCTGCTGCAGCAGTAGGCACAAGGCAGGTAGCCACAGGCTTAAATGAGCCTAAGCTGTCCCCTCTGGTGAAGTGCAGCCACCTTACACACCTGGAGACAGGAGGAGCGGGGCAGTGAAGGGGCCCAGGCCCGGCAGGTATGAGGTCTTTACAAGGCCCCTAATGAGGGCCTGCTGGCTGGGGAAGGTGGGGGTAGACATGCTGCCCTGGTCTGGTGCCCGTGCTGCTGGAGTTGTGCCTACTGTATAAGTTATACTGTAAGTGCTACTGTTAGAGTTATTGCTGCAGCTGTCGGAATGGTAATAGTTGCCAGGTTTAACTGACAGTTCGGAGGCTTACCAGGTAATGAGGGTGAAAGACCGAGGGAAGGGGGTAAGAATAGATTTCAGGGAGAAAAGATGAGGATGGAAATGGAGAAACGGGGGGAGGAATTAGGACAGAAAGTACAAGTAGAGTTGATTGAATATTGGAGATGACTAGTTTGATTATTTATAGCAGGGTAGCTTTTTTTGTATCAATAACATAAGGTCAATACAATTTAGATTCACTGCTCAGTGAGCTGATGAAGAACTGAGACCTGCACAGATCACTTTCTCACTGAATCCAAAGTTACATTTTCTGCGACGACACCCCGCACAGCAGTCGTTGGCTAAAAACAGACCAGAACGTTCTGCTCTGTGATGCGTCCCGCAGCTGCCTGCGGTTGTTGGTTCACCTCATTGCCTGCCCCCGCCTTACTGGGTCAAAGCCGCCTGTGGGGATCAAGCCCTTTCGGCTGTTGGATGATGCAGAGAGTTGCTGGGGTCCAAATGGAGCGTCCCCTCACGGGCACGTGTCCATAGCACCCACTGGCATTGGTGCTGGGGCCCACTATGCCTGATAGTCTGGATGACTAATGAAGTGCTATTTCAGGGACCCAGTGTGACCTAACACACATACATAATCACACACACACACACACACACACACACACACACACACAAACACACACACACGCTCTCCAAGTAGAAGTGCATGTGAGGCGGGTAGGGGGTGTTTCAGTGCAGTGTTCCACATCATTTGGAGGTGCTTCAGTGCAACCAGAACTGATGAGGTCCTAATGACTTTATATATAAAGGGCATCCACACTGGGCCACAGTCCATCATAACGTATGTCGCTGAACAGCAGCACAGTAACTGCAGAACAGCTTTAGGACTCTCATAGTTTTCTCATCTTTCATTTCTCATTATAGTGTAAAAAAAAAAATAAACTTTGCATTTAGCTGCAACAATACCGACTTCTCATTGGTTGTACAGTTAACGGAAGGTCTTGCAAACCAAGCTCTTTAAATCAATGACACTGGGCCCCTAACAGCACTGTCAAACACCCTTTAAAAACTAAACTCTCAGTGGTGCATGGGAGCTGCAACAGGCAGTGTTACCTTTTTACCACCTGAACAGTTTGCTTAAATCATTATGTCTCTGTGAGCAGCGATGTTAAAGGCTGGCATGGTATGTAGCGCATGTCTGCGTGAGATGTCTGTCCCTCCCTGGGTTACAGTTTCTTGTAGCTGGTTTGGCTCTTTTACCAGCGTTAGCTATCGTTACGGTCATTATCAGGGAATCCTTCATGTCCTCTTAAACGAGGCAAAACTGAGCACCTTTATAGTGCTGAGTATTCCCTACCTGGCGTTTGGGAGGTGTCAGTGCACTAGTATGTTTTACGACACCATTAGCAATGTGAGCTAGGGAGTGCGTAAGTAAGGCCAAGGCAATTAGCATGCCAAGTGGCCCTTTATGGTGTAAAGGAGCTGGATCAAACACCCAGTACAAAAATAAGCATGCACTCCAATTTAGCGCCTAATGAGCAGTGGGGAGTCAGGTTAATATTTTTAGAAAACATTTATGTTGGGGATGAAACCTCATTGGACGTGAGGGTCAAAGGCAGGATAGTTAGAGGTTGAAGCGTTGCCAGATGCCATCACTTAAATCTACCAGAGGTCTCTCTCTCCGCCGCTTTGTCCTTTCCCACTTTTGTGACAAATTTAAACATTTCACTGCAAGTGGCCTCTTAGTCACTATTCAGTATGCGCCGTGCCACAGCAGCTAATAGGCAAAACTTTCTTTACTTAGTTTTTTTTTCTTGCTCACTGATTTATGTCACCTTGACATGCCTTTTCTTTCCCAGCAATAGACACAAGTGCTGAATCCTCCAATGTGCAAATGTGTGAACTATACACAATAGTATTTCCCTGGAAACATTTAATAACCCTTATGCTCCATTAGGCGTCACATGAGATGAAACCCGCTGAGTTTTGTGCTCTGTGGAAAGGACTGGAAAACAGAATAACATAGTATCATTAAAATGTTGCTCCCTTGCCTTTCTTGACTTGAGTTATTTACTCGCCTTTTTGCTCACTGTCACCCACCTTGGTTTTGCCTCGTCTGTCTGCCCACACTGGCATCATCAAAACATAGTCGAAGGTTCAATGTGAGAGGGAATGAGAGACAGTGAGAGAGGGAGAGAGGAGCAGGTCCCAGGATGCTTTGTGGGTAACACCGTTAAACGAAGCACGGTACACGGCGCCCCTTCAGCAGAGCACACTTCAAAGCCTGTTTTGCACTTGTACTGTCAACATTTGGGAGAGGAGAGGAGAGGAGCGAGGGTGGAGCAGCTTTTGAGCAGCGCTGGGTCTTTACCCACTGCCTTTCCTGTTGATGTTCCCTTTAAGCTCCCCACTCGCGCTACCAAATTGCTTATGTGCTCTCCGCATTACCACACTTTTTTACTTTCACCCAATTCCGGTTTCTTTTATTTTGCTAACGTCCCACTTTCTCTTCGCCTACTCTGCCTTTTCTTCTCTTTTTAACTAGCTCTTGTTGTCTGCATGGGTATGTGTGCTTCTGTGTGCGTGTGTTATTAGGTGAGGTGAGCGGGGGAGCCAAGGGTATAGCATCAGGCAGGCCTGTCACCTGTAAGGTGCAATTGAACCTGTGACGCATGAGCTCTATTTCTCTTGGCTGGCAGCTCTTCACAGGGAAAACTCTTGTTTGATTGAGATATTGTTTTCTCCTGCACCCTTTGTTTTTGTCGATCCCCTTCGCTACTCTTCATGAGAAACAAAATCCTACTTTCTACTGACATGCAAACTTTTCTTTGTTTTTTCTGCGCGCCGCTCACAAATAGTTTTGTTTGGACAGAAATGTCAACGCGCAGAATTAAATCGCTGTGTTCCTTCTTGCTGCTGTAGGCGTGTGGCCGTGTAATGGGACCACTAACAGCCAGTGATCCCGCACAATACCTGTCCTACTTTTGGATCCATGGTAGATGCCTTCACGCTTGCAGCCAACGATGAGTGAGAAGGAGTTGCATGTAGGAACAGATTATTTTGTGCATTTGCTTATCATTATTTTATATTAAAAGGCATGTCCTCGCAACTTCACTACACGCGGATGTGCTGTTACTCTTTCAATCATAAGTGAATTACATCATTCCACCATTCACTCACTTTTCCATCCATTGTCACCACTGCCATTGATCACAGTTAATGTGGGCACTGTGCCAGGACTGTCATGGTCCCCTTACCAAACTACCACTGCACACACACACGCACACACACACACACACACACACACACACACACACACACACACACACACACACACACACACACACACAGATGGGGCCATATAAACCCTCTCTGTCCCCTGGGTTTTTGCTCCGTTGTCTGCTTTAGTTGGCAGGGCTATAAAAGGATCCACACCCACATGAGAACAGTATCTGTCATCACCCAACTGTCCAAAAATCTCCCTCTGTCTCACTCAGTTTCTTCTTCTTCTTCATTGTTTTCTCTCCTGTTTCCTTTGTTGGTTTGTCCCGCTCTCTGCCCCTCGCCTTTCTTTCTATTTCAGACTCCTCTTTATCTCATTTCCCATCATTACTTTCTTCCCTTGTTTTCTCCACCTGGCCTATTTCCTTGTTGTCTTCTAGACTTACCTCATAGTCTCTCTTCTTTCTCACTGATCTAACTAACTGGCTCTATTTGTACAGCTGTTTAGTAGGATGTTAGTTTGCCTTGGACAGTGAGGAGTGTCCAGATCTATATCAGTGAAGTCTGGCAGCCTAGTGAGACGTAGAGAGCAACACATGCTGGCCTAACCAATCTGGTATCCCCCTAACATTGGACATGGGGGTCTATCGCTGTGATGCAGAAGGAACTGAAATTCCCCACTGTACCGTATGTGGGTGTACAGTGTGTGGATGGGATTTTAATGATACAGTGGCAGGGTGTTGTGTGTGTGTGTGTGAGATGTGTGAGGTGTATATACATTCTTATTGCTGGTATGCATGTGTCTTCATTGGTAAGCACACACACGCCTGTTTGCCTTTCAGATTTGTACAATGCAGGGATAGGATACTGGAAGGCGATATTGAAGCGACAGTGGGAACCAGTAGAAGATGGATGATAAAGGCTTGTTCCCAGCCAGTGCTGAGAGACGCTGCTGTTCTCGTCCATAGCAGACAGACCCACCATGAGACAGAACAGAGAAACCATATTGACGTCAGTTTGTTGTCTGCCTGGAGAATCAGAGAGGGTGTCAGTCAGTCAGACAGGCAGAGTAGCCTACAGTACATCAGCCAAGGAAAGATCCCACAGATGATACTGGCTCTTTGGTGCTGTGACTGTTAAGTCTTGTTTTTTTTTTCTTCTCTATTAGTATTCTGATTCAGTGGCTAGTGCTTGTCAGTGTCTTGAATCTGTCTAGGCTAGCGACTGTATTTGTGTCTGCACGCACACACATCTGAAAATGAGCCTGCCAGAGTGACAGTCTCTGGTTGCTGAGGCTCAGCCACTGTGATGCTGTTACGTCTGAGTGTCCATCACTTAAGAGCAGCTTCTTTCTAAGCTCTGCTCACCATCTTTGCAAAGCATCACATGAAGTGAGAGTCACTTCTCTTTGGGAGACGTAGGTGACACTCCCTCAGTGATAGCAGAGCCTCTTCTGAAGTGATTGTGATGCGCCTCTTAAATTTATTTAAGTATAGTAAATACTATATAGTAGTATAATAGTACTACAATAGTAATTGTATACTAATACAAAAGAAGTAATTGGTTGTTCAATGTCTTGGTTGTTAAATAAAGTTTACGTATCACTTTTTTCACCCAACTCTTTGGCAGAAAGCAAATAAGTGTATTTCCCAAAATGTTAAATAGTTCATTTAAGTTGAGGCTAAAGTAGGGCCACATTGGATGAAGACATCCAGCACATTCATGAGTTTTAGTCTTATACTTACATAACTGGTGAAGAGAACAACAAACCTAACATGAGGCTTTAAAGGAGTACAATGCTGCTTTTAAAAGCTAAACTGTATAGCTGAACGGGTACAGCATGGCATTAAAATCTTTGTGGGGGGCTTCCTGGTTATGAGGGGTGTTAAACGTATATAGACACTACAGTGCTGTATAATGCCTTGAACTAAAGTGTCCATCAAACATTCTGACCAAACCATGTTAATGTTGAGGTGTTCCCATCTCATGTCTTTAGGGAAATATCATATGTATAGTGTTTTTGGGGAAAACTAGAAACGCCAACAACAACCAAAATGTCTTCAAATAATCTACTCTGATTTAGAAATTGGTGGTCAAAATTACAAAAATGTCTAATAGGCTAAAAATATGACATTTTGGATAGACATGATATAAACTGCAACATGACTGGTTGGCGGGGCGAGGCGTTAATTCTAGTTGTACAATGAATGATGTAAAAACAACAAAAAGGTGCTTGTTTGTTTATCTCTCTTGCCAATAGATAGTCTACATTTTCTAATGAACATTTGTGTTTTTGTAAGAGAAGACAGGTTTTTTCTTCAACAGTACATGAACTTAGAGTTAACACTTTTTTCCCTAATTACAGGTTTAGCCAAATAAAGCTTCTGAGATCTACCGCAGTGTCCATCAAGCTACATGTGATCAGCAATGTGTTAATACTGTAGTAACTAAAACTCCCAGCTAAGCTTTGGTTTTGTAAGGGTTACATTGTCTTTCTGACTTCTGTCTCCTTCCCATCTCTCTGCCCCTTTTCTCCTAACCATCTTGCAATACTGTCATGACTCTATTATCTCTCCAAGCTTTCCCATGAGTCCTTTCCCTGTTCTCTGTTTGTTTGTGTGATCCCTCCCCTTAGGCCACTGTCCCACATCTGTGCAAGTATGTGTGTACGTGTATATTTGTGTGCGTGCGAGTGAAAGCATGAATGTATTTGGAGGTTTGAACAGTGTACATGGATTGTGTCTGTGTGTGTGTGTGTGTGTGTGTGTGTGTGTGTGTGTGTGTGTGTGTGTGTGTGTGTGTGTGTGTGTGTGTGTTGTAATCAGTGTGTAATCCCTTCCCTGAGGCCACTGTTCCACACAGCTGGACTCAGAGAGCCTCTGGAGGGTTTCTGTGCTATTCAAGCATCCTTTGCTCTTTCCACCTGACCGGGTGGTGTGTGTATGTGTGTGTGTGTGTGTGTGTGTGTGTGTGTGTGTGTGTGTGTGTGTGTGTGTGTGTGTGTGCGCACGCACGTGTGCGTGCATGCCTGCGTGTGTGTTTCTGTGTGTTTTAACAGGTGCAGTACCGAGAGCTGAAACTGGATCCCAATTTCAGTCCAAATAAAAGGAAGAAAAACAACCCCGGGTAGATGACTGTGTCCGCCCACCAACTCTTCTCTTCTTCACTTTCCTTCTTGTGGTCTATTACTGGACTCAGAGGAGCAGAGGAAGACGGCTCCGGACCAGCTCAGCTATCCTTCCTTTTTTTTTCCAATTTTCTTTTCTAAATGCTTTTTTTTCTGTCTTAAATTGCTCATGACGTACAGTACAGTTTCCTGAAGTGTAATTTTTGTATTAAAAAAAAGAGCTTTTGATTGATTTTTAAGGCGAGTAGGAAGGATGGCTGGAATGACCTTTTTCTCAGCCGTGTGCGCCACTCACCTTTCTTCTCTCCATCACTCTGACAGTTTGGAGGACTTTGTCCATCTGCTTGCCACAAGTGACAAGTGTCACACAATGAGTAAAATGAGTTTTAACTTTTATACTCACCGTCCCAAAAAAGACATTTTCACTGCAATCCATGTTTATCAAGATTACAAGCCTTATACCAACATTTTGCAATGTCACTCTGCAGTCAACTTTTAAGTCTTTTTTAGAGCATATAGTAGTTATCAAATGGTTTTGGTAATATGTTCATATTTTCTAATTGTTTTTGTACTGAAGTATCTTTTGTGTTATTTCTCTCTTGGATGTGGTAATGATGTCATGTTCACTGGCAGTAATTTCTGTTGTTTCCACTTAACTCAGCCACCCAAGTTGATTAGCAATTATGGTAGTAGCCCCCAGATATGTCCTTCTACACAAACACAAACCTGGACCAACAGGCTGAAGGCTTGTGGTCGTATCTGCTTTGATACAATGGCCCCAAAAAAAGATATGAATCCTAAACAAAAGAATGAATCCACAGCAGACAGGGCTATTAGTTTAAAGAACAGTGAGTCTGTGCTTAAATAGATTGTGATTACATAATCATAATTAAATAATATTAGGAGGGAAAAAAAGACACTGTTGAGTATAAGACATTTGGCATTGTTTTTTATAATTTAATAGTAGCGTCGTTTAACCCCTTAAAAACATGTCAAAGCCCCCTGTCAGTCACCGTCAGTCCCTGCGACACCGTCTCTGCCTGTCAAATGACGCGGCAGACCAAGCGCTCTGCTGTCGTAGTGTTAATATAGATGTCACCCAGTCTATGCAGAGTGTCGCCAGGCATGCAGGCCTTTAGGCAGCCACAGCCCTAATCTTGTTTGAAAGGCTGGTCTCCTTTCCTCTCATCTCCCTGTGTGTTTGCCTCAGCGCCCACACAAGAAAGCATTCACGCGCGCACGCGCGTGCACAAGCATGCGTGCAAACACAACAAAACTAAAATATCCTCTAACGTGAATACGCTGCTTCTTTCAGAGATCTCGCGTACACACTACACTACCTACTTGCTCGCAGATGAAAGCATAACATCCCATTTGAGCAGGCACATTCTCTCCCTCTCAGGCACACACACGCACACACAAACACAAACATGCTCTCTGTGCTGTTGTGCCCCAGGCTGGCCGCCCTCTCCATCTGCCCCACCTCCTGTGCCCACAGCACAACTTTGATCCGTCTTTCCAGAGACAGAGGCTTGTGTATGTGAACTGTATATGTAAGAGTGTTTGCGTATACACGTTTATGGAATCAAAGACGCGTTGCTTTTCTCAGCGTCGGTGTGTGTTACAATTGTAGCTCCCCTCCAGCTGTAGACGGATGCGTAGATTCAGTCGTGTGTGTGTGGATCAGCCTGTAAAGGCGTGTGTGGCGCAGCACAAGTGCCAGCTGGTATTTGGTGTGGAGTTTGCTGGTGTAGGCGGCCGTCAGCTAGATGAGCAGCAAGTCGCTGTGTGACAAGACAAGGCTCTGAGGGGACCTAGGCCTGAGATGTCAGGGATTTGTGTGTTTTATGCTATTTCAGATCCCCTTTCCCATCATGCTTCTCTCCCTTTGCGCTCTCTGCGGTTCCCTCATTCGTCAGTGAGCGGGGTTGCGACCCTGTCTGAAGGGACGGTCTCATGGGCTTCTTGCTGAGCATCTGTTGAAAGATCACAGCCCAGGCTACATTTGAGGAGGTCTCCTCTCATCCTACCGAGCCCTGCCTCCATCTCCCCCCCCCCTTCTGCATCTTTTTGTTCCCTCTCCCCCCTTTGTCTGTCTGGTCGTCTGTCTCTCTGTCTTTATCGCTCTAGCCCCCTCCCCACCACAGCGAGAGCTCTCTCCTGCCATTTCATCATCCTCTTTTCCCGACTGTCTCCTTGCCTTCGCCTGTACCCTCTCCCTCCTTACCTCTTTCCCTCCCCCCTATTTACCTATCCATCTCCATGCTTAAATATCAACAGGCTTGGATCTGTCACTCCAGAGAGCCATTGATTTTGTTTTGTTGTTTTGAGGAATCCACTTGAAAGACAATAACAGACTGTCCCCTAAGAGCAGCGTTGCAGACTGATTATAGCCTCCTCAACAAACACACTCTGTGGTTCGTGAAGGATGGCTTTTTATAATGCCTAAAGGGACTGTTTGAATATCTGATATGTACTGTATGTGTCTACTACTGTATGTAGTTATTTTTCAGTAAATTGTGTTGACTATTGTGTGGTATTGCATTCAAATACCGTTTTCTTTTTTGTCATATATTATTGGATTTCGGCTTTGTTTGCAAGCAAACCAAAGTGTTTTTATTTTGTATGATATAGAGAAAATAAATTATATAAAAGGAATGTATCAGACTGTCAGCTGTAAAGGGAAAAAAAAACACTTTTATTTGCACCAAGTTGAAATGAGACTATTTATTTTTTAAATAATACTGTACATAGCTATTTAATTTATGTTTGTATTTTATACAGTATGCCTGTTGATGGTCTGGTGATAATGTTGTAAAGTAGGTGTATGCCTGCCTCATTTTCTAAAATCTGTCTTTTTCTGCCTGCGACATTGCCTGCCACATCTTCATGTGCCAGTTCTGGCCAATGACATTTCAGGACGGGAAAGGAGCTGAGACATAAATTGGTTAGGAGGGGTAAAAGAAAATCCGATGTATATTTTCTGTTTGAGAAATTAAATGCATCTGATGTATGTTGCTTATTTTGAAAGAAAAAAGAAGAAAACAAACAAAAGATTAAATATTTTTTTTGCATCTTTGGAGTGTCTGGATTATTGCAAAATGTGTTTTTAGCTTCAGCAATCTCATTCCCGAGCCTACTGGTAGTAGCAAAGGAAATAAATGGCCATTCATCTCAGTACTGACTACTTTCACATGTTAGGTCGCCGCCCCCCCTTCTCGCCTCACCTCTGTTGCTCCATCACACGCTCGACCCACCCCAACAAGCAGGCTTATACCGCTCATTCCTCACTGTTGTCTGTGTGGCTGAGACCCTGAGTGCTCATCAGCGCCTCAAGTATCTCAGACCAGGATGACTTCTGCAAGAACTGGTTTTACTCTCTTCCACTCTGGCCCCCACAGGAAGCCACTCTATTTGTTAAAGAACCTTTCAGCCTTACACTGCAGTAGCCATTTCCCCCTGATTTATTGGTGGAACGTTCTTTACCACTCTTTCTTAGATGTATTGCCATCAGAATATATAAACAACTTGGCATGGAGTGTACTAGTGTAGTTATTTTTATTTATTTTATCATAAATAGTTAATGTAAAAGAAACAACAACATTATCTTTAAACATTCAACAAGTAGCTGTAGAAAACAATAACTTGAGGTAGTAACAGTCTAAATAAAATTACTGTGTTGCTATGAAAACATGCAACTCAAACATGCAATTCAAAATAAATACATTTTTCCATTTGTGAAATATAAAAGAAGGTAGCGAAATATATCCAAACTATGATGTCACAATAAAGGTTTCTCTGTAGAAATGAACATACAGCTAAACTCAAATACGGATCGCATGATGGGCAAAGGCCACATTATTTTGGAGGCCTACATTCACAGATGCGTGTTGCCTGTGAAGACATTTTAATGCCTTGATGAATTGTATGATGATATAATAACAATTTTATATAACTCACACAGATGCCCATTTCTTAGCATTCAATCAAAGGTTGCACATTCAATCTACTGTCACTGAGTTGTCCATTGATCCTGCGTCACAGATCAGCCACTAGTGCTCCCCCCCGAGACTTAAGATCCTCCAGTATCTCCATCAGGAACTGTGTGTTCTCTCCTTTGCACTCTTTCACTGCGAGAGACACCTGCCCCAGGTAACTCCCTCTGCCAATCTCCAGCAGTGTCTCTGTATCCTCTACCAGCTTCACCGCCCGCTGGTTTGTCCAGCCCAGAGTCACTGTTTGGTGGGAGTGCGTCTCCAGGGCCCTGAGCAGCGTGTGGCCCAAGCTCTGGGACTTGTCGCCAGGCTGCGCATGGCCGGGTAGGCCCCTCTCTTGCTGGTAGGAGAAAATGAGGTGGGCCAGCAGAGAGGATCCGGCCTCCATGAGGGGTAGGTTTAATCGAGGCTCAGTCAAGTTGTTTCGCATGGCTGAGTCTCCCACATGCGCGCTGTGGAGGAGCTCCTCCCTCTGACTTGTTGCAGAGACCAGATCCAGTGCAGTCCGCCCGTTGCCATCATTCTGCTGCAGGATAACTGAGCCTGGAGAGGGCAGAGGTATACATGATCAGATCACACAACCCTTACAGACTTTGACTGCAGTCATTTCTATCACGACTCAAGGCTAGACAAGTTGCTCCCACTATGACAGTTACTGCACTTGAAAAGATGGATCAAACCACCTTTGACAAGCGTGACTGAATATTTTTAACGGTGAAGTATTTTTTTGTGCTATAGAACAAAACTCAAAGTTTGTCCTGATAGCACTGAACACTTCATCAACATTGTACAATGACAGAGTGCCATTAAGAAGATCCGTCAATGCCTCTATTCAAGTAAGACATCTCTGCACATAAGAGTGCAAGGACAAGAACGCAACTTGTCATCACTTGTAGTGGTGCATGCATGTGACCTTCACAGATACCAAGACAAAACAAAAAAGATCTAAATGCAAACACTACTCAATACTGTTTGACCCTTTGTTTTGAGCGGCATCACCTGAAAGTACTTAGTAGTTAGGAAATAAAGTACTGCTAATGGACTTTCAATGTGACTTAAAAATGGGAACCCAGCAGTAGTTTTGAGAAGATGTGATGAAGTAGGATTTTATTTTAAATATTGTATTTTAAAGTGGACTGAGACTATGAGGTTAATGAGTGTAATGTGCAGCCGGTTGAGGCGTCAGCAATTGCATCATGACACACTGACATGAAACCAAGCTACTGGAGGCTGCAGCATCCTGATCAAATTGTGTGAGTGAGGGTCACTATGTGTTAAAAGCGCAGACGATTGGTGACCTGATGGTGGCTTCGCTCTCCTGTTGGCCTTTTTATGTAATGCTGTAATGCTCATGGCTATCATCAGCAACACGAACACAGAGAGCTGCTCGGGGTGACAAACTCACAACGGACCTCAACTGTGACATTAGAAAATGGTTAAAAGTTATTTATTGAGAATTACAAATGCTATGTTGACTTCATATTAAGTTTTTTAATATTGATTTAATGAAAAGGGCAGTTAAGGCAAATCAATATTAAAAGTCATACAATACAAATACCATTCAAAACCCCTTCAATTTGTACCCTTTCAGCGCTGAACTACATTCAAACTGAACATACCAGTGACAGTAAAATGTTACCCTTCCCCCCTTACAAAGCCAGGAAAGTTATAACAGTGACATTTACCGTCTACTCTTCAGCGTTGTCTGTTTAGACTGAAAGCCATTTTCCATTGTCAGACAGGCCCCTGTGCACTTAGCCTACATGGAGCGGGTCGAGTCAAGTGTGAGCCCTTTGTTTGCTTCCGGATAGATCCATTTCTATAGCAAGCTGCTCTTGATGGCACTTGACTGTTCAACCCTGGCAGTGCTGCTGCCACATATGAGTTTACGGCTCTGTGGAGGCCCGGCATGTCACGCAGAGGGCTGCTTGATACCACTGCTGCCACTTGTTTCTTTTTGACAGACGTTGTGGGGCTGCAGCATTACGTTTAAAGAAGGGGCAATTGTGTGTGTCCGTGTGTGTGCATGTGTTCCATTGTGACATAAACCTTAACTTAACTTTCCAATTGCCATTTAGACAAAAAGACAGCCTTGTTTTAAATGACATCGTTAAAACAAAAAGTAAAAAATGGAACAATATGAATTCTGAAATCGCTCTCCATCTCTCTGTCTGCCACTGAACTAACACTGTGTGTAGCAGTTATGAGATAATCGGTGAGAGCTCACGTAGCTGTTAGCGGGGAAGGTCAGCGCTCATCTACCTTTTAGTGCTTCAAGCCTGAGTGGCAAAAACTCAATCTGCATAAATTGTGGCATTAATCTACATAAACTTTTACATAAGCGGGGAAATTTCAAATGCAGGGGTCAGGCATCGGGGGCAGCAGTCAAGGACGTAGGAGCACAGATTTGATCAAAGTGGCCACGAGAGAAAGGCAGAGGGGAGGGAGACGGAGCGACGTGGCGTGTGAGAGAGTGAGGTTGTTCATGGCAAGTCCTAATCGCCAGGTTTCTATAACACGCGGTCTTTGCTATTACACTCATGCAGTAGGAAAGACTGTAATATGTGAAGCCAGCCATGGCGTGACACACAGCAGCAAGCTTCAGGTCCACCAGAATGTGGATTTTTAAAACTACCACAGTACCCCATGCAGACACACTTGAACATGCAACATGAAGTCTGCTGGAAAATGGATCCATCTTTGTCCCTTTCCGGATGAGCTAAAAAAAAAAAAAAAAAAAAAGGCTTTTGAAGACTGAGGCTTTTTCCTTACAATTTATCATGTTCTGTGCCTTCATTTGAAAGGACCGGCCTCAGACTTAGCTCTGCAAGGGGCCTTTAAGCCTGGGATACGAATCCAAGCACCCTGTGCAGTCTTTAACCAAATGTGGAGAAAAGGGAAAAAGGGGAAAACATGGTTGACTCTCCAACTGTATGTGCGTGAACCCAATTTATAAATTTCCTTTCCCTCAGTCTCTCTGTTAAGTAAGATGAAACTGAATATGTTCTTCTTCAATGAGAAAATAGCTTGTTGCAGCAGAAAGGATTTGCAAGTTTAACAGAAATAGGGTACATATAAGCATAAAGCTCCAGACAAAGCAACACTACAAGTCACATCCCCGATTACACCTGTACCGTCAGTAGTAGACATCTATTTTTCGGTAGTTTTTTTTTTAAGCCACAAACTCTGCTCTTGTGAATATTCGAAATTACTTCAAAACTGTCCGCAACAAAAACTCCACCAGAAATAAAGCATCAGCAATGTGCTTCAGTACCTTTATGTCCAATCCCACACACCACTGTCCCTCTGTTGTGTCTCAGCCACAGCTCTGTTCACTCACACGCAAGATGCACATCATCAGCACAAGAGAAAGAAATGCAAGATCGAGAAGTGCAGTTTTCCAGCATTCCCCTACGGCATAGTGTCAAACCCGGCTGACAGACAGGCTCCTACCAGAAGGATGACACTGGTGTGGGGGCCCCTGCAGCGCGGCCCTGGGCTCGGCTTGCCTGAAAGCCTGTACGGCTGCATGTTTGATTGTAGATCTGCCTGAACAGTGCGTGTCGGTGTGTTTGTCACATTTGTATATTTACCTGCTTGACTTTCCCTTTATTTCTATTAAGTTTCAGCTTGTGTGCTTTTTCTTTTCCAGGATTTCTGCTTATAAGGTTCAGCCTCTGAACAGGAGAATCACTCGTTATCAATCCTGGGACGGCTTAATGCTCCACCACACAGCTCAACTGTACTTAATACAGACATCAACGATCATAGCCAGTGCTAAATTACACATTTTCAGAACAGAAGACATACGAATAGCATTGCGTGCTGTTTATAATATAATGCTGTTATGAGACGAGTGGCTGGGGAACGGTTTTGGTGCAGGGACAGCGACTGAAGTGAATCCAGGTATTGGCGCTTGGTGTCAGATATGCTGCAGTAGAGATAAATACAGCACCTGGGGGATTACATGGGAGCACAGGGTAATTACACCATCCTTTATGTGTGTGTGTGTGTGTGTGTGTGTGTGTGTGTGTGTGTGTGTGTGTACACGGATGTGAAAATGCCCTGCTAAGACTTCAGCTCTGAAGCTACAGCAGAGGGAGGAAATTCACATGCCGAGCATAAGCGACTGCCTGATGCACCAGCCAGATGCAGTCTCTCTCTCACACACACACACACACACACACACACACACACACACACACACACACACACACACACACACACACACACACACACACACAGTGCAAAGCAAAGCCCTTTGGCCTTTAGAGGGCAGGCGAAGACAAGAAATATAAAAGTGAGAGTGGAGGAGGGGAAAATTGGCGCAAATAGAGGTGGGAGGGGAGGAAGGAAAGAAAGATGCAGTGCTCCCCCTATCCCTCCCTCCCCTCTCTCTCTCTCTCTGGTCTGATGCTGTGGCTGAGGAAGACAAGCTGGGGAGCAAGCAGCTCCACAGCATGGTAAACATCCTCTCTCTCTTTCTCTCTCTCTTTCTTTCTTTCTCCCCTCGCTGCCTGAAAAAGAGAGGCAGGCTGAGTGTGTGAACTGCAGCCAGGGGCACGGCATCACATATCCACAGGGAGCTGCTAGCTAGCGACTAGAAACCACAGCAAAAACAACAAGGCCAACCAAGTGAAGCACCAAAGCAGCCAGCGGAGAGGCATCAGATGCAGGAAAAAAGAAAGAACAGCCAGACATGTGAATATGCTACAAATCCTCTCTGCTTTAGCAACAGTGTCTGAACGCTCAGTGATAAATTTCTCTTCCTTTCTACCTTGATATTCAGAGTATAAAAAGCAGGGATGAAAAAGCCTGTGGAGGTTACATCAGATGAAGCAGTCGTGTCAATCTCTCTGTATAATGATAATAGGTCATGTGGCCTCTGCTATAACTCCTTTCAGATTGAGCTTTAATTCTACTAATGGCATTAAAGCCAGTGACAGGCTCTGACTTTTCAGTCACAGGTGAGCGCCATCTTAACAGGTTGTGTCTGATTTACGCCCGGTAAGGCACAGTTGGATCATAGACTTTCGAAAGAGGTGGAGTAGATAAGGATAGGATGTAGGATGTAACAGCATGGGCACCAACTGCTAGCTTTGTGTAATCCCCTGCCACTCCATCACTTGTAGTGAGAAGGGCTATCAGTTATACTTAGATTTTCTGGATGCTGATCACCAGTGAGTGATAAGCATCTTAAATAATCAGAGTGCAGCCCTAAATGAACTCTTAACCGCTCTTCTCAATCAGAAAAGGCTAATCACTGCCATCAGCTGTTAGCTCTAATAATATGTCATGCACTGAATCATCATGTGCAAGCAAGTAAACAGTTTCCCATGATGCAATTATCATGCGCACAACCCAATTTAAGAATTCAAACCATTTGGAAGTTATATTGATAGAAGTAGTCTGAACATCTTTTTCAACACAGAATTAGAGCTAGAGAAAGACAGAATAAACAAATACATGATGACTGGGAATTCAGCAACTGCATGGCTTTTATGGGCACCATAACTTCATCCACATGTAATCCACTGGGTTTTATTTTTGTGGCAATGACTAGTTTAGGAAAGGCGATGACATTGCCTGTACTTAAAGAGCTCTTTTTTGTGCAACAGGCATTATGCAAAGGCAAGACGCAAAGACGTGGGTTTTGTGAGACGATAGAGGACAAGCTGAGGTGTTCGTTAAGTAGCGAAACTAAGAGTTTACAGCCACCTTAGCAGTACATTCTAAATTCAGAGCATATCTACGATTGAGTGATTTCCTCCACACAGCCAGCTGAGCCTGTCGACCTGAACGATGCAAACAACAGCAAAAGTGCTGACTGAGCTTACAGTGTTTAACCTGGGGGAACCAGAGGGTGGAGGACAATGCTGTGTGGGTCAGGAGGGGGTTATCAGCGCTAACCACCACCGTATAGCCAAACCTTTACACAGCAAATAGTTGCTATATCTTACAGAAATTGCATCACCAAAATGTACAGGCCGGCTCACTGTAGGACAACTGTTTCAATCTCTCTCTTACACACATATCCGCGCTTAGACACACACAGAGGAAAAGGGAGAGAAGATTTTTTTACAACTCTTTACGAGAGTCAGTCAGTCAGTAAGCATTATCGGAACCCATCGGCTACTGGTCTGACAACAGATAACCTTCTGGGGATCCAGTGAAGCCAGTGGATGACAACCTAAGCTGTCAATTCTTTTAAAAACTTGCAGCCATTAATTTCCAATTTTGCTCTACATTTTGCTATTAAATTAGACTTCAAGGGCTTTCCTTTTTATTGAAACGAAAAACTGCTACAAATGTGCAATAATGATCTCAAATACATTACAACG
Organism: Taurulus bubalis; assembly: GCF_910589615.1. Taxonomy (NCBI): domain Eukaryota; kingdom Metazoa; phylum Chordata; class Actinopteri; order Perciformes; family Cottidae; genus Taurulus; species Taurulus bubalis. The sequence continues at coordinate 13,355,694 of NC_136596.1, read as the reverse complement.
AAATGTAAAAAGGAATTTGCTAATATGGGCCCATAAACTAATCAGTTTTCTAAACAGGTTGACCATGAATAATAGTCCGCTGATTCAATTATATTAATGTCCTGAACAAGCTTTTGCTTTACTCACAGTAACAATATTGTCAAATATTATATAGAGACAATTTCTTATAAAGCCTATACATTTGACATTGTGATGGCAAAGTTCAACTTTGGAACTTCAGACTCACTTAACATTCATGTTGAACAACTAACTGCTTCCACAGTATACGCACCATTCTTACTGCTGCTCCACACTAAAAGTACAACAGGCTACAAACGCTTCAGGGTTTAGCTTCTCATTGAAAATATGACTTAAGCAAACAGTTCTGCTAGGGGAGTTCTACCATTGGAGTGTATGCTGAGCTAAGTTGAAAACTAAAGTGCAGACACAGAAAGACAGATCTTCATGGCCAACAACACAAAATCATCTCTGTCTTGGGACCATGTTGTTGTTTGATTTCCAAGGCCTGTACAAAAGAAGTGAATGTAGCCTTGAAATTGGCTTTGCAAATGGAGGAGCATGGAATGACATTTCTTTTTTTAAACTTATTGACACCAAATTCACCACTCTCAATTGTTATGTGGTCCAAATAAATAACCTTGTAGACAAAAACGGACAGCAAAATACATGAAAATAATGTTCCTTGGCTTCTACCCTTTCCTTCTCACTGAAGCTAGCTCCCTGAGGCCTTCATGATCAACAAATGCTGCAGCGGTTTCAAAAGAAGAAAAAGGGCAAGACATGTACACTATAAAACTGAATAAAAAGCCAGCAAAAAAGCATTGTTAAAAGAATTGCAAAATCATAGCCTTCCTTTAATCCTCAATGGTCCTCATCTGTATAAAGCACAGGCCTCATCTGAAAAGGAGTCTCTCACTCCTTTTGGAGCATGTTGAAGAACGACCCAAGAGACTGTTGGATTGAGCTCGAGACTTAATCCTGGCAACCACCCCAAAACACAGAAAGAAAGGTTGGGGGGTGGACGCCGAGAGAGAGAGGCAGGAAGAGAGGAGAAAGAAACAGAATCTATTCACAAATTCCCAGCGAGGAAAGTCCTTGAAATATAGCCTGGAGAAACCAGCAGTTGAAACATCAACACACCTGAGTGAAGCCGAGGGCTCCAAACACAGCCTCACCTCTAATGGTACGAGTGCTCAGCTCCTCGCAGTTGCCAGTTCAGGACCCACAGGGAAATAAATAGTGAGCAGAATGAACTTTCTTTAGCGTGTTGACAGCAAGGAAGCCCAAGTGTGTCTAAAGCTCTACCTGTGTGTGTGTGTATCTATGACAGAGATAGACAAACTGACAGAGACAAACCATGACTGTCGGTAGCGGTCCTTGGGGACTGTGCGTTTCCCGTGCCACTGAGCAAATGACATCTTTCTGCTCCACAAACACTCGTTCACATTAAGATCTGCAGGGACCGCGGGATGCTGTGCATAAACCGACCGTGTGTGTGTTTTTGTGTGTGGGTACAAGAGATGCACAAATATCCAAAGAGAAAATGTAATGGCAGTCAAGTCGCAACTCTCTTGCCCTCTCTGAACTTGCTTAACTCAAGCCAAACAATTAGACAAACAAGAAACAAACAAAAAACACTTTTACATATACCTGAAACATTCTTTTCCCTCCAAGCATCTAAATAAGTCTGTGTGTGTATGTGTTTACCAGTCGAGGTGGACTTGCTTTGCTTACTAACACGGTGGGCTGTATTGAGAGGATGCCATCAGCGATTACGGTCACAGGGCCGAGTGGTGACAGCTTAAAGGCTCTTTTCTTTATTACTCCACCCCCTTTGCTCACTGACACGCCCCCACTTTGTGTGTGTGTGTGTGTGTGTGTGTGTGTGTGTGTGTGTGTGTGTGTGTGTGTGTGTGTGTGCGTGTGTGCATGCGTGTGTGTGTGCGTGTGCATGTGTGCCAGGTCTGAACTGCACAGCTAAAGGCTGCGGGTTATTTTCCATTCCAATCAGGGGTACCGGCTGCCCTGGCCACCCTGCAAAATTTAAACACTCCTACCAGCTGAGGAAGGGGCACAGGGAAGTGTCAGCGAACACACACACATACTTAAAAATACTTAATTACAAGCCAGCATACGCTCATTACAGCATTTGAGATTCAAGAAAATATTTGTGCACTCATGCACATACACCAAAATATATAGCCAAGAACACTTCCATACAGTGTAAAAACGAGCCAAACACACACACACACAGGGTCATGTGGGGCGGCCTTGGGCAATGGGAGGAGGAGGGGAGGAGAGCAGAGTCAGCCTTGCCCTCAGCCATGGCATCCTTTCCTTGCCAGCTCCATGAGCCTGGAGGGACTGAGGTAGAGGGGGTAGGGGTGGGATCCATCCATTCTTCTCCCCTACAATTCCCCCCTGAAAATGCGCACACACACACACACACACACACACGCACGCACGCACACGCACGCACGCACGTAAGCACGCAGAGAGGCCGGGCCTCCCAGCAGACAGGCTTACAAAGGGGTGAGATCACTCCCAAATAAAGGCTTTGTTGGTGTGCCAGTGTCAGTGTTGCCCTCTCTGGCCTACCAGAACCTTGGCAGCTAGGTTCAGCCTTTCTGTTGGAAACAGCAGGGTGAATGCCTCAATGGGAAATATAGTTTCAGGAGGTGTAGCAGGCACTAAGAAGTATACAACACAGGAATATAAGAAATAAAGACAGAGAGGAATGGAAATGCATCTGGCCCACTAGCCTGATTTCCTACCATGGGACGTTGCTGCGCATCTCCCTGGCCAAATTTTGAAAAGTACTCTGATGTATAGATGTTAGAAATGCTGCCATAAGCACAAAAGTCCTGCTTGAGTTTAGAGTAAAAACTGGAATGAACAACAACATAAAGATGCTTAAGGTAACTAACCCTAATAAAGCCCCAAAGCCAAAACTTCCCAGATTCAACAACCAGGACTTGAAGAAGAAGAAAAAAGAAGAGAAAAGAAAAATGCGAGGCCTATCGATGGTGTCCATGGCAACCAGATGGAGATCATGGACAAGAGACCAAGAGAGACAGTGTAGCCTGGAGTCAAGAGGACCACCTCCTAACCAGCTCCCTGCTGTAGCCTTTAGACAACCCGCCATCAAGGTGTGAGGAAATAGCAAATAGTCAGGAGAGAGCGAGTGAGAAAAGGAAGTATAATGCACAAGCCTGTAGGTGTTTCAAATTGGGAGTATTCTCATTCCTGTTGTTCTGCTCGGTCCCTGTGAAGAGACCTGGCCTAGACAGCAGGCCAGACGTCTGCTGCAGACACACACGCGCTCTCGCTTTATCTTCTAATTTTACAGATAGCTGCTTCTTCATCTGACCTCTTTTAATTGTCTCTCCCTCTTGCTACTGAGGATGGAAGAAAAACAAATGGAGCGCTCTCTTGTTTCCTCTCCGGGACTAAACAATCCCAGTCTAATTTATTTTTTGAGGACAGGATATGTACATGTGTTAATGGGAAAGTTGAATCAAATTAACTATAATTAGTCAAACAGAGGTGAGCAGAGGCAGAAGTACAGTATGTTACATGAGAGACTTGTTCAATGCTGGCAAATGGCACCCCTCCCCGCCCTCCCCAAAAACACAAACACCTGGTGCACACAACCAGCGACGCCACCCTCTCCTGAGCTCCGACACCCGTCACACTCGCTTCAACCCTCCTGAGCTCAGACTGCATGTGGCATGCAAACATGCGACACACAAACTAGTTGTGTTGTGACACATTTCCACAAAAACCTGCGCGTGAATTTTGCAAGCGGCGGATCCTGACTCCTCTAATCTCGTCAAAATGACATTAACAGACATCTCATGAAGTGATGCTGTAATCTGTTTGGACAGACACTGCAGTGCAGGATTGCATGAGGATTATGAAGACAAGCAGTGGGGGCAGAGGGATAGATGGTATAGATGATCTACAAATCATACAGCGAAGAAGCAGACAACCGCTATGGCCTCTGGGGTGTAGAGCCAATTTGCTTTGTCTCGTCTGCAGCACATAATGCTTTTTGTTTTTAGGAAACCATAATATACCATCAGATAACAGACACATATTGTAGCTTTAAAAAGGGATATTCCAGCGATCCTAAGTATGGATCAAGCCCAATAAAGTAACGAGCCTACATTTCCCATAATGCAAAATGAATACCATCTTTGGTTTGATCATCCAAAGGATGACGTTATTCATTCTGGTCACATGACATCCTTTTGCTTCTGTCCATCTGGGGAGAGGGATCCTCCTCTGTTGCTCTCCCTCAGGTTTCTTCCCTTTTTTCCCTGTGAAATGGTTTTTTACTATCTTTATTTGGGGGAGTTTTTGTGAGGTCCCGGGACAGGGATGTTATGTGTACAGATTGTAAAGCCCTCCGAGGCAAATTTGTATTTATGATGTTGGGCTATATAAAATAAATGGAATTGAATTGAATGATGTCCTTCTAACTCTAACACAGACTTTCTGCAAAGAAAAAATTGCTGTCTCCTTGCCCAAACCAAATTAACCCTCATAACTTAATCATGTTTTTTGGGGGGATTGGACTTGGGAAAGCCACCTCTAGAACCACATAAATCATTATACAACTGCTATCAGAGGCTGAATAGTCATCTTTGTGATGAATGAACTGAACTTGATGTGCAAAATCGAGAGTCCCTGTAAAAGCCCCACCGACAACAGGTCCCTCAAGGCCGGTCAAGATAAAACTGGCCTTGCTAATAAGGTCGAAAGCAGCATTCAATCTGTCAGTAAGCGGCGCTGCATTTGTTGGCTATATTAAATTGAAAGCTTGTCTTGGATACAGCAGCAGTGACATTCAGCCCACCACTGCAGTAAATCATTAGCTAAATGGCTAATTCTACAGATTAGCTTTCTTGGCAGCCAACTGGCTTTACACGTTGAAGGTGTTTTATTTTAACATTATATGATTCCATCAATGTGACAGGGACCATTTGGTTTAATGAATCGTTTCAAGGAAGATTTATTATATGAAGACTTATAAAAACAGTTGAGTGTATCCCATCCCATTAGGAAATATATACATGGAACATACATTTGGAGTGGCAATTTTTAATTAACCTGCCTGAGTAATGATATAGACAAAATAAAGCACCAAGACCAATATCAGTGTCACAGTTTTAACTAACCTGAAATTATAGATACATTTTCTCCTATTCTGATTGGGCGAGTCCCATTAAACGCATCAGCCTAATCTAGTCAATATACACCTGGATACACAAAGGTGTAAATTAACTGATGTGCCGCTTAGCAACCATTTTTTAAGATCAATATTACTTGGTAATATAACATTTCACTAATATTTAGGTATAAAAAACATCAAATGTGGGTAATTTATTTTGAATAGTTTTAGCTCCATCGTATGAAACTGATTATTTTTGTCATTCTTTACGTCTCCAAATCACTGAGTCTCTGGGTGTACTGGTGAAGTTCACTCACCTGCATGTTCCAGTAGCATTTTGGCGATGTCCATGTGTCCATTTAGTACAGCATCGTGAAGTGGGCTGACTCCACCCACCTGGTTATTTAGTACAGGGGCGGGGCGGTGACGTAGCAAAGCCTCCACACACGCAGTGCTGCCATGGTTGCACGCTTCATGCATAGGAGTCCAGCCTGCATGATCTGCATGGTTTGAAACACAAGCAAGCACATAACCCATTATTATTGTTTAAAGCTTTTGTGATTAAAAAAGGTAAAAGATACATGATCAAATCGTTGCTTTCTGTCCAGGATTTTCATGGAAGATATTGATGTTTGGTAAAGAAGTTTGTAGATCAAGCAGATATGTACATCTCTCAGTATTAGACAATTTGGAGTCTGACTGAAGTGTCATTATGAAAAAGTAAAGAGACTTGTGGCATGAGTGGCCCAACTCTTGTGGCTAAGTTATTGGTTAGCTCTCAGAGCTAACAACTCGAGCAGCAAATAAGCTAGCGTGGCTAACTGGAGAACTCTGTGCTAAAATTGGGAGGAATTGACAAGACACCCTTGAAAGTGATTAAAACTAATACTGGAAGTGATTTGGAAAGTTTCATTAATGACTTATATGTCTTTTTTTAAGACAAAAGACATTGACACTACTCAACAAAGGCTGCTAAAGATTGAATCACCATTTTGAATGTGACTTTAGACTTTAGGTTACAAATACAAATCGCCACTTATGTACATCTCGCCGAGGAATATCAGTATTTTTAGTAAATATTAAAACACTTGAGTCCATCCTGATTTACACTGTGTGTTCCAAACTTAAAAACAGTCACGGATAGATATGTCTACTAATGGTAATTTTACCATTTTGCACATAGTTCTGCCTGATCACATTTTAGACATCACCTACTGCATAAGATGCAAGTCAATTTAGGCTGCTATTAAAGGGCTATTACAAAACCCGAGAAACCTTTGAAACAGCACAACATTTCAATAAAAGGAAGGGAAGTCATTTTATTTGACCTAAAAAAGGACAAAAGAAAGTCATTCTGAAATATCAAAAGGCATTCAATTCACTTAGCAAAGTCGCGTAAAGCTATAAATCTGAGCCGTCAAACCTTTCCAGATCTTTCTAGACACACCCTTTACATTTTAGCTAAAGGTTGCCCTCACTGATGACGCATACGCACTCCTATTTCTTCTCACATCTTTTTACCCCCCAATGTTAATCGCTCTTCGAAACCTTATAGCAAACAGTGGGAGTGGAGTCAGATGACGGTGAGACTTCAGAGAAAAAGGGAAAGCGTGAAAGTCTTACCTTTAACGTTGACGTCCGTGCCAGGAAGCGACAGGATCTGAAGCAGTGTTTCCACTTGGTTCCTCTTGCAAGCTCTGTGGAGGAGGGTCTCTCCTTCGACCAGGACACACGCAACGGACAAACACACCCAAAAAAGAGAAGAGGCGGAAGAGATGAGAGCAATCCAAAATTAGGGTGTGCCCCGATGTCCTGCCCATTGTCCCTCTCCATATGGTGAACAAACCAATAAAATGCCACAGAAATGTCCCCAAATACCAAAGGAAAAACCTGACCTAAAAAAGTACGACCCGCCAATGAGAATGCGATTTAAGAAGAGTGATGAGAAAAGGGGGGGAGATCTTTCAAGGGAAAAAAAAGGGAGGAAAAGAAATTAAAGATGGAGAGACTAATTTGCCCCGCTCTTTTTCTATTTCATAGACACAGAGATCCACTAACACCCCGAGCCCAACAAAGTTAATATCGGGGCAGTCGGCGAGTAAATGAATGTAGTGGCGAGAATGTAGTCTTGCTTCCTGTCCGCTCGTCCCTACATTGTTACTTGAGAGGAAGTTATGGTAGACAGCCCACGCACAAAGCCTCGAAAAGGATTCTTCACAGATCCAGGGTTCAAAAGCTCCGCTGGGCATTGCGAGTGTCACCACGTGATATTTAATCAGCAAACTACCAGTGAACAGGCGTGGAAAATAAAATCAAGAATTCCATTTACATTTTTTAAGCACAATTTTCTTTTCCCATCTTCCTTTTTTTCCTCGTTCTCATCTTTACCCATCCCTCACTTTTTCCCGATACAATATTAAACCAGGAATATATTAGCGGGCCATAGCCGCCTCTTTTCATGTATGGCTGAACTTCAGAGGGAAGTTAAAGGCCAAGCATGAGTGACTCTGTGCTTGCCAGTATAATACAGGACTGAAAAGCCCATAATAAATGCTTTACTAGCTCTCCCCAGGACGCCTCGCCTGTACAGGGGCTCCACTCCAGCGCGCACAGACTGGGGAAGAAAGGAGAGGGAGGGAGGAAACAGTGGGGCAAGAAAGAAGAAGCAGTGAAGAAGAGAGTAAAAGGGTTTTCAGCATTTCAAAGCATATGGGGGAAATATTGGAAATCCTGGATCCTATTCATTCGGAGGAATTCCTTTCTTCCAGGAGGTGTCTTTGAGGAGGCAGAAGACGCATTAAATGTCATCCACTGGTAGTAAAGTGGTTAAAGAGTGGAGAGGGGGAAAACAAATGGAAAATGGCCAGACTGATTATCAAAAAAAGTGACATTTATGTTCTCCCAAGTAACATGATGCAACAGCTTTATATGATATAATATTTCAAAATATTTAATTGAATTGGCTGGTCAAGGTTTAAAAGTAATGCTGAAGCCAACGTCAACTGAAGAGCCTCGAAAAGACATCGATACAAAATAAGTAACTTCATTTCTGTAAAGAACACTTAGGGTGTTCAGAAACACAAACAGGCTGATGAAGGAGACTGCAACTTATTTAAAGCACTTTGTCCGATCGTGTCTATTTAATTTTGATAATGCAACGCCAGAAAATACAAATGACTGAAGTCACTAAAATAAGGGACTCAGCAAAAAGAACATATGGGTAATTTTCCCGTGCGAAAATAACTTAGTATTCTTAGTAGTATTCTGATTTTCATTCTGCAAGTATGTCACTGTAAAAGTAATTTTAACTTTCATGTAAAAGTGCAGTTGCTTGCAAGTGTAACATCAGAAAGTAGACACTTGTGTACAGTGTCAGCACCAGAAACAACAAATAGGTCTAAGAATGAAGCAAACTGATATTTCCAAAAACCCCCATACAGAGAGTGGAGCCTAGTCCAAACTACAGTCCCTAATGAGTACGCTGTACAGTGTGGCACATCAGTGTTCTACATGGGCTGCTCTGCTATTACCGCGCTCTAAAACGCTGTGATAAAACATCCATTCCACTACACCCCATGTGTACACATCCTCACAAATGCCAGGGCCAATCCACGCACTGTTAAATCACTTTAATGGCTCCAATTTGGACACAACGGCTCTATTATAGGGGTAATTGCATGCTCAGCATTTACAAGCACGGAAAGGATAAATCCGCCTGTTCTTTTCTATAAATCCCCCAATTCACACTTTAATAGAAAAGTGAAATGTATGTGTTGCTCTTTATATCCCTCAGTCTGCTTGCTACACTCTAAGGTGTCACTTGGCCCACTGATCCCTGGACCGAAAAAGCTGCTGGAAGCCAGTAACAATGCTATTTGTGAGGAATGTGTTATAAAAAAGGTACTCAGTGCTAGTTATTGGATATATTTAAAACTATTTGGAGACTCCTGTCGCTGGATCTAATTCCCCCAAATTGAGATTACAGCAGTGCCTCAAAATGTTTTACCTGCATTGACGTAAGTGACTATAATTTCCCATTCCAGTGGTGAAGATTTTAATATAGGATACCTCCATTTAATAAATCAAAACCAGCAACAGAGCCCCTCTGTGCCGACAGGAAGTAAAAAGACACACACGCAGTAGGAATGTTGCGTCTGACGATGTACAGATCGGAATCAATATTCACTACAAAATCACTGGCTAGAAAAACTGAATTAACAGATCATAAAATAGACTGTGCAATTAAATTACATCAATGAGCTTTTACTGCCCAATCTGGACCGTCAGACTCCAAAATGAGAGTTACGTAGTTTTGTTACAATATGCTTGGGATGATTAGACCTCCTCTCAGGTGTTTGGTGAGACTGACATAAAGTCACCAAACTCCATGAAAAATGTTGTTGCACCTGTTAGGTATGGGACAGCTGGCACCTTTTTCAAAAGTAACAGAAGACCCTGACTGTGAGCATGGAAAAATAATTACACTTTGATCATTTTGTAAAGCAGAAACTTTTTACAAAGTCATTTCTGATTGCTGGTAACCTGGAGTACCTTCACATTCCCAAGAACAAAGAACCTAACTTTTGAACTATGCTGCGTGAATGTTGACTAGTTTAATAATAGCTTGTTTCAGGATGACATGAAGCTAAAAGCAAACAGATTTCAAGCGAGCAAAGAACACACAGCAGTTCTTGTTTGACGATCTACATACAGTATATTCATACTGATTTAGAATGAAATCTCGGCAGAGCCTCCAGAAGGAGATAAGGAACCGAAAAAAAAAGAGAAGTTCATCCCAAATCCCTCAACCCCTTTCAGCTACTTTGACAAAGATACTGAGGTTCCAGGAGGCGAGACAGATGCTCCAAAGCAAAGAAGTGCAGCATATAAGAAAGCAAGCTTACATATGTGGGAGAAAAAGCCTGAGAGAGAAAGAGAGGTGGGGAGAGAGAGAGAATGGGATGAGAGGGCGAGAGGGGAGGATGCTGTGCCGATGGTTCATCAAAAATTAATGCCGACCGCATCGGTATAGGGATCACGTAGTGGAAAAACAACACATGCCAACAGCCTTGAGTCTCCTGCCTCAGCAGCCCCCCCCCCCCCCCCCCCCCCCCCACCACACACACACACACACACACACACACACACACACACACACACACACACACACACACACACACACACACACACACACACACACACTCCCCCTCCTTTGCACCGGCACAGGGCCTTTCTGATCAGGTGGAGGGGGGAGATATGAGCTCTGACACCTTCAAGAGTTCACATAGAGTGCTATGTCTCTAATTGCAGGAAGTTCCACCAGTGCAGCCACTGTATATCTGTAGCTTTACCCTAATTGCTGCATTTAATATCTCTAAAATTGAGATCTGAGGCGCATTGTGCGTACTAATATGTGTTATTGTATGAGGAAGCCATTATTTCTGTCCGCGCCATTTATTTATTTATCTATTACTTTTTTTTTTAAAAGATGAATAAGACATGAGGAAAAAAGCAAAACAAAAAGCGCAGCGATGAATTTCAATGCGAATAGAACAAGTGGAGGAGGAGGAGTATTACGGACCAAACTCTGCCCTGAACATACACACAAATTATGCAGCCGAGTTTCCTTTACAGCTGACTAGATGGAAGCGTGGTCCGATGCAAATCAATCACTCTCTCCATACATTATGTGCTCTTCATTAAACTGAAAGTGATGACAGAGCTATCATGTGCCTCTTTACTGATGACCTAGTGCAGTGCATCAGTCCATTAAAAGTCCGCTCCTTGCAAATCTGCAGCGATATTGTCAAGCAGCGTTGTGTGTGTGTATGCATGTATGTGCCGTACCTGCTGCGTTGACTCTGTTCAAACCTCTGGGGATGTTCTCTTTCTCCGTGATTGTTTCATTCACCAAAGAGCTGTGAGCACTGTGTGGAGACAAAGGACATGGTCAAAAGGGTTATGAGAAAATACACATTTACATAAACAAGTCCAAAGTTTCAATGACCGAACAGCATGACAGCGCGGAGACCTAGTGATAAAGAAAGTGGAACGGGAATTACTGTACTGTAAAAAGTGCCATTAGCAAATGAATCGCTCTTGGCGTTGTATCATTTTATATGAAATCTGACAATATCTGTCAAACCCCTTCTGTGTTGGCCACACAAACTTCACACACCCAATCCTCCATTCCCGTCTCCAAAGCACTTTTCCTCCCACTTAACGCCTCAAACGCAGAGACAGAGAATTCGATGTGAGCAAGCACATTAGGAGGAATAACTAGTAAAAGAAAGTGAAGCCTCTTCAAAGTAGTGGCGTGCTAATAGCTGTGGGCTGTCACTAGTCCTGTGAGTGGGTATGGAAGATCTGCCTGCATGAAGTCTGACAGGTGTCTGGAGTGTATACGTCTGTGCACGTGCGCGTGTGTTGCATTGAAGCGGAGTCCCATCCATATTACAGGGAAGAGGCTTGTTCCTTGGTAATTGGCTTGTTCAGTAGCCAGGAAGGAGCTCCCAGCAGTGAGGAGGAAACACACGTCCTGTCACGTTGCTTGTTATTAGCAGGGACAAGGCTGAGAAGAGATGAGACGAGCTATGTGTGTGTGTGTGTGTGTGTGTGTGTGTGTGTGTGTGTGTGTGTCCATAAGAGTATCTGGTGTAAGGGGGTACCACTTCTTATCTCAAACCACTTCACCCAAGTGTCCCTTGTCCATATAGGCTGGCAGCAGTGGAGGTTGACAGTACACGCCTCAATCTTTCCTTCCCTCATGGTCTACTTTAAGAGGCCAGCATGCTGTCAGTGGCCCAGCTATCAATTCTGGGCCTGGGGCAGCACATGCCCTTGGAGGCAGAGTCTCAAGAAACTTGTGAGGAATACTGGAAGTAATGGGGAAGTGCATGTCGAATGCCAGAGAAATCTATGCATTACATTTTCCACTTTTCCACTATAATTCTCCCAAAAGGTCATTGCGAAAACAAAAACGTCCCTTGTATCCGTGGAGCCGATGTAGTTACAGGCTTTTCTTGAATCTAGCTGATATTGACTATATTCAGGTCTGGTCAGAAGAGAAAAAGGCAAAGTAATGACATAGTTAAATGCTTTGAAAAGATAACAGCAGTACGCAGAGCTTGATTAAGCCAGCAGGAGATAAATGTAGTTTAATTACAACTTCCCTTCTGCTAAAGGCACTCACTGCGGCCTTCTAAAAAGTCGGTCTGTCCGCTTGGTTTGGCTTGGACGTATGCTCTGATGCCAGCCTGCTGGTGCAGAAGAAGCACACTTCCCATCTCACACACTACAGTGGCCTCCAGTCACAGTAAAACAGCCTAATGCGTTCTAACAGACAGAAATGAAAGATAAAGGGGTCATGCGGCTGCTCTCAACCTTTATGACCTGCTCCAGCTCTTTTCATGAATCCAATACCAAGCATCTTGCCAGGATTTTGTCTTGTGTTCTACCGGCAGTTTGGAAAGAAAGATACAACTGATATTTAAACACCGCAGTCACATTCATATTATTTAAAATCAGCCTCGTTTTTTTAAAATGTGTTTTTTAAGTCTTATCCTGGAAAGGGCTATGCATTACTGACAAGTGTTCTAACAACACATATAGTTAAGGTGTTTATATAGCATATTTAAATTATTTTATTGAGTCATAACCGGTCCAACAAAATAGACAATTGTTGTAAATGCTTAGAAATTGAGGAGTGTGCCAGGCTCATAAATGATTCAACAGAAGATGTGTTAATTGATTAAGAGTGTCAACATCACTGGAAATATGTATAATATCATACATTCAAGCATGAAAAATGAGGAAACAGGATTTCCTTTTGGTTTCTGTTCTCAATTCATCACAGGCTTTGTCATTTTGATTTCATTCTTTCTTTCAGGGTCAAATGATTTTACATGCCCTTTGGCATTTCTTTATCTCATCCGCACAGATTGTATTCCTTGCTTTATTCAGTTCCTCTCATGTATATGTCAAAACAAAATAAACCCTTGAAACTGTGGGGAAAGTACAAAGAGTAGAAAGCAGTGATGGAGGGAAGAGGGGATCGGGTCAACACATGAACCAGTAGCCTTCGCATGAACTTGCTCCCTGGTGGCTCCTCCCCTTCTCCAGGCCAACTACCTGCTGGTGGAGCAGCAGATGTCTGATACCAAGTATGGAGAGTGTGTGTGTTTGCATTCAGAGAGGGACTTAGTATGTGAAAGTAGATCAAGAGAGGTGAGGAAGGGGGGTGAAGGCTGAGCGCTGGGTGTCGTAAGGGAAGACACAAAGGCCTGATGGGATATCCTAGTCTGTCTATCTGTCGGATTCCTGTCCAAATCAGACTGTGTGTGTGTGTGTGTGTGTGTGTGTGTGTGTGTGTGTGTGTGTGTGTGTGTGTGTGAGATGAGAGAGTATAACCTCCCTATGCACCCCTCCTTTCAGCCAGCACACACTGATAGGATCAGACCTGGGCATGACCCATCACATGCCAACTCCTCACGCTCCGTCTGACCTCCATTTGCCTCTCTCCAGCTTTCCCTCAGTCCCTCCATTCATGCATTCTCACCCTCAACACACACACACACACACACACACACACACACACACACACACACACACACACACACACACACACACTCCAGGTGTTCCTTTGTTCCTTTTCACTCACATGTCTCATCGGGTCCGTACATTTTCACCCGTTTTGCCTCTAAATGTAAGGCACAATAGACTGCTGGTTGACTAGTTCTGCTATTTTAGACACACACAAGCTAAAAAACAAGATACAATGAAAGACAGATGCAGCTAATTTAAATCCACTTAATGTGCAGTATGCCTTTAAGAGACTTTTGGGAAAGCAACGAATCACAATGATAGAGAAAGTATTTCATTTGACACAGTATCAAAAGGTTACGGAATCGGTAAGGTGCAAACACACACTGTGTTTACTGCTTAACTATATCTTAGGCAGTTAGCCTAAGAGAGAAAAGCAATAGACTTGTAATGATCTGCACACACTACCATTTCAAATCCCCAGGCTGATCTGTAAACATAAGTCAATTTATCTAGGGTTCGGTAGTTTGAAATGTAGTCGAAATGAGAAAGCACCTGCAGGGTCAAAGATAAGTTAAGTTGTTTTAAAGTCCAATCTAGACTAAACATTCTGTGTGCAGCCCCCTCCTCTGCATGTATGTCTTCACAATGTTCTGCCTTAGGCTCTTATGAAAATGTGCCCTGAGAGATGAACAGTGGTATATAGACGGACAGCTGTGTGTATCTGACCTGCAGCCGGTCCCCTGGCTGGTGCAGCTGTGGGATGTGGGTCCAGTCCTGAGGCGAGCGCCGGTGGGACTCTGAGCTAAATTTTCCAGAGCAGGTATGTAGGACAGCACCTGTCAGAGACACACATACACACACACACACACACACAAGGTTAGACCGTGCCACTTTGCAAGTGGATGTTTGTGTGTCTTTATGGGACTGAGGAGGCACACAGACATCAACCATGAGTGAAAAAGCCAGATGTTCTACTGCAAGGTAATACGAAGGGTAGACTACATCAGCCATCTTTTTGTCTGTGACAGAGAACTGTTATAAGAACATATATATCAATGTTCACACTGCCAAGTTAACTAATGCAGAACATCTGTGTTTTGTTCCTTTTTATGGTAGCACGAGAGCAAAGTGGAAAAATAAATCTAAATAATTAAAAGCAGCATATTTATGTAATTATTTTTTTTTTAATCAGTAATGGTGTTACTTTAGTATTTTCTGTGTTGCACAAACATTGGTATGTGTTTCTAAAAAAATCATTTCAAAAAATCATTTTCGAAAACGACACTCAATGTCTTTTTAACTTACTAAACTAAGCAGCACATGACTGTTATGATTGACACAAGTAAGAGGTGCATGCCTAAAATTATGAAAAATCCAGTCAATGACAAAATGAATACAGGACTAATAAGGTTTCCAATGAGTAGTTAATGGGAAATTGAGTGTGAAACACACACACACACACACACACACACACACACACACACACACACACACACACACACACACACACACACACACACACACACACACACACCATTTTCTTAAAAGAGAGGGGTTCATCTCCAACTGTGAATCCACTTCTGCAGCAAAGACTCCTAAATATGGCATCTGCTATCATCAACTTAAGTCTGGTAGAGCGAATCCTGACAACCAGCTCTGCCAGAACCTCCGGAGACACATCTACAGGACAAAATAGAAAGAACATCAGATACCACACTGAGTGATTACTGAACTGATTGAAAGAAAAAGGGGGTCGCACTGGTACAGTATTTTTTGTTTTAAACCAAAAGATGTAATAGTAATTGATCTGTTAAATATTGTGTTTGAATTACTTGTAAACTGTATTTCATTGCACATGTTTTTTCCTGGTGCAATATTTTGAACATTTGTACTACATAATTAGTCACATACAGACAATTAAGAAAATTAAACAAAGGAACATGTACGTAAGGCTTTTTCTATTGTTATTCCATACCCTGGCTGATGACAGCAAAGTGCTCTGCTAGGTCTTTAAGGCCCTTTTCCACCAGGTTCTGGTTCAGCTGGAAGTGCTGCTGACACCAGAACTCCACCAACACAGACAGGAGGTCCAGCAGAGTGTCAGCTAAATGCAGCTTCTGCCTCTCATCCCTCTCAGCGTAGTCCTTCAGAGAAGATCAACAAGTTAGCAAGCTTAAAGAGAAGGAGTTTTTTTTCTTTTCTGGTCCGATCACAAATCTGACCCAACTGGCAATTCACTTGGGTGATGTAACACACCATCCAATGAGATGGATGAGTTCCACAATATTTACCTCAACGACAGCCTGTACCAAGAGCTGGGTTAGTTGTTTCACAGCTCGGGACAACAGCGTGGAGCGCTCCCACACAGTCCAGAAGGTTCCATACAGCAAAGATCCGGATGCTGAAGCCTGGGAGACTCCTGCTCCCTCAGGCAGCAAACAATCCCTGAGCAGAAAGGCAGAGAAAGGCACGGGTGAATGAAGAAAGAATAGACTGTCAAATGTAACAATCATTTGTTGAGATAAAAACAGTGGCAGTAACATTTTACTCCACGTGTGGTCAATGTAACATGCAGTTTGTTTAGTAAGTGACATCAAATAGTTGTGGATTTGAAACTTTTCAAAATAAATGCAAGCAAGTGCAAACTGAAAAATATTACACAACTGGTCTCATTCAAGTCCTGTTCTTAAATCTTAAAAATGAGTTCCATCTCCTCTGTGATGCAGCACACATCAGCTATGATTAGTTGAGGATGTATCTGTATATTTACCAGGTCAATTTCCACCTTAATGTTAACATGCTATTTGTGAGGAAACCCCTTCACGACTCTGTCCATGCAAGAATGATTAAAAGCTTTGTTGGTGAACAGACATGAGAACAAGCCCTGCCCCATCTCCCACACTGTATATATCCAAGTTACCCGGTGGTGACAGAGTGGAGTTCCCCCTGGAAGAGCTTGAGGAAAAATGCCAGGAGGTCACTGTGGAAATGCAACAGTGTTGGCAGGGCAGGTCCAGGGAGCGGGTGACAAGTGACCTCACTAGACAGACAGTAACTGAAGGAATACACAAATATAGAGAAAATGAAAATATGAGAAAATATTTGGATTACATTTTCAAAAAATCTCCCAAATACTTATTTATTACTTAATGTGAGTTATATTATTGGAAAAGAGGATTGGAGTATCTGTTTCCTAACATTTAAAATACAAACATAATAATTTGACAGGAAATCTCATCTGAAATGAGCTTTACCTGATGGCTGTCTCCAGAAAAGGCCACGGGCCCGTTTTACATTGAGGACACTGCAACACCTTGGAAAAATATTTTTTCACTGTACTTGGGGCCAGCCAGGGAGGGTTGGTGACAAGCAGGTTATACATGACCTGCTGGAAATTTCTCAGGAAGACAGTTGTGGCGTGACCCTGTGACATAATGAACAGACAACAATTGAAGATTGAGTGTTTTGGATATTCAATAAAAACGTCAAATTACACTTTAGTTCAGTGACAGTAATACAAAAGCCCAAAAGGCTGCTACCAAGTTTCTAAACATGTAATGAAACAGCAGCCCCTGAGGCTCATGCAGCAGCAGCGAGAAATTCCTGACCATTCTGGTCTTACCTGCTGTGCGTATTCTAAAAGGGAGACCAGGTATGGCGCTGGTGGCAGCAAGCCCGGGAACATAGCACTTCTGATCGAGTCCAAGGCTTCAGTGAAGAGGCCGCACTCTATCATACTACCAACATTGCTGAAGTCTGTTTCCGTAGCCTGGAGGAATAAATGAACAATGATTAAACGTAAGAGGTATATGAAAAGGAGGAGAAAACATTGCACTCAAAGAGACGGACAGCAGAGAGAGGAGGGCAGAAGGGTAATGGAAATAGAAGGGTAATTGGCATCAAAAGTTCCTGGAGGTAATTTCTGACTGTCTGTTACTGGCAAATAGCATATGGATTCAGAAAGTACAGAATGGAAACGCATACGCACTTATAATAGCAATCTGACGGAGATCCACTTGGGTAATGTATGGACAGGACAGTGGCGAGTATTGTTAATAGGCCTGCCCATCAAAACTCTCAGATCAGCTGACAGTGGTGGTTAAATTGGTGACCTGAGTATGATGCGCCCTTGCTCTAAATGTCACTTTCCATTGAAATGTATGACATAAAGGAAATTGAATGACCTGATCTTCTTGATGAAACACATATATATTCTAGAGAAGAATGGCAGTGATCAAGGGTGGGGGAGACGGGTGGGTATGTGCACTTGTCTACCTGGAAGAGTGGCCGGTACGGGTCATGGTAACCCAGAAATTCCAGGAGGCACAGTCTCGGCCGGCCCTATAGGAAAAGACCCATTAACAATGTAGAAGACAGACAACACTTGGGACAAAAGGTAATTCAGGTGGGCAGAATGTAGACCAGAGGTGTCCAAACTTTTTTCAGGGCCACAAACAGAACAATATACGAAAGTCTGGGCCACTCACTAGAGGTGAGGTATATTTTCTTAAAAAAATAAATATATATATATATATATATATATATATATATATATATATATATATATATATATTATAGTTCTAGTTGCAGACTCTCTTCCACTTCTTCTGCATCCACATGAATGGAGTCGAAAACAGCTTCATTTTTTTCTCAATGGCAGAAAAATCTTGGAAGCACTGACTGAATGAATTCTGTCACACATATTTCCCCATTTTAGCAAAAAGGTTGACCTCTGGAAAAGCTACTTTGATTTCAGACAGCGTGGGGAAGAGCGCAGCATTGTAGTTGTGTCTCAAAGAGACGGAGCTTCGCACAGCATGCTCTTGTTCAGTATGTTGTGATGATGAGTAAGATCAACTAGAAATGCCAGGTCTGCCAACCATAGAGGGTCACTCAGCTCAAAAACTAGTCAATTTCTGACCTCAAGGAATAAATCTGCTGCAGCGCGGAGCCGCAACTGAGCCAGCGCACCTCAGAGTGAAATCTGTAATGCAAAAGTTATCATCAACTCCCCGCAAAAAAATGAACAGCTGAGCGGTGTCTGTGTGGTCTGAGCTCTCATCACACGCAATGGAGTAAAAAAAAAAAATCAGAAGCACAAGCTGTATGTGACACCTGATGCTTAAGTTAGCTGACAAGTCTTCGTGTTTCTGGACTTGCTCACGTTTTTGAATTCCGGCATCTTTTCCGGGCACAATATTCCTGCGACTTTAGTGAGGCTCTGTGTTATGAAGTCACCGTCTGAGAAGGTTTCCCATGTCGCACTGTGAGCTGAGCGACCTCGTAGCTGCTAGAGTGGCATTTTCTCGTGTTTTGTTTGGACGGCAAAAATACGATTGTTGAGCTCGCAGGCTAGCTGCCATTTAATTGACTTTCTCTCCATTATATTTTTAGAACTTGCTGCGGGCCAATAAAAAATGGGCCAACTGCGGGCCGTAGTTTGGACACCCCTGATGTAGACCAACAAAAAACGTATCTCCAATATGCTTTCAAACACAAAACAAACACATACACACCTCCTGTTTGATGATATAGTCCCGGAGCTCTTTCTCCAGCTCGGAGAAGTCCACATTAACAAAACTGTTGTTTGTTGTCTCTTCTGGATCATCGTTCATTATGTTGAACTTCATATCCACATAATGGCTCTGCCAAAGAAAAAAACAACAGTTTTAGACATCATCAGGCCAATATTCTTTCATTTAAATAAATATTTATTTTAAAATTGTTTAAGGAACAGGTCTGAGCAACCAATCCAAAGAAAGAAAAAGAAAAACTCACTGCAAATATAACCAAGGACCACCGTTAATATAAACATTGAATTGTAAAATGAAATGGAATAAATGAAGAACTTATATTTTACATAAATTAGTCTGACTTACCCCAAAGAGGTGCTGGACAATGTGGCTTACAGGGTAGCATGGAGCATTGTGAGATTTTGAGTCCTCGGTGACAGGTTTAGCCATGACATGAGTGACAGAGGCATGAGTGGGAGGAGGGCAGTGGTATACTTTGGCCCGGCCTGCTTTTAGGAGCCTGGGAAATATTAAAGTAGGACTTGTTGAGCATCATACTCTGCAACTTTTTATTCATACATGGATAGATTGTATTTTTGTGTAACACCCTACCGTTTAAACATGGCCCTGCGGGCGGGTTCTTGGACCATCAGGAGAACCCTCCAGCCTTGGAAGGCCCCGGTTAGCCTCCCACTAGCGACCTTCTCCCTCCATTGCCTGACAGGGTAGACGGAAGATTCGACACCTGTGGAAATGGCAATTTCATAGGGTCCCTCCGTGAGCCAGGAACCATTCTCAAAACTGTCCAGCACATATTCTGGAGTCACAACCCACTTTCCTGGTAGAGGAATAAGAGAACAGTGGTGCTGTGTCAGTCTTGAGACTTCAAAAAGGGAGAGCTGTAGTAGAGCATTGGAAGTAGTTAACTTAGACATTAATTATTTTTCAGCATTAATAACAATCATAGTTACTGACCTGCAGCACAGGCTGCCAAAAACTTCTCGCTGGACAAAACCTGAGGGATTATGAGATGGGTGGAGGCATGCTGATAGACCTAGAAGATGATGTAACAGACAACAATAAATGGCAGTCAATCAGACCTATGTTTTCATATGCAAAAGATTAAAAATATGTAGTGTGATGATCATGACATAAATGGATTAATAATAATACCAAACTGTCTCCCAATTCCACCTGTGAGAATAACACAGCAATTTCAGGAATTAAACAACAGAGAAGGGGCAATTTATACATACATATATATATATATATATATATATATATATATATATATATATATATATATATATATATATATTATTAAAAAAAACTGTATACAATACAAATAAATATATATGGATTAATACTCTGTAATTCATCAGTAGGTATTTGAATCCCACATAATTATCATAAATGTTGTAAAAAAAAAAAAAACTACAGTAGTTTATCAGTTGTATTTAAACACACACATACTGACAGGAGCTGCAAACATTGACAGGAAAGAGCCAGAGGCATTTTTTCCTGCATGCTTACCAAGAACAAAATATGTTCTTATAACATATGTGCTATACAAATCAACTTGCCTTGCCTACTTCTAGCTACTGTAATACAATTAACTACTGCCATCCGAATACACAGAATATTAGACATATTGTGGTGAGACAACCAACCTCGGACTAATACCTGAAAGACATAATGCCCGAGTGTGGTGAGACAAGTAATTATGTCAATGGATTGACAGAAAATTATTTTGATTCAGTTAAGATAAATAATAAAACTGAAAATGAATCATAAATTGAAGGCCTTTTGCCAAACTATTGTATAGCCTTGGTTAAAGTTCCACAGAACTCACTGAGCCGCCAATGTATTTTCCACCCAGCTGCTGGATTATCCTGACCAAAACTCTCTTCTTATCCCGGATCTTGACCCCAGAAATCTGGAAAACGTGCGTGCAGCTCGCCATGCTGAAGACAAAAATGAAGACGAGACAAGATGAGGCTAAAGTCTAGATATAATATGCAAATTACAAATTAGGTAACCTCATCACATTCGCTGGAGAACATAATGCTGCAATTCTTGTTTGACTTGGATTTGCCTGCAAGTTAACCCTTTGGGAAAAACAGGAAAGGGAATTGAATGTATTAATGGCACATGGTGTGATATGTCTGGCATTTCCCTTGCCAGTTAATTACTGGCTCGAGACAAAGTTACTTGCACACAAACAAAACAGTAGGAGTCATCTAAATATTTCTCCTATATGAACTGTTGTTGATAGTCTTGTACCTTCACAGTGTCAGGGTCAACTAAATTACCAAATATATGCGTTGTTTCTTCTTTATTCACCAGTATACATATTGCAGTTGTCTAAACCAGTTGGTACCTTTCCTCATTCCACTGATGATCACTCCCAGTATGTACAGGCGCGCCAAAACTCTGATACCGACATCCAATGTCGTGAGCAGAGTTTTGTATCAGCGATTGGCTGCTTCTTCCAAAAATATGACCAACTTCACTCCGACTTTGCTCAGTAGTGTTCATAAAAGTGCAATATATATACATATACTAGATCCTGAGGCAAACTCACAGCTCAACCGTCATGTGTTGACAGCCTGGGAGTATAGCTAACTATTTTGGAGAGGGGAGATTTCTCATATATAATATAGTTTGTAATAATTATCAACGTTAAAACGACTATATATTAGAATAAAAGGAAATATAATGATATAGGTATTATGTGATGAGTAAATCATATCTACTGTGTATAAAATGTACGTATATTTCCGCCACTAAACAGTAAACTCCGACCCCCATTTTGGTTGTCAGTTGGAATATTCCATCTTGCGGAAGTTTTCATGGAGCTACTTCCAGGTTGTTGTCACGGACGCTTTCTGTCCCCGGAAATAACGACAATGACGGGATAACATAACTAACTATGTATACTACAGTACTGGCTGAATAACGTGGATGTTTGATCGATCGATAACAATAACTTGATTCTGACAGAGAGGCTGCTTATGAAGCCGCATAGCTGTTTGCAAAAACGGTACGTTCCGTGACAGTGAAAGATAAGCTTCCCATCACAGTAATTCAATTATATCAACGTGAACCTACGTTGTGGCATGTTTGCCGTTCAGTTTTCTTGGTATACCGTTTTGTTGGAGCGACATATTGCGTAACGGTTCGACAAATACCAATAATAAGTGACCGTAAATTAAGCTAGTAATGTTTCCCCCTAACGTTGCATGTAATGGATTGACATTTAAAAGAGAGCGAATATAAAGGAGCGTGTAAAGGTAAGCTACACGTATTGAATCAATGCAGATGTTTATGTTACACAGGTGCCATGTGAATCTACCACATTTAATAAAATATACAGATAACCTGCTAAACCAGCAAGTACAGTGACACACATTTGTAATGCAGAGACCCATATCTGGCCACACATGGCCAAATACCACAACAAGCTATGCAAAGTCAACAGATATGCATTGCACGTCTCATTCAAAAGTATCTCTCTCTGATATTTGAATTACATCTACCAACAGCAGTTTATTTTTAGCACCATAATATATTGGATAAAACTATGAGCAATGTTCATATGTTTTTGATTATTAGTCCAACTCTATTTTAATATTTATGAATTGATGAAACATTTATAACACAAGTGAAACAAAAACACAAAACATTTGCTGGGCCCAGCTTTTCTCATATGATGATCTGCCACTTTTCTCTGAGTAATATTGTCAATTTAATACATTTCACTTGTATTTTATTGTTTGAACAAAACATGAACATTTACATTTTAACTGGTGGTTACAGAAATTATGATGGGCATTATTTTTTTAATTATTTTTCTGTTTATTATTTTTCTGTTTTTTGATGCTCTGTGGATAAATTGATTAATCAGTGAATCAACAATAGGATCCAAAAGGTTGGATGTTTCTCAGTAGGTTTGGTCACATGATCAAACACCACCATGAAAAGCAAGTAAGTCAAGAGCTCTACTCTGTGACGTGCTGCTTACACCTATCAACTTACTGTACATTGTTAAGACCCCAAAGTTATAATACCAAAATAAAATTATCACATGATAATATAATGCCCTGAAAAATGAAATGATTGAAATAATCATTTGTCAGCAAGTTTACAAACTTAATCAACAACCATTTTGATAATCAATGACTTATTCATTGATTAATCATAAAAGTTATACAATGAAGTATTAAGTACAAGACAAGAAGTGTGACGATTGGGTTTGGTAAATTGGATTTGTATAATCTGACATTTTACGAACTAAATGATTGATCACTTATGAAATGTAAAGATATTACGAATACTTGTTATGTTTTGCAGTTTGTGATGCATGAGTAGATTTACTTTCTACAGATTCTGTGTCACCCGTGCAGTTATACAACCAATAAAACCTTAGGTTTATATCAATTCTTTTAGAATAAATGCATGTTTAGGACAGGAGTATTTAAGTTTTCTGAAATCATGATAGTTGGGTTGCTATAAACTACACAATATAAGCTGCTCCAGTATGACAACATTGTCTTGTATTTCAATATTAATGTTAATGTAATGGACTCATTGTTTAGGGTACTTTAATACTGTTGAATGATGATGATTACTCCACAAACACAGCAATGCCAAGTCATATCAGGATTTAGTCATGTATTATTCATTCCCTTAGTGTAGGCTAATCACAGGCGCATTTGTGATGATGCAAAGCTGTTGCACCGCAATGTCTTATTACACAACATATTTTAAGAAGATATTATAGACACATATTACCCTATAGTAATGAAAAAAAAGTGTCCAATATATTTTAACCAGATTTGTGCCTCCTAAATTGAGCAGAACTATCACTGTATTAAATATGATGAGATTAAAGCCCATCACTAAGAAGACAGGACGTATTGTAAAAAAGAACATCATTCATTGGCAGTACAGTGTAGCAGGACCACAAGGTTGCACTGTAACAGTGAAGCCATGCTCCCCTCTGGGCATGCATGAGAAGTGAGTAGTTCTCAGCAGTATTGTGATCTTAGAATATGCACCTATTTAATTTATTATGTTTCCTTTACAGCAGACTGTTAGGTGCCCCCCTTTAAAATAATGTTGACTTTAACTTGACATGCTCTAAGTGGCTTTAAAGCGACGGCCTGGGGGACGTACTGCTAAATATTTCAGGACAAACTCATTACTGTAAATGGGCATGTGTGTTAGCCTAGCTGGGGTAGACAGGTAGCAGCAAGAGAGATAAGACAGTGGTGTGTGTGTGTGTGTGTGTGTGTGTGTGTGTGTGTGTGTGTGTGTGTGTGTGTGTGTGTGTGTGTGTGTGTGTGTGTGTGTGTGTGTAAGCGGCTGTTTCTTCCCCTGTTCTAATAGCTGTGGAGTGGATGTCTCAGGAAGGCAGCGTCTCAGCGCCTGGCCCAGTTGTCCCTGTTGCAACACTGTGAAACACACAGGGGCTCCTCCAACATCTGCTTTGTAAAGCGCTAATGACAAGACAATGGAGACTGGATGATTTAAAGTATAGTACTAATGAGGCCCTGTGTGCTGCTTGGAGAATCCTGACACACACTCACTTGCATGTACACACTTGTGCTCAAGGTAACAGATGATTTGTTAGTAGACCAGGAGGTAGACACCCAGCAGACAAACAGCACAGTGTCCACATTCAGACCTCCTGTCCATCTGTCTGTCATTCATATATTTGAAGAGGAGTATGGTCTTGTAGACAGCACATGCACAAACAGACAGTATTCAAAAATCACACACACACACACACACACACACACACACACACACACACACACACACACACACACACACACACACACACACACTGTGTCTGGCTCAGTCCAAATAATTACAATGTTGAGTTCCTAATCCATGGATTTAAAATGTTATTCCCTTTTAGCAATGGTTGCATATGGACCCCTGCTCAGACAGTGGCGCAGAGGGAGCATGATGATGAGGGGAAATAGTAAGAGAGAAGAAGAGAGGGAGAAATAATAAAGGACAAGCTTAACTGGTGAGGCTGTCAGCGGAGGAAAATAATATTTGTCCAGCTGGACAGGCCTCCCTTTGTGCAGGCTAAATGAATGTTGAGCTTCCTGTCTGCCCTGTCAGGGAGAGTGGCATAGACTGTATGCCGCAGCGAAGAAGCGGAGCGGAGTATGGGGAGCTGTTTGGAATTTGACAGGGATTATTAAAATCAGAGCAGATGACGAGGAAGGGGCGAGAGGCGGAGTGTGAGAAAGCCAAATTGACACAGACACTCTCCATTACCTTCCACTTGACTCGCGTTGATGACAATGTTGATATGAGACCCGGCAACACGGCACTGGCATGGGATTGGCTGTTAGCATGAGCGTTAAGCACCACAGGGTAGGGGGGTGGCCCTTGGGTTGTGGCAGAGACGTAAGGAGATGAGTTGTTTATTTAAAGGCTCAACTGAATAGCATCTCACCTCATTGTTTATTTATTAAGTCTATTTTTTTCTTTTCTTTGTTAACTCACTGTAGTGTCAGTAGGTGGAACTGGTTAGAGGCTGAGGCAATGCATTTTGATCAAGGGTCCTCCTGCTGCAAATGATTGTTTGAGGAAAGAGTGGGGGAACTGGAGCAAACAATTGTTGTTGATGATAAGCTTCCTTTTTGTTTCAGGTGTTTCAGGTGCAATTGATTTGTGTCTCATAATAAGACTCCTGTTTGAGGAAATTTCAAATTATTCTTGTGTGTGTGTGTGTGTGTGTGTGTGTGTGTGTGTGTGTGTGTGTGTGTGTGTGTGTGTGTGTGTGTGTGTCTGTGTGTGTGCGCAGAATAAGCTTGCATGTTCAGTTTCTTGACAGACAGCTGAGATAATATACTCCAGATCTCTGTTATTGGGTGTCAGCCTAAATTGTTGATTTAATGACACCGGTGCTGTCTTTCTCATTATCTTTGCTTTATGAACTGTTACATGTCATGTGGAGTGTTTGTGAAGTTTTACAGTAGGGTCATCTCTCTCTTTTGCATCTTTTCCCTGCAGAGCAGTATGGAGTGGCCAGGGGATTTTCCTGAAGACCATGCCTTTGTGGAGCTGCCGGTTCCAGGGGTTTCCAGTGAGCTGGACTTTGAGCAACTCCTAAAAGACACAGAGGAGAAACTCAATCTCAATGCCAGCAGGTCAGTAGTAGCAAAAGCATTAATATGCCATCTTGAACCCTGAATTAGAATAGCTCTGTCCCAGAGTTGTATTACTTTTATTTGACTTTGACTTTTAAATAAATTTAAGAATTTAAACTATATTATGTCGAAGCCAAGTTAAAATTAACTACAGTCCCATCTCTCAAATACACCTCAAATAAAATAACATGTACAAGACAGTAACGTTATCAAAGCAGTTTTTGAGAATTTTTGAGGATTTCTTTCCGAATGGGGCCTTCCATTTCTTTCTGTGAATCTCTGGTAAATGACAGGAAGTGAAGCAATTTAACTTATGTGCAATTTATACACAAAATGGCATAAATGTTCAACAGTTACTCCGCCAAAACATAATTAAAGCTTCATGTTCACTTTGATGGATTATATTATTCTCAGGAAAATTGTTGTTTTTTGTTGTTGGACAGATATTAAGGACTCAGATTTCCTTTTGCTGACTGTGTGCAGATACTTGAAGGAATCCAAATAATAATAAAGACAGGAGAAACCTCCATGACAAACTTAGAAAAAACACCAATAATATTGTTTCACTGGCAGCAATATGATAAAGTGTTGCAGAGGTAGAAATATTAAATCAGGATTAAAAGCTGAAAAGCTTCATCCGTATTCTGTTTTCCTTTTCCTTTTCAATCCACAAAGTCCAATCATGTCAATCTTGTGAATGAAGAAGTTCAATTAACAATCCCACATTATGTGCCTTTATCATGTTTTTTTAAAATACATATTTCAGACTCAGGAGTGAATGTTGAATGAATTTACTTAAAATAACATTAACACTTTTCATTGAAAATAAAGAGATTTGTTTTCAACTGAAATAAATCCCCAATTTCAGATGGTTTCCTTAGTTGGAGTCAAAGGATAAAGGGAAACCTGCCCAACACAACCTTTTAGAAATATGGCAGAAAACTAAATCTGATTTCCTAACACAGTTTGAATTGTTTCTATTGTTTGCAGAATAAAAAAAAGGAATGTTTGATATACTGTATATAATTCAAGCACTCGGTGTTAACACATGGTAGCACATACAGAGAAATATGGCTAGTTACAGGTAACGTGATTTTAGACTAACCACTTAATTGCACTGTAGCCCTAACCTGATCTTTCATAATAACCTGGTATGTAACGGTGTCTGTAAATGTAGTTTGTAAGGGTTGAGCTGATTTGAGGCATTATGATTTAAAAAGAGGCCATGATTAAACTTTAAGAATCTCTTACAATGTTCCTAAAAACAATAAGGCCAAGTATTTAATAATACAAACTGAAAAATCTTTCTTGGTACTTCAATCTCATTAATTAAAATGGAACAAACTTTTCATGTGTCAAGTCATGTGTCTCAGTGCACTATCACTGAAAACTGAAATATAGACAAATCTCAATGGCAACAGATGGGAATAGTTGGAGAGTACAAATAGACTGATAAAGAGAGAGACATGGGGAGGGTGGGAGATCTATATTTCAGGTCTTTTATCGTTTGTGATGTTGGGATGCTGAGGGCAGATGATGAAGGACAGGCTAAATGTGGCAAGTGAACAAAGCCTTACTCTGGTACCATTAGTGTCTGGGTCTCATCCCTACCCCCTCCCCCCCCCCTCTCCCTCTCTCTCTCTCTCTCTCTCTCTCTCTCTCTCTCTTTCTCTCTCTCTCTTTCTTTTCTCCCTCCCTCTAAATGGGAACATAATAATTGAAGATTCCACATCTTGAAACGAAAACCCTTGGGTAGGTAATTCAAGGCTTATTACAGAAGGCCGGGCCATTTTTCTGCTTTCTAAGCATTAAAGGGTTATTTTGTGTTCCTGCAGATGGGAGTGGGATAACCATTATGAGAACAAAGCATCCAGATAATGGAGAATGGGGCTAAAAATAAGGCAATCCTCTTCTCGCCGCGGGGGACCACTGGTCAGTGTCTGTCAGGCTGCAGCTAACTTCTTACCAGACTACTCCAAGACAGCCCTTTTACTGCCTGGACACATCCAGTCAAACACAATCATGCAAGGCCTCTTTTTGCCTCATCCAGGGTGGGCTGCAGCCATATATAGAGCCACAGACACATTCACAGCTCACTCACCTGCTGCCTAATTGACTTATCAGTGTATGGAACAAATTACAGAAGTGGAGGATAGGAAAGATGTAGGAGACAGAGTTTCCCACACCCGGGAAGGACTGCAACCTGTTTGTGGGTCGGAGTGACTGGCCTGTTCCCAGTTCTCAGATGTCAGAGATTTGCCTAAGAGCTGCACCCTAATTGAAGGAGATTAAGATAGGCTGACAACGGAGCTGACTCCCCTAAATTGAAATGCTGTAATCCATTAGTTTTCATCAGATGCGACAGTGGCGCGGTTCAGGGTCGGGTGGGGAGTGGGGACGGGGAGCCGTGGGCTACCAGGAGTAGACCTCTAATGAAGTGTCTGTACAGGCATAGAGACTGCAGACAGGCCTTTAGTTTCACACTGGCAAGGCAAATAGCTCTCACTAGTCTCCTGCCAATCTTGATGAAGGTACAATATCAATACTTTCAAATTTGATTGTGTGTGTGTGTGTGTGTGCGCTTCTGAGAATCAGGATTTAGCGTATGTGCGCAAACAGGTGAAGTTGAAAGCCTGTGACAGTAAAATATCTTTCAAGGTTCCTTCTCAATGAACACAAATACTGATCTGTAGTCCTTGCAGTATGTAGCTGATTTAGTGTTTAGCTGTGCGTGACACGTGTGTTAAGTTAGTATATCAGCTGTATCGGTTCTCCGGTAACATTGGCTGTGCTGGGTGGCTGGGAGGTTGAGGGCTGAGGGCACTAAGTGGGCGACAGGCTGGGCCAGGACGGGATCTGTTTACAGCCTGTTCATTCATGCCCATTCACTGCTTTTCTCAACGCAGAATGGGGCTCTTTGATGGAGGAGATATTTAGTTCTCAAGCGGCTGGTTTGGCACTGACTGCAGCTGGGGTTTATTTGAAAGGGATCTCCCTGCCCCCGTTGCCTCCAACCCCCCACCTTCTGTAGGCGAGTGGAGCACGACAGACAGACAGGCCCACAGCAGCCCACCCACACTAAATTAATTCTGACAAGGAACTTAAGATAACGTCAAAGCGCTGACTAATCGCAGGATTGGGTTTCTGTAAGTCAGGGAGCTGTGAAATGTGCCATCATATCTAATAAAAGACCTCCGGTTGTTCCCTTTTTCGCTCAGCGGTGGTGAAGGTTGGGAGGGAGCACGGGTGTGGTGTCAACTGTCTAGCTAGACCGGTCTGAAAAACAATTAGATTTCAATTCAGTAGTGAAAGTGCCTGTGTGTGTGTGTGTGTGTGTGTGTGTGTGTGTGTGTGTGTGTGTGTGTGTGTGTGTGTGTGTGTGTGTGTGTGTGTGTGTGTTTGCAGTTAGGGTGAAATGATTGACATGTTTGTCAAGAGGCCTAAAGAATCCTTTCCTCCCAGTTTCTTCTGCTACTTTTCTCATTCTCCGTGTCCTTTGTTGAGTTCTGTTGCGGCATTTTTGCCATTACAGGTTCGTCCATTGTCGTCTTAACTCAGATAGTTGAATGGTTTTATTTTCTGTGACTCCTCTGTTTTTTACCCATTTTACCTGCCTCTTCTCTCATTCGCTTTCTGTCTTTTTCCTTGGTGTCTGAGCTGCTGGCAGTGGAAGTCATCAGGTTCGGAGCTAATCCTGCCAAGTTGATTAGGCTGCAGGTAGCTTTTACACCAGCGGGCAAAAGGTCACAACATTGTCGAGAGCTGGATGGACTTCTTGACACAGACCATCCACATTGACTTTATAACTTACAGCACAAGGCCCTAAGGAGGGGTAATTGAAAGGCGAGAGTAAGGAAAAGGAAATTAGGAAAGTAAGAGTGTTGGGGAAAGAGAAGAGAAAGAGGGGAAATAGAGAGAGAAAAACTGTGGAGGGAAGGCCTGAGAATGGTTCTGCAGAGGCAAGTGTTGTTGCTGTAGCCATTAGAGTACATTGTTTTTTTTGATTTAAGGCAAGAGTGATATGATGGTGAGTGGAACTAGAGAATGAAGCCAGAAGCCATTCATTCTTCCCTCCTTTCTGTCTTAGTCTACGGCTTTCTATGGCTTTCAAGTCAACAATCTTTCAGCTCCACAATTGGCCAAATTGAGTGTCAGAGACTGATCTAAATGCCTCATGGAGTCCCACTCCCTATAAAGGTGGATGCTCTAGGAAGTTTATTTTTAAATAAAAAACTTCAATTATGTTATCAAGCTGAATAAAAAGATAAAATCCACCCAGTTCATATAGTGTAGTCTAATTACATTTTCTGCTTTTAAAGCATGGGTAGGTAACCTTGCAGAAATCATAACTAATCTAGCACCTTTTGGAAGACTACGATGACATGCCATATGTGCACTGGAAGAGTGTGTGCCATGCAGGAAGGCAGGTGTGTGTGATATGATTGGATGGTCTTATTTCAGTCTTACGACAACCACATATACTGGATTGTTTTTTGTCAGAGCACTTGATTTATAGATTGAATTATAACAAACATGACACAAAAATGCTGCTAAATTACATCACCCACCCTAGCTTTAATGAACTTCAGAGAGTAGGTGAAAACTGAGCTGTACAGATGGAAGCCTATTTGAAACCTGCTGTCTATGGGAAGTCCTGGGGTGGAGCCCAGAACGAACATCCTTGTTTATGACGTACTATAAACACACATACAATGCTTTGTTCTGTCATTTAATCTACAGCAGGGTTGCATTGCAAGACATGGCATGTGACAGAAATCTATGCAAAACATTTAATTTGGAACATTTCTTACTATTGCATTTTTTCCTTAAATGTATATATTCTTCTCTTTGTATTTGGCCTGCCCTGAGTGATAGAAAAAAAATGGAAATTGTTGTTTTGTGTAAACTGTATCCAGAAGTATATTTTCTATGAAAGGCAATGCTATATTCTCCTAAAGAAAAGTCAGAGGTCACACAAACAAACCGGTATCTAAACAGTCTTTTGTGTTGTTTAAAGTGGTGTCTATGAATTTTACAAACAGTGCCATCAGCAATCCTGAGCCATGCTGGTTATGATTTGACCTTGTTGAAGCCGTGTTTTACACCTAGTGTGCTTTGGGCAAGCATAGCTAACAGTCTCTGCACTATCACAGTCTTTCACAAGTTTAGGCAATATCTTTCCTGGACAATGTTCATAAGCAAACAGGAGCAAGAAGCAGGAACATGAACAGTAACACACACATACACACTTAAAAAACACATGATAAAAGCCCTATTTTAAGGAGAGGTTTGAAAGTTCACTCTAAAACACACCCACCTTGTAGGCAAGGTGTCTGTTAGTCAGCAAGTTGGTGGCAAGAGTGTAAAGTGAGATGCATCATCTGGCCTGCCTTAAGAAGAAGAGAAAGTGAGAGAGAGAATGATAGCATTAGGCAGTGTTCAACCTAGAGGATAGCGGTTTGTAACAGTCTATAACATTTTATTCCCCTTGCGTTTATCCCCTCTGAAACGAAAGTGTGTCAGATTGAACGGTTATTTAATGTGTTGCCATTGTAAGACATCTGGATGCGTTCATGGCCCAGAAGCAGGCAGGAGGCAGTTTATAGACCTGCGGTGGGGGATGAGCTATCTGAAATGGCACTTTGGCTCAGAATCATGTATGCTTACACACACACACACACACACACACACACACACACACACACACACACACACACACACACACACACACACACACACACACACACACAATGTGGAGGACAATATATATGTAGTTCTGCAGCTAATTAATATGATCATTATATATTTATTATTTAGCATTCCATTAATCATGTAGCATATTCAATGTAAGAACAAGTGCATTTTTCAAGTTCACAGAACCAACCATTTACCATTATTTGATTATCAGATGTGTAGTCTTTCTTTCTTAATCAGTTTTTCTTGATTAGTCACAATTGTCTGATTTATAAATTCAGTCCTAAGTTTAGTGAAAGCACACACACATTCAGCCAAACAAACACAGTCACACATACACACAATAGCAGCCTTCACAACAACAACATGTTTAATTTTGCAACTATGTAGACGCAATCACACACACACACACACACACACACACACACACACACACACACACACACACACGCACACACACATACCACATACTCATATTCACATTCTTACATGCCCCAAAATATATGCATTGATTTGCATGGAAATGACTAAACTTGTCGAGCCCAAACATGTCATTTCTAATCTGTCATATTAAAGGGGAAACGGAATAGCTGATGCAGCCTGGTAAAATCAAAAGAGAGGTGTGTGTGTGTGTGTGTGTGTGTGTGTGTGTGTGTGTGTGTGTGTGTGTGTGTGCGTGTGTGCGTGTGTGTCAAGGCGAAGAGTAAGACGTGAGGCGGCAAGAAGCGTCTGTCTCAGATGCCTGTAACACCACTTCACACCAGATGCTTAGCACACACTCACACACTGATATATCGATGTCTGAGTTCATTACTGTTGATGCTTCTGTATCTGTCTTCTCACGGACACTGAATGAGAGTGAGGGAGAGCCAAACATGATGATATGGTGATTGTGTGTTTGTATGACTGTAATGTGGCAGTTTGTGAGTGTATTGTTCCAGCGTGTCTGTGGTGCAGAAGCTTTTATGCTTGTATGACTGGGGTGTACACTTAATCTCTTGAAATTCTACTTTCAAAATAAAGTACTGGTCTTGACAGTCAAACACTTTGTTCAATCACAACTGGGTGAAGGAAGAGTTTAAATTAACATGAAACATGTTTGCTGTGTGTTGGTTGGGAAGAACATCAGATGGACCACTTCTAATCCAAACCAGTGAAAGCGATTGAAGTTTAGGCTAAATTTGGTTTAAAATGTCACCTTTCTGTTGTTGTCAGAATTAGTTCCTCACTTTTCTTCTCAGAGTACGATAATGTATACTGATCTGTCCTTTGCTCTGAGACTTATACAGTGTATGTTCTTTCCCGCAGCATTGAACGGCAGCTAAAAGAGCTCCAGGCCGAAATGGGAGACTCTCGGGAGCGTCCGCTGAGCCCTTCAGAGTGCCTGCAGTGGTTCAACATCAAAGCGAATAACAGTTTACGACCGGTTACCACAGGACATCAAGAGCTCATGGACTTCTTCAGAGCGCTGGTAATAGAGACTGACTGGTGGTGTTGATCATAACATTTATTTAAAATATTTCACAGATAATAATTCAAATGGTTGGGTTGCTCATACGGATTTCATCAATCTAAGCTGATATTGCTGAGAATCCCCCAGTTTCCCAATTAATTGCATATTCTGTTGTTAACATTTAGCTATCCGTTGATCCGCCTCTCTCTTATTAATACGACCTTTGTAAGAAAACAAGCCTGGATATTTTCATTACTTTTGTATGAGGACATTAATGTTCTGACTTAATCAGTTTAATGCTATTTACATCTGCATCCCCCCCTCTGCTCCACTCAGAAACAGTACCTGAGATCTGAAGAGGCGGGGAGAGAGGAGGTGACACTTCAACTACTGCTAAATGTGTCTGCCCAGTGTGGTATCTGCTTTCCCTCGTCCACCCCCTCCTCTCTGACTGCTTCCTCCATCCTCTTGGTTCATCAAGTCAGAGATGATGCTTCATTCGAGGTAATATACTGTATAATTTGAAATTCAGTGGGATTATATCATACAATATTTAATTAGTTCATGGAATTCTTAAAGAATTAATTTAGACTTTTTAATGTCCGTCTTAAAAAAGTACCCCCATATTAATATACATTTAAAGCGTTATTGGTCATTTTAATTGTTTCTGCTGTGAAACAAAGCCCTTGTTCTGTATAAAAATGCATCCAGAAGTTGAGCAGATGCTTATAGCAGTCTGAGTTAGTAAAATTGAGCATGTGAGTGTTTAAAGTGAATCAGCATAAGTGACTGCTTATGAAGACGTACTTACCGGCTTAGGCTGTACTTGTATAATCGCTCAATGTGTTGCTGTTTATTATCAGTTATTTTTTACACTTACCCTTCATTTAATTATTTCCTTAAGATCCAAGAGGCCTGGGATGACGTGCGTCTCCAGCTTCGCCGCCACCTGCTGGACCGGCTGTCTTCCCGATGCCCAGATCATCCTGGACCCAGACATATTTCCGTTCCTGAGCGGGTCCACTGTCTGCAACAGCTGTTCTTTCTTTATCCTGAGTCGGAGGCCCTCACACATTACCAGGTATGATACATTTGTGAAAATGCAGTAATAAAAAATCATGGGGAAAATTCCATAATTTTCTATTTGTTTCCATTTTGTGTTTAAACATACGATAGGGTGTGTATTAGTCTCTTCCAGAGCCACATTGTGAACTTGCTGTACCAGTATGATAAAGTATATACCAATGATTGTACAGTGATGTATTATTTTGATTTTAATGATCCAGTGTCTGAGAAGCCAATCCGTGGTGGTTCTTCTGCTCTCTGCCCTGAGCTCAAGCCCAGGCGGTGAGACCGGCTTTGACAGACTGGCTAAAGGCTTCCACCACGTGGTCCCGGCTCTGACCCAAGCCCTTACAGAGGAGCTCCATGTTCTTTCAAGACTAGCAGAACCACACACCATCCTGGGTTTCCTTAATATGGCCTACCTCAACAATGTGGCCCGAGAACTGGCCTCCCTGATGGAGAGAGAATGTGAGACGGCCCTGAGGGACAACACCACGCTTGGCAGCAAGATCAAGAAATATTCAGCCAGATCACGGGCAACTGTTGGTAAGTGGCTCTTTGTGAATATTTGTTTTAATCTGATAGCTATTTGACTCTTTCTGCTCATTCCTTCCTCTCTCTTCTAGTCCTTGGTAAGTGGTTAGATGTAGCTTACAGCAGTTTGTCCTTCCATTTCTGCCTTCTTTCCACTCCTCCTGCTTCTTATTGTTACCCAATAAAGGCTAACGATTTTCTCTCTCCATTTTTACTTTTCTGTTACTTTCCAACTGTATTGTGTAGTGATCTGAGCCACATCCAAGGCCTCTTTAAGTGATTGTCAGTAACTGCTGTTCCCCTTGTAATTGCTTTCTTTTTACTGCCCCCTCTCCCGTCTGCCTCACTTTCCTCTTAACCAACAAAAAGAGAAGAGTAGCATTTCCAGGGCCAAGGCTTCTTTTGAAACTACTTCTCAACACTATTTACCACACGGTTTGTCTATGACTGTGATGAGCCCTGATCCCAAGAGAGGTCCGAGCTATATCCAAGGTCTGTCGACAGTATCTTTAAGGCGCAGTTAATTCCCTCCTTCACCTTGAGCCTCATGCAATATGCACTGTTTCATCTTAGAGGAAGGTTTGAATTGCGTTAAAAACATAGCTCTGATGTCCTCTTTACAATAATGCCATAAAAAAATTAATCTAATTCAAGTTAATTAAAACATAACAAGGGCAAAGTAGCAGCAGCACATTTATTCAATCTCATGACCTCCCAGTGAAGAAGGGGAATTGATTCATCTCAACCTTCCTCTTACTTGAGAGAAAAAAATATGGTGAAGTAGTTTTGATATTTGTCACTAAGGCAGAATGTGTCACCGTCATGGAACAGGCAGTGATGTTATGAGACGAAGAGAAGAGTAAAGACCTTCACGCGCTGTGTCACTTTTGATACTTAATTCCCTGCATATTCTCTCTGTTTGTTTTATATTGGCCTATTTACGGCTTGCTGAGGGTAAAGATTCACAATAAAAAAAGTAAAGTGTGTGAGCCATTGTTTACTTTTTCAAATATGGTGCACATGTCAACTTCCCTGCGGAACGAGGAGGAGAGTGCTTTTACATCTGCCATTCTTCGATAAACACACCAGCAGCCTTGCGTCTTTTTCTCCCTCTCTCCCTCCCTCCATCTCTCTCTTTCCATCTCCCTCTCTGGTTTTTACTTTCCCTCTCCTTAAATGTGAGATGAGAGGAGGCAGCCAGGATAATTGGCCATGCGTCAGTTGGGCTGTTTGATCACGTAACGCGGCGGAGGCTACACACCTACGTGCCGCTCAACAAACCGTCAAATGTAGCACCGGAGGCAGAACACGGCTCCAAAGGGAGCGGGGGACCCGTGCTGTGTAATGATGGTAAAATGGAGCAGTTTTGCCTGTGCTGGTTTTACGTGTGTGTGTGTGTGTGTGTGTGTGTGTGTGTGTGTGTGTGTGTGTGTGTGTGTGTGTGTGTGTGTGTGTGTGTGTGAGAGAGAGTTTGACTATCAGCTGCAACACCGCTTTAAGGGCTACAACTGGGATTACATTTTTGTGTTGTTCATGTTTTAGTCCCCCCCCCTCCGCCCTCCCAAAAAAAGCTCAAGAACCCACATATCCACCACCCTAACGCCCGTGGCTCCTTCAGAGCCAAAGCTTAAACATTAATGCATAATCTGCTTTCACACTTTACTGTCTATACTGTATGCTACGCCCATAATTGTCAAGACAATTATGACAGTGGTGGAAAAAAGTGATTCTATTTTCATAAGCATCCTGTGACTCCTTAGATCTCCTCCTCCTTCCCCGCTGTGTTATTGTTTA
This sequence comes from Taurulus bubalis, assembly GCF_910589615.1. Taxonomy (NCBI): domain Eukaryota; kingdom Metazoa; phylum Chordata; class Actinopteri; order Perciformes; family Cottidae; genus Taurulus; species Taurulus bubalis. Next base: position 13,318,746 of record NC_136596.1, on the reverse strand, counting down.
TTTCCGCAGTAGAGGCAGGCGGTAGGTATATTTTGATAAGAGCCATGCCTGGGAGACTCTGTAGGCTCCCGGGGGAGCAGCGCTGTCTGTAGCATCAGCCACTGTCAAACCACTGAACCATTTAACAGCGTTCACGGCGAGATCTGCCTCCTCTTTTAACCCCACTGACTCAAAGGTAGGCTCTGACATTGTACCCAGACAGATCTCCCTTTTCTTCTTTTCTCTTCCCTTTTCCTTTAGTCCATCTCTCCAGTGTCCAATAGCCGTCCTTTTTTCTTCTCTTGTCTTTTCCCATTTTCCTGCAGTTTTCCCAGTGTAATCGGGTGAGCAGTGAGACTTTGTGCTAGACAGGTTGGCTGGTCAGGAACAATACAGGCTTTAAACCTTACTAACACACCTCACTGAGTCTGCAGGGGAGGAAGAGAGCCAAGTCTACATGTGCATGTCACTATATTTGTGTGCGCGTGCGTCAGTTACAGTTTTTTCATACTTTTAAGCAATCCTGTAAAGTCTCTACCGTCATGATTTTCCACAGTAAAAGTTGCAGACAGATAATATTTGTCCTAAGACAATTACACACTTTTCACTTAGGTATTGCTCATGTTTATACAAATATTCGTGACCAGAATTAGCGAAACCTTTAGATAAAGTTATAATTATTCCTTATTCCTTTTTATTTTTGCCCTGATGTGTGAATGTGTATTTGTGTGGCTATGAAGTTAGATACATGTGTTAATTTGTGTTTTCAATCACCTTTTAGCATATGTCATGTGAACATGACTGTCTGCCCATCTGTTTTTGAGTTGATGCTAGTGTGTGTGTGTGTGTGTGTGTGTGTGTGTGTGTGTGTGTGTGTGTGTGCACTAATTGCAGCCTTACTGAGGAAAACGTGTGATCAAGAGTCATTTATTACCTCCCTTTTAAAAATACATCATTAAATTACCATATGGCTTCAGTAATTTCCATACATATGAATAGGACATCCATGTTTTTGTAGGACATCAAAAGCTTTCATTCCAGCTTGTCTGCATACACACATACAATGTATTCCCTAACAGTCGACCACAGGGGTGAAGTCGAGGTTGTTCAAACACTGTGCAACCCCATTCTGATAGCGCTGATTTGAATTCCACTTTCACTAATTTCCCCATATGACGACGTCGGCAGCTCCCAATAGATAAAAAAAGGATTGAGTTTGAACATACATAGGAAGCACATTCACTGCCACCGCACCCCACCCTCCTCGCCCTTTCTGGCTCTTTGAACTCTTTCTTAGAGAATGCAGAGCAGCCTATTCAGTGGGGAGAGAGGTTCTGTAGTGACGCGAGATAGCGAGGCTGAGGCTCTGACTGGCATTGGAGGTGCTTGTGGGGATTGAGGCTGCTTGGGAATGGCGTTTGTTAATATTTATTAAGAGCAGCTCCTCACTAGATCATATCTCTGCCTGAGTTTATACACACTGTCAGCCAGGGACATGCACTCGCATGCTGCCATGTAATTATGGCCTTGGTAGGTGGTTTTGTGTGTGTGTCTGCGTACAAGTAGGCATGTGTGTATATGTGATGCTTCCAATTTATGGATGATTAGTTTTTACTGTATGCTGCTGTCTTTTTATTGTCCTTGCAGACAATGACAAGGCCTTGTCTAAGAAAGTTACCACACAGAGCAAGTTGTTGTTTACTAATCTTAATGAGAAGAGCGGGGTCTTTACTCTCTGGTCGTGTAATGTGTGAGTGTGTGTCAGTGTTAATTTTCTCTAAATCATGGCTCCAATGAAATCACACAGAAAAATATGTTTCATGGCCCTTGAGAATGTGTATTACGCATGCCATTTATTTTTTCCCCATTTCCTCCGAGTGGTCACAATGGCTTTTGTGTATCACTCTTGAAAAGCTCAAGGATATGAACATTTTCCTGGCACCTTCTATTGAGAAAGCACATACAAAAATGGCTTGCTTATTGAGAACAGCCAGCACTTTGTGATGAAGAGTCAGTATGTTTAGCCGAGGGCATGAAAACATTAATGCAAACAAGGGTACAAACAAGTTGGTTTTAATGAAGTGCTCCCTTCAAGACAATACATTTCTCCTTGCTCTTCATCCCGGCAGCCCGGTACAAGTACGTTGAGGAAGCCACACAAATATTAACCCCTATCTCACTGCCACTGCAAAGAGAACCAGATACACAGACACCCACAGAAGAGGACAGATAAACATACATATAGTATATATGTAATATAGAAGAAAGTAAGCCCTTCTTCTCTGTCTCCACAAACACACCACTTTCACCACTCCACCTCCTTCTTTCTAAGGCAACTTAATTGAGATATCAAATATTGCAACTTTCCCCTTCTGTGAAGGGCAGGTGGCCCCTGCTGTGGCCTGGTTGGACAGCACCCAGGGAAAGGGCCACAAGAGACCAGGGCTTGTGTGGTTTTGTGTGTTCATGTATGTGCGTGCATGTGTCATAGTGTGTATTGGGGAATCGCAGCAGGAGGCTTCCCATAATAATGCTGTCTGAGTGAGCAGTGGGCCGCAACTGACGAAGAAGACCCCAGCTGTCACAGGGCCTAGCGGGCGGTCCACAGCGGCTCATAGCCTTCCCACATACACACATACACACACAGACGTACCCCAAGGCACCCACAAGACCCTGCTTGACACGAGATGTACACACAAGATGGCAAGGATACACAGAGAAAGCATGCACAAAAAGAAACACACAGAAGTGCTCTACAGCCATAGCGTTACACCCCAAGAGCAAAGCCCCATAATGAGAAGGAAGAGGCGCACAAACCCTTAACGCTTTGTGTTGCCTTGTTGATTACAAATGAACCAACTGTCTTCTGTGGCTAAAACCTACATTTAAGGTTAGGCTATTTCTTGTCATTGTGCGAATGTAAGCACTAGGATTTGGTTAAAAAACAAATCCTAGCGCTTTCTAAACTTTTTTAATCTTTATAATTCTGTTTTATGGTTTGTATGAAATATGTAAGGCAGGTTTAATTCCCATTGTTCAAGTCGTGCTAAGCTGGCATTGCCTTCTGACATTCCCAGTTTTTATCTCGATATTTAATGAAACCAAATGCTGACATCACCTGTAGGGGGTGTTGTACAACACACACATCAGCACAAACACAGATAGCTGGTCTTAACATATTGTGATCGCATGATAAGAGACTGCAGGCCAGTCTGGTAGTGTGGTAAGAGATGCAGACCAGCCCGCTCATGGTCTGATTTAGACAGACAGAATGAGCAAAAGAGAGGAAAATGAGGGACAAGGGATGAGCGAGAGAGAGATACTGTGCTGGAGAGAAATTAAATCAGTGGCTGAATTATTGCATGATTGCCCATTCCCCAAAGACTTGGGCATCATTTGGTAGAAAGTGTCTAATAATTGGTTTTCGGCCATGTCAGACACATGCAATTCCCCCTACTAATGGCTCTGTTTGGAAGAACTGGGCCTCCTGGGTCAGAGAAGGACAGAAAATAACCAGACGGCAAAAAGAGCCTTGCGCCCTTCTCCTTTTTTTTTTTCTCTCTCAGATAAATGAGGGAACAAGAGAGAAAGAGAGACACAAGAAGGAGAGTGTGTGTATGTGAGCGAAGAGGAAATGAAGTGGCAATAAGTGCAGCCAAAGGGGAAATGCTCTTCACCGCGAGTTTAATACATCAGACTGGGGATTTGGCAGCCCGCCACACAGCAATTGTTTACCTTTTTGCTCACTGGCTGCATCTGTTCTGTTTTGTAAACGGCACTAAACTATTCGCCCGTAAACACCGGAATCAATAACAACTGCTAAGGGAATTCCCTTATCCCGCCCCTCCCTCTCTTCCCCTCCCTCTCTTCCACATGTTTTCATCCCTAACCACCACCCCTTTTCCTTCCCCTAGTTCTCCTCCTTTCTCCCCTTTCTCTCTGTTCACTGCCAGTCAAAAGCAGTGTGTGTGTGTGTATATGAGAGAGAGAGAGAGAGAGAGAGAGAGAGAGAGAGAGAGAGAGAGAGAGAGAGAGAGAGAGAGTGCTGTGTAGCTGATGGTGGATCCCACAGGAGAGACAGACAAGGAGAAGACTGATGGCTCGCCAAAAATACCTGCTCTGTTTGTTTTCTCCTTTTGTGTTACATTGTTGTCATTGTTAAAAGCTACAAACTGAGACTGGCCACTGTAGACCTGCAGAGTTTGGTGTTTTCAGACATTTTTTGCAATCTTCCTCCTCCATATGAAACATAAAGCCCACTTTCCACAGACACTTTTTGTCTGTTCCACACATTTTGTTGAATGACATATTGCTTGCCATATGCTGACTTACTTTGAGGGCTTCTGATGAGATGCATATTGCTTTTATGGTTATCACAGTAACAATTGATTTTCTTTTTGTTCATAAGAACACCCTCACACTTTAATGTCATAGGGGGGAGCTTATATTTAACAATATAATTTGTCCCTGCTTTCAGCACCAGCTTCCAGCACCTGTCCTCCCTTATTGATTCTCAGTACATTGACCTTTGGTTGAACCATTCTGCCTACTAGTGCCCTTCCTCATTCTACTCTATGAGACATGCCATGCACTACGCTATATGACACACCTGGGTGCTTTTAAGCACACCCTCTCCATCAACCGGCTATGAGAGCCTCCATTTGGCCTCACTGTTGTGACAAAGGTATAATGAGGTTTAGATGGCTGTGTACTAGACTGCTATGGCTATAAGGCTATTTGGCTAGGGAGACGACTATAAATACCTATATAGCCTGGGCGGCAGGGCTCAATAAGAGGCTGTGGTAGAACATTGCTAAACATCAAGGTCATGTGTGACGACTTAAAGTGTGAGTTAGTGAGCACGTGAAACAGTCACAGGGTCACAGGTTGAAGGAATGAATGGTCACAAAGGGGAGAGAAGGAGATGATGCTCTGGAAAAGGTGATTCTCCAGATGAAGTGGTGGTTAATGGGTGCTATGCTCAAATGAATGCCCAACAGAAGGTGGATGGGTTTGCGGGTCGTAGTGATAGCTTTTTAGAGAATCCACTAGCTCTCTCTAATGTGTCCCCGTATAATCAGATTTAGATTGTTTACTCTTGAGTTGTTGCCCCCACATTGAGTCACGGAAGGCTATGTTGATTTGCTGGTGACTTCAGAAATAGACATGATTGTTGGTGCGTGCGTGAATGTGCAAGCCGGAGAATGAGGCTGGCACGTGCGTGTCAGCCAGGTCATGCATGTACACATGCACAACGAGGTAGTCTCTCTAGCACAGGCTCCCACTGGACCCCATTACAGAGGAGCTGCCGAGCTGCGGACCAATGCAGCTTAATCACACACTAACACACACCAAATAATTACACAGGTATTCACATGTGATTTCAGAGATGCATGCACACACACTTTCACATAAATACATGTATACACTACGATTTGCAAACACAAACAAACTTGAGGTCAGAATATATTCCACAGAGTCTGGTAGCAGTGTAGCAATTATCCTGCAAGACTGACATGTGCAAATGTGTGTGAAAGTGTCTTCTACAAAATCAAGTTATTCATAAAGACCTGCATTACATGCACATAAACACACATGTGCACACCCGGCAGACACAAGCAGTCATCGACTCTCACTCATAAACTCTCATGTAAACAAACACACATGCATACACACAGAGAGAGTCAAGGCCTCATGCATGATTAAACCAGGCGTCCTTGGGGACAGTGTGTTGTCATATTGTTAGATTTTGTTTAACAATATAGCAAAATTACATTAGGATCCAGAGGCGATAATGTTACAATTATTGGAAAAGAGCCCCCCTCTTCTTTCTTTCCTTCCCAACACTCAATCATCTCTGTGCTTTCAGAGTCAAGGCTAATACTGAGCTCATCCATTCCCAAATGCCTTTGCAGTAGAGGAGCTCATTTAAGCGGACACACAAAAGTATTTGTGCATGTGTCTGCGAGTATGGCAACGCATCTCCCAGCCGCCCATTCTCCAGCTTAATGCGGAACATCCCCCGGGTGATGGCTTTGGCAGCCTCCAAAATGGGAAATCCATATTTGCCGAGGGGGTCATCGGCGGGTTAGGGGAGAAAAGTTTGTGCCGAGAGAAAAGGATGTGCATGTGTGACTTCTCAGGGAGCAAAGTTTTGCATATTTTTTCACTGTCTCTTTGTTTATGCCGTGTTTTGGGAAAACATGAATGGGTCGATTTTTATAAGAGGTGCCGTGCCAGGCAAGACTTGAGGGGGGTTCTTATGAGTGCATGTAGGTTGGGTTGAAAACCTATTTTCATGAAATTGTTTATTTCTTTTCTGAAATGTAAACTGTCGCGCAATTCTCACTCTATATCTTCGTCAATCATGTATTCACAAGCATAGGCGATGTTTATTTTTTCCTATTTTACATTATTTTTCTCCCCCCCCCCCTCACAGCGCCAATGGAGCTCCCCATGAAAAACAGAAGCTTCCGTTTAACTGTACACCAGCTGAGGGCGTTAACCCAGCTAGCCTGCACCCTGCTGGGGTTTGAGAGGATTGTGAAGGAGCTGGTCACTAATATGACCATCATTGATTGTACAGGAGAGACTCCCTCTGTAAAAGGTACGACTCCATGCATGTGTGTATACATAATAGACATGTAACCAGGGCTGTGGCTACCTCCGGTATCATGATCTCTTTACTTTTCCTGGGGAATTGAGTAGTCTTAGTAATGTAATGTGATGCAGGTTACATTTACAATTGTACGATTAAACATGACAGATAATAATTAAATATTCTTCTGATCAAATACTTTTAAAATGAACAATTTTAAGGCCAAAAGGATATTTGAATATTTTCTATGTTTTCCCACAAGAGTGTTTGCCTCACAGTGAGGAAACGGTTCTGAAGCAGTATTTAGACTATCAAGTAGACAGCTAGAGTTAGCTGAAAATGATCAAACAGATAATGAATGATTAGATAATTAGACTTTGGTTACAGTGGGGGGACCTATGTAGTTTCTTGCTACAGTCCTCCAGGCATCAACAGTCCAGTTGTGAACACACACACACACACACACACACACACACACACACACACACACACACACACACACACACACACACACACACACACACACACCCACACACATTGTTGCATGTTCTACCAGGGAATCTGAGTTGTGTCTGAAGAAATGTTATTTTAGTAGGGAATTATCGTGGGTATTATATAAGCCTTTAGTATCCTTTTCCTCTCTCCCCTTTGAACTGCCGCTATAGAGATGTTAAATGAAAGCTTTTGGTGCATGGAGTAATTTCCATAAAGGTTACATTTACAAAAACAAGATTTGCAGAAAGGCTCAATTTACAGAGAGGTAAACAGCCTTTAAAGGGCAGTTATCCAAATCATTAATTCCAGGCAATCAAACGGCTTAATTACCAGAAATTCATCAGATGGGCTTAAAGGTCAAAAAGTGATGCGCTTGCTGCTTCCTCCTTCTTCCATTCCATGCGGTCTTGTTCGGCTAAATTGCCTCGCCTGGGGTCTCACTCTTCTCCTTCTGATTAGGAAATTGTGGCCATGATGTTCACGCTTTTTAATTGCAAACCAGCCCAACATCCTGTACGCTTGTCTTCATGTCCCCCCTACATATCCCCGTCTCCCCACACATCAACACAATCTCCCCTCATGGAATTACCCCATGTGGTTGATGCTATCTGGGTTCAAATCAAATCTAAGCCCCAAATTTAGACTCGTAAAGCAGTTGCCATTAGGATTTACTGCCTTTTGCTTCTCCCTCTGAGGCATGTAGTTATTCTCCGGTCACTGTCTCTTTTGAGCTCATGGGGAAGGATGGGAGCAAAATGACCCATATCTGGCTCTGAGTTATTTACAGTTGCTTTCATGTCACTACACTTTGCATTCAGTCAGGCCCTTACCACACAATATAATACAGTATATTATGTGTGATATGGGAATCTCAGAAAAGATGCTACTGACTATCACCACATAACCTTCCATTTTTATCTTGTGAGTTTCTGAATCATTGTTGGTCCCTGTTGAGATTTCTTTGACGTTATTTGAGAGCTCTAACAGGCACAGTCACTGTTTGATGTCTTTAAAGATTTATTAAATGATGTTTGCAATGTTATTCAGGCATCTTGAAAAAGAACAGAGAGGATTCAGATGTGACAACAGATGGCAAGAAATCCACTGCAGAAACACTTCTCCAAATGCCAGAGGTGAGACTTTTCTATGTGTTCATTTTAAGACCCTTGTGAGAAAGTTTCTGTTCTATTACAGCAATTCAAAGTCATTCAGTCTTGTTATCATTTTACAACAGGTAAAAATATCCCCTTCAGCATTCCAAAATGAAGTGGCTGTTGGCTCTATTTTGCAGGTGCAGGTTTTGGAGTTTGACTGGAGGTCAGCATTTAGGGGGCTGGTCCCTCACATGGCACATTGTGTTAAAGTGGTGCTGGATGACGTTTGTACCAAGAGTCTACAGCAGGAAGAAGCATTACATTCTTCAGGACATACCTCCATCACCCTGAGCCGAACTACAGGACACACCGACATCGCAGCCGGCAGCTCCCATCTCAGAGAAGACTCCTTCTACACCTACTCAGAAAGAGAGACTCCAAAAATGATCGCCAAGGTACTCCCAGTTTTTTGGTCGGATAGAATGGTTGTGAAGCTAAGTAGTGGTATTTTTTTACTTTTATATATATTATTCCTTATAAAGTATAATATATTTACGTTAAGTAAGTGATACAGACATATCTTGCAAGTTACACAGAAAACCAAAAACGAGGAAACCATGTCTGACCTCTCTTTCTTTTTAGTTTTCCCATTCATGGTACAATCTGTAATCTTAATGAAAACAACGTGGTAGACTTGCTACCAAAATATAATTAAAAACTTCTGTAATGATTGACAGATTTTTAAGTACAACGATAAAAACCTGTTAGTAAGACAACAGTCCACACATGAAGCTGTTTCTCTTAATCAGGACCATGCACTAGATCATCAAAGTAAAATGTATGAAATCATTTCTCATACAGTGCAAGCATTCATACTTGTTAACAAGCAAATTTCAAGTCAAAATGTCTTCTCTTGTTTACTTCTGTTGTCTTTTCTTCTCTTTAAGAATAAAAGTTACAAAAGAAAAAGCATAACTTGAAAATGTAATTCTGAATATTTCATTTATTTTATCCCTTATTGGTCTGTCCCCAATCTAGATGGGCTTCTATGCATGTGCTTCACATGTTATTCACATTAAACAACTCTACCAACACTGTAAGCCACTGTTTTTCTCCCACACACAATTGATGACATTATAATTCTGTAATACTTAGCTGGTCTATGTTCACACAAACTGAAACACACACTCACAAACACATGCACCTGTCTAATACAATGGGTAATTGTGTACAATTAACCTATGTATTAGACCCCAACATGTCACTCCTCACCCTCTGCATGAGCATGCATTGCCATACACACCTGTGCCCCTCTCCTGGTTATCCTCCTTTATTAGTACATGGCTGAACAATGCATGTCTACAAACATCACCTAGACCTAAGGGAGATTAATGGGTTTGTAGCCATAGCAGAAAGCACCCTCTCCAATAGAGAGCCCAAATGATTTGGGCCTGACACAGTTGACACCCTGGATCAGAAAGGGCCTTGGAAAGAATCATCAGCATTACTTGAGGGGAGGACTCTTAGAACAAAAGAGAGACAGGGGGTAACCAATACGCAAGATATGGGATAGTATGAGGGCTAGATGGTGTGTAGAGAAAGGTGTTTAATTGGGGAACGTATCGGGTATCCAGATGATAGAGAGATGTCTCACTAAGAGGCAGGGCAGAGAGCAGGATAAAGACAGGATAGTTGGAGAGGAGATGAGAAGAGAGGGCCTGGGAAATGGCAGGGAGAGGTTAGGGAGACTTTTCCCAGAAGGAAGACCAGAGTCCGACGTGAGACCATGCTTAGTGTCTAACTACAAAGGTTCTCCAATGTTCTGAGCTGGAATTCCACATACTTACTTCCATTTAGAATGACACTGTCCTGTTTTTGTTTTTTTTTACCTTTGCTGAACAACTTTTCTTTCTGAAAGTTTCTGGAACTCACTTTCTCCCACCTTCTTTTAACTCTTCTGCTACCCTGCACTTCACATTGCACAGACTCTTATCATTACTGCCTCACCTCTTTCTCTCCTCCCCCTTCTCTTCTCCTCTAGCCCTTTTACACTGACAGTATTTTTGGCTCTCATTGCTAACAAGTGTCAGAATTTGTCTGTGCTCAGGACCTGTACAACATATTTATGTGTAGGTCAACGCTTCAAAGATGAGAGCCTTTCAGCCCAAAGGTTATACATGCATGCATTTGCATTCAATAACAGCGAGCCAGACAGACATCCAAGACGAGACCGTTAGGTATTATATGTATATGTTTTACCCCCTCTGTCCTTTTTTGACACATGCGCTAGTGTTTGAGCAGAGAGCAAATTACTATACAAGACACAAGCATGAAATATTGCCAGTTCAAAGGCATTATGATGGATCAATATTTCACACATTTATATTCATATGTTCATACCTCAATCCTCGCTTCTTTTTCATGTGAACCCACTTCACTGTCTGTATTACCATACATATGCAGGCTGCGACGTTACTGTTCATCCATCAGAGTACCTTAGATTGTGTACTTTTTATCATTGGCAGTCAGTAGTGAGTAAAATGCCAAATACAGCCGGAACTCGCCCTCTTGTCAGAAGCTGGGATTGAACTTTCCTTGTTTGGGTGGGCCTTTCTAAATTAGGATCTACTTCTCTATTAAAGCAGCAGAAGTGCCTTTTCTGTATGCAGACTTCACCTGCATGTTCAGTTCACTTGTCTGTCTACTCCAAATTGTGCATGCACAAACAGGCCTCCCTAGCACTTAAAAACTTCATACAATCTATTTCACCTTGCTGCAATGGTCCTAGTGGGATTCTGGGCTTTGATCTTTGCTAGTTAAGGTTTCAGTCTGACTTCAGTGTGGATGCAAGTGTGTGGTGGTTGTTGCGCAAGTGTGCATGTGGCGATGACTGTCTGCTCAGTGTGTGTGTTTGTGTCCGTGCACTGTATGTGTATGAGATGCTTCTCCGGGGCCTCTCTATCACTTTGCTAATGCTGAGTGTTGTGTATGCCTCTGCCCTCTCACTCTCTCAAAGCTAAGCTCCTAATGAACTACATACAGTCAGATATTGACTTAATTGCCCAAACGGCCATTGTTCACAGGCCTTTTAACCCCATTGGAAGCTTGGAGAAAATTGTGTAAAGAGATTGTGAGTTTGTCAATTGTGTACACACACACTGGAGCCCCAATCTGACAGAACGTCCCCAGTCAGCTCCTATAGTGACTCAAGTAATAGAGTGCGTGACTCGAGAAGCAAGTAACACATGCTGTGATTGATTGATTGACTAAACTTGCATAGAGTTTTCTGAGTTATGGTGATTCTTTTTTCCCCTCAGTGTGACCTGGCTTGGTAGCATAAGGGACATGTGCTCTGTTTTAAGTCTTTTTAAGAATCTGCCTGACTCATAACTCACATGTATAGGTGTATAAATGTGGAGGCGCAGGAACTCACACACACGTGACTCCTTGGCGCTTGCCTGATCATCTTTCACTGTTTTCAATGTGTGTCAATACGAAGCACATGAGGTAGAAAAGGCAATGGTGTCAAGGTGTGCATCTTGCTCTCTACAGATATATCAACGGCACACACACACACACACACACACACACACACACACACACACACACACACACACACACACACACACACACACTCGAAGAAGAATGATGTGGGCAGCCCTGACCCCATAGGCCTTTTTCCAGGTCAAATGTGGATGAGTTAAATACATCTTACTTGTTGCTCAGTCAGTTTATAGAAATAGTAATAGGTATTCTACATTACTGAAACAGCTCCATTTTCCTTCTTCACTTTCACCTTTGCCTTACCTTTTCTTATGCTCTCCTTTCAGTACATCTGAATCCCCACCTCTGCCTATGTGCTGTAACATTTTTGCTTGAATGTGGTGAACATGATGTATGCTGTGATAAAATTAGTGCTGATGTACTCTCAGAAGTAAAGGTTTTATTTGACCTGATACCAATTATGTTAAGTTCAGCAGCCAAGTTTATTTGGAGGGAATGTCTTTAGACATCTGTATTCTACATTTGCACTGATGTTTGCTTTTCAGCTGTCATGTGGCTTGCACAATGTTAGAGAAAAATGCATGTGTAATACTCAGCTCAGTCTCGAATCCTTGTCATTCTGATGACTCCCCGCAAATGTTCCATTATTTATATCTAATGAGGTCGCTCTCTGATGTTTTTCCTCTTACTGACAGGTTTCCCCTCTGTTATTGAAATCATCTTATCTTGTCTTTGCCTTCTCTTTCCCTTCAGTTCTGTGGAGCCATCATGACTGAGCTGGATGCCTTACTACCCTTGGCAGCAGCCTGCCGGGACAGCTCTCTCCTGGAAGTGCGATCAAGCTTTGTGGAGACATGTAGCAGGGCAGCGTTGGCCATGCTGGGCCGTTTGCAAGAGAGGGCCCTTGAGGTACCATCCTGTGCACCTCTGAGGAACATGCCTGCTCTGCTGGCCACTTGCATTTATGTGCACCAACGACTGGAGCACTACCATGCCAGGCTGAAAGATTCAAATACTACTTCAGCTAAAGTGTAAGGAGAGGTTGTATCTGTGTGTGTTGGTGGGTATTATGGCATGGGAGTGGAATGGTATATTGGCTGCTGTGCATTGATGTATGTGTTTGTTTTACTACATCCTCTATATCTGTCCCTCTATCCACTCCAGCATTCATTGGATAAAATACAGAAAGTGTTAACGTTTATTAATTTAATCTGGTGACCTCAATGAATGACTTGAAATGCAGGTTGGGAGTCCCAAATGTTTATGTTACAGTTATGGCTGCCTTTCAAAAGGAACAACAACATAAACATTGAGCCATGGGGAACATGTCTGTGTGAGTGAGTGATGCTGACTCGCTGCACTAATCAGTAGAAACATGGAGATTAGTCACATTGGCAAATTAGGATTTTACTGTCTGTATTTCATAATCACAGGACCAATACATGTAGTTACAATAATAATACAACAATGATTTATACAACTGCAGATGGTGACTGTAGAGGGAATCAGGCTACGTCAAAAATTATCAGACAGGCCTTGCTTCCAACATCCTCACTTTAACATCAGTCAATAATTTCCAAACTGCTGTCAATTTATCCACGATAACCTAATCAGATAGCTTGCTCAACAGATAATAAACAAAATTGCATTATAAACCGTTGTGCCACAGACTGAATCAGTGTATCTCAACTCACTCCAGGTGCTCTGTTTGTATTGTTACATGTTTATTTAATATACAGTATATTTAGGTAGAATCCTTCTTCCAAAATCTACGAGCCAAATTGTACATTTTAGATCAAGACGAAGGGACCAGAAAGTAAAAAGAAAAAAAGAGTAGAAGTGATTGACAGAAGGTAATGACGCCCATATTGTGTCCACATCTGGTGAGTTTTTATGCCCCATAATACCCCCTTAACCTCTGCTCTCCACACATCCCCTTTTAAAGGCATCTCTGGTGCCCTCAGTGCTGCTGTTGTCCCACCTCTGGCCCTTTGCACCCCTCCACCTGCACTCACATCGTGCCCCTCCAGTCATAAAGCACTTCCCTCTCTCTACACCATTCAGTCCCCCTGGTTTTACACCTCCTGCACCCCTGTTAAACTCTTGGCTCTCTCTGGAAAGTATCAAGGCTGGCAGATTTAAAGGATACGAAATGTCAAACTTAACTTTTAGAATAAATCATCAGTTCTTTCATGTAATCATCTCACCTCATGTGTGTTTGATAGCTCCCTGAATATACAGTAATCAAGTATGCATCTGGATTACAGGATTGTGCCCGATTGGATTCTTGACCCTAGCGGCCCCTTTCTTCTTACACCATATGCATCATAGATTTAGTATTTTCTGTCATTACCGTTAACAGTTTGTTTCTCTCCCCCATGCCCAGACCCCTGACCCTGCTGCCTATCCAGAAGTACCAGGATACAGTGGAGGCATTAAGAGACCAGCTGACTGCCTACTGTATCCAGGTTTGTTCCGCCTGCATTCTTCAAGACGCAGAGAGTCACCACTGGGCTGACCCCAAACCTTTCTACGAGGTAAAGTGACGTCACATTTCCATGAAAACTAGCAAGTTTGATTTCCTTTCCCTGTAGGACACCTAAAAAATACTTATCCACACCGTGCTAAACTCTTAAGATAAAATATATTTCACTGTCTTCATAAACTTTTTGACATTTAAGATGTATAAGTGGAGCCTGTTTGAGTATTACTTATTTAGCTCCAAATCAAAAAGACTAATACATAAAACATCTGCAGTATTATCTAGTGTTGATTTCATTCCTTTCATTGTAAAAAGTAGAAATTCTATTGCCACGTGTCGTAGTCGACTTTTTCTGTAGATTTGAGGAACTCTAGGAATTATACTCTGGAGCTTTCTCACTTCTTCTTTTCATTCCCACAATACACCTTTACCTCCCACTCTCCCGCTTCTAACCAATCCTTCTACTCAGAGCTCCCTGAGAACATCTGTGGTTTCCATGCTGCCTTGGGGGCTCCAGGGATTCAGCTGTCTGAAGTCTGCAGTCTACACTGGGACTGTCTGGAAACAGCATAGGGCCTCTGAAACTCCCCTACCTTTATGCCCTTAAACCAATCTAAACCTGCTCTCTCTTTCATACTTTACCCTGCTTTTGCCTTTTTTTTCACTTTGTTCCTCTCTCCTTCCCCGGGTCACTGGTGTCAGACAGACCTGCTGTGCGCAGGTGTGTGCTTTTGTTCAAGCAAGTCTGTGTGCATCTGTGCAGATGAACGTATGTGTGGTTGTGCAGCAGCATCTCAGGATTCATTTCATTTGGTGTGTATATATGTATCAATGTGTAGTTATTTGTGTAGTTGTATGCATGAGGTTTCCATTTTCTGGATCCCCAGACTTGTTTCTTGGCTCATTTACAGCTCAGTGTCGCTCCATGAGAGACCCTTATTTTATTTATTTTTGTTATATTACATTGATATTGACACATGAATAGTTGTTGGCAGTGAACTATTTAATACGCGATTAAAAACAACACATGAAGTCAGTTAAGGCGATCAAAAGGAGTATGGAGCATGACCTTGGCTACCTTCCTTGTCAGGATTTTGGCTTTAGAGCGAAATGCTACATTTAATTTGAGAAAGAAAAAGCAGTTATAAGTTTCCCATTTAATTCTATCCTCGGTTCTCCATCCCAGATTCAGTCCTCACTGCTGTCAGGCCGTCATTTCGAATATGAATTTGTTCGAAGTTGACCTGGCTGGTTAAATAAAGTTTGACTTGAGAGAACAGATTAAAAAGTCCAACCACACATATAGTTGCGGCTGCTCTTGTTTTGGATCCAACGTCTGTTACCACAGGCGGGGATGGCGCCCTAATCCCGGACATAGAGCTCGGTCACGCTCCCCATCAACCACCGATCCCTAAATGACTGCCTCCAGGGAGGAGAGGAAGGGAGAGGAAGGAGAGAAGTAAAATATGAGACAGATGAGGTGAAGTGAAGTGGGAAGAAAATGGAAAGGGACTGTGAGGCATGATTAGTTTGAAGACCGTCGGAAGTTTTGGGTGTGTTGGTATCTCCGCCACACACATTCAATCCGAACGTGTGTGGCGGAGATATGCTGGAGCAGTTCATTGTTGGAGGTTAAACAGGATACTAATCTCTTTTCCTTCATCAGTCCTTCCCCCTCTCTGTTTGACTGTCTTTCTTTCTTCTCACTCTCACTTGTCTTTGCTCACTTTATTCAGTGAAGTTCTCAATTTCCCCCCTTCCCCCCTTCTCTCTTTCTCTCTCTGTACGTGTGGGCGTGCGTGAATGTGCGTGCAAGTGATGTGTTCTCCAGGTCAGGACTTTAAAGCAGTCTAAAATCCCAGTGGGGGAAGAAACCCAGGTGCAGAGTGCAGGTGGCGTGACCACTGAGACATCCTGGTGTTGACAGACCTGCCTCTCTGTTTCTCTCTCTCTTTGTTCTCCTTCATGTTTTCTCTCTCACTCTCTTTCTCTTCCTCTTTTGTTATCTCCCTCTTTTTTTCTGGGTTAGGTCTTTTTGCTTCACTGTCAATATCCATATCACAATATGTCTTCATCATCTGCAACATCTCCCCCACCCCCCTGCCATCCACCACTTTCTTCCACAGGGTGAGCGCTGTTCTTTCTCGGTGCAGATGTGGTTCTACTTCCTGTGTGGGCTCCGTAGCGACCTGTGGGCGGTGCTTCCGGCAGAGATGGCCAAGGAGGTACTCGGCCAGGTGCTGTCAGAGACTTTACAGCTGCTGGTGCAAAGATATGCCAGGGCCCGTCCTTCATACAAGAGACACATGCAAATCAGGTACTCCATCACAGTGTTCTCAAAGTTATTATGTGGGCACCTACTTTAAAAAAAAAAGACAAAACATCAAGTACCAATTCACAAGGCCTTATCTATGGACCGCGCAAAAAACGAATTTATGTATAAAAGAATTTGTACTTTGAACCCGAAGTTATCTATCAAATAAAAAAATAAAAAAATGAAAATTGTCAATGACTATAAATTGTATGTGTATAGCTCTGCTTTTATGTTTTAACTTTTCTCACATGAATTTGTATAGCCAACATGAATTCATGAATGGATGTAGGCTTGTCTATACATAATGGAATAATGAAATTCTAAATTACATCAGAAGTCCTAGAAAGAGCCCAACTGGTTTAACCTCTCTCACTGTTAGCCTACTTTCACTCAGCTCCTGTGGGTCCAAAGCTGGAGGTGGTCTGACGGAGTGTTAGCACGTCATAGGCCCACTCTTTATACAGGCTCAGGGGATCATCTTCTCCATCCTCTTCCTCCTCCTAACAGCTGAATGAAGACAATGAACAGGCTAAACTGTGACACACAGTAAGAGGAGGAAAGAGTGACAAAGATGAAGTGCATTGTACATGTATAGCACCACTTGATGTCAACACAAAGCCTGGTTTATGTTGCTTGGAAATGCAGGCGTTTCTAGAGGGACATTTGTAAAGTGTAAAGCTAGTCGAAACATATGGCTTTTCAAAGCCTCTCAAAGTTTCCAGTTTGTGTAGCACTCACATGGGTACTCTAATACCTCACCTCACTTGTATCAGCCCATCTCTGGGTGGGTCTAATAACGATTTTTGGCCATGGGAAGAGCGAGCATAAGGAGATGAGAGAAGATGAGCAGCACTCCGTAACCAATTGAGGAAACAGATTTAGGGGCGTATAGATGTAAAAGCAATGACTTTTATTGTGAAATCCAAAGCCCATAGTACTTTCAACAGTAAAATCCCCAGGAGGTTCTGTTATCTGACTGGCTGTGCAATGAGCCTGTTAGTTCATGATGTATTGGTGTATGCAGCCTTTGAAGACAGGGATTTGGCTTTCAGTGCCTTTCTTTATTCTTTGTGTGTTCTTCTCACATATTCCCACACATCTCATCTTTTCTGTTTTCATCTATACATTCACTGTTTCTGTTTTTCTACTCTGTGTTTAAGGTGTGACATTACAGCCCTGTTGCTATATGTGGAGCAGCTGATGTGGAGTGTTTGTAAAAGTCCAGAGGCCTTGGTGCGCTCCAATC
Source organism: Taurulus bubalis (assembly GCF_910589615.1). Lineage (NCBI taxonomy): Eukaryota > Metazoa > Chordata > Actinopteri > Perciformes > Cottidae > Taurulus > Taurulus bubalis. The sequence continues at coordinate 13,301,034 of NC_136596.1, read as the reverse complement.
CCTCTACAGCAATTGCCATAATAGCGGGCGGATCAGACTGGCTATACCAAATCCACAGCCTGTGTGACCAACTCCTGACAGTCCTGGTCATTGCCACTGCTCCTCTATCTTTGCTGTATAGGTTGGTATGCACAGTATGTTTTGGTTATCCAACCTTAAAATATTACCTAGACAGACCAAAATGGTTTACTTTTCATATAAAGCGAGTGAAAAGAGGTCATAGCCATTCACTCTGGAATCGTATGTCCTAATTGACCATGGATTTGGCCCCACATTTGACTTCAAATGACTTGGCTGGCAACTGTTTTAAATAAAGTAAAATAAAAGAATACTATGCACACAGGAGGATGTGTTTGGGTTAATTAGATCATTACCTGAAAAATTGTGACCACCAAACAATAAATTATTTAAAATAAATATGAATTGTTGAATTTTTATGTGTGATCTCAATTCTTCCAGGATATTTATGAATAATCCTGAGAAAGAATCCATACCCCATCCGCCAGACAGCCATGTTGTCCACTGGCTGAATGCTATCAACCCCGACCTCTTCTCAGAGCAGGCCATACGGTATGTAAAATACACCCACCGTACCGTCCATCACCCATCATACACTAGCAAGTTTACATACACACACACTCTGGTATGCTAAGCCGACATGCACACTTCCACCCACTGTATAAAGAACCATATGTGTTTGTGTGTGAGTTACAGTCGCATACTGTATGTGCGAATATATTACCACACTTAGCCATTGCTCAGGGCTTCAAGCAAGAGTTGCTGTGGTAATATAACACAGATGCAAGCTGAGAAAGAAAAAAATAATAAATAAACTTCTGTAGCTGCTGACACTGATTTTGTTTATGTTGATGGTTGCTGAGGGCTTTACACATGAAGCGTCAACAGAGTACACTGTAATGTGCGTGAATGTGTACATGCATGCATACACGTGTACATGTGTGTCCAGTTACTGTTTCGACCTCCAAAGTGCAGTCAATCACCCTCCCCGCCCCCCAACCCTGACTCCACCCTCCTCCCCTCTCATCTCCCTCACTGCCAGAGGTGATGTAATGTGTGCTGATGGAGCACAAATCAAACTCTCATGCTTCTAAGTATTGGAGAGCTGAAATTAGTTTGTTTTTATGACCTCTTTATTTCTTTGCTCCCACCTCCTGCCTGCATGCAAGGGGCCAGGGGGCCTGCCAGTGGCCCAGGGCCAGTTCCACAGGTCCTCATCCAGGCTTTGGGCTCTGTGGCCAGATCTCTTCACAGCCCATTAAAATAAAGCCCATTGTTATGGTTATTAAATAAAACAATAATAAAGCCATAATGCACATAAATAAATCATCCAGCATTAAAGGCTATAAAGAAAGTATCTGAAGTTCGTTTTTCTGGCCTTAAGTATGTTTCTGAATTTTCCCACATTCATGCATCTTTCTTCTTGCCTTTGTGTGTGTGTATCTGTGTGTCTTGGTTCTGTAAACTGACCCTGCGCTGTAGCCGGGAAGATTTATCAGAGCAGTTAAAAGAGGATTTCTTCTGGATTTGCGGTCCTAGTGACATCATAAATTGCAGTGTCAGATTGAGACATAGTTTTCCTCAGTCAAGCAGCAGGGCACACCCTTCTCTGGCTTTCTGGCTCAAATGGAATGGTTAATTTCTGGGCAGACACCCATGCTTCCCTCCCACCGCCTCGCTCTTCAGACAAACTCTGTCCATTTCTTCCATTAGATTTTATTGAGATGTATAAAATAATATGCAGGCACACGCATTTCAGCATGCCCTCACACTTGCACACATACATAACCACAAGCTTAGGCTCTGAAGGGTGCACACACACACACACACACACACGCACACGCATACCAAGGATACGGCTCATTACCCACAGCTGGCTGCAGCCTCTTGGTTATACAAAAGATGTAGGAGGGGGGTACTGCTGTATATTCATGTATTTGGCTGTCTCCCAAATGTTAATTTGGTTTTAGCTGGCCCAGATTAGAGCTAATTCCTTCCCGGTGCACACTATAAGTAATCGAGAGTTAAGGCATTTGCAGACTAAGCTCATATCAGGAGTGAGTGACACTGAGGGAAGTTACCATTGTAGCATAAACACTATTTCGTCCCAGATTGTCATCCAAGACAGCTGAGATTTCAGTGACTTTCACTTGTGAAGCTTTTCCCTTCCTTTGTAGTCTCTTGCTAAATGGACTGCTATCTGTACTCACCTGACACTGCAGAACTGTCAACTTTGTTTTCCTTCTTTCCACTCTCAGAGACGGCCTGATGGGCCAGGCGGCCTCTGCATGTCAGCTGAGGCTGCTGAACTCTGACCCAGGATGCAATCCCAGGTTGCTACTGCGAATGCTGCTTTACAATGACTGTCACCTGCCCAGAATTCTCCTGGAAAACTCTCGTAAGTCAGTTATTTAGGTGTACAGGGATGTGTTAAAGGATCATGGGAACAGTGTGTGTGTGTGTGTGTGTGTGTGTGTGTGTGTCTATGTGTATGTGCTGTACATGCTGAGCTGTCATTCCTTCATCCACTTTCATTAATTCTTTAATATTTCCATTTTTATAATACTGGACCCACAGAGATAATGCCGCAGGGGCCATGTGTGGGATGATGTTTACCAATGTCTTAATTATGGTGCTGTAAGATCCTAAGCGAGTTATACAGACCTTAGATGAGCTCTATCCATTTTATGAAGTTATCATCAGCATCTTTGCCATCATCATCATTTTCACCTTGGTCACCATCATCACTAAATCAATAGAGAGCAGTAATAAACACAAAACAGGCCCAGGCGGAGCACACATGCTGACCTTTAAAGATTTTCCCTTCGTTCTTCTCCCCTCCGCACTGGCAACAGTCTAACCTTTAAAGACTGTTGTGCACTCGCACATTAATTCACATTATAGCGACCTCATTAATAACAACTCTCACTGTCTCGTTCTCCCGCTCGGTCTGAGTCTGGCTCAGAAGCTCTGCAATGCTTCTCCCCGCGCGTTGCCGTAAATCAACGCTGGAAGCGCTGACTCTCGCGTGTTATCAGGGTGACGGGCTAATTAACCAGGAAGCAGACAGACAGAAGGAACAGCTTGCCTGAACGCACTCCCACAAGCCACTGCATTTCCACATACATTTATATAGCGGAGTGTTTCTTGCTGCTGTTGAAACATTAGGACATTATTTCTCACATGCTAACTTTAATTCTTTAACAGCACTTTTTCAATTGTGTTGTTGCTCTGTGGCCCATTTTAAAGTACAGTAAATCTGCCTTATAAAAGCAAACTAATTAGCTTGAGAGCTAGCTAGCAAGCTACATGACCGACCCATTGTCTGGCAATTTAAAAAATGTAACTATTGCAGACAAATAATACCTCCTCCACACTTACAATACAATAGACTACAATAATCATGCACAACTCACCCTCAATCAGAACACACACACACACACACACACACACAAGCCAACCCACACACAAATCCACACACAGCCTTTTTATTATCGTCAGCGTGTCTGCTTCCAATTACAGAGGTTTGCAAAGAGTGCCCTCTTGACTTGTTGACTGGTTGTCCGGAAGATAAACAGGTGTATGTATTGGCTATGTATCAAGGTTGGATAAGCTGAGGGACGAAGAGCGAGGGAAAGACAGCGAGGACATATAGAAAAAGTAATCGGGAAATCGACATAGAAACACAAACACAAACCCATTGGAATTATAAGTGGAAAGAGATGTGTCACCACACTGTCATCAGTTTTTCTGAAGTCATCTGCTGCCCCATAATAGGATCATTATTAAAATGCACATTATGTTTTCTAATTGGTTGACCACTTTTGAGTGTCTGTGTTAGATGTGTTATTGTGAAAGAAAATGAGAGAGACATAGAGTGACACTTAGAGAGAGAGACAGAGAGATAAAGGATATGAGTATCATCTGGGCCTTGAGTGGTGGCTTCCTACCGGCCTCTTATCAAAGTGGATGTTGTTACTGTCCCTGTAATGCAGCAGCTAATTTAACCTTGGTATTTTAAAATGGTCCAGCATTAGTCAAAAGGAAGCTGCGCTGCCCTCCATCACAGCGCCCCCTCATTGACTGCTGCTGGTATACACTCTCCTATTCAAATAGCCGTCATCTCCCACCCAGCAGACTGACAGACTGCTGGATGTCTGCCACCTCTGGAGCAACGGGCCTTTCCTCAGCAACCTCTGTCAACTTAACAGACACACACTTGTAAGCACACAAAACACATATATAGACATCCATATGGTTTACACAAGCACACACCTCCATCCTCAGCTCTGTGCTCAGACAGCTGCCCCACAAGGACACCCTGTCAAAACCTCTTCCTTTTCACTTCCTGTCTCCATGTGCTGCGGCGTCTTTGAAATCTGTTCCTTTCTCTGTTTTTTTTTGGTCTGTTTTTTTCTTCTTTTCCATATAACACAGATGGAGGGTTTTTCTTCCCCTTCTATTTCACAATGCCTTTTGTTCACCCTTTCTGTTAACATGTGTCAGGTTGGGCAGCCTTGACATTTTCCAATGGGTTTTTGTGCAAAGAAATCAAGATGCTGCTTCATAGAATAGGGTTTTATATTTTTCACTACCTACCTCCATAAGGTTGATATTTTATGATTCGTAATTCAAAAAACATTCAGATTTGACACTCACCTACACACACCCTAACTGAGACCATATGTGCATATGAGTAAGCCTCGTCATCTCTTTGTGTATACTGTTGATTAAGTAAGTGTTCATGAATATCAAGAGTCCATACATTTTTTGACATTTTGATTGCCCCCACATTTTCTTGTATTGTGCGTGGAAATGTCTCACTGACTCAGACAGACTCTTTTCTTCTCAGAGTTTTGCCAAGAGAGCTGCTTAGAGATGTCTGCGGAGAGCTGCAAGGCAGGAGATGACTTAAAAGTCGCATTGTTCAACCTCTTCAGTTGCCTGAGTAATGTTCCCAAGGCCTTGACTCAGATTCTTCAACCATACTTGGAAAGGTCACACATATGGGAACATCTCTACACACTGGCAGGTAAAGTAGCAACCAGCTGCTGCATAATGTTGTGGTTCAGGAGTCCTTACAGACTATGAGCTATGCCTAACCGTAGTTAGCTGTAGTGCTTTTGTATATCATAGTACTGCGCTACCCTACATTGTTGATATAGAATGTAGTACTGTTTTTGCATTATGAAATGTTTATTTGTTAAGACCAAAATATGATAGGGCAACTTGAATGTCATTTGAAAGTATTAAGTATTTCCAGGTAAGTGTATACTGTTCTGTTTATTATTATTTTTTCACTATGAAGTGATGATAAAATACCAATTCAGGATCATTTTCACTTTTTATTAATTAGAAAACAGATTTTTACATGTTCTCAAAGTGTATTAGGTATGTTTCTAAATATAAGAGTAAAGCTATCCATAGATAATACAAAATATATCTAAAAAAGTATATAATAAGATATAAGACAGGTCAGTGTTGACATTGCATGCACACAAGCTAATTCATGCCTTTAATATACTGTCACAAAGACGGCAATTACTTCCCAACTCTTTCTTTGTGCCTCTCTCTGGTACAAGCTTTGATACAGAGCTTAATAAGAACCCCTGTTGAGTATGGAGCCCTTTTTGGTGGTGATTTTTATATCCTGGGTGAGTGGTAATTATTGTAGCATAAATTAGGGTGAATGGAGAAGAGTATTTGGATGGAGACAGAGCAGGGGGGTGGGAGGGTGGTCGATAGAGGGGAAGAACAGAAAAGAGATAGAGTGAGCCAAAAATTCTGAAAGTCATCCAATCATCGTTTATCCTCACAGGGTAATTAGGTTAATTATTGGACTCTGCCAAATCTTTGTATTATAACTTTGGTTACAGGATACCCCTAGTAGTGCCATGTCTATTTAAACTGTTCACTGAGTTAACTTTCATAGATTACATTGAGTGTTTCACTATTCCTCCACTTACACCGATGTTTCATCACACGGTAGCATGTTGTTTTGAATCAATACACCAGTCAATACAGTAGCGGGCGGTATAAAGTCTGAGAACCAAGTGACTTTGAAAAATAGGTCTAGGTCTCACCTGCCACCGAGCGCATCTCCTTCGAAAAGCTATATCATTTTCTGTTCCGCTCTCCTCTTTTTCTTTGGGTCTGAGGTCACACATTTGTTAAACGTCCCTGGAGATTTCAGTGCACTTCCAAAACCTTCAGAGCACTATATCTCTCTGTCGTAGCCTTTGGTTTTACAGCTGAAGCTGTAGGAAGTTTATGGGAGCCATACAACTTCACGCTGTAGCTGCTCTGCTATCAATATGAGCGGTATATGAAAGGGCAAAGCGACGAAAGACATAGTGCACCTGGAAAAGGTATTAAGAGTTCTATTGTCAGACCACCTGGGTTTGATCGAGAACATCTGAATTCAAGTTGGCATTACTCCATTATTGTGTAGATATTTCAACAGAATATGTGTGCACTCTGTGGCTGTGCAAGCTATTTATGTCTCTGTATTTTCTCATTGTTTAAAACATTTTGTATTTTTGTGACGCAGACTGAGTGCGCTACGACTAGGAGGACTATTATGTAACCCACTTTAATTTGGTTACATTCATAAAATTTTATCTACCCTTCATTTTTATGTCAATAATATGGCATGTCTGCTAGTCTTTGACAAGTTTACAAGTTCCAGCCTTTTATGATTTAAGACCTATACAGTGATACAACTGTATTTTAATAGAATATTATTACATGTTAGTATGAGGCCTTATTTTTCATTATGTACCGAGAGACGTCTTTGTATTGCATGACGACTTTTAAAATAATTTAAAAGAGTTTTTCGTGCAGTAGACAACATGTCTGCTTATTAAATTCAGCTGGACATAATTTCAGGTCCAGTCCAGCCCGCGGGACAATTGTTAAAATTGCAGAAAAAAATAAATAATAAAAAGCTGAACCAGGGATCGAACCACTGACTCAATGATTAAAAAAAATGGCACACTATCCATTAACCCAGAGTCACAATTGATCAGAGAACTGACAGTACTACACATATTGCTCAACTGCGAGGGAATCTGCAGAGGAGAGCCCAGGCAGATAAACAGTGGGCTGATGTCTGAATTTTTGTTCTTTATGCTTCTATATAGAAAGACCTTAAAATAGGGTTTATCATCCAAAAGCCTTCACCAATGATTTAAACATAGAGAAATATTGTCGTTATTTATGCGTTATTATGCTATGATTTTACTGGTTCGGCCCACTTGAGATCAAAATGGGCAGCATGCGGCCCCTTCACTAAAATGAGTTTGACACCCCTGCTCTAAAGTAACTAGTCGGTCCGTCTTGTAGGACACAGCTAAATTGTAACTCTAAATGAGTCAATATAATCTGTGTCATCTCTGTTTCTTCTACTTCACTGGCTTTGGTCCTTCATATAGACGACACAATATCAGTCTGGTTATAAGATCGGAAACATGCGTCGGGCGCAGCAATTTATAATTTTGTGTAATGTGTCATAGTGGACGGAACCTGACATTGCATCTGACTTGCATGTGAGGATATGTTTTAAAACTTTCACACCATTTTCCCTCACGGACTTTGGACTTGACCAATAGGAGCAAAGGGTCCTCTTCCACGCACAGCTGTAAACATGGCAAAGCAAAGGAGTAATAGTGTTGCTGATGCTGCTAGGGGGAACTGTGAAATGGAGGAAAGGTTGATAGACAGCTTTCATTTTTTTCAAATTCAGTCTAAAAACCAATGATACATACATACAATTAGTAAGGTCTTAAGTCTTCAATGTGATGCTCTTTCAGCCCCCCTTCGTTACTTGCTGCTTTCGTTTGCCTTTTTTGTCAGACACAACACAGGGTGTACCTTTGGTGATCACCTGTGTGCGGACGATAGTCACCAAGTCAACCAATAGCCTCTTGGTACATCTGGTCTCCATGGTGATGGATTGGCAGACCACAGAGGAGCCCAGTGGAGCCTCGTTTAAGCAGAATTTACCAGAGAGCGTCATGGCTAAAATACCCAAGGATTGGAACTACACACCACTGGAAGCACGGGGAAAGGAGACTGCCACTAAGAGTATGCGTGTGATATTTTCAAGAGAGGTTAAAGACATTGCAGGGTTGTTTTTCAAAACTAACATTTCTTTCTCTTTCCAGCTGTCATATCCGTAATCATTCAAGCCTTGTCCTTCATTTTCACCAACCTGCCCTTGGCCATAGCGTCCGTGCCTCTCCCAATCCGCTTCCTCTTCCAAGTGGCAGAGAAGCACCTCTCCCAGCATGCCCGGCAGCTGCGCTTAATGGGCCTGTTACTCTGGGCCCTGTTAGGCTGTCTGATCCAGGGCCTGGAGGACTCAGACACACTAGAACAGATCAGTGGTCTGGCACTGGACCGTGGGGTAAAGGAACCCCTGTACCTACTGGCTGAGTGCCTACAGGCTACCATGGGCATTCAACAGAAGGTAAGGCCTAAGGTTAATGGAACAAAACTACCTATTTGAATAAGTAGGACATTTATTTACAATTTAGGGTATGTTCTGGCTGGAACTACTTACTTATATATACAGTATATGTGTGATTAAAAACCCTAATTCCATGATTTCACCATATTCATGGTTGATTTGATGTGTGCCAATAAATCATCTGACTTTTGCTCATTTATCTTAATGGTCTGCTGTTTGTCTGACAGGGGGTTCCCAAACCTACAGTGCAAAAGGTTCTGCAGGCTCTGGAAGAAAAAAGACCCAAGTGGACAAACATGCAGCTGCAGAGGGCCCGCAAGCTCTGCTCAGACAGGTGAGAGAGCAACTGCAGGGATGTAGCAAGAGGTTAAGGTCAGAGTGGTATTGATGTAGTTTACATTACTGTTTTCATGCTTACAGGAAAATGCTGTATATGAGTTATCCATCATTAGTCCCAATTGGTATTGATTATGCATGTGCCCCTTCAACAAAAAATGAAGTATAATTTAATTCAGATAATGTTGATCAAAACACAGCTTTTTATCAAATTAATTTCCCAGAGCATCGTTTTAGTGATTTATCAATAATTCGATAGAGGTTGAGGGCTGATACTCTGATGAAGGAGGTGGTTCAAACTGATCAAACTGACTGATGGTGTAGTCAGCTACTTGACATTCAATATAGATACTGAATAAACCAGTGAAAAAGAATGCAGCTTCGATATGCTTTTTTTAATTGAGCATTCAAATTCTGATGTATCGTATCATTGAGATCATTTTTCATTGAAAAGCTTCATGAGAAAGATCAATGAATCTCAGATGTGTTTGTGGTGGTAAATGATGGACATGTCGTCTGACTAAGTGAACTGCAGCCTGGAGTGATGGGAATACAGCTTTTTATTTGGGCTGATCTGTGACCTTTGGCTCGCCGTTTTGTAGCTTGTTCCCAGAAATTGGGCCTCAGGTTGCTCACTTCATCATAACAAACTTTGTATACATCCATCCTCATAAAACGGTGATTCAGCACCGTAACACGACATGCACAATTAAAAAAAGAAGCATCATGAAATAAATAAAAACAGTGAGTAGCTCATGGGCAGTTCTCGGAAATGCTGTCTGCTTTAGTAACAGGAAGAAAGGACGAGGTGGGGGTAGGGAGGGGGTTGAGAGGAAAAGTGAAAGAAGAGTGATTATGTATCACCTGTCGGAGGCATTCAGTAGGATCATTACTATTCATTAAACTAACCTTCACAGGGAAGTGACGCCTGGCTTGTAAACAATCAGAATACACCGTCAGAAAGTGAGAGAGAGAGAGAAAGAGAGAGAGAGAGAGAAAGAAAGAAAGAGAGAGAGAGAGAGAGTGTGTAATAACTCCAAAAACAACTGGCACTCAACTCACTGGCATCTCACCCATGTACACACACACACACACACACACACACACACACACACACACACACACACACACACACACACACACACACACGCACACAGAGTAAACCCCTCAAAAAAAGAACATTTGCCCCCTTTTGAGCCCTCCCACCTCCGTTCCCTCATCCCACTTTCCCTTCTTCCTTTCCCAACCGCAACTCCCCTCCCCACTCCACCCACCTTGTCTTTGCAAAGTAATTTGTAGAGGAGAAGATTATTGTTCTCCATCATGGTGACCCTGGCTGGGCTGACGGGATGCATACACAGATGAAGATGAATGCAGTTATTCCTTGGCGGAGGTCTGCCTCTTTCAGGGCACATTGGCCCTAATGACATGATTGATAGGCTGTCCCAAATCCGGAGGGGCCCTCATTAATCACCCCGCTGACTGAATCCAATCATCTGCTTCACCTGCACAGTGATGGACAGGAAAGGATACAGCGCAGGTGCTGACACGGATGCACAGCCACCAACGCCGACAACACCAACGCCGGGCCGCCAGGCAAAAGAATGAGGCAATGTACATGGACGAGAGGGGACTCCTCTTCCTTTGCCACTCTCAATGTCAAGCAGCCAACGGTTGGCTGACAGGCGACACCGTTTCTGCCACCTTATAATTACAAAGGAGAAGAGAGCGAGAGAGGGAACAATGACAGGAAGTGTATGTGAAGGGGAAGGTTTGATGGACGGTAGCGTGATATCCATCCATACAGGAAGGGCAGGAAAACGATGCGGCCGTCTGCCAGGGTTGGGGACCGTACATGCATGAGGACCTTGACACACAATTACACACACACACATGTATGTGCCGAAGAATACACACACCAATCGCTTTTAGTGCACGAATATCCTTCAGTAAAAATTCCCCTATGTATCTCATGAATGGTAATGAAAACCGTGAAAATGATTATTTAGTTATCTAACCCTCAATAATTTGACTGTATTTCTCACTTGCGTGAGCCTTGACCAGACCGGTTTTCAGAATGTTTAGTGGAGTGAACGGAGATATAATTCTTTCCTTGCCAAGAATTGCAACTTAATTTGCCCTCTGGAGTGAATTATTTCTCTGAAAAAAAATAATAATTCTGAAGTCGTATTTCAGTTAATTTTCTTGTGTATATCAAATTCCCAATTTTACCCCAAATTCTTCTCTAAACTAGAGAATACTTCCTCAGCCAGAGGTGGTATAGAGATACAAGCTGACACCCTCCGTCTTCCTGTTTCCTCTACTTTCTCTTCGCCTCACTCTCCCATCTCCTCCTTTTCCCTTCTCTGTTTCTCTCGCAGCGTGTTTGAGCGAGGAAAGGAAAGCGGAGTCGCTGCGGCTGAACTGACTGAGCAGAAAATAGGCCTGATGCTGCTGGAGGTCTGCCACAAAGCAGGTGGCAGCGACTACCTGAGGCAGATCTATCACATCATCCAAGGCAATGAGGTAGGGAAGCACTCCCTCTCCCCAGCAATTAGGTGGCTGCTGGCCTGAGGCCGCAGGCTGTTCAGGAGGGGGAGACAGAGGGAAGAGGGCTGCTGCTTGTGTGCAGTCTGCTTGTTCTGATCTTCTGTTGTTCAGGTGACCTCAAGGGTACAAACCTACAGTGATTTCCTGTGTTATACGCTCACCACATGTAGAGAAGAGGGAACCACATGGAGTTACCACGTTCAGTACAGAACTCTTTGGAGGAGATCTGAGTGAGAAAGAGTTGTGGTTCTTCTTTCTCAATCTCAAGTAGAAGTTATTCTAGCTAAACATATTTCACAGAGAAAAAAGTTTAACAGAATGAAAAGTAGAAGTTTTCTCGAAAGTGCCCACGTTTATTGGAGTACGTTTACATAGAGAGGGAGTTTAGTGATGTTTTCGCTTAAGTACAGAAGTTTTTTAAAGTGAGAGTGGTCTCCTGGAAATAAGTAAAAAGGCCATAAGAAGTGCACTCAAGTTGTTCTAACTGGTCGCTCTTTCAATGGTCAATATGATTGAGGCTAGCAATATTCTGCATTTTTGCTGCTGTTTACCAGCTTCCCCACCCGTTCTTTAACATTCAGGCACAAAGCTAATTTTATTTTCAATATTACTAAAAGTGTCTTTGTTAGGGACCATTTTCAGCTGTGGATTTGGTGTTTATAGCAGAATAATGTGTTTGTGGGATGAATTATTTATATATATATATATATCTATATCATCACTAGACTTAAGTTTAATTTTCTTTAAATTGACAATTACTTTTGCAGAATACCATTAAAAACAAAGCACACTCCAAACCTTCAATGATCATCACAGCATAGTATATGTACTGGAGGTATAGGTGCGGTGATAGAATTGTCTGAGGAGCAAGGAGAAACCACGTCTGGTTAGTTCTCTTGTGGTTATTACAGACATGGTCCTCCATAGTCTATTAACACCTCGAAGATTAACACAAACATAAGCACCATATACATTATACGGCTGTTGATGGCATCTGTGAACAGCTATAGCTCTACGTAGCAATTTAATAGAATGTGAATGGGATTCCCAAGTATGCTCTGACTTACCCTCCTGGCAGCTCGAACATCTCCACAAGGTCGAGGCAGGAACACAAAGGTCAGGGACAGACCGGGCTGGCGGTGAGGTGGAGGGATAGGAGGTTCAGAGGCCATGTCAAGCTGACGGATGGGAATATAGTGAATTCACACCGGGATGCCCATGTACACACACACACACACACACACACACACACACACACACACACACACACACACACACACACACACACACACACACACACACACACACACACACACACACACACACACAATCACTCATTACTTTATACTGTACATCTTGCAAGACACCTTCACCAAGCAACCACAGCAAAGGTTACAGAAACAAGAGTAGAAAACGTTCTGGTGTCCTGAAAACCTCTGTCTCTACATCCACACACATCATCTATATGGTCTGTGTTTTCATTACTCTGTTTCTAAACAGCTCTGGTTAATTATACTTTTGTGAGGCTGATTATAGGAAATATAGAGATGTATAAAACAGTGTCCATGGAATACAAACTTACAAAAGTACATTATCATAATAATGCAATAATGTCAGTATGCCGTACGCTGAATGGCCTTGAGTATCTTTCGTTCCAAGAAGTTTTTCTTTTAAATAACTTCTTGGCCTCTCCCTGTTGGTCTTAGTTTATCAGCCTTATTGTAGAAGCCTTATTGAATATCTTGTCTGCCAGTCATAAGATGTATTTTTCAACCTTCCTCCTCTGTCTCTCTTGTGTTTTTGTCCTTTCTTTCCACTACCGTCTTGGACACAGGAACTACTGATGTTTAAACTAAGTGGAAGCACAAACTCGCCCAACAATCCTCCTGACTCCATATATGTTGACCTTGGCTGTGAGAGTCGTGCGGACAGTTGCGGTTTCAATCCTCTCCACCAATTTGACCACATTGGCAAGAAGAAGCTGGATCAGGTTTGTCAAGCATGTTTAGGTCATCACCACAGTTTATTTTGGTAGCAAATGGATTCATGTATCTAGAGACGTTGTACTGCGTGGGTGTACTTGTAATGTGCGAGGCGGTGTTGTTTTAACTTCCTCTCGAGGCCAGAAGCTTAATGTTGAAGGTTAGGTGCTGTTTGAGTCTCTAGCGAACTGGATACTGTGGCAATCTCTGAAGTTGTCAGGTCTTTCTGGGGCTCGGCTTTCCTATTCTCCATAGGTCGCTGCTTTTTCCAGGCAGGAGTTAGGCTGACAGGAAGAAAAGCACATTGAAAAGGTGAAAAGATGAGAGAACATTTCTTTTTCATAAAAGAAAGAGTAATGTTAAAGGAGAGTGCAGTCTTAAAGTGCACTTCTTTGGGGCTTTGAACCGTATACCCTCTTACCCCCCCAGGAGTGGTGCCGTGGTTTTTCAGTTAATTGTTAGATTTCTTCTCCATAAAGGGGATAAAGTCAAGCTACAGGTAGTTTTAGCTCAATGTGAGAATTGTTAGCTTTCTCCCTCATTTCTCTCCTACTATCAAGGAAAATACTGCTGATATCACACAAAACAATCAACAGCAGCTAGTACTTCCTCAAGTCTTATGTGTTTGTGTTTTCACTTTTTAAAACAGATTAAATGTATGTATACACACATTACATCTCTGGAAATGTAGTTGTGATTCCGCTATTGTTTTCAAGAACAGACACGTTTTAATCCTAAGACTTGGCCTGTTTTTGGCTTATCGCAGGAGGCTGCATAGCTTTGCATAGAAACACCCTATTAAGGGAATGATTAAAATGCCTTCTCCGCTTCAGGTGCCTGTGTTGTTTGTCAAATAAAATGGCAGGTGGAGGGGGGAAAAAAGTTACATCCATCAATCACCTGTGAGGAAGGAGCACAGGGGGGAAGGATGGATGGAGGGAACAAGTGGAGTTCTCTTCCTTTTGTCAATAAAACTCAGCCTGGAGTTAAGAGTGACATTTTGGCAATCAAAGCAATCTGATTTTTATTTGCTTTCCCAATATGGTGCAAGTGCCAAGTGTGTTTGTGTGTGTGAGTACATGTGTATGTGTTTACGAGAGAAGGGGGGGCTGGCAGGGTGCCATTGAAGACGGAAAGAAGAAAAAAAAACAAGCAGTCACAAGAGTAACGACTCCCTCCCAAAATTGATTTATCTTTCTATAAATGATGGCTACATCTCCCCAAATGGATTTATAAATTAATTGCTGTCTTATTGGAATAAAAACCTTCTTGTGCGGACATGATTGATCGCCTGGTGTCGGTAGCCTGTGCTGGGGACCCCCTTCCTCCTTTGTTAGTGGGTCCCAGCTGGAGCGGTAATGCACTGATGGTATTAACCCTGATTAATAACTAACAATACCTTATCCTCATACATCAACAGAGTGCAGCGGTCGATTGGGCATGGGACTGGCCAAGGCTGCTGCCAGCATATCAGGGCATGAGTCAGGTCACCTTCAAAACTCTGCTGGCCAACAGGTAAAACGTTAATTTCACTTGTTACACATACACACACACGTTAACTAACTGGTGTGTGTGTGTGTGTGTGTGTGTGTGTGTGTGTGTGTGTGTGTGTGTGTGTGTGTGTGTGTGTGCACATGCAAATGCAGGTGTGAGTGAGTATTTGTGTTTTCATATTTTTATTATGATCCTTGTTTTTGTTGTTGAGCAGTCTCTTTCTGAAACAAAAACCCTGCTCCAAAGAGACATGTGCTGCATCAGTAGTGTCTATACCTGTACAAAATGAGCCGTTCACTTGGGACTCCGGAGGCAAGTTTCCCTCCACCCCCAAATTCCCTATTTGACTAAACTTCAGCATAAGCTCCAGTCATTGGGGGATCATATACCCCAGCTGCTCTTCATCAGAGGTTCAAACTTCCACTTTGTTCAAAGGCCAAGGGCTCCTGTGGCTTCCACAATGGAGGCTGAGCTGTGGAAAGAACTCTTTGGAAAAAGGATATTGCAGTGCTATGATATCCTGTGTGTGTTGAATCATGGGATCCTGTCTTTGCTAATACATGTGTGGCTGACTGTCTGTATGGACACAATATGTTGCAGATTTTGCTAATTGATGCATGCCTGCTGTTTGTACTTTTCAGGCCTTGAAGCAACCAGAAAGGTTGTTAAAGTGGCTACCTTAGATCTTAGTGTCACCTGATTGAAGAGTTTTCCAATCCAAGTCCACCACTCCTGTCCCATCTCCCCCCCCCCCCTACCCCCATCTCTCCTGTTCTGCTCTGCAGTGGGCATAAATATTTATGCAGGTATGTGACACATATTAGATGGCAATACTTCAGGCTGTTCCCTGTTCTCCATTCACAGCTGTCACGCTGCCAGCTATCAGGGAGCCATGGGGCTACTGCACCTTGTCTCCACGCCTATACCCCAATCCATTCTAAATCACCACCATTGTAACACACACACACACACACACACACACACACACACACACACACACACACACACACCTTTCTAACAAAGGGCAAGCTCTGCATCAGCCAAGGACACAGGTCTAATAAAGGTGAAGTACGCAGCTCTGTGTTCTGCTGTGACGAGCTTTGTCGCCTTTATGCCTCTACCTCCTCTTCCCACATGCACCCACACTCCATTCTGCCTCCCCATATATGCTGATTTGTTGCATGTTAAAACAGATGCTGTCATGACTGAGCTAAATTAGTGTTGGGGCACACATGAATAGAAACTGAATGTAGTGAATTTGAAGTCAGATAGGAAGAGGGAGAAAAAAAGATGAGATTGGATGCAGTTTGAGATTGTGAGTGACACGGAGAGAGAGAGAGAGAGAGAGAGAGAGAGAGAGAGAGAGAGAGAGAGAGAGAGAGAGAGAGAGAGAACAGTCAATACTGACAAGGCACCAGAAAAGTATGAGGAAGGATGAGAGTGGGAGGGGGTAAAGGTTATATAATTCACCCTAATCTCACAGTATCAAAGTGTCTGAGATTCTGCCATTTGCCTCATTAGCCTCTCTTTGTTGGGCCAGCGAAGCAGATTTCATGGAGGATTTGGAGAAAGGCTTTGGTTCTGCCTGAGACGCTCGCACCGAGCAGGAAGTTAGTTTCACGGCTGGCGACATGTAAGCTGTCAAAGTTTTCCTCAGATCCATCTGCGACTCAAAAATATCTCTCAAGCTATGGAAGACCTTTCACGGGATAAGCACACTGATGTTGGATCGTATGATCCATTTGTTAGTGGAGATAAGGATAATCGCAGACTGAAGTGCCCTTGGCGGTTTTTGCAGAGGCTTCACAACAATTACTCTTTTACTCTCTCCAGTTGCTGGACAAACCAGAAGATATAATCTTACACTCTTGACAATGTTAATAGTAATGACGTTGTCCCATACTGTATAAAAACACCCGTCAATGTGACCTTGTGATGTTCGGTATTTTTTGTCTTATGAGTTTTATTCTCCTTGAATGACTTCCCTTCCCTGTACATAGCCAATATATGTTTCACTCCCTTGACTGTGAGTTAGCAGTGTGGCCCATTGGCCCCCCATATATTGTTACAGTGGCAGGACAGTTATTGTGCCCAGGGTTTATATCACATTCTAATGGAGCAAGGCTATGAGTTAAGAGCGGTAGGCTTTTACACCAGGGCTGTTAAATCACTGTTCAGATGACTTCATTAGCAGAGCAGGACACATGCTGAGACACTTGCGCCTGCACACACATAAACACACACACATACATACACTTTCACCCTGCTACCTTGACAGTGTAGCCAGACAGGAGGGAGAGTGGATTTATACAGGTGTGTGTGTCCTTCTTTGTCACCTGTCACTTCGGTTCCCTCAGCACGACGGATCATCCATCATCTGCAGATTGAGCTTTTCAGCAGAAACCAGACTGATTAATACCACCGAAGGACCCCCAGGGTTGACTGGCTGACTGGCTGACCTGGCTTCCTGGCAGGCTGGAAGTTTGAATGGATACATGGATGACTTGTGGGTGAGCTAACTTTTTTAGCCTGCTTATTTGCTGGCTAAGTGGATGACTAACTGGTGGACGAGCTTGGTTAGGTACAATAGTGAGATAGTTTAGGCGATTTATGACTGGCTGAAAGGTATTTTGACTCAATGGCTCGGAGGCCATTAAAAGTCTTTTATTTCCTTCAAATTTCCCTCGAAAATCTTTCAATTATCATTGTTGCTTTGGGTTTTGTTTCCTTGCATCTTACACGTTTGTTTTCATAACCCCATTTTAATCATCTTAACACCATCTTTCTGGACTTAAATTATGTCACTTAGTCATTGGTTCCCAGCCTGGGGGTCAAGACCCCCACTAGGGGTTGCTAAAACCTCACTTGCCTCTCTGCTAAACTCCGTCCTGCATTTGAAAAGTGTGCAGATAAAACAACCTGAGCTAATAACAATGGCCATGCGTCAAAGAGAAGAAAACTCTGAATTTGTCAAAAAAAAGAAGCACTTTAAATAAAAATGTGTGTTTGTAAAAAAAAAACATAAAATTGGATAAAATGTTCATAGCAATAACAGTAAAACTCATCTCTGATGAAATATTCACAGCAAATAATCTGCTTAAGAGTTCATCCAAATCGTTCATTTTACATTCACTATTTGGGTAAATTGGACAGCTTATCAGTTGTTTTGTACTTTTATTGATATGCATTAAATAAGATATGAAATATCCATTAAATATGCCACTTAGTCAGAAGTCGTCCTTTTACTCAATTCAATAAAAGGGGACCCTTGGGAAACAGGTTGGGGACCATAGAGACTATGATAGATGTGTACAGTTGACTCATGAAAGAGACGAATACGGCAGAAATACCACATCTTACAGTAATCAAGGTCAATGGCAGACCTCAATAGGATCAACCATCCTTCAGTTCCTTAATTATGAGTTCATAGCAGCTTTAAAGCAAGGTTCTTTACTGAGAAGCCAGAATAAATGACATTACATACGCAGGTTAAATATGCGCTTGACATTTCACCTTGAACAAATTACTCACCAAGGTTTTTGTGCTAATTGTCATGATCTACGGATTGAAATGTGTCCACATTTCCTCACCCTTTTACTTAAAATTATGAGCCGTTGTATTGTATAAGCATGGCGCCAAAGTGCTAAGCGACTCAAGTGATATGCAATAGTTTCTCTTGAACTAGTGATCTATGGATAACTCCTCTGTTTGTCCTTGGTTACCCTATAAAAAACTCTTTTCTTGAGTCTTTCCCAGAATGCTTTTGTGTGGAAAAGTGAAAAGCAACACAACCTATATGTACTGTATGTTGCTGTAAATTAATGGAAGCAATGGACCCTTCTCTTTCTTGTTTGTGTTGCAAGGCCTTGATAAACCACAGTCTTTTCTGTCATTTTTCTTTTCCATCCAAGAAAATGAAGCAAATCTCTAAAAGATGTGAGCATTGCCACAGAGGAAAGTCACATTTTAACTGTCATCTGCCAAGGTGACTTTTTCAGACACTTTTCTTGTGTCTGTATGTCAGAGAAGGTCCCCTGACCTGGTTGATAACAGGTAGCCAAGTATGAGAGATGAAGCTTGATGTGTCACAGGGCGGCTCCTCCACTCCATCATAAGGACCTAATATCATCCAAGGACATTCATGCTTACATATACAATGCTGGTCCACTGCTCCAGGTACCGTTTCCTAGAACCCGCATGGGACAACAGACTTCATACATTGACCAGGAAACCGTACATTTTTGGTCAACAGTAAAGGTCAAGTTAGATAGCATGTTTTGTGCTATTTCTACCGCTAATGTTCAGAGTGAGCACTCGTTCTCACGATTTTATACCACACATTGACAGTAAGAGAGTGCTAGCAGCATTGACCCATAGCTTTTGTAGCTTAATATGGTAAGCTACACTGTAACTACTGAACACTAAAGCATTTTCTCGGCATTGTCTCATTGTTGCTGTTACCCCTCAGGTCCATAACAATAGCAGTTTGTGGAAAAATGCCAGTCTGTGGCATTCTCTTGCTTGAGCGGCTCCTTAAATTGCAGCGATAGACGCTTGTGCTTTCAGGAAGTGGGCAATAGCCATCTGTTCCTGGGCTCTGCCATATGGCGGGCTTTTTTCTCAGGGAATAAAATAAAAACAAATATGTCAGAATGTTCGTCTTCCTCAACGGACGCTGATCAACCTGGGGAGAAGCTGGATCTCAGTGTGTCTGGATTAATGGTCTTACTTTTACGCTTCAGGGAAAGAGGGGGTGCGTGCTTGTGGTTGGTGGGGCTTTGTGTGTGGTTGTGCGCTTGAGTACATGAACGTGTCTGTTAGAGGGTATGCACATGCTAATGCACATTCATGTACCTGGAAGTATTTCTGGAATCATTTATCTGACTTAAAGGGCGATGTTACCGTACCCTTTTGGGCAGTTGGTTGCTCTAGTCTTGGAAGCATTAAACAACACAGGAGAAAAAGAGCTTCAAGGTTAGCCAGAGTGACATTTCATGGCTGCCGCTGCCAAAGAAACAAGAAGCTCTCAAGCCATCATCAGGCTCTCCGTCTTGCGAGGCCAGAAATTCAAAAGACTTGTCACTTTTGAAAATCAGGAGAGTGTGATGTGTCATTGAGGAAGGGCTTCTTTCTTCTCTCGTCGATCCCCTTGTGTGTGTCCCCTCTGCTGACTGACAGCCAGGGATGGGAGTTTGTGTTGGTGGAGACAGAATACATCTTTTGTCTGCTTGGTTATACATGGTGTGTTTTGTCTTCGCTAGCCCTGGACAGCACTGACACATTGAGGTTTTCATTAGCCGTAAGCAGGTGGCGGCGCGCACAAGTCTCTTTCCGAGCCTGTCTGTGTGCATACGCATCTGCACTGCACCAACTTGTATACTGTATGCATATCATGGAGGGCGTACATGTGTCTGCCTGCATGTGTGTGAATGTTCGCTTTTATATTTCAGTGTGTTTGATATTTGGAGGTTTGCTCCAAAGGCGAATAAATCAGTGATGCCTGGGATAAGGCCGTGGCCCCTCCTCAAACTGCACAGACAAGCTGAGAGGCTCATTAATCAAACGGCCAGTCACAGATGTGATGGCTTCCACACAAACCGCCAGCAGACTGTGAAAGTCACATCCAACAGAGTCAACTGTCAGCCAGGCAGGCCGGCCGGCCGCACTTTTACTCCCCCACCTCCCTCTCTCCCTCGCTCTCCCTCTCTCCATCCCCCTCCCCTATGTTGTATTTATCTCTCAGTCTCCCTTTACCTCCTCTCACCTCCAGTGTGACGCCTAGGTTTGATACATCTGCAATATTTGTCTTGTCTCTCTAAAAACGATCTGGAGGGTCGAGGCAAATCTATCTTCTCAGAGAGTGGTCATGGTCAAACCATTCTAGAGACACAAGGCATCCGTCATTACTGCACAGTGCTTTGTTCTCTATACTATCAGGTGCAATACAGGTGAAACATGTATTTTTTTTATTTATTACCACAGCGATCCAGATTCTCGTGTAGCCTAAATGGATCCTAATTCATTATCCTACAGTTTGAAAGTTAAAAGACAGGGAATGATTTTACAGCTAAGGAATATGTGTTCACTTTGTCCAGCTCTAAGTGTATGCGCTGACAAAGTATCACTTTAGCCTGTCATTTCCTCTGAACAGAGCATTCAGGGTCACATTCAGCAGTGGAATGTGCATGCCTCTTTCATGGATATGCAGCCATGTGCAAATGAGTTTTCCCATCTATTTCTGGTTATTATATCACAAATCACATTCAAACCATTTCACTGCTGCAATCTCCACTCCCAAAGGGTTTGAATTGGTTACAATTGTTAACAATAGCTATAATAATATCGCTATATTCACTGACAGGATTGTCTGTGCATAGTGCTTATGCCACAAGGCAAGCTTTTCAACAGGATTATCTGGTTATCCCTTGTGTATTGTGAACTTTCTGCAGTTTTACCTGACCTCTTTTTCACAGATTCCAGATTTCAGATAATTTCACAAGATAACTGATTGTTCCAACTTCCAACTTTGAATGAATAAATAGTTGGAGAGACTCTGTACACCAGAGCTAAATTAAAATGCCACTTAATCTACTGCAAAGCCCTCCAAGAATGGAGAGAAATTTTGGCTGGAACAGGGACAAAACAAAGCCACCCATTCCTGATTAAACATGGCAAGTCACAAGGCTTCCTAAATACACTGTGGTACTTTAATGGTACAGATATAAGGACAGTGCCAGAATTTTGGGGATCACACAAGTTGGATCCTCACAAAGCAGAACTATTATCTTGCAAGATACTTTTTTGCTACATGGACCTTTTGCGCAGCTATTTAAAACAGGTTTGTATAAATACAAACCTGTATTTGAAGAGAGCCATGATTCAACTTCATGGCCTATTTAACACTTTTGTTTTTGTTTTTCATTGTGAAAATCGGAAGCAAACAATTATGACAGCCCGGTTAGAGTCTATCATCCTTTGTACAACCTACTCAAAATGTCTCATGAAAATACCAATTGAGCCTTGCCACATTACATTGAGTGAAATTATGGGCTGTCATTGTGAGCCTAGTAGTATTAATGTCTACTATTATCTAAAAATGTGATATCACTGCAAACATAAAAACATAGTATTGCCACAGCACAGTGTTCGCTGAGATGCTACGAGCTACACTTGTTACCATCAGGTATTTTGTTGCCATAACTGACTTTGGGAACTTTGTGAAACTTTTGCATTGAAGTTCTAGTATGTCCACTGTGTATTTGTGTTTGTAAGCTCTGTCAGCAAAATGCCCCTGGAACCAGTTTTGTTAACCAGTTAAAATGGACTGGGACTCAGTTCAAGACACGATGGACTGTTTGACGTTGTTGCCATGTTTCCTGCTGATTTACTGAGTTGACTTTTTAGCTGACTACAGCAGTCCATTGTCAACAGCCAGACTGTGACCGTCTGTTCCAGTCCATCATTTTCTAACCATTCTATTCCATGTGCCGTCTTTATTCAGACCCTGACGCTGACTTAGGCTTCTAGCTTTCATGTTTGTTTGATAAGTGTATTGAAGGATTAAACTGTACAACTCAATGTGTCGGTGTTGATATGCTATTGATTGAATGAGTAATAGTAATTTAACATAACAAAGACAATTGGTAATGTTAACGTCTATTGACATATGTGTGTGTGTGCTGATGCACCATTGCAGAAAAGTGGTTAAAAAGACCATCCCCTTGGCAAAAAGCAAAAGAGATAGGATTTGTTTTTGCTAAATATCATGTTCTAGACTCATTCAGTGTAAGTCACTTTCAAAAAGGGCATCATGCAGCTAAATGCATAAAACATAATGTCAAAGTCTGTGCGCTCCTGTGTGAACGAACATGTGTGACGGTGAGGTTTTGCTTTGGTGGTACATCACGAGGTTGTATCTTGTTGCCAGGCTCATTAGCTCGTCGGCAGCGCCCAGGCTGCCGCAGCCAATCATTGCTCTATGCTCGACTCTGCCATTTGCATGTGGTCCAGCAAGAGATAATTAGAGGGATCTCTGCCTGTCACTGTTAATCTGGGACTTAGTGAAGGGCTGTGACGGCAACAAGCTGATGAACTGACACACATGTCCACACACACACACACACACACACACACACACACACACACACACACACACACACACACACGCACACACACATCATACTCGTGTACACACATTGACATCCGATACACAAACATGCAACAGCAAACACAGTATACCTACACGCACAAACACACACATACCAGCACTAAGCACTGAAAACACACATGAAACCATGAAAACACAAACGATGGTCTCTCTGAATTGGAGCGTTAGTCTATATTAGCTCTTTCTGTTTGCCCTGCGACAAATACAATTGTCTTTTTGTCATCTTTTTTTTCTTATACTGAAGCGTTTTACACTAAAATAAATCAGAGCTGCTCCTCCATTGGTATGTGAATGATAGCATGTTTACTCAGTGGCTGTTTACACCAGTTGTACTATGCTGTTGACACAGGTTTTAGATCCCTGTTCAGATAGACTGTGCGTTTGTTGCTTCCCAAACAGGCAGAATGCTCGGTAAGCCTTTTGAACAAGCCCAGCTGTCAGCCCTATATACTTTCTCACACACACATTGATATGCACACTTCCGAACAAACGTGTACATGTGCTCATGTGCTGGCACATCCCCAGCCACACACAAACTCACTCGCACATCGCTGATTGGCAGGGCTCCTGTTTTCCCATAATTCCGACTGATTTATCCAATCAATCTCACTTGGAGGGCTGCTAAAGCATTGAGTAATATTAAGATTAGAACATGCGACAATTAAAACACCCGTCAGGTAATTACAGAGCTGGTTTAGCAGCAAACAACTGAGCCATTTTATACATTCAGCATGTTGCCTATGTGTTTTATTTGTACCTGTTTGATAGTTAATCGGAGGAAATTAGGTATATCTGTAAATGTTATCGCCTTTGATGCACTTGTTGCATATTTAGTAAAATGTCATATCATTGACTAAATGTGTCTATGCAAATCTTGACTCTGTTCACCTAATTCAATATCAGAGACAGTGTCATCCTGTACAAGGAAATCCTGTGTAAAAAGCTAGATATATGTCACTGCAAAGCCTATTTTCCACCCAAATGACAGCTAGTCCTTTTTGTACACTGTGGGACTGTTTAATGGTGCATGTTCAGAGAGAGGGTGAGCACCGTTACTGACCTCATCCGTCCAGCACTGTGACCCTGTGTTGCCACTGATGGCACATAATAGTTGACACTTGACTTTAGGGGCTCTTTAAGTGCCAAGAGTGCCCGAGGACCTGGATTTATATTCTAATGTGGTCATCTTTGTACTCTGCGCCTCCACCTTTTGTCCAGGAGCTCTCGCTACACTTGTTTCCACTTTTTCTTTGCCTATCTTCATCACTCTCTCTTCCTTTGTCTTGTTTCACAGACGGATATGCAATCACGCACACGCACACACACACACACACACACACACACACGCACACACACACACACACGCACACACACGCACACACGCACACACACGCACACACACACGCACACACACGCACACACACGCACACACACGCACACACACACACACACACACACACACACACACACACACACACGCACGCGCACACACACTCAGACACACTTTCACTGAATTGAAATAGTCTGTTCCTCCTTCTTGCTATACAGGTAAGCACAGAGGTGCACTTGTCTTGACACTTGTCTTGACAAATCTATAGATAGCTAGAGCAAACACTCCAGCTGGAATCAACCCTGGAATCAACCCTCTCCTCTCCTCTCCTCTCCTGTATGACTCTCATCAGTGGTCAGCAGAACATTTAGACAGCCTTTTGGCATTCTTGCGAGAAGTGTAAGAATGTAAAACTCTCTATCATACCACACTTAAGGTAAGTGATGGCAGTATGATTAACCAGCATTAGCTAATTGGGCTTTATGCTAATTAGGCGTTACTGCACCATGCTGCAGTAAGTGCATGTCAAACTGAATTCCTCACTTGTATGACATCATTTTCATCATGTGTTTACATACATTGCAATACGATTAACAAATGCATTGTTGACACAATAATTGAAGCCCAATAAGCCCAAACCTAATTTTCAGGAATCCAAAAGCACAATTTTGACAAATCCTCAGTAATTATGAATTTAAAACTAATTCAGAACAACTCTTATTATAATCTAAGCAAGCAAGATCAACATCAGGTTTACATGTGGTGAGCAGGTAGTGTTTATCAGTGGCAAATGGTAAGTGTGTGCTTACACTCTTCCTTCCCTTTGTCTCTCACTCTGTTTACCCCACCTTTGCAGATTTTTACTATATGTTTCTTTCAACTCTTTATGCTTTTACCTTCTCTGGCTCCCACTCTGTCCTATCTTCTCACAGAAACCATCATGGGTCATGTTTTTCTGAGTCTTTGATCATTGAGCAGTCTTTCAGTATGTTGACTACAAGGCCTCTCACCTCCCCAGTGGTTGTTGCAAAAGAGGGGGCACACTTATCCGGCTTCTATGATGTTAATAGTTGAAAGCATCTGCTGATGTTGAAAGCGTGTGTGCGCGTTGTGTGTGTGTGTGTGTGTGTGTGTGTGTGTGTGTGTGTGTGTGTGTGTGTGTGTGTGTGTGTGTGTGCGTCCACTCAGACATGATGAAAGACTCTGTTATAGCGCTGGTTTGTGATTGTGTTGCAGCTACGTCGTAGCTATGTTCAGGGTGGGTTGGTAAGCAATTTATCCTTACATACTGTGATGTACATGACGGATACCAATCATGTGACAGTGTAATAATTTGGGAGGAAACAGATTCTCAATGCTTCAAATTCTTACATTGTTTTTAAATAGCTTAAAAGGTTGGAATTTAGATTTCCTGCTACCCTGAGCATTTCATCCATGTCTATTTGTTCAGTTATTGCATAGAAAACTTCCTTCACTGTGCTATAATGGGTTTGTCCTCAGGGCGCAAACTCTGGTTCAAATAGAAAAAAGCCTTTTCTTTCCTCAATCTTTACACCTCCTGTGTGTAAACGATGGTGGGGTGTCTGAGAGCTTTGCCGCTCCATCCAACTGCAGAATTCTCCCCTTTGTAAGATGCAGGGGATGGCCTTGATGTGACAGCTTGCGATGTTAGCCCAAGTTGTTTTTGACAGAAGACAAAGAAAAAGGGGAAGGAGGGGAAGAAAAAACATTTAAACATAAAGGGAAAGCTTTGGAATTTTTCCTCTGAGGTGAATTGCCTTTGCAGGAATCAATTATTTTTTTCTGTCATTTCTTAAAAAAAATAGATCTTTGTTTTTCTCTGTATTGCTCTGTCATGACTGTTAAGAACAGTCTGTTTGATTGCATTTGCAACTGGAGACATTTAGTGATCTTGATGGATTCTTTGGATGCAGGACCAAGGCTTGCTGGAATCATCTTTTTTAGATTTTTTTCCTTATGACATTATGGAAACAGGTCTACCCTTTACAGCAGACTGAACGGTGAGTGGTATTATTTGACATATTCTACTGCTACATGCCAGTCTACAAGAATGCCAATGACAATCATAGGAAAGGACATTTAGATTACTGTCGAGCCTCCCTGAACTGTCTCTTCCTATCTGGCCTCCTATCACTCCATCTGTTTGTAATATGTCTTCTCTTCATCTTGAGTTTGACTTGTAATGATGAAGAGCTGGTCAGAGGGGTATAAGGCATTTGTGTCTTATTCGGTGGGTCTTGTAGGCCTGGTGTGTGAGTGTGTGTCCAGTATCTCTGGCCTCACTGTGTCAGAGTGTGACCCTTGGGCTGTATCTTGCAATCAGTCAGCCTGCCTAGCCCTCCTGTCTGAGTGTTCCTCCTCCAGCACTGAAGGAGCCCCTCTTATCACAGTGTGGTAGACCTTCCCTCTGCCCCTCACTGTTCTGAAGGTTAGCCTCACTCTGCGGCCTTTCTGTTTCGACTATCCTTCATATGCACCTTACAGGTATCTATTCATTCTCTGCTTATTACAAAGTCTCAAAAAGGAGTCTGGAGGTTTTTTCCCTTCCCCTCAAGGTGAGCTTCTCCCAGTGCTCTCCATATACTGAATCCTGCCACCAGCTCCCTAGAAGTTTAAAGGTGCTCACTTTCTCTCAAGGTGTTTCCCTTCCTGCTCTCGCCTTTTCTATTTCTCATCTCCATCTTGTCATCACACACACATACACGCACACGCACATATTCTTAGATCCTTAAAAAAATGTACTTGGACTAAACCACTATCTCTTTTCTTCTCTTTTTCTGTCTTGGAAGGCCTATTCACCTCCGCCAACGGAACAGTATCTGTACGGTCTGTAGTTTTGATACCCACATGCCTGGTTGAGAGTTCAAAATGCCTGCGGTAATCCCAGAGCCTGCCAACAGTAAAGACATCTCAAGGAGGTTCTCCTATATGTACATCATGTCCATATCTAGTGAATGTGATGTGAATCTGAGGGTTACCGGGACTAAACATGTCCTTGCCCAATAAAGTTGCAACAATGGATAAATATATTCTTTCTTAGGTGATGCATTTGTGGTGCATGTTTGAGTTGAGAGTTTGTCTTTCCTGAGTGTTATGTAGTTATTTCTATGGTGGATTTTAGAAATATAAATGTTTTTGAATCGTTGGGAAAGATATCCGTGCAATTGTGCTACCAATGAGGAAAAAAAACGGCTTTATTTTTCATGCACCTATCCTAATGATTTACTGTAAAAGATTGGGAGTGAGGCATTTTTAGTGGG
Organism: Taurulus bubalis; assembly: GCF_910589615.1. Taxonomy (NCBI): domain Eukaryota; kingdom Metazoa; phylum Chordata; class Actinopteri; order Perciformes; family Cottidae; genus Taurulus; species Taurulus bubalis. The sequence goes on along the minus strand of NC_136596.1, from coordinate 13,273,406 downwards.
TAGAAACATACTGCTGGAGCAGAGACGCAGAGTTCAGATGGTTGCAGCAGAGCAAATTGGGTTCATGCCTTTCACATCAGAAAAGAAACATATGACAGAGCCAGTCACCAGAGTCTCACAACATCGTCTGCTCTTTCACATCTCTTGTTGCATTCTCGTTCAACCCTGACTGCTAAAAATTGTGTGTATCTACTACTGTTGGCTTTGCCTGTTACGTCTGAAGTGAAACATAATAGCTGCCTGAATTATGTTGGCGGGGAACATTTTTCCAAGTGAGGGAAGTGATTCGCTTGTAGTGCACACATCTTGTACTGTGGAGGTTGTGGTAGATGGTGGGTATACAAAGCACTTCACACAGGAGACAGGAGTTCTCATTCTTAGTCTCATGTGCAATTAGCTTTAGGCAACAAAAGCATTTTAGTTATAATTAGGGAGAAAATGTGCTTCAAGTCACTGTGAAGTTGTTCAGTATCAAATCAAGCGTATGATTTCTTTCTAACCTTAACCAAGTGCTATGAGTTCCCAAACATCATACCGAAGCGTTGACTAATGCTTTAGGTGCTATGAGCGAGAGCAGGTATTGAAAGAAAAACACATAACAAATACGTTGTCTGTGAAAGTTTTGCAGATTCGTTCTGTATCAACATGTTGTTACCTTTGCAGATATGTTCATTACCAACGTTTCCCATTATGTTGATAAAGTGTATGTCAGTATTGTTACATCCCAAATGTCAATGTTTTGTCTGTTATCCATTAACATGTTCAACATTTGTTTCTTAATGAGAAATAAGAATAAGAAATGAAATAATTGTACAATTTTCAGTACACAAAGTTACCATTTGCCATACAGTAACAGCCCTGGGTTCTGTTGGCTCATCATTTCCTCTTGAGGAGGTTGCTTCCATGTAGTGGGAGGCCGGTGTGGGCTGATATCTGTCTCTCTGTATCTGTATCACTGAGAGCAGATATGGCTGATATCTCTGTCATCTCAGCATCTCAGACTTGACAGCACCGATCATAATCAGTCCCCCTCCGGCTCTCCCTCTTGCTATCTGTTTTTCTCTGTATGGTAACCTAACCCGTATATCATGCCAGGTGTATCTGTATTTTTTTGTTGTTTAGTGTTGCGCCTCACTCTTCATATCTTAACAACACCTCTCTTCCTTACATGCAGTAATAGTGCACTTAGGGAATATGCACTAGATACAAAGGGAGTTAGTGTTGGAAGTGATTCTGCAGTTATTTCTGTACAAGGGTGTGTGTGTGTGTGTGTGTGTGTGTGTGTGTGTGTGTGTGTGTGTGTGTGTGTGTGTGTGTGTGTGTGTGTGTGTGTAGGCAGGTGGGTGTGTGTCAGAGAGCATTTACAAAGGGATCAGCCCTGAGGGTGTCGATGCATCGCCACAGTGGAGGGAGAGCAAAAGGGGGTGGAGGCGAGCGAGTTCACAGCAGATGTAGCAAACAGCCAAGTAGCTTGAAAATCTCGCCTTACTTGGATCTGCACTGCTCTGTTCAGTACTTATTTATTTATTTGGGTTGGGGGGCAAATGTATGTTCAGTGGCGTTGGATATCAGTGACAGGAAGGATCAAAGAGCGACACCACAAATGAAGCTGTCAAAGTGGCCCGACAGCTGGGTCCCGAGGCGAACATCCCTCGCTCGCACATTTTATTTTGATCGCACTGAAACCTTACAGAAAGAAGGAAAGAGAGCAGAAGGGAAAAAAAAGAAAACCATCATCTTCCCGACCAGATAGAAAGAAAAAGAGACAAAACGAGCGGCGCTGTATCATCGCCGTCCATGATGGAATGAATTATGAATGTGTGGAGGGGATTAGGAAACAATGGTTGAAGTCACTAGGATCCTCGCCTAGTTTCCTCACCCTCAGCCTGGCAACTAATTAGCACTTTCAACACCAGTGTATGATCTCATTAATGTGATTTCTGCTTATGTAACGTGCATGCAGTCGCACACACTTACATACAAACACACGCACAGATTGTAGTAGTGGGCTATTACATAAAGCAAATGAACGTGTGAGGAAAAATGTATTGTTTGTTGTTCAGCTAATGCAGTTAGAGTGATGAATCAAATGTTGAGATTGATGTAGGTTCATTCGACAGAGCCGTTCAGTGTTTAGAGCATTTACACCAGGCTTTCGTTCTCCTTATGCATTGCAATAATCTGAGCAATTTGATCACTCATGGTATCATAGTGTCGATTGGTCCGCAGAAAAGACGGGTACACTGCTGGATTATTTCTAACTCATCGGGGAGAAGAAAAATGTCAAGCCTATACCGGCAGTACAAATGTGTAAAGTTTAAGAAGACAGGAATATCTTTTTTTATTTTTTATTATTCTATTTGTGTAGTAGAAACAATTCACATCAGCTAATTAGTATCCGCACACTGAGATATGGAGAGAGGGAGAAAAAAAGAGGGCGGGGGGAGGGGGGCAGAGAGAGGGTAAGGGTAGATAATTAGACAGAATTAAGCCATCTCTTTTAATCTAGCCCCTGAAAGAAAGAGAAGGAGCGAAAGAAAGAGAGATGTGGGTGGGAGGATGGGGGATCTGGGGGTGAGGCCTGCACATTCACCCCTCTGCTCTCTCTCTCGCTCCCTCTCTCCCTGTCTGGCAGAGGGTGTGAAAGTGTGGGAAAAGAGGGGCCTGGTGCCTTCGCCTCAGCAGAATGGATCAGCTTGTGTTTCTGAGGCTCTAGAAGTGTCCCATTGTCATGATGTCACTGCATCTCAAGAAGGCTGACCTCTGACCTCTATGGATTCATGGCAGCCCACCGCAGCTCCGCCACACCCCCACAACGTCAAAAGTTCCAGATTGCCACCGGGCGCCCACTAGGGGGTACCCAAGCCTTTTGCTGTTGAATTCGAGGTGCTTGCGGCTTTACGACGCGCAACTCCGTATATTTGCCAATGAATCCGTCCGTCTACATCCCCCTGATTAGGGGTCCTTTCCCTCGCACTACCCCGCTCTTTTTTTGTCTTGATTTCCCTCAGTCGCTGTTCCATCCTTAGCCAACCTCGGCTCTTTTTCTCTGCTCTCTCTCTCTCTCCCTCCTACACACGTTGTATCTCTGTAACCATGAATATAGCGAACGCCGCCAGATGTCGCAAATACATCATCTGAGGGATGCGGTGGTGATGGAAAAAAGTCAAGGCACGTACGAGTGGGGGATGTGAGCCGACTTGAGCTCTCTGAGCGGTTGTGTGTGTGTGCCACTGTATGCCAGCATTCATCTGTGCACGTGTGTGTGTGTGTGTCTCTGTTTTCCGGGGTGTGCGTTTGCGTGCGTGTTGTTGAGTGTGCTCCCTTTTGTGTGCGTACGTATGTGTGGAGGTCACAGCAGGTCAGCATATTGTCCCTCAGATGTTTGATATTTTATGTATAAGAGGGTGGCTAGAGCGAGAGGATAAGCACGTTCCTGACAGAAGCATCTCTCTGCCACAATCCGCCACCTCAGCAATCTAGAGCCCAGAGTCAGATCAACAATGGAGGGGAGCTGCCTTATACCCAGAGAGGGCTGATGGGAGGAAGAAGGAGAGGAGGGGGAACCTAGAAAACTAGGATTGCTGCTGCTGCTGTATGGGCATTCGGCAGCCTAACAGCACCGTTGCAATAAAACGACTATGATGATGCACAATATTGTGTTTACATACTGTATGCTCTGTAATGCATGCAGAAAGGCAAATCATAAACATGCACCATAACACATAAAAGCAGCCTTCCTCTACATGGACAGAGTCAGTCGACAGGGCAAACACACACAAGCCTACAACGCGGTTGCAGGTGTGTGTGTGTGTGTGTGTGTGTGTGTGTGTGTGTGTGTGTGTGTGTGTGTGTGTGTGTGTGTGTGTGAGGGCCAGTCGGGACAAGGGAGGGGCAGTGGCGTCCTCAGATCAGCCCGTGTCGGGGAGGAGATTCCCCAGAGTGGAGCTATCCCAAACAGCACTCCTCTCTTTCTCCTTCAGGGGGAAAAGTTTACTGCCAGCTTGCTTTTGTAGTCTGCCTCAAAAGATTTGCGGCAGTCAGCATTAAAAGGCACAGATCTAAGGAGACGCCTCCAACTGAAATACCTACAGAGGAAGGAGAGTATGAGGAGGAGAATGAGAGGGGGGCAAACTGATACAAACATGAAAGACAGACGTTAAACGCTCCTCTTTGTAATGGCTTTGTACCCCAACAACAACAATAATAACAACCACCATCATCTTGTGGTGCTATTTTTTCCCAGCCCATGCTTTGATTCCTATCTCTCTTTGTGGCTTTGCCCTTTTTCACACCCTTCTATTTGTGTTCCGTTGTTGAAAGGTTGATTTCTTTATTCCCTTCTGCACACAAACCCGCACACATAGGCTGGTTACCAGGGTGATGGTGTGGCGGATGACATCATGCCCTGACTGAGTTGTATAGTGGGTCGCGCTCTGGCAGGGTTCATGGGATGGTGGCGTGGGCTGGCGCAGCACAACTTGCTGTGTTCCTTCCATCTTTGCCTGTTTCTCTCCCTCTCCTTCTGTCTCTGTGTCTCTCTGGGCTCTCAGCATTGGGCTGTCCAGTGCGCCCTGTGTTCCCTGGGAAAAAGATTAATTATTCAACACACAGCCTCAATTAAATTTAAATTCTGCAGTTCAAGTAACCTTTTAGCATGGCACATTTATTATTAAGGCAGATGCTTTGGCTCTGTTTAGATTTAGAACTTATTGGATTCTTTCAGCCCCTTATCACATAGGCAGTTTACTTGCGATGGCTTTGAGGCTTGGCCTTGGCTTGGCTGGAATGCAGTGGAGTGTATTTTCTCAAACAGCCTCTGGTAAACATTTCTCACTATGAATTTCCTTTGCTGAAGATTGTACAACATGATATGCCCTTAACAGGATTGCAGTTTTACATGTGACTCATGCAGTAAAATAGCGAGACATGTGGTGCTGTCGTTCGACAGAATTTCCAGTTCGGACTCACCGTCGGAATTTGGTATCAAACACAAGACACAATGAGATTTTGACAAGCATTTTCTAGTATAACAGAATACTTGGAGACTTTGAAACCTTCATCAATTGCGGATGTCTTTCTTTTCAGTCATGTTCCTCTTTCAATACCAAATCCTCTGCTGAATAGAGAGGAGTGGCAGGAACAAAATATGGACTTAAAGTAGCAGAAACCTCCAGGATTAGACTCAGGGGGGAAAATTAATCAGGTTTCATTTTCGACCAGACATACGCACTCTCTGCTGATGCATATTTAACAAATTGCGTTCCATGACTGCAAATGCTTTGCTGTCGCATGGTCGCAAAGAGGCAAAGATTGATACACAAAAGCACAAATGCTAACATTTAAGGCTGCACAAAACAGCTCAGCGTAATGTAACACAACAAGGAACGACAAGAAACAGCCTTGACGGCCCCTCTCAATGATCCCCATCCCCCAGTTCCTGTCTCCCGATTTCTCTCTTCCTTCATCGAATGAGGTGGTGCCTTTGTCAGGCAGGAGCATAGAGACCATAGAGCGAGGGAAGATGTCACAACAAACAAAAACAGCATAGTAACCCCCCCAAATCTAATCAGGAGCCATTGATTCATGCTTTGAATTGAGACTGAGTACCTTGAGAGTGGCTCATCCAATGAGACCCTAGACAGCATGACAGGGACCTTCACAATTCAACTGTTTAGTTCCCGATCATTCTGTTCTCATCTTTAGACTCGACCATCAACTCAAAGATGACACAATCATCGCTCCTCTCCAGGTCCTTTTTATTGAAATAAATCATTTGTGTGCCTCAATCAATGATTTTATGTGTGGAGTAGTTCTTTTCTTGGAATGTACACTAATAGGCTTGTTTTGTGTATGCAGAGAGATATGGCTCTTTCGTGCTTAAGGTACTCTGATTGTGCTTATGAAGGATGTTTTGATCTAGCAATTAAGCGCAAGGTAAACCTTTACCTCGTAGTTTGCCTTGGATTTCAACTTAAATGGTAAAGACGCATTTAACTTATGGTAATGTGTACACCAAGAGCACACACTTGTGTACAAATGTTTTGTGTGCCCCCCAACCCCCTAAAAAAAATTGCATTAGCAATGCAACTCTATTTACTCTTACGGGAATCTGTGACATTTCAAATGAAATTATTTAATCTATAATACGTGCATGCCCTTCTGAGTTTTTTGTAATGCTCAATATAATGCAACAACTTTGCTCTTATTATTTGTAATGATACTTTGGCATTACAGGGTAGAGGTATTGATTTTGGAACCCAAAGCATTTATTGTGGAGGTAAATGTTATTATTTTAATATTGGACTCATGCTAATTTAATAGAGCGTAACATACACGTCAGTGTGTGAGCCGCAGGGGTCTCTTTGTCTCTCTCTCTCTCTCTCTCTGCCACCAAGAATTGTACAATATACAATGATCTCATTTAATGTTAACGACCAGTCATGGCTGCTCCCCAGTTCTGATTTGGCTGGAACTTTAGAAAACCTCTTATTTTACGACAGCAGAGTCTAAAAGTCGGACCCGTGCAGTTCTGCTTCTGCTTCCCATGCTTCCCTTTCCTCCATTGGGCCAGCAATACGGCCTGGGCCTCCGTCTGTGTTGGCTCTGCTGTCGGTCACAGAGCTCGCCACCTCCCACCAGAGCTGCGACTGCAGGTAAAAGGCGGCGGCAAAGTCAAATCTGGGCTTGTCCGCTGCAGGCTGGTAGCTGCTTGAGGCCCAGCTTGAGTCTGAACTGAAGGAGTTGCTGATGAACCGGCGTAATTTGTTTCGTCAGATTTTGCGGAGAATTGGACCTGATGACAAGAACTATGAATAACTATATATAAATACTGATCCATTTCATAACCAATTAAAGGTTCCTTGTTATAGCTTTTGGCTTACCTTTGTATGTGTGACTGTGCACGTATATGTTACCATGATCATCACCTATCCTCAACCACACTGTGTGTGTGTGCGTGTGTGTGTGTGTGCGTGTGTGTGTGTGTGCGTGCGTGCGTGTGTGTGCGTGCGTGTGGGGAGGGACTTCCCCTACTTTTCTTAATAGACCAGAAGATCCTTGGCCTCTCAGTTGTTACCATGACAACTGACCCATTTGCCTGCGCCATATGAAAGTGAGGGTGAAGGATATTGAGAGTAAGAGGCATACAAGGTCACACGGATTGACAGACAGACAGATATGTATAGTTGTGACAATAAAGAAAAGTCCTTCTTCCCTGCTCTCGGCTCTTCAGCAGCACCTCTCCTTCTGTCTTGCTCTCTCTGTGTCTCTCTACCTCTCTTTCAGCCATCTGATCAGCTGCATTAACGCAGGAACACTTGCTGAGCAGGGTTAAAAAGGGCATCCATTCACTCAGCACAGAACCCCTTCACTGCATTTGTCCATATGTGCGTGTGTGAATGTTAGTCCTTGCACATTGTCGAGTGGGTGTGTTAAAACTTATTAGAGTGGGACGTACGTAGGTGTGTGTGCATGTCCATATATGTGTATGTCCTTCTGCTTGGACAAAGAGGTGGGTTCTGTTTTTTAACACCCTGTCAAAGGCGTTAAAAGAAAAAGGAGGATTCGGGGTTGCCTCCCCCCCAACTCACAGATATGAAGCTGTCATTGGAAGAATAGCTGCATTCATTGAATGACACTTTTCTCCCACTTTACACGAGTGCAGTGAACAAAACAGGCAGGGTAGCAGCTGAGGAAGACATTTTCTTCGCCTTCGTCATCAATGACAGACAAGCGGTAATTACTTTAAGTGTAAGCACCTAGAACACCAAGAAAACTGCCATTCCTTCTCAGCTTCGTAACTTATTTCTTGCAAGCTGCCAGAGGCTTTTTAATGTTTACTTGGTGTGTGTGTGTGTGTGTGTGTGTGTGTGTGTGTGTGTGTGTGTGTGTGTGTGTGTGTGTGTGTGTGAGAGGGTGTGCAACTACACTGCACCTAATGTGCTCTATCTATGTGTCTTGTCTCTTTTTATCACTGTCAACAGCCATCACCATGTGTCACAGTTGGCCACTATCGATATGGACCCTAAATGTGCAGCTTATTCTCATGCACGCTAACAATTCAAACAACTGATGACCAGGTTACAGCAATACTCCACTTACTGCAGCTGTTATGTTAAAGCCTTATGTGGGTTATCTTAGTCAAATGACCTACTTAGACTGGTGTAAGAAACACCAGTTAAGCAGACACAGACACATTCAATCTGGGTGGTGAGCCCACATGGAATTTCAAGACATAACTAAACATTTATCTGCAGTTTGAATATAATAACATCCACACACACTGTTTTCCCCTTCCTTTGCAGATACAATCTGCAATTTTACCATGCAGATTTAAAAAAAAATTATTGGATAATAAATAAAAGCATATAGAGGAAATAGTAGCTTTGTTGCCACAGTGTGTGCTGTATTAGCTAGTTATGTCAGAGCCACTTGGATTCAACATAAGTCAATAAGCCCAGTTTTCATGTCCTCTAGTCCTACAAGTCTGTGTGTACAGTATATCTATTTGTGCGTTGTCACTTTGCCCACTCAGGGTTACCTAATAGCTTGGCAACAATGTGTTTCTCCACCTATGCCATGTGCCTCGGTCTACTCTGACTGCAGCTAAATTAAAAGTCCTTTTGGTGCGGAAGTGGATGATAGTGTTTCCTTGTAGCTCACCTGGCCTCCCTCCTGCCTCCATGTGCCTCTCTCTCTGCCTAACCTCTTGCCCTGGTGGCCCGCAGCCCGTTTTCCCACTAAGACCAGGTGTCCCACCCCACTGGAGAAGGGTGTCTTAATCAGTCCCACAGACGTGCACGCCGCACAATGCATTATACACACATACACATGCACATGCACAAACTCACAACATTCATCCATGCAAAGTCAGATTAAGCACACACACACACACACACACACACACACACACACACACACACACACACACACACACACACACACACACACACACACACACACACACACACTGCAAGGGGCGCCCCACTGTCACCTTGCCTTATGTCTAGGAGTGACACTTGGATGACACCAGCAGCAGGATTATAAGAGCATATTTTTTTAGCTTTAGCACCGGCCGTGTGCAAGGCAGGGACAAGAGTGCACACACAGGTACAAAAGAACATTGATAACGGAAGCCAGGAACTGAAACTAAATGACAATTAACCCCCTTTAATTATGCAAATAACTAGTTGCAGACCGACAAATGTTAAGGTCCAGGTAAATTTCATAAAATATGTATCTGTTTTTTTATTGTGTATTGCAACATTTTAGATTTTGATGTTGTGAGCCATGGATTTGAAATCACATTGCGTCCGTGTTTATAGCTTTAACAGGTCCCAACAAATGAACAGTGCAGTGGAAAAAGCTATGATCCCTCAAAACACTGTTAAACAACATGCACTGAATGGACCGTGAAAACAAATGACCAGTGGTTTGAGTTGGAATATTCTCGGGAGTCATTTTATTTTCCTTATCTTTCCACAATTGTGCTAGGAAACGGGTTTGCCCTGCATAAATATGGACATTGGAACATATTAAGAGGTTTTTCGTATTGAAATCTGGAGACAAGTCTCAGATAAGAATGAAAGGACTTTTCTATTTAAAGGAAAGAATTGTTAAAGAGAGAAAATACAAAGTCTCGACTCGCTGTTGCCTTTTCCCCCTCTCATGTCCTTATTATCCTGTTTTGATGCTTTAGGATGACAAATGAACTTCAGGTGCCTTGAAATCTCTTAATGAACTCTCTCTTACCCCTCAGCCTGTCCTTCCTACATTAAGCTGGCACAGCAGCGGCTGCTTTATTTTCATTTGGTGCATGAGTGGCTACACAGATACAGACAGACACTTAAGCTTTGGCCATGTACTGAAGGGGTTTCTTACAGAAAGTGCACAAAAATACACACCTAAGCATGTATACCTTTACACACCCACATGAAGCTCAATGTCATTCAAGCTCTCTCACACACACATCAGACTGCAACTGCACTTAAAAACACAAGTACAACTGCGTCTGGGACAAAAAACATCCAATGCATTGCTTCAAATGTAGATGAAAAGCTGTTCTGTTGCAGGCAGGCACTCTAAGATCTTGGGTATTTTCCTGCAACAAATAATCACTCCCTGATTGTCTGACTCACAATAAAGACAAGTATCAAACAATAGCATGGGGCATCTTCTTTGCAAATAACCCAAATCGAGAATCTTGAGCCCAATCCTTCCAGCTACCACAACCCATTTCTTTCTATCTGTCTCTCTGTCTGCCTGGCTGATTCTGTTAATCATGTGTGCAATCCTCCAAAACTAAGCCAAATTTGTGCAGTCTACATTTACAAATTAGCGATATGAGACTCCCTCTCATCCTTTTTTTCTAAATGTGTCATCCTTATGTCCTGCCAAATATATGACAACAAGCCCAATGCTATGGTGCAGCATTTAGGCATCATAAAGCGTCCACACACATGTAGCCTTGATGCAAAAATCTAACTTTAATGCTGCATTAGAGCAAGTTAAGCATTACCAAATCATAGAGAGGAAAGGATAGAGAGAAAAAGAAAGAGAGGGTGGCCATATCATTAGGAAAATGCAGACACACAAAAGAGAGAATGAGAAAATCTGCTAGACCAAGGAAGAGGAACAGGCAAATGAAAAGTGACACAGATTGGAATAGAGCATATGTTAGGCTCAGGCAGCATGGCTAGTTTCTAGCTTCCTTGAGCTTTTTTTTTCACATCCATGGATGTGTATGGAGTTGGCCGGCCGGCTGACTAGCTGGCTGGCACTGTTGGCTGCTCAGTGTCCTGAACCAGCCTATTTGAAAAGCCTGATATGTTTTATTTGGGCCTGCTTCACTGTCATATGCACTCGGAAATGGACTGTAATCGAGAGTCAACTATAATCTGCTTGGAGGCAAATTGAGGAAGTCAAGTGTGCAGTGGTGTTTTTTAGATTTTTTTTTAGATTATGAATACTGTTGACCAAACATTTTCTTCTTCTTTCGTTCTCCTGCTTGTGGCTAATATCAAATCTAATTTCCTCTCCTGTATTGTGCCCACGGCTAAAACACACGCATCCATCCAACTCGAAAAGGCTGAACTCAAAGTCCTGATTGTCAATTACCTTTTTAATTATCTCTTTTGCTCTCTCAATCTCTTTTCACATATGATCTTTGCTTTCCTTGGATTAAAGCAGAACAACTACTTTCTGTATCTAACATCACATAAAAAGTGTTGGGACGTGAGTATCTGTATGTGTGATCTGAATGTGTGAATCTTCAAGAAAACCATGGTCAAGTAAGGACTGAGATGCCCACATGTTGTTGGGCCTCTAATTGCACTGAGACAGTTCAAACATATCAAAGGAGAGCTCTGGGTGTGTTTGTTAGTATGTGTATGCGGGGGTGTTAATGCATCATTCCTCTGATTAGTGTTGTAGTGGGAATAGTAATGTGTATCTGCACATTCATGATTCAGATATGAAGATACACATTTGTGTGTTTTTGAGGAAAGGCATGGGGGGATGGTGTTTCTATGCTACACTCTACAGACATAACACACATTCTGTTTGTGTGTAGCCCACGCCAGCAGACTGCGAGTAAGGGTATGGAGATACAGTATGGCTCTGGGGTTAGGTAGGGAGCTGTACAGTATGTGCTGGGGGCAGGGAGCGGCTCAGCAAGGCAAGGCCCTTCTGTCTCCTTGTCATCGCCTCGTGCCATCGGGGGTTGAAAGTGCCAGTGTGTGTCTGCGTGTCTGTGTGTGAGTGATGCGGGTGGGCGCACAGCCGAACGGGCACTTTACTGGCGCTGTGGCACTTAGCTAGCGAGTAGCTGCTGGCTTGGCGCCGCTCCAGGTTAACTCGCCGTGCTGTGAGGTTTTTTGTATCCATGTGCGTTGGGTGATGTGGCACCAGATGCCACTCCATGTGCCCAAATCCTGTTGACATTTGGAACGTGGGCAAGCGGGCACACAGGAAGGAAGCAGAAAAGAGGAGGGAAATTTAATTAAGATGAAACAGCAGCCTCAGCTACTGCTACAACATGTTGTGTTCACACAAACGGGTAGATGCAAGCAGAGTCACCCAGACACAAGAAAGGCATGTACATACAAATGTTTTTGCCAAATGGCTTGCAGCTATATATGTGTTTTTTTACACAAGCTGGTCGATAAAGAGAGCAAAGGGTGTAAGGTTTAGGAGAGTAGAAGACGAAGGGGCAGGAGGGAGTGAGTGGGAAGTTGATTGAGAAATTGGCTTGTGTGTGCATGAGTGAGGGGGGTAATTTGATTAAGCAGGCTGGCAGAAGGAGGAAGCAGGGATGGTATGGTGACAAGTTGATGCCAACTCCTTCTGGCATGGCCTTTACCCTAAGTCCTGACCGAGGAGATGGAGTTATCGGGGAGGCTTACAGTATTTGGCCTGAGAATGTAATGGAGGATGAGAAATAGTCATATTTAGATAAAAGAGAGGATGAGGGAGGGTACCAAGGGACACAAGAGAGTAGAGTAAGAAGGGGTGACAGGGAGAATGACACAGGGAGCGAGATAGAGACGTGGTGAGTAGGTGGTGATGTGAGGAAATGACGGGAGGTGAAAGAGTAGGAAGTGTTAGAAAACCCCTCTCACAGTTATTTATTCAACTTTCACACAGTCAACTTGCCAAATCAATTTCTTTGCAGATGAAAATAACCCAGCGAAATAACAAAATGCAATGTTTAGTATGTGCCTGCACAGCACTGTAAATGGGCTTCAGACAAAACACAATGTTGAATTGTTAGCATATTTTCTTTCCCTCCTTCCAGTCACACATTCCATCATTCATTTACGTTTACATTACTTTAAGTGTTATTCTCCTCCCACACTTCATTCATACTAACTTGTCCAAGAAACCCTCAATTATGAGGACATTGTGAATTGTGGTTGAATGCCCACCGGTGTCATTATCCTGATGAGTACATTTACATATAAAACAGGCAGACAGACATATTGTTTTTCCAGAAACTTACAGTTCTTGTGCTAATCTATTCTTCTAGTATTTCTGCTTCAAATTTATATTTTGCCAATTAATATCACAACTCTAATACTCATAATTTTGATTCAGTATAATACTGTAGCTATTCAGGTGTCTGACTTGTAGCTATCTAAAACTGTTAAAAAGTGTGTAAAAAGTCACACTCATAGCATAAAACATAACCCGGGGGTTTCGACGGCCAGTTTTGGCACTACCCAACATGACTTCCAGTAGCTACCACTAAAATGCATGCAAACACATAAACACACCAACACACACAGCCTCATTTAGATGCAGAAGGCCAGGCCTGACAATAATTATTTTAAATTGCTACGACGAATACAGGTCCTGGTGGGATATATTACCACTACTCTAACCAGAGATGGATTTCATCCTGCATACACACACTACAACACTACAACACTTCTGACTGTATATATATATATATATATATATATATATATATATATATATATATATATATATATATATATATATATATATATATATTTGTGCGTGCACATGTGTGTGTGTGTATTTATGCAGGATGCATGGTTGTGTATCCAACTGAATGCTTGTATGCGTGTAAGTGTAATGTATTTATTTCAGGAGAGTCTCGCATGAATTTTTTACGTGTTGAAACAAGGTCATATGGCAGCATCTGTACGCTTATGTGTGTATACAACTTTGGGTATGCTGTGCATTATTCTGTGTGCTGAGTGGGTGTGCTGTGACAGGTCATCTATAGAAGTGCTTATTTTGATCAGGTATCTTGAGTGTGGATCCCAATTCTCAGCAGACCTGAGCACCCACACAGCCTCTACATACATACATACACACACACACACACACACACACACACACACACACACTCACACACACACTCACACACCCCCCCCCCCCCCCCCCCCCACACACACACACACACACACACACACACACACACACACACACTGCCTGACGTGATGTGGACTCTGACTGTACAGCATTGCCTCTATGTACCTGTCTCCTTAGACTACTACAATTGGTATAAATGTGTTTACTTTGTAAGTACACTTTGTGTTATATGAAGTATGTATGCATGTATTTTATGTCACCAGCACTCTGAACTTCTCTACATTCTGCTAAGCTTGATCACATGCGATGAATCTGCTTCTCCCTGACCGCTATGATGTTTGCAAAATTAACCAGTGACAAAACAAAAATCAAAATATGTGTTGTTTTTTTGTCTACAGGTGTGTGCGTGTTTGTATTCTGTAAATTGTTTATTCAACCACCACTGGACATACTAGAAAATGCCACGTTTATTATCTGTACTAAAATTGAGGATTCTTACTGAGTATGCAAGTGACACCACCACTCCTCATAATAAAGGTGGCATACTGTAAATGTATGACTCTGCTGGGCAGAGAGGAGGTAATGATGTGAGGTATACGGATTTAACAGTCATAGTCCATATGAGCCAGGATGTGCAGCTTCATAAACTCAGCAGAAAGAAAACGAGGGAGAGAGTTACAAAGGTAGAGAGTGAGATGCCTCTCATCTTTTTACCTCCATCCCTCTCTTTCTCTCCCTTCTTTAACCCACACCTGAACCTGTCAGCTCTGTATTGCAGTGAATTTTCCGGCAGCCCTTCGACATCTCACTCTCGCCTTGCCTGTCAAAGACCGCTGAGGGCATAGAGAGATAGAGAGGTTGAGAGAGAGAGAGGTAGAGAGAGAGAGGGCTGTACTGATGAATCCGCTCACAGAGCAGAGAGTTCACCTCTCAGGTAATCCTATAAAAAGCCAAGGTGAGATGCTCCTCTGCCTTCCGCTCATTATAGCATCTTTACCCTGCACCGCAGCCACTGCTCTCTTGCGAGAGGTATATTGGGTTGGTGGTACAGGGGAGATGGGGGGCAGGTGGGGGCAAAGAGAAAGAGGAGAGGGAGACCTTCTCACTATGCACACAGTGCTCGCACGTTGCACCGCATGCGCCACATCTGTTAGACTTTATTGTACCTTTCCTTCTTCTTCTTCTCTCTCCTTCTTCTTTCTCCTTTCTTTTCTCTTTCTCTCGCTATGTCCCTCCTCTTGTCCCTCCCTCCCTTCCACTCCCCTCTCAGTTCCTTTTTTAATCTTTTATTCATAGCTTAGCAGGTGATGAAAAATGTATGCCCTGAGTCTGGCATTGAAATAAATGCAAAACGAAAACAGAAGCAGTTTATACTGACAGTCTGAATATCTCTATCTAGAACAAGGCTGCTCACTGCAAATCAGGAAGCCTGGTGCTCTCCTGTTAACTCCGCTGTGTAAATGATGCTTTGTGGCTTCCTGCGAAGCCAGAAGATTAGTGTGTTTTGTTTTCCTCTACTTTCTTCCTGTCATCTTACCAGAGGGGAGGGAAGTGGGCACTTTTTTACCCTTTTTTCGGGCACCATATCTCAAATCTTTTCAGTAACTCCCCTCACATATCCACTCACCCAGCCCAGCAACCCATCCCTCTAACACCCCCTCCCCCAACTACCCCCACTGCCTGTTTTTGGGTAGCCGATCAAAGTGGGAAGTGTTAGATTTGTTGTTCTACATGGTGTTTGATTGTATTCTCAGGTGTATTCTCAAATGTGTGTGTGTGTGTGTGTGTGTGTGTGTGTGTGTGTGTGTGTGTGTGTGTGTGTGTGTGTGTGTGTGTGTGTGTGTGTTAGTTAGCCGAAGCTCTAAAGTCCCCAGCCTGGCTAAAAGAAACATCCACCCACACGCTCATGCACATACCAGTCGGCCCTTACGGCGTGTAAGAGGGACTATCCCTCTCTTTGGAAGTGTTATACAGAGGCTAACTCTTCCCGCCAGCGCTGGCATATTGCTGCTGTTGGTTTTGGAAGTGGTATCCCCCATCTCCCCCTCCTCCCCGTCTCCATCCTTCATTCTAAATATCTGTGTTTTATGAAACCCGACCAAGCGATATACTAAAAAAAAACAGTATGAAAAAACAAAAAAAACTACTGTTAGTGAATGTGCATCACACAAAAAAGTTCCACAGTATTTACAGCTGCATTGTTATTAAATGTGTTAAGACCTCATGCTTTGTAACAGTGGGTTTCCGTGTGCATATATGTGTGTGTGAGAAAGATGGAGCACATGAACATGACTGTGTGTTTTTGTGTGCACAGTTGCAATGCACGTGTGTGCGTACGATGCTTTGTGAAGTCCTGCTGTCAGCTGTAATGATGTGTTGTGGTAGAGTGCTGAGAGCGAAGAGGCCGTCTTGGCCTCGGCCATGGATCTAACCACTGATCTGATACTCTCTGACAGCCAGGGAAAGGGAGGGAGAGAGAGAGATGTAAGGATGGAGAGAGAGATGGGTGAGCGATGGAAAGGAGAAACACCCGATTTAGGCCAGAGGGGAGGGATGGATGGAAGTTAGGGCCTAGAGGGAGAGAGAGAGAGAGAGAACATTCATAGAAGAGAGAAAGAGAGATGCAGGACAAGCCAGGGCTAAAAGAAGAGGAATTGGTCTGCACAGCTCCAATGAACATGTTTTAGGGGTTAATGTATGATTTAGTGCACAAAGATAGGTTGCTGATTTCAAAGCAGAAATAATATTGTTTTCTAGTGTAAGACTTAAAATAGACCAACTACAGCAAGGCATTTTCCTCTGGGAATTATCATCAAGGAGCTTCTTGCATTAGTGTGTACGTATGTGCATTAGTGTGGGTGTAAATGTGTGTGTGTGTGTGTGTGTGTGTGTGTGTGTGTGTGTGTGTGTGTGTGTGTGTGTGTGTGTGTGTGTGTGTGTGTGTGTGTGTGTGTCTGTGTGTGTGTGTCCCTGGCCCTGCCCCAGTACCACAGTGCCAGTCGTTGGCAGAGCGTGGCGGTGTGTAGCGAGGACGAGTCGCCCAGCAATTAAATAAAGATCTCTAATTGGCTGCTTCATATTAGGGTCAGCAGCTGGAAAGAGAAGAGAGGTTTGTCGCATGCACTTTCACACACCCATAATATTCACATGTGTACACACGCTTGCACGCGCATATGCTCACACTCATATACTCGCATACAGAAACACGCACAGCTTCTGAACAAAATTCAATTATTAATGGACTGATTGCTCGAGTGGAGCTTCTCTGGGAATCTGAACCTGCCACACTGAATAAAATAAAACCACTGCTTTACATTTTCATTATACCAAACCGTGTTTTAAATTGCAAATGCGACTCGGAAACCCACCGTTGCCCCTCCCTTCCCTCCTTCCCTCCCTCTCCTTCTCCCCCTCTTCCTTGCTGTCTCACTACAGCAACCCTCTCCCCCTCCTTCTCCCCTTCCTCACCAGTTACACAAATCCATGCGCATGCACACACACATACACACAAATGCACATTTTACTGTTGTGGCATGTGTGTACAGCCACCATTAAGGAGTCTTGTTAAAGGGAAAAAGCTGTGTGTGTTTTTGCGAGAGAGAGGAGTTGTGTGCATGAGGAAGTGCTTCTGGGCCGCGGCAGAGCTTCTCTGCTTATTTGCAATCAGGTCAGAGAGACAGCACAGCCACATACACCACTGTCACCTCCCTCTAGACCTCTCTCTCCCCCTTTCCCACTCTCTCTCCTCTCCTCTCTCCATCCCTGTCTTCTATCGCTCCTCCTTCCCCTGCGTCTATGTTGTTCCCAGCTCCAGTGAAATAGCACATTTTGAGTTGGATATCTCAATTATCTCCTTCATAATACTAAGGACATTCCTCTTTGTTTCGCCAACTCACTCTCTGTCGCTCTCCCATGGCCCCTCTTCTCATGAATTTACATTTTTTGAATTACCTCTGCACATTTCCTCCTCACCTCGGTTGCCCTCATTCTTTCGTAGGTTAACTTACAGCTAAACTACTGAAATCCCAGCTCCCACTTGTGTGCTCATGTGACAGGGTTTTGTTGTTGTTACACCTGCCTTGTGAATATGTCTTTGCAACGTGTGCTTTTTTTTAACCCATAAGGTCCTAGTTTTACTTTTTTTGTACTTTTCTTACATGAGGTATTTTACTATTATGTAGTGTTTTTGGTTTGCACTTCTAGGAAATCACTTTCTATTGAAGTAAAATAACTTTTTGGTTTGTGGCACTGTTTTCCTCCTACTGCCATGCTGCAAATTCAAACCACCCATTTCCTCCTATGTTTATTCCAATCAAGCTGCTTGTGCTGCTGCTGGAAATTGAAAATGCATGCCCTCCTGTGCACCAAAGATTTGTTTTCCTATGAAAGACCAACCTGACACCAGATGTTTACAACACCAAAAGTGGAATCTGGAGAAAATGAAGTTACCATAAGCTCAATCACTCTTATGGTATAACAGTCTGCAATGGGAAGTAGCAAGATGGAAATGTATTTACATGAAATTGTGGAAGAGTGTTACTTTGAATTGACATATTGTGCTTGTGTAATTTGTGTTTCGTCTCAGTAATGGCGATAAGCCAGCGACACCAGTTGTCTGTACATGGACAGCACGTAACCTCTATTATTCTTAAAACAGGAGTTCACGTATCTGCTCTCTGTTTCTGAAAGCGATTTTTGCCCGTGTGTTTGTATGTGCATGCATGAAGCCCCCACATGTCTCTGAGTGTCCTTGTTACTAATGCGTGTGTGTGTGCTACATTTTTATGCATACCTCCCGCTCTCCTTGGCTCTGCTTCTGTTTCCCCTGTGCTGCTCCTTTTCTCATTGGTGTATATTCTGGGTGTTCACTTGCCTGTGTGTGTGTGTGTGTGTGTGTGTGTGTGTGTGTGTGAGAGAGAGAGAGAGAAATAGAGAGAGAGAGAGAAAGAAAGAGAGAGAGAGAGAGAGAGAGAGAGAGAGAGAGAGAGAGAGACTGATAGTGGTTATGGAGGGGCAGAGAGGCTCATGGGAGTTGAGCTAAGGGCCATAGTATCACTCTACTGTCTCTCAGGGCACATTGTTTATGCATGGGGCCACATATGCAGCAGGCACAGACACTCACTGCATACTCCCAGAGACACTGCAAGTGTGTGTGTGTGTGTGTGTGTGTGTGTGTGTGTGTGTGTGTGTGTGTGTGTGTGTGTGCGTGTGTGGGCCCGCACGCTCCCCCGTGCGCATATAAAAGTGAGTACAGTATGTGGGGTTTCGGGCATAAATTCTCGTGTGTTTATGTTTTTGAGTGTGTATGCATGTGTTTGTCTTGATGTGTGTGAAAATCCCGTCACCATTACAGCCCTCAGGCGGGACAGTGATCTCATCTTCTGGTCTCCATCTCTGACATGCCAGCACCCTGCCGGCCATGTTGTTCACCTTCACGCTATTTCTCACTGCTCTCTGGGAACCTGTTCACACAGAAGACATGTACACTTTTGCATATGTAAGTGTGTGTGTGTGTGTGTGTGTGTGTGTGTGTGTGTGTGTGTGTGTGTGTGTGTGTGTGTGTTCATGTTGGAGTTTGATTATGTGTGTGAGTTTGCCAGTCAGACAAATGGAAGGTCAAGCACTTATGGCTCCCGTCTCCCCCTCCGTTGTGCCTTCTCTCAGAGAGAAACAAGCTTGTGCCAGATGTCCGGTTAACAATCACCGCTCAGCCCTTCCTGACTTCTCCTCCGTTTCTCTCATCTTCTCTTCCTGCGTTTCCTCTTTTAATTAACTTCCTCATTCAGTAAACTGCTGTGACAAGGATCCTGCTGCCTGTATTCTAGGTTTCTCACACAATAATGACCCCCATTAACACATCTATGCACCTTTACACATACTGTACATCATTATCTCGTTGATTTTTCTCTGACAGCTTCAGTGCACTGATGCGTAGGCTAATGTCATACTCTTTTTTTTTATTTACGCAGTATCAGCTGTACAACTTTATTGAAAAAAAGCACAGAGAGTTCAACTTTGATTTACAATTAGACTCTATGAATTATATTATAGTTTTAATCATGTAATGATACTGATACCTCACTTCCATCTGGCAAGCCCTAAAGAGAGTTAGCACTTTTACAACGGTCACTGGTAAAATGCAACATTTTAAAATTAAACTATGTTCATTTTGGTATACAAAGTTCATATATA